>NC_091435.1:114666069-115367966 GCF_964237555.1 Oryctolagus cuniculus
TTGAATCTCTGCATAGCTTTTTTCATAATACAGAGTTTGCTCAAATCTTTTGATGTCCCCTCGTATAGCACAGTCATTTTACTTACAAGTCTTTTCACTTAGACATTAATGACATATGCTGAGTAAGGTCACTAAAAATCACCTCTACTTTGCCTCATGCTTTCTTCTCAGGAAAAATAGGCACAATCTCAAGTGGAGCTGAAAAATATAAAGCTGAATAAAACTTTAAAGCACAGGTAGAGGAAAGCAGAGAGAGACAGGAATAATACAACAGTAACAATATACTTAAAGCTATCATGTCAGAACATAATTGTGGATCCATTTTCTTCTTTCTTTTTTCTCAAATGAGCTGCAAATATATAATGCAAATCCTGCTTTCCTCTTTTCCCAGAGTAAAGGCAAAATGAAGATGGGATTTTGAAAGGAAGTGACAAGAAACCGTGAAGATATGAGATACCAACATGGGGTTAAAAAAGGCAATCCTCCTTATATGGCTGAGTCACCACGCAATATATAAGAAATAGAAGGATCAAATGGGTAAAATAATTAGTTTAAAGATAAATAGAATGGTGAACAAGACAGTATTATGAAAAGACAAAAGAGCCAAAAAACTTAGCTTCTGATTCTAGCTGTTTCTGCTGTTTCACCTCTTAACTCAGACCAATCAAATAAAAATAGCTAGAAAATGAATATCAATAGAGACCTCTAAATATGATCTCAAAAATGAGTCTGTTTGGAAACCACTGGTCAGATGATGTCTAACTTTTATTCCAGTTTAAATGTCCTGATTTGAATTCCTTTCATAAATTAATTTGTTCAAAAAACAGAAACATACAGACATAGAGAAAGGCAGACAAACCAACAGAACTCCATGAACCTGGACTTGGAACATAATCCAGGTCTCCCACATGTCAGGAAGTCAGTCACAGGAGCCATTATTGTTGTCCCCCAGGGTCTGCCTCAGGAGGAAACTGAATCCAAGAGCTGGAGCCAGGAATCAAACTCAGGCATTCCAAAAAATGGGACTTGAGTGAAATGCACACTACCAATTCTTTATATACATATATATAATATCCAGAAATAATAAAATTATCTTTTTAAAAGGGTACAATTTATCCTTTTTAACATGTTTACAAAATTATGTGATTATTCTTACTATCTTATGTCAGAAGATTTGCATCTTCTTAAGATAAACGCTCTGCCCATTGATGATCACTTCGTTTTATCCATACCTTCCAAGACCATGCCAACCATATCTCTTTCTGACTGGTGTTTGTCTATACTGTACATTTTCATGAATAATATGTTGCAATATATTTTATTGTGATGCTAGTTTTTTACAGCTGGCATAATACTGCCATGTTTTCTTCATGTTGCAGCATATATTAGGGCTTCATTTATTTCTCTCACTCAATTATATTGCATTGTATGGGTATCACACATTTTATGTATCCACTTTAACCCAGACATTTTGGTTATATCTACTTTTGGCTACCCTGAATAATTCATGTACACATTTTTCTTTGTAGGTATGTTTTCAATTTTCTACAGAATATACCTAGTTGCATATTTGATGGATCGTGTGATAAATGTTTGACTTCTTGAAAACTTATCGAACTATTTTTACAATAACTATCGCTTCTCGGCCTTTTGGCTAAGATCAAGTGTACAATAACTGATATTGTACATTCCCACATGCAATGCATCAGAGTTCTATTTTTTTCCACAACTAACACTTATTATTATTTAACAATATTTTTATATCTGTCCTTGTTGTTATGTAATAACATTGTGGTTTTGATTTGCATTTTCTTTGATAATTGATGACACTGAACATAATTTTATGGTGTTTCTCACTTTGTATTTTCTTTAAAGAACTATCTATTAAAGGATGTTTAACTGTCAATTTACCCACTGAGTCTTAACAATATGTTTTTTGTATACCAGAGCCCTCTCATGTAGATAATTTGTAAATATTTTCTCCCATTCCATGGCTTTTCACATTATTACTTGTGTTCTTTGATGTATTGAAGTTTTACTTTTGATGTTGTGTTTATCATTTGTTGCTTATGCTCTTGGTGTCATATTTAAGAATCATTTTCTGATCCAAGGTGAAGATTTACCTCTAGGTCTTCTTTTTATTGATTTTAGGTAATTTTCAATACAATGTGAGGTTTAGTACAAATCCTTTTTATTACTTATGAATATCAATTTGTCACAGTAACAATTATTAATGATATTCTTTCTTCATTGAACTGTCTTCACAGCCATATTGAAAATTGGTTGATCATAGATGTTTAATCTATTTCCTATGTTACCTATTCTGTTCCATTGATCTCTGTACATATACTTATGTAAATACTACAGTGTCTAGGTTACTCTGAATTTGTCGTAAGCCTTTTTTTAAGAGGGACACATTTTAATTCCTGAATTTTGCAATTCAGCATTAATGTCACCTCATGTACACAAATAGTATAAAACAAGTATAGTGATATTTTAATATAGTTAACAGCATTTTACTTTTTTTTATTTTTTATTTGACAGGTAGAGTTATAGACAGTGAGAGAGAGACAGAAAAAGGTCTTCCTTCCGTTGGTTTACTCCCCAAATGGCCACTATGGTTGGCGCTGCGCTGATCCAAAGCCAGGAGCCAAGTCCTTCCTCCTGGTCTCCCATGCGGGTGCAGGGTCCCAAGCACTTGGGCTATTCTCCACTGCCCTTCCGGGCCACAGCAGAGAGCTGTACTGGAAGAGGAGCAACTGGGATTAGAACCCAGCGCCCATATGGGATGCCAGCTCTGCAGGTGGCGGATTAACCAAATGAGCCATGGCTCCGGCCCCAGGTTAACATCATTTTATGGAAAAACAATACTTCCTACCTAAACAGAGAGCTATCTTTTCCAAACAATGACCAAAATTAAAATTAAACACAAAACATGAAACCAAAATGGGTGAAAAAATTTCAGTCCAAATAATTCCAAGAATTACAGACACATTACACATGATTACAACTATGGTCTAAAGATTATACCTGTAATTCATATTTTTAGATTTTTGTTCCATAATGTAGTAAGTTGTAGTCCAGGAATATTTTTCATACTTTAGTATGAGATTAGGCCACAGAAGTGTAACGAAACATTAAAATATTTATAGTTAACTTGCTGTTCCAAGAATACATCTGCATAACTTTTTTCCTCCTTTATTTTAAATTCATGGAAGGTGTTTTATTCTTTTTTTCAATATAAAGCAGCTTTCATAGCACACTCTTTTTGTTTATGGCAAAGTTTCACAGGCGAGATGCTGACTATAACACTTAAGTAACTTCTTGGATCAAAATGGCTTCCATGTGTTAAATGACACATAATTTGCACCATTCTTTATTGGTCTTTATAAATTATACATTAAATCTTGTCTCAGTTTAGAGTAACACGACAACCTTACGAAAAAGGGAGTAGGATCTTTAAAGTATCTTCCATAAAAGATTGTAGGAAGTTGGATGTACTTCCTATGTTACAGCATATGTTGAGTTTTCTACACCAGGAATTTTCAATACATATTTTGACAAAAATAGGCTGGATTCAAAAGGGGCAGTTGCTTTAATAGAACCTTAAAGTCATCACCTTTAGAGATAATAGGGGTCAAGAATCAGTAAACTAGTTTCCAAAATGATTTTCTCTAGGAACATGGGGTGGATAGAACAAAATGTTTTTAACTGCCTACCAGCAAAATCTTTTATGTCATAAGTTTAGCAATAAGAGAACACACATCTTCCAAGTTTTTTCTTTCTCAAATTATTTTGGGCTCCTTCCATTTTTATAATACAATTGGTATGTCCACTTTTATAAAAATTAAAAGATTGCATTTAATCTGTAGATTATTAGTGTGTAGATCATTTTGAATTGGAAACTTAGAGCCTCATTAAAGTTTTTCAAAGAATGTCTACATTGGCCAGCGCCGCGGCTCAATAGGCTAATCCTCCACCTGCGGCACCGGCACACAGGGTTCTAATCCCAGTCGGGGCACCGGATTTTGTCTCAGTTGCTCCTCTTCCAGGCCAGCTCTTTGCTGTGGTCCGGGAGTGCAGTGGAGGATGGCCCAAGTGCTTGGGCCCTGCACCCGCGTGGGAGACCAGGAGAAGCACCTGGCTCCTGGCTTCAGATCAGCGCGGTGTGCTGGCTACAGTGCGCTGGCCGCAGCAGCCATTGAGGGATGAACCAACAGTAAAGGAAGACCTTTCTCTCTCTCTCTCTCTCTCTCACTGTCCACTCTGCCTGTCAAAAAAAAAAAAAAAAATGTGTACAGCCATTAGCTTGTATTTGATCTTAGATTCCCCAGGTCCATAATGAGCCTTCTATTTTTCCTTATGAATATTGAATTCCTGAGATATTCTCTTTATACTTTTGTTATGCACCTCTTTGCCAGACATGTAATTTATTGTTCCAGGAGGTTATGATGTTAAGTCACTTGAAGTAAAGTAGTTTCAACAAAATTTCCTGAGAAGCTTTCAGTACTGTGTGAGCCTTGAAATAGTTCTCTTCCACTGATGTATGTGACTACCCCTCTGCCAATGCAAGACTATCCTGATTGCTATAGCTGTAGGATAAGTTTTAATATCAAATATTAGATTATGTGATTCATAGTACTTTATTCTTTTTTCAAAACTGGTTAACTTTTGTAGGTCATGTAGCTTTACATATAAATTTTAGAATTTATATGTATAATATAATATATATATATATTATGTGTATAATATATAATGCTATATATTGGCATTCATTGCATCGTGGTGGTGTGTAGGTGGAAAGTATTATATATATATATACACACCCATATATATTTTATATATTATATTATATTATATATTAAAGACTCATTTATTTGGAAGTCATAGTTACACACAGAGAGAAGGAGAGGCAGAGAGAGAGAGGTCTTCCATCAGCTGGTTCAATCCCCAGTTGGCCGCCATGGCCAGAGCTGTGCCAATCCAAAGCCAGGAGCAAGGAGCTTCTTCTAGGTCTCCCATCTGGGTTCAAGGGCCCAAGGGCTTTAACCATCTTTTAGTGCTTTCCCAGGCCATAGCAGAGAGCTGGAACAGAAGTGGAGCAGCCAGGACTTGAACCGGTGCCCATATGGGATGCCAGCACTGCAGGTGGCTGCTTTACCTGCTCCACCACAGCTCTGGCCCCAGAAAAGTATATTAAACATATGGATCGGCCGGCGCCATGGCTCACCAGGATAATCCTCTGCCTGTGGCACTAGCACCCCGGGTTCTAGTCCCTGTTGGGGCACCAGATTCTGTCCCAGTTGCTCCTCTTCCAATCCAGCTCTCTGCTGTGGCCCAGGAAGGCAGTGGAGGATGGCCCAAGTCCTTGGCCCTGCACCCGCATGGGAGACCAGGAGGAAGTACCTGGCTCCTGGCTTCAGATCAGTGCAGCGCCCACTGTAGCAGCCATTTGAGTGGTGAACCAACAGAAAGGAAGACCTTTCTCTCTCTCTCTCTCTCTCTCTCACTGTGTAACTCTACCTGTCAAAAAAAGAAAGAAAAAAGAAAAAAAAAGGGAAAAAATGGATTAATTTAGGGAAATTGGGAACTTTAGTATGATGAGTTTTCCTACCCATTAAACAATGTATATTTCTATTCATTTAAGTATTAGAATTAACACTATTCTTTGTCTTTATTGTCTTTAAAAAGATTTATTTTAAAAGTCAGAGTTATAGAGAGGGAATGCAGAAGGGAGAGATAGCAAGAGTGAGAATGAGAAAGTGAGAGCAAGAGAGAGAGAGAGAGAGAGAGAGAGAATCTTCCATCTGCTGGTTCTCCCCTCAGATAGCTGCAATGGCCATCATTGGGTCAGACCAAAGTCAGGAGCCAGGAGCTTCATTTGATTTTCCTACATGAGTGACAGTGGTCCAGACACTTGGACCATCTTCTGTTGCCCTTCCCAAGCCATTAGCAGGAAGCTGAATCAACAGTAGAGCAGTCGGGACAGGAACAGGTGCCCTTATGAGATGCTGGTGTCACAGGAGGTGGCTTCACCCTCTACAACAAAACACTGCCCCTTTTTATAATAGTTATATAATTTTATTTGAATCGGTCATCTCCTCATATACAGAATAAAGTTTAAAGTTTAATCAGCTGAGAATTTTGAGAACACTCCGCTAGATACATAGATGGATGGATGGATGGATAGATAGCTCGCTCGCTCGCTCGCTCGCTCAGGTAAGACTACATTTAACTGAGATAGAATGATATTTTTGGATTCATTTTCTTCCAATAGTGTAGGTATTGTAGTATAAAATTTCAGGATAGGTTATTAATTATATGCAAAGAGAAAACGGAGATGAAGTACCATAGCATAAAAGTTAATGTCTTCAAAAAATGAAACAAATAATTAGATATGTATTTGGCAAAAAGTGAAAAAATAAGAAGATTAAAAAGTTTTATTCATGAAAATGGTTGGAGATAGGATGAAACAAAGAAGGCATAACAATAGAAATGAACATTCTCAATCTAAATTTTATAAATATGACTTTGGAGATATTATGTATTTATATAACTGCAATGCAATATTAACGTCAAATGAATGTTCTAAATATATATAAAGTAAATGTAAAATGAATTAATGGAATTTTATTCAGTTCATCAGAATGTAACACAAATAAAAAATGATTTTAAGTGACTATAGCAAAATGTTTGTCAGTATATCCATTATAGGACACAGTTAATATATAGAAATAGAACAGCCATGTTAAATCATTTCTATAGTTAATAATAATAATAGTGGCTTTGATTTATGAAATAAATTTTGCTTTGAATGATTGAAATAAGTTTTATTTTGTTTTCATTAAGAAACAAACTATCAATATAAAAGAAAGTAGCTAAAAATGGAAAAAAACACAGAGTGAATATATTTTCACACATTTAACTATTTATATATATACACCAATAGTGCCTGTGAATTATTAACCTAATAGAAATGAGTACCACCAATTATGTAGATTGTGGTATTGAGATAGCAATTTCTAGTATAAACCATAGCTCTTTTATCTCTTTTTTGATTTTATTAATATAACAGATACAATTCTAAGAATATAACCATATTTGCCTCTCTTCCTTTTTCACTCAAACCCCTCTTCCTTTTTTTCCATTAATTTTTACAATAATTTCTTTTTTATTTCATATGTACAGTTTTAAGAGCATAATAATACTTCCCAACTTACCCTCCCTCACTCCCTCTCTCCCTCCTCCTCCTTCTTTTCTTGTTTTTCTTTTTATTTTTACAATGGCATGCTTTCAGCTTACTTTGTAATCTTAATCGTGCACCAAATAAATTGTACAAGGAGTAAATAGTAATGACTTAGCCCCACATCTATAGCCAGCATTTATTAGATGAAATGATGTAAGGCACTTTGTAATTCTAGAAAGCAAGAATGCTGTCAAGGGCTAAAAGAAATGCCACAATCACACAGATTGCTAAGGTAAAGGGTTTTTTACAAAGAAATAGACAATTTGGGGGCCAGTTTTGTGGTACAGCTAGGTAAACTATGAGCCGTAACGCAAGGATGGCATAAAAAGTGCAGGTTCGATTTCCCAGCTGCTTTGCCTTTGATTCAGCTCCCTGCTAATGCCCGTGGGAAAGCAGCAAAAGAAGGCCCATGTATTTGGGCCCCTGCACCACATGGGAAACAGATGGAGTTCCAAGCACCTGGTTTTGTCCTTTGCAGCCATTTTGGGAATGAACCAATGAATGGAAGCTCATCTTTCTCCCTTCCTCCCTCTTTTCTCTCTCTGTGTGTGTGTGTGTGTGTGTATAAAACTTTGCTTTTCAAATAAATAACCATTTTTTAAATAGACAGTGTGGACATGAAATGAGGAAGTGTTGTAACATATATGCTTACAGTAATCCAGATGGCACCCTACTTATGTTAAAATTTACATATTTTGATTTTACAATTGTGCAAAAATGATAGATATTCAGTAGAAAGTGTACCTTAATTTTTGAAATTGACCTTTTCTTAGGTAGTTGTTTGACAACACTCTCTGGCAGCCAGCTGAATCTCTCCCAGGAATCCACTTGATCACAAGGGTAACTCCTGATGGTCTACAGTGTTTACTGTTGCTGAACTAACATTAGCTGTATTAAATGCATTTTAAGTTCGAAATATTTTCAAGTTTTGTTGGGTGTAGCAGTATGTGACAATATTGTTAGCTGAGAAGCATTATATATTCAAAAATTGAACCACACAAATTAAGAACAAATTTGAGGGTATTAATAATCTTTGTTATTCTAAATATTCAGGGTAGGGAATAGAATCAAACATTAATATTATTCTCCTTGTATATGCCTTATCTCAGTGAAGGGTTGTCTAACTTTTGATTAGAAAGTAAATGCTCAAATTAGAAATATTCATTTCTCAATGTGTAAGGAAATAATATGTCTAGTTAATAGTCATAATTACTACTTATGTCTCTAAAGTCAAAGACTGACAAGTAATAGAATAATAGATGAATATACAGGTAATACATGAACTAACTGATAGGTTTTTAAGATTGAGTTATTTATTTGTGGAGCAAAGTTATAGACAGAGGAAGAGACAAAAAGAGAGGTCTCCCATCTGCTGGTTCCCTCCCTAAATGACTGCAACAGCCAGAGCTGGACCAATATGAAGCCAGGAGCCAGGACCTTCTTCCAGGTTCCATATTGGGTACAGGTGTCCATGCACTTGGGAAGTCCACTACTTTCCCAGGCCATCTGCAGGGAGATGAATCAGAAGTAGAGCATCTGAGACTTGAACCAGCATCCATATGTGATGCCTATGTTGCAGGCAAAGGCATAATCTACTATGTTGTGGGGCCAGTCCTTCACTACCTCACTAGTTATAATATCACAAGAAAAATACACAGAACTATCCTGTGTTTTCTGATGTACGCAAATAAAAAATGTAATGTATCATTTATAAAATATTCTAGGAAAAAAAATGAACCTTAATCTGATCAAGTCTGTGGTTTTAACTAAAACATCACAAAAATGAAAATTCAGAGTGTGATAATAATACCGTTTCAAGAATAAATAATTTAAAAGAAAAATTTGGCAACTTTGACTTATTTGTTAAATTGAATGCAAATAATCAAGTTGAATTTTTAAAAATGTTGGTATATATTTATACCATTTTGAGCAAATTCATCTTACTCTTACTATTTACTTTAAAATATCTATTGTGGAGATTAAAAAGTTCATAGATGAAATAAGATTGCACATATTTTGATAATTCTTAAAACTTTTTAATAGATGAGGAACAGTTTTTTTATGTTATTCTTTCAACTCTCAAACGTTTGGTAATTCCTGCAATTCAAATTTCAGACAACACAAAGGGTCCTTTGATTCATTATGCCTCTTACTGAAGAATAACTTCTGCTTCTTTATTATTTTATTTATGTCTTAGTGTTAATTTAAAATATACCCTTTTCCATTATTTATTACCTGGATAAAAGTAATGATGTTTTTATAGATGAACAGTTCCTATTTTTTAACTTTTAAGCTCCTTTTGAAAACTTTAAAGTTTTTATCCATATTCTGTGTGGTGATTGTGTGAGTTTGTGAATGTGTGCATGTGCACATCTAGCAATATAGTTAGTAAAATAAAAATATTTGGCCCCAGACAATTGAGACGCTTGGTTCACGTTTGGAACAAAGTAGACACACTGTGTTTTACTCTTTTCTGCATGGCAACCATTAGTATTAAATTTGTTTCCCAGAAGTTATTGGTATGACATCAAATTTAAAATTTCTTCCTGGTCTACCCCTAATCCTATTGGTAAAATATCCTAAACATATTGCCATATTGTGAACTTCAAAGTTGTTATATACTCTGTACACATTGACCAGAAATAAATTCATTTGAACCAAGTTGCATTAATGTGTCTGGAGTCTGGACGCTGAGATTTCAGGTTAATTCTTTCTCAATGTATAAAACTCAAAAACTTGGAGGTGTCAATATTCATGTTCCCTGGAATATGAAACAATAAAATGTGAACCAACACACTGTGAGAATCAGAGGTAAGAATGGAAAGAGTACTTTTAGGTTTAATGTCCCTATTTCCAATAGTGACTTAAGAACAGCTTCATTTGTTTCCTTTTTCTATATTGGTTACTTAAATAATATTTTGATTCAATAATCTGAAAATTCCTTTTATATGTTCAACTAGTTTTAATTTTACTTTGGTTAATTGTAAAGATATAAAGACACTTCCCTAATATTGTAAATATTGTCAATATGATTGCAACAAATATTTTAGATTAGCAATTTATAGTAGGTTTGTTCAAGAAATATAAACACACTGTGAAGTATATGAGACACTGAAGGTATTCCCCAAGAATAGGATTGAAATTTGGGTTCAATGGTTGGTTGTTATTACAGATAGAAGAAATTCTGTCTTAAAACAAGAATGTACTCAATAAAGACTTAGATTATATTTTTAGCCTTAAAAATAGGTTGAAACTCCAATTCAGCACCAGATAGGACAATAATAGATGATACTAAAAATTGCATTTCTGTAGTCCAAAATGACACCAGGACTGTGGGTTAGAGGCAAGTAGCTATACACATTTCTCTGCGCTGGAAGAATTCATTTTCTAGGTTGGAGTCAAAGTTCATAAAACATGTTTCCTTAAATGCAAACTAAAATTTATAGAACTGGTAGTTGTTAATGACTTTGTTGAATTATTCTCTTTTGAGCTAGCCTTAAAATCTAAATCACATTAATTTTGCCAACATATAATTCATAATTCAAGCTGAATCAAATGTTATCTTATTAACCTGAAGAAAAAGAGTAATGTACATTTTAACACAAAAAATGTTGTGAATTCAAGTGATTCTTGCCATAAGGCTGTGGTTGTCAGGCAAATGAAAGGCTAGGAGCTCTCATACTGATTGCTACTGTGAGTAACACTAAAGGAGAGATTTCATCACTTATCCTAAAAATGAAAAATCAAAGGCAACTAAATATAAAAGATCACTTGTGAGTTGTAATGAAAAAAAAAACTGCTTGAAACATCAATTTCTTATGTAAACAAAACTACAGCTGTTTCCTATTGAAATTCACTTGTGAATAGATATGGAGTTGACTTTTGATTTTGAGAAGTTTTTATTTACCTTTCTGAAGTGAAATTCACATTTTTGATGAAAAACTGAAGATGATATAACTCTGTCAGGATTTCTTTTTATTTTGCTATGTGATAACAATAAATTTCAGTGCAATTAAATTTATAACAATATGCCATGAATAATATGCTCACTTTTACAAAAATATAACTTTATTAGTTACTCAAAAGGGTCTATGACCAATTGCATATTATATAGTGCTATTTATATTTATTTTTTATTTAGAAATTCTTTATTTAAGGCATACCAACTTAATACATTTCATATAAACAAATTTAGGAACATAGTGATTCTTTCCATCCTAACATTCCTCCCATCCACACTTCCACCCTTCTTCCTCTTCCCTCCCCTATCGCCACTCCTACTTTTTACAAAGTTCTATTTTCAGTTAAGTTTATACTCATAAGATTAACCCTACACTAAGTAAAGATTTCAAATAATAGTATGAGGGGGAAAAAAGTAAAATATGCTGTACCTCAATATTTGAGACAGTCTATTCAAAATCATCACATCTCAAAGTGTCAATTTCACTTCTGTAGGTTACCTTTTAGGTACTGTATTCATTCCCACTGATCAGAAAGAATATATGATATTTGTCTTTTGGGGGACTGGGTATAATTGTCTCCAGTTGTATTCATATTGTTGCAAATGACAGGATTTCATTTTTAACACTGGGTAGCATTCCATAATATATAGACCATAATTTCTTTATCCATTCTACAGTTGGTGAACTTCTGGGTTGGCTACATATCTTAGCTATTGTGAATTGATCTGAAATAAACATGGGGGATAGAGATCACTCTTTCACATGCTGATTTCTTTTAATTTAGGTAAATTTCCAATAGTGGCATGGCTGAGTCATATGCTAGGTCCATATTCAGATTTCTGAGAAATCTCCAAACTGTTTTCCACAGTGGCTAAACAAGTTTACATTCTCACCAACAGTGGAGTAAGGTATCTTTCTCCTAACATCCTTGCCAACATTTGTAGATTTCTGTTTGAAGGTCTGTCTGACTGGTGTGAGGTGAAACCACATTGTGGGTTTGATTTGCATGTCCCTGATGGTTAGTGATCCTGAACATTTTTTTCATCTGTCTGTTATGCCATTTGCATTTCCACTACTAAAAATTTCCTGTTCATGTCTTCTGCCCATTTCTTAACTGGACTGTTCATTTTGTTGTTGTTGAATTTTTGTGAGCTCTTTATAGATTCTGGATATTAATCCTGTATCAACTGCATATTTTGCAATATTTCCTCTCATTCAGTTAGTTGCCTATTCACTTTGTGAAATATTTCTTCATCAGTGCAGAAGCCTCTCAGTTTCACATTTGTCAGTTTTAGCACAGGTATGTGTTTTGGGGGCCTTTTCCAAGAAGTCTTTACCTATGCCAATGTCTTCCAAGGTTTCCCCAATGTTCTCTAATAATTTGATGATATTAGGTCACAGATTTAGGTCTTTGATTCATTTTGTGTGGGTTTTTGTGTAATGTGTAATGTAGGAGTACAGTTTAAAACTTCTGCATGCAGCAATCCAGTTTTTCCAGTGTCATTATTTGAAGACACTATCCTTGCCCCAGGGATTGAATTTAGCTCCTTTGTCAGAGATAAGTTGGTTTTAGATGTGTAGATTCATTTCTATTCTGTTCCACTGGTCTATACATACTTTTCTGGCTGTTTTAATCAAATTAAATTTAATTAAATTACCCCATAGTTTGTCCTGGAATTTGGTATTTTGATACCCCAGGTTTTGATTTTGTTGTATAAGATTGATTTAGATATTTGGGTCTCTCGTGTTTCCACATGAGTGATAACAAATTCTTTCAATTTCTGTTTGTTTTGGAAAGTCTTTGTTTCACCTTCATTCAAAAATGAGAGCTTTACAGGGAACAATATTCTGGGTTGACAACTTTTTTTTTATTCTCTTAAAACTTGGACTGTGTTTCACCATTCTCTCCTAGGCAGTAAGGTTTCTGATGAGAAGTAAGCTGTGTGTCTAGTTAGGGATCCTCTGAAGGTAATCTGGCATTTCTTTTGTGCACATTTTAGAATCTTTTCTTTATTTTTACTTTTGTAATTGTGACTATAGTGTGTCATTGTGAAGATCTTTTATGAGCATATCTACTTAAAGTTCTATGTGCCTTAAATACTTGGATGTCCCTTTCTCCAAAATAGGGAAGTTTTCTGTAATGATTTCACTGAATAAGCCTTCTAATCCATCCTCTTTTTTAACACCTTCAGGAACTCTTAAGATCTGTATGCTGGATCACTTGATAATATCCCATAAATCTCCCATACTATTCTTATTTTGTCAAATTTCTCCTTTTTATTGGTCTACCTGAAAATGTTCCAGATTTTTCTTCTAGCTTAGATATTCTTTCTTCTGCCTCACCAAGTCTGTAGGTACGGGTTTCTACAACATTTTTAAATTGATCTATTGAATTGCTCATTTCTTTATTTCATTTATTTATTTTTGACAGGTAGAGTTAGACAGTGAGAGAGAGAGACAGAGAGAAAGGTCTTCCTTCCGTTGGTTCACCCCCCAAATGGCTACTACGGCCAGTGTGCTCCGCCGATCCAAAGCCAGGAGCCAGGTGCT
This sequence comes from Oryctolagus cuniculus, assembly GCF_964237555.1. Classification (NCBI taxonomy): domain Eukaryota; kingdom Metazoa; phylum Chordata; class Mammalia; order Lagomorpha; family Leporidae; genus Oryctolagus; species Oryctolagus cuniculus. The sequence goes on from NC_091435.1 coordinate 114,679,828, forward strand.
TCCTCTTGGTCTCCCATGTGGTGCAGGGCCCAAGGACTTGGGCCATCCTCCACTGCCTTCCAAGGCCATAGCAGAGAGCTGGACTGGAAAAGGAGCAACCGGGATAGAATCTGGCACCCCAAGCAGGACTAGAACCTGGGGTACTGGCGCAGCAGGAGGAGGATTAGCCTAGTGAGCCACAGCACCAGCCTGAATTTCTCATTTCTAATATTTCATTTTGATTTCCCTTTAAATTCTCAATTTCATGGAAAAATGTTTCTTTCATGTGATATATGGCTTTCTGTAAGTTGCAGATTTGTTTTGATTGCTTGGAGTAATCATATGATTAATCTTTTGAATGCCATTTCAGGCATTTCCTCAATTTTTCAACTTTGCATTCTAATATTGTTGTGCTGTTGAGTTGCTTTGGGGTGGTCATGTTGTCTTCCTTTTACTTGATTCTTGAATTTCTACATTTATTTTTAGGCATCTGTTCAGATATTTGTTGTTTTTTTCCTTGGATGACGTTTATCTTCAGACTCTGCCTCTGTGGCTTAGAGAAGTGTCTGCTCTTTCAGTGAATACCCCGAGGTTTATGCAGGGTGTGGCCAGGCATCCCTGGGCAGTGCTCCATGGTGGAGAACTTGGACATTGTAGATCTCAACTTGGGCATGATAGATCTCCTCTTTTTTTGTTGTTATCAGGTGGGAGGGATTTAGCCCCCAGTGGGTGCAACATAGTCATGTGCACTGCTTTAAGAATCACAAAAAGAACCCTTGCAGTCCTCAGTTTGAGCACATATCCCACTGCAATGACCCACCCCAGGGGATAAGAGATGTCTGAGTATGTGGAGCAGCTCACAGTGCTTTCCCAGAGACCCAGATATACCCTGCACCCTCTCTGTCAGTCACAGTGTTTCCACAATCTCAGCACACAAGGCTCCCACAGTCAATGTGTGCCTAAGATCTGCTCTCTCCTGTCCCTAACTGGTCCTGTCCACAGAGAGGCAGAGAAGCTCTCTGAACCAGTTGCCTGTGAGTGCTTCACTTTGGCAGTTTGAGCCCCAGAGCCTGTGATGTGTTGGGAGCCTGGGGACACTTCACGGTTCTACATGGATGCCCAATCCTCCCTTTCAATCCTCCCAGCCAAACTCAGGCGTCTCCTCTCAGCTGATTACTGGCCATGCAGACACCAGCTGTGCAGCTGTTATGTATGTCCAAAATGGCACCCACCTTCTCTCAGATGGTTGCTGGTTGCTGGGATTGGGAAAGAGAAACAACCCTTAAGTTGGCAGGTACCCTGTCCCTGACTGGGCTACAGGCATGACTCATGCTAGGTCCTCCCCTCAGCTATATCAACGTGGCAAGGGCTGCTACAAGTCCAGTCTAACCTCACTGTCCAAAGCTGGCTTTAGGTTCTCAGTTCTGGGGTCCTCTGTTGTGTCCATGCTCATGTTGTGCGGTCATATCCTACAAGAAGATCCACAGCATCACTCTTCTTTCCATAGAATTTCCACCTCAGTTTTCTCCCTAACTTTTCCCTGAAATTTCACTCTCTCCACTTTTTTTTTTTTAAGCTGTCCTCCCCTAGCCCAGTGCAATAAGCCATCAAAGAACCCAATTATATTCATAACTTTGACTCCGAGGACCTCTTGGTTTAAACTTTCTCAAAGTTGTAATGGTATCTGTCTTTTCTTACCCTACTTAGCCTTTTCCTCTTCCCATTTAATGGGTGCTGTATTTACGTCACAATGTAACATCTATCCCTATTTGTGTTGGTTTCTTCTTCTCTCTAAATTTTACAAGAATTTTGTCTCAATAAATCTGTGAGACATATGACAACATCTCAGGATCTTCTTCTTGAAGGACTGAATGAACATAATCTTATTCCTAATCATTTTTGGTTGTTTAGTAAATGTGATCATGCTTTATTATTAGCATCCTATCACTTGAATTTCTTTAGAATTATCTTACTTATTCACAATGTAATGTCAATGGCTTTTGAATGAAATTTGAATCTCCAATGAATTCTGAAATTATATCATTAGACTTGCTACTCTCTATTTCTCCAAGGTCAGTAAATATATATATATATATATATATATATATATATATATATATAAAATTAGAATTTTGATAAACCGAACATGGAATAGTACCACATATACTTGTTTTTCCCACAGCAATTTGTTTATCTTTTTAAGGCCGCCTCAATTCTAAATATAAACCAAACTGCGATCTTAAAATTCGGCAATAAGAAAATCAACAACTGAGGCCAATGTTGTGGAATAAAGTGTTAAGCTGCTGCATGCAATGCTGGCTTCCCATCTAGGTGCTGGTTTGAGTCAGGCTACTCCACTTCTGATCCAGCTCCCTACTAATGCACCTGGGAAAACAGTGGAAAATGGCCAAAGTCCTTGAGCCCCTTCACCCATGTGGGAGACTTGAGTAAAGATCCTGGTTTCTGGCTCCTGACTTTGGCTTGGCCCAGCCTTGGCCATTGCAACCATTTGTGCAATGAACCATCAAATGGAAGATCTGTCTCTCTTTTGGTAACTCCGGGTTTCAAATAGAAAAATATTTTTTTAAAGAAAATTAGCAACTAAATTAACAAATGGGAAGACGAGTGTTAATAGACACTTCAACAAGGCAGATATACAGCTATCAAATAAGAACATGAAAAGATATTCAACATCATATGTCATCAGGAAATTACAAATTAAAACAACAAAATGCTGCTAAAAAACCTCTTGAATCGGCAAAAATCCAATAAGCTGACAAAGTCATATTCTGGCAAAGATGTGGGTCAAGAGAATATCTCATTCATTGCTGTTGGAAATAAAAAAAATGGTGTTTTGACTTTGGAAGATAGTTTGGTACTTTCTTACCAGTATAAACATATTCCTAGCATGCAATCACACTCATTGGTATTTTCCCAGATGAGTTTGGAGTATGTCTACAGATTATTCTACACATTGATGTTTGCAACTGCATAATTATAAATGAAGACACTGTAAGAAATTAAGATGTGCTTTGTTGGGTTATTGGGTAAATTAATTATGGTACAACCTTACAGGCAAATTTAATCAATATTCAAAAGTGTACTATCATGTTACACACGAGGATATTAAACTCATAATACAAACTGAAAGCAACCAATCTGAAAAGATTATATACAGTATCATTTCACTCATATGACATTCTTAAGAAGGCAAAACAATGAAGATAGTAAAAATATAAGTGGTTTTCAGGGATTTGTTGTAAGGGAGGGATAAATAGGTATAATACAGAAGACTTCTACAGCAGTGAGCCTATTCTCTACGATACATTTATTTGTGTATAAATATATACATATCATTATACAATTATCCAAATCCAAAGAATATGCAAACTAAGGGAATCCTAATGTAAATGCTCATACTTTCAGAATTTTTTGCTCTTTGACAAAGAGGATAACAAGACTCCTGGAGGGGCTGATGTTACAGCATACTGGTTAAAGCTGCTGCCTAGACACTGGCTTTCCATATGGGCTCCAGTTCATGTTCTGGCAGCTCTACTTCCAATCCAGATCTCTGCTAATAACTTAAGAACAACTTCTGAAAATTACTCAAGTGTTTGGGTCACTGCCACCCATGTGGGAGGCCTGAACAAAGCTCATGGTTCTTGGCTTCAGCATGGCCCAGTGCTGACTGATGTCCTTATCTGGGGAGTGAACAAGCAGAAGGAAGATTTGTCTCTTTCTCTGTCTGTCTCTCTGTGTAACTCTGACTCTAAAAATAAATAAATAAATATTTTAAAAGTGAAGACATTCAGATGAAGGACATAATTCTAATAAATTATTTGAGGAAATTGAATGTTTACATGCTGAAGTTTGAAACAAGATGTTCACCTTACACACTGTGTAAAAATCAAATCTAAATAGATACAAGATCTAAATACACAACACAAAATTATGAAACTATTAGAGGAAAACCTAGGGGAACTCTAAAAGACATTGTCACACAAATCTTTTTGGATAAAACCCAAAAACACAGGCAAGAAAAGCAATGTAATATAATGTACAGTACAGTCATTATGCAAAATGGTGTGGCTATACCTCAAAAACTAAAAATAGATCTACCATATGTCTCAGCTCTTCACTTCTGGGAATAGATACAAAGGAAATGAAATAAATATATGAAGCAAATACCTGCACTACCATGTTAATTGCAGCACCATTCACAATTGCAAACATATGGAATCAACCTTGATGTTCATCAATGCTTCAATGGATAAGGAAGATGTGGTATATATACAAAGTAGAACATTTCTTAGCCATAAAATTCTAATATTTGCAACAAAATATATGGAATTGGAGGTCATTGTACTTAGTTAAATAAGCCAGAGAAAGAAACACAAATGCCACAGGTTTTCTCCCATTTGCAGAATTATCTTTGTCATAATATTTAGTAAATAGATATTTGTAAGTACATTTGATCAGTGAATTATATCCTTTATGTAATATTCATTTTCTCATTTACTTCATTTTAAGTTTATGGCATTTATCATGAATGTCACCTTATGTGTTAAAATATATCTAAATCTGCTTTCAAAAATTATGTTTGTATGTGTGCATATATGCATTTATACATACTTACAATAACATATGACATAAACTTGGCAAAATGTTAATCATGAATTTATGTTTTCATTGAATTCTTTACACGTTTTATATTTTTTAATGTCAAAACCCAAAGACAAATTCAAACAAATGAATGTGACTGTATTGAAGAAAGCCATGTCCAAAAAGAAAAAACAATCCATTTTGATGCAAAACTTCAAAGCATAGCTAATGATCATGAAAGTTACTCAGTTATGCTGTACTTCTTTGCATCTGTCCATAATCTATTCCTGTAACACACCTTTTCATTTGTTAATGATTTTTGCATTTTGGTTCTATTTCACTTATTTGAATATTTCCCTGCTATTTGATCATTGTCATTATGTTTTATACTTTGCTATTGCATTCTTCCATCATTTCCATATTCAAGGTAAAATTCTGGAAAGATTTTTAGAGAGTTCTAATTCATTCTATGCATGTTTTGCAAATTTGATTTCTTGATAGTGAATTATTTCAACAAGAACTTTGTCAACACTGAACTTGTACATAACAATGTTAAATCTTTCTCGATAAAAGAAGAGGTGTATTTTGATACAACTGCACCTGTGAAAGATAAAATTACTCAATATCTTATAATTTTCTTTTTTTTTTTTGTAATTTATTTGGCAAGTAGAGTTAAAGACAGTGAGAGAGAGAGGGACAGAGAGAAAGGTCTTCCTTCCAGTGGTTTACTCCCCAAAGGGCCACTACAGCCGGAGCTGAGCCAATCTGAAGCCAGGAGCCTGGTGCTTTCTCCCGGTTTCCCATGCGGGAGCAGGGGCCCAAGCACTTGGGCGATTCTCCACTGCCCTCCCAGGCCGCAGCAGAGAGCTGGACTTGAAGAGGAGAAACGAGAAGTAGAACCTGGCTCCCCTATTGGGGATGCCTTCATAGAATAATAAGAGGAAAACATTAAAAAAACAAGAGGTGAATACATATTGTAAGTCTTATAGCAAGATCAACTACAAAAATGATGAATCAAGTAAAGCTATAACTAGTTTAAGAAGAATGATTAAGAGAGGGATATGTGAGCTTAAGTACTGTTATTAATGAAAAGTTGCCAAAGAGCAGTGGAGAAAGACTCAGTAGCCAGAGTATAGTTGAGGACCAGTTTCATCCAAAGATGCTTTCTCCATGATGGTTTAATGGAAGGGCAAGAAGCAGGAAAAATATTTACTGATGTGTCAATTTTTTTCCACAATTCCTCCTCGATTTCATCCTTGAGATGCTTAACCTCATGTACCTACCCATAAAAACTGTATTTTAAAAATATTAGTTTTAAATTTCTATTTTAGAGAAACGAGTCAAAACCAAGTAAATATAGATGTATCTCTATTAACCTCACAAAATAAACTCATTTATCAGGCATGGCCAGTAAAAATATCTACTGTCCAGGTTTAAGTCTTTCTTTTTGAGAAATCACCATTCTTTTTTATTTTATGAGGAAGAGATTGTGATCATTCTGAAATTGGGAAACAATTTGCTTGGTCACACATCACCATCTAAGTGTGTTACCAAAGATCTAGTTAATTTCTAAATATAACTGAAGATATAGAAATGCTGAGTCTGTGGGGAGATTCACACAAAAACCTCAAATACAAAGTATTTATCTAAAGTTGTGTTTGAAGTGATTTTTCAGTAATAATAATGTTAATCTTTAAATTGTAAACCAAAACCATGCGGACATTCCTTTGAATTAAGCAGTACAACAAGAGTTTCTGCATTTTGGGCGTTTCCTTTGTATACATGAGACAATTTTAGCAGAATGAATCACAACATCCTGGAAGACTGGAAGGAGTATAAATATAAGGCCATGTAGAAAACATAGCCTACATATAGCCCTTCTGCAATTGTGAAGCATGAGGGAAAAAGCAAAAATTCCCATAGTGTTCCCTTCTTCAGACTCTGACTTTTAACAGTCAGCAACAATGTTTTCTGCATTAGCCATTTGGAAATATATAATCTAGAAATATTTTCATTAATTAAACCATGGAAAATCTTGAAAATATGCATTCCAGGAATTAAAAGACTCTTTATCCAGATGGTATTGGCAGCTACAACCTTTTTAAAAACAATAAACCGTGCTTATGTTATTTTTTTTTTTTTTTTTTTGGACAGGTAGAGTGGAAAGTGAGAGAGAGAGACAAAGAGAAAGGTCTTCCTTTGCCGTTGGTTCACCCTCCAATGGCCGCTGCGGCCAGCGCGCTGCGGCCGGCGCACTGCGCTGATCCGATGGCAGGAGCCAGGTACTTATCCTGGTCTCCCATGCTTATGTTTTTAATCACATGGCACCAACGTTTTATTTTTTGTCATGCATATCGAAGTTTTCATGTACTCAAATGACAGGTGTGTCTCTTGTCCACTAAAGAAATCATTTACTAATCTACTATAATAATAATACTTTGGCTCTGCCTAGCTGAGAGGGCCATATTACATCACTGATTTTGGTGAAGTTCTTATACCAGTATCCATAATAGATATAAATGAAATTGATATTTAAAAACAATAATCGGCTGGCATCGCGGTTCAATAGGCTAATCCTCCGCCTACAGCACCGGCACCTGCATGGGAGACCAGGAGAAGCACCTGGCTCCCAGCTTCAGATCAGCGCGGTGCGCCGGCTGCAGTGGCCATTGGAGGGTGAACCAACGGTAAAGGAAGACTTTTCTCTCTGTCTCTCTCTCTCACTGTCCACTCTGCCTGTCAAAAATAAAAAAAAAATAATAAAATAAAAACAATAATCATTTATTCTCATGACAGACCAACTGAAACAACATTTCAAGGTAGGAAGGTCCAGGTACTGGTGATTTTAAAAAGTACTTTACATGATTCAATTGTACAATAGGTTTGAGAACCATGGACATTGACGAAGAAATGTGTTGATATACTGCTTTGCCTCTGTCGCTTTTACTGTTGTTTTTCTTTTTTCTTTATCTTTTTTCCCTTTAATTTGGTTACAGAGAATCATTGTCTTCTGTTACATTCTCTGACTGCTTGGATGCCATAAGGCCTGACTGTTTCCATTTAGAATATACTCCATAATGGATTAGACAAAATAAAAGGTGAAAGACAGGCATAAACCTAACTACTGACACTATTTAGACAGTAACTAAGAATCGGGCTTTACTACATGGTTTGTGTTCGCCTGTACTTGTTTTGAACTATGCCTTTTTAAAAAGATAATAGAACAATCCTTTGTTTTATCATAATTTTATTACAAAAGAGGTAAGTAGAAGTCATGTTCTCATTCCAGCTACACAAACATTTTGGGAATATTGGTTCTGGAATGGACGTTAGAGAACATATAATTCAAATTTTTATTCTTCAGGGTGGCAAAGATGTTTAATACAAAGTTTCAGCAACTAATGGTAAGAATAGAAATACCATGTTTGATCTTCACCATTGCAACAATCAATTTATATATCTGAAACTTCAAACATTTAACTGCTCTTCACTTTAGTATTCTCACATTACGATGTAGACTTGTTACAGGTATTAACTGGCAAAAGTATCTGTCACAAACAAATTTTTTTAATTATTTCCTATCATTTCTCACACTGAATATTTTATCATCTATTGTCTCATCTCAAAGAGAATGGGATTCACAATACATTTTGTTTTCAAATAGTCTGTTTGGGGAATGGTGTTGTGATGCAGCAGGATAAGCCACTGCTGGTGATGCTACCATTCCTTGTGAGCAACTCTTCAAGTCCTGGCTGTTCCATGTCCTATCCAGCTCCCCATTGATGCACCTGGAAGAGCCACAGAGGCTGGCCCAAGAGCTTGGGCCCCTGTCACCCATCTGGGAGACCTGGGTTGAATTCCAGATTCTGGCTTTTGCCATTTGAGGAGTGAACCAACAGATAGAAGCTCGCTCGCGCTCTCTCTCTCTCTCTCCCCCCCCCACACACACCCCACTCTGCTCTCTCAATCTTTATCTGTGTCTTTCCCCCATCTCAGTATCCCTGCCTTTCAAATATTAAGTAAATATTAAAATAAATCTGTTCTTTTCTTGCTTTGGAGTTACATGTCTTTGGTTGATATGAACCTACTACTTTTCCATTAATTATATAAAAATTAGTCCAAAAGTGGTCTTCAAATAAAACAGGTTTCTGTATTTCCTTTATCTTACCTGTTTGTATGCTATAGTATAACACTCTTGTAAAGTAAGTTCTAATTTACATGATATGTGAAGATGAACATATTTTCACTATTTACATCTGTAGTCACAAATGAAACATCTTTTTAATATTTGAAGGAAATTCAGTATTTTTATATCCCCCTTTGATTATCCCATTAGTTTGGGTCTTTCTTGGAAATTCGTGACTTCATATTGTAATGGCTATCCAAAAATTTATCTCTAATCCTTTATTCACTGCATTCTATCACTATAATCATGTTAGAAAATAAAATACTATGACTAAAATGAAAATGTTTTCATAATGGTTTCAATACATTTTTCCAAAAATAACTTCTCCTTGATTATCTGTTTCATCTCTAATGTGCATATTCTGCTGCCACCATCCGAGCAAAATGTCTCTCCTTCGAACCTACTTCTTCCACATCATTGGTTGTGCTCTTATCTTCTTTGCATGTAATGTGAAGTTGGACCCATTCTTTTCTTAGATGGTAAAAATCCTTACTTATTCTTCCAAATTCTACAAGACTTGCTTGTCTGCTGCAACAATTTCTTTTGCAGGTTAAATAAATGCATTTTCTCTAGCTAATAATTTTATCCAGCAGGATTCTTGAAGAGTAAGGTGTGATAGGCAGAATAATGACCATTTGAGGATGTTCATCTCCTAACGCTTGAAATTTGTGAATATTTTACTTTCCATGGCAGAAAGAACTTTTCAGATATCATTGTCTTGAAATAAGGAGATTGAACTGAATGATGCAGATGGACCTAATGTAATCACCAGGGCCTTATCAAAAGACAGAGTCAGAGGATAAAAAAGGAAAACTAGAAGCTGGAAAAGGCAAGTGAATGGATTTTCTCCCGGCACCTTCCTGACCGAAGAAATGCAACTTGGGCAACAACTTGATTTCAGCCCTGTAAAATCCATGTTAGGACTGATATGCTCCATAAATATAAAATATATGTGAATTAAATCCATTAAATGTGTGGCAATTTATTACAGTAACCTCAGAACACTAACATGAGGGGTAGCCTCATCTCATCATATGATGAGTACCTTATTGTAGAGGTGCCTGTGGAAATGGAAAGGACAGGAAAATCAGCCCCAGCATGGTATGGCCACTTTCATGGTTTCCAGGGCTAGGATGACAAGACCACACACCTTGAATTAAAATGGTTTCATGGATTTGTGTATGTTCTTCAAACATCTCCAAAACAGAGGGAAATGCCAAACTTCATAACTAAAATTTAGTTTGTTCTTTGTCACTCTGCCTAGACTCTACTTGTGACTTCTGTTAACTCTTCAGTGCTCACTCTGTAGATCAACTCTTCACTCCATAACTAGTACTTCATCACGGCATCTGTTTATAAATGCCTTGCCTTAATCCCTTGTGGTTTCCACGGATGTACCTGTCTGTGCACTGACATTTCTGTTTTCCTTTCAGTTCTGCTCCAATCGCCTGTCCTCATCATTCCATCTTCAACTCAGTTACTTGAGGAAAAGAATTAAAATGATCCAAATAGTAGCCTACATTTCCATTTGGATTCCACTTCTTTTATGGATCATAGCCCCGTCAACAGTTTTACTTGGTTGGCTTGTTCTGGAACAAGCTTAACTTTTTTTCATTGTACTTACATTTTGCTTCTGCAAAGGTGACTATGAGAAATTTAATGTCTACAAATATTGTACTCTATTTAAGTTACCATTATAAAAAGTGGAGCCCAGAATCCCTAAGTCTTGTTTAATTGTTTTGTTTATGCGATAATAAAGTAATACCATCTCCTATCTTAAGAAACAAGAAAATGACAAAGTAAATCTTCTACATTCTCAATTTAAGGTAGATTGATATCATAAACTTAGTTATTAGGTACATTCACTGTTTTAGGAATATATATATATATTTATGTTTGTGTGTTTCTATATATCTATCTATATATCTTTCTATATGTTTATCTAATGTGTGTGTATATGTGTGTGTGTGTTTATGGAGCTGGTGCTGTGGTGGAGGGAGTAAAGCTGCCACCTTCAGTGCTCACATCCCATATGGGCTCCAGCTCCAGTCCCGGCTGCTCCACTTCCAATTCAGCACTCTGCTGTGGCCTGGGAAAGCAGTCAAATATTACCAAGTCCTTGGGCCCCTGAACCCACTTGGTTATACCTGGACTTGGCTCCTGGCTCCTGGATTCAAATACTCAGGTCTGGCCATTGCAGCCAACTGGGAGTGAACCAGCTGACGGAAGACCTCTCTCTCTGCCTTTCCTTCTCTTTCTGTGTAAATGTGACTTTCAAATAAATAAATCTTTAGTGTGTGCGTGTGTGTGTGTATAAATATATACAGTTTTTAAAATTGAAAAAAATATTTGTGTCAGGATTTCCCCCTCCGGGAACTGGCCAGGTTGCCTTGAAGGAAGAGTTGAGGAGACTGAGGAAGGTCAAGCTAAACACACTTTATTGATACTCTAGGCGACTAGGAGGAGAGATCGCTCAAGCCAACTTCCGCGGGCACTAGGCACTACGGACCAGGAGCTTCTCCCCGCGGGCACTAGGAGCTACGGACCAGGGAGAGAGGCTGAGCAACCTCTGGTTTGCAGCATCTGAGGGTCCCCTTATATACAGTTTCTAGAGGCTAGCCCTGCCCACATTCCAACCTCCCAGGGTCCTGTAGTCATGGCAATGACAGTTTGTGGTTAGGCCATATAGTTAGGCCTTCCCTTTTCAAATCTTACCAGCTAGCATGGTTACCTTTCTACTTTTCTTTCAAGCTGCGCTACTATGCAGTTACTTTCTTTCAAATGGCGCTACAGTTACTTTCTCCATTAATGGTTCTCTAACAATTTGTATTCTAATTTCCCTACTAAAATGACTAATCAGTTAATGTTCAAGACTTTTAATTTAAAACTATGCATATTCTTAAATCATATGCACTTCATTGTAGAATACATGAATCTGTAGTTACTAAGTTACTATTTAGTCGCTTGGTCATGTTTAGTGTAAATTAATGACAAAGTATTGAGGCATTAGGAAATCATGTAACAGGCTAATGTTGATAAATGGTGATATCAATGACTTTTAGTCTATATTTTATACTCATCTCATGTTCTCTAATGTCCCATTGCTTAATTATTTAAATCACACAAATAAATGAATAAATAAATTTTACTTATTAATGACAATACATATGTCATTCAAATTTATAACTTTCCATTTTACAGCATATGTTTTATTAATGAAGAGAAGTACATTGAAGGATACCCTAACATTTGTATTTTTATGAAACAGACTGAAAAAAAGTCTAACTTACTGTAGAAATATTTTAAATTCAAGTATAATAAAGCTAAGATTTTGTCATCTACACTTGATCTTAGCCAAAAGGCTGAGAAGCGATTGTTGTCATTTAAATTGCATTTTTGCCTTGAAAAGAAACTTGAATTTACATCAAGCACTTGAGAGTAGAAATATATTCTTTCTATATATTTAAATGATAACACTTTTCCAGTGTTATTTATCAGGTAAGCCATTCTTCTTACAGAGCTCAGAGATCTGTACATAAATGCATATTTAGTAATATACATGTGGTCCAATTGTTCCTTGGCAGAAGATTCTTTCTAAAAGCAGTTTAGGTAAACTGTCAAACATATCTTTTTTCAGTCATAAAAAATATGAGATATCTCATGTTTTAGTAAAGAGAAGCCAGAGATATTTCATCAGATTTAAAATCATTCAGATGTGACAAAAATTGCCACAATGTCTATTTCAAGTAAGTAGTGCAGAATGTGAAATAGTGATATTAATGTATACAGAGATTTATTAACATTTAAATATGTTTGGTCCCTTATGAGCTTCCTTCTAGCTTCCTCACTAAAGTAGTAAGAATAAAAATAGCATTAAAAAAGAGAAAGATAGAGACCAAGAATTAGTCTGAATATACAATATAGAAAATCACATTGGATTAAGTAATTCCTTCTAAGACCATATTAATACTGACTTCACCCCAGAAAGAATGGCTATTATCAAAAACAGAGAGTAACAATGCTGGTAGGATCTGGAGAAAGGGCAACTCTTACATATTCTTCGTGGGAATGTAAATTAGCACAGCCACTGTGGGAAACAGCAAGGAGATTTCTTTAAAAACTAGAAATAGAATTGCATATGATCCAGATACCCCACTATGTATAACCCAAAGCCATGAACACATTGTTACCAAAGTGATACCTGTACCACCATGTTTATAGCAGCACTATTCATAGAATCAAACAACATGCCCATAATCACATGAATGGATAAAAGAAATGTGTATGCACACACACATATACATACATACATACATACACAATAGAATATTATTCAGGTACAAAAAAGAATGTTATTGTTTTATTTTCTTCCAAATGATTACAGGTGTAGGACAATGTGTTGAATGAAGTAAGCCAGACAGAAAGGCAAATACTTCATGTTCTGGCTTATGTGTGGGAGCTAAAATTAAAAGAAAAACAATGGCAACAACAAAGTAAAGAAATGTTTTTGTGTAACAATGTTGATGCAAATATAGTTTCGTCAAGCTTTGTGTTAGATCTTTGTCAAAAAGATTGTTAATGATATAAAACCACAGTTTGGGGGCTGGTATTGTGGCTCAGTGAGTTAAGCTACCCCTGTTATACTAGCATCTCTTATGGTCCCTAGTTCAGCTCCAGGCTGCTCCACATCTGATCAAGCTCTCTGCTATTGTGCCTGAGAAAGAAGCAAAAAATGTCTAAATTGCTTGAGTCCCTGCCACCCACTTGAGAGAATGGGATGTAATTTCATGCTTCTGGCTTCTGCCTGGCCCAGTACCAGCTTTTTGGCTATTAGGAAGTAAACCAGAGGATAGAGGATCTCTCTCTCCCTCTCTCTCTCTCTCTCTCTCTCTCTCTCTCTCTCTCTTTCTCTCCCCTTCCCTCTCTCTCTCCCTCTCTCTCTGTAACTATGATTTATAAATCTTAAAAATAGGAATCATATACTACTATAGTTTTAATGATGTGTGAATATTTTAGAAGATATTGTATATGAGTGCAATTGACATCTTTTTATTTGCTTATTATTTATAGCCTTTGCCTTACCTATATTCCTGTTGATCTATGGTCTTATTTGTTGAATTCTTTAATATATCATATTTTTTAATTTATTTCTTTTATTTGGAAGTTATAGAAAAAGAAAAGGGAAGTTAGAGTTCAGAGAGAGAGAATGAGAGAGAGAGAATCTTCCATCAACTGATTCACTCCTCAGAGGGTTCCAACGCCAGAGCTGGGCCAGGCTGAAGCAAGGAGCCAGGAGCTTCTTCTGAGTCTCCCATGTGGGTGCAGGGCCCAAGTACTTGGGCCATCTTCTGTTACTTCCCCAGGTGCATTAGCAGGGATCTGGATTGAAGTGGAGCACCTGGGACTCAAACTGGCACTCACATACGATACTAGTATTGCAGACAGTGGCTTAACTTGTAAAACCACAATACCTGTCTTTTTTTGAATTCTTTATTTAGCAGAATTAAGCCTTTGGCTATAGAATAAATTTAAAAATGCTATCTCAAAAATAAATGGATTGGTGATATCCTGTGGATTACATCATTCAGCTTCAGTGTTAAGAGTTTCATCCCACTGTTTGCTCATTTCATGAACATACAGAATCACATAAAATGTCCAAGTCCATTGCCAGATGTAGTCTCCACTGCAGCTTTCCTTGAGGAGTGCTGTTTTTGAAGCTTTCCACCTAAATTTCATATATTTGTAAATGTTTTATTTATCTATCCATTATTTATTTAAAGACAAAGCAACAGAGAGAGAGATGTTCCATCCACTAGTTCACTCCGCGAATGCCTGTAACAGCTAGGGTTGTATCAAATCAAAGCCTGGACCTTAGAGCTCATTTCAGACTTCCCATGTGAGTAGCAGGGAACTTGCACTTTCTTTTGCTACCTCCCAGGATAGACATTAGCAGGAAGCTAGAATTGAAAGTGGAGCTAGAGCTCAAGCTCAGGCACTCTAACATGGGATACAGGCATCTTGAGTCAAGTTTTAACCTTTGGACTAAATGCGCACCTTTGGCATTGCAGGTAGCATACTAACTACCTGTGCCAAGCACAGGCCCCCATATCATTCATTTAAAAATACATTTATCTATTTATGAGACAGAAAGAGACATGGAGGGACAGAGACAGAAAGAAAAAAAAAAAGAAATCTGTCTTTTGAGTATTCACAATGGCTGAGTCAGTCAGTGTTAAAAGTTGTGAACTCAGCCTAGGTCTCCCATGTGGTTGGCATTAGCCAACTGCTTGATCCATCACTTTTGCCTCCCATGGTCTCTTTTTTTTAATTTTTTGACAGGCAGAGTGGAAAGTGAGAGAGAGAGACAGAAAGGTCTTCCTTTACCGTTGGTTCACCCTCCAATGGCCACCGCGGTGGGTGCGCAGCTGCCGGCGCACCGCGCTGATCCGATGGCAGGAGCCGGGTACTTATCCTGGTCTCCCATGCGGGTGTAGGACCGAAGCACTTGGGCCATCCTCCACTGCATTCCCTGGCCATAGCAGAGAGCTGGCCTGGAAGAGGGGCAACTAGGACAGAATCCGGTGCCCTGACCGGGACTAGAACCCGGTGTGCCGGTGCCTCAAAGTGGAGGATTAGCCTAGTGAGCCGTGGCGCCGGCGTCCCATGGTCTTTATTAGCAGGAAGCTGGAATTAAGAAATAGCCCTGGAAAGTGAACCCAATTACTCCTTTGTGGGATGCAGGCATCTTAGCCTGTGCCTTAACCTCTATGTTGTCTAATCATATAACACCTGCCCTAGTCCTATAATTCTTTAAATAATTTCATGAGATATATCCATTTAAAGCATAGAACAAATCAGTAACCATTGTATCATGTAAATATGACTTGAACTCTGTGAGCAAAGAGAAATGAGATAGAGATGAGATCATAGACGTGACTGTAGTGTTAAAAATAGATGCAATGCATTTATAAAGTAGAGAGATCACTTTGAAAGATATTGTAATAATCCAAGTGAAGGATGTAGTGAAAGTTGTCAGATGCTAGAAATATTTTGAAGGTGTCTCTGACAAGAATTGCTGAGAGCTTATATTAAGATGATGGGATAACAGAAGAAACAAGGGGGACATTAACTGCTTTTGTCCCCCAAAACCTGTAGGATGGAATTCCCTTGAACTCTAATGGGAAAGACTTCACTGGGTTATAAAGACAAGGCACAGCCATTGACTCCTCACCCTGAAGGCTGTACTACTAATGTTTGCTATCTGGAAATGAAATCAACACAGAAGACAGCCGATAATCTCAGGCAGCTTTCACGAAAGAAAAATCACAGAATTTCCTCCAGTAGTCTCACCGTTAGTCACTAGGTTGCAACCACTCTGATCTGCTTTCCTTTTTTCTAAAAGTTGAATCTGTTTCACTTCAGGGATTTTGCATTTGCTGTTCTACTTATAGGAAGTACTCTGGAATCTCCCTGATGGTATCTTTTGGCCACTTTTCAGATATTAACATAAATATAGCTATGTTTCACATTCCTTTACTTTCTAGCCTAAAGGTGTATGCTGTTACCTTTTACACTCACCCATTTTGCCTTCTAGTACATACTACATAGAGAGCATATTTGGGAATATAGTATAGGCATATAATAATCACTTGATTGCTCCTATGTAGGTTTCATAAATGTATTTTAATCATTTATTATATTATTAAATTAGATGAGTATGAGTGTAAGGTTTACTGCTGTTAGAATACACAATATGTGACTGGTTCATTAATTTGCTATTATTCCTTTGGTAGCTACATTCCACACCATTCTTTATCCAGAAACTACCTGATCTACAAGAGCTTGACATCACATCCCCTCTTAGGATGATATCACATTATTTGTATTATATGCTTTGATTTATTATATTTAAACTCTACAATTTACTACATAGGGTGATTTCTGTCTTGAAAATCAATATTTATGAAAATACACCAATCACTGGAGAAACAGATATATTTGTGGTCAGATTGCATCATCTAATTTTAAATTGTTCTTTTTCATTGTATGAATAAGAAACTTCAGTGCACTTTCTTCATTCCAGAATATTTGGTGTTTATTAGGGAAATATTAGGTGAATGAGGACATGCACTGTGAAAATAATTCAAAATAGTCTAAAGCATGACAAAACCTGTATTGGTAGAACAGTCTCATTCACTTTTAGAGTCATAGTTTCTTTGTGTTTAATAAAATCTAACTGTTAATTAAAGATTTAAAAGAATTGGGATTCCTAATGTTCTACGTATTTGATCCTAAGTTTCTATCTATGATTAAGGAGAAAATTATATTCAATTTAATTTTATTGTTAACCACTTTATACTTTTCTTGCCTTTTCTCTTTTTGTTTCTAAAAAGGAAACAAATTTCATGTATTTCATTTATAGAGTTCTTTTTTCTTTTTTTTTTTTTTTTTTTTTGACAGGCAGAGTTAGACAGTGAGAGAGAGAGACAGAGAGAAGGGTCTTCCTTTTCCATTGGTTCACCCCCCAAATGGCCGCTAAGGCCAGCGTGCTGTGCTGATCCGAAGCCAGGAGCCAGGTGCTTCCTCCTTGTCTCCCATGCGGGTGCAGGGCCCAAGCACTTGGGCCATCCTCCACTGCACTCCTGGGCCACAGCAGAAAGCTGGCCTGGAAGAGGGGCAGCCAGGACAGAATCCGGTGCCTCGACCTGGATTAGAACCCGGGGTGCCGGTGCCACAGGCAGAGGATTAGCCTAGTGAGCCATGGCGCTGGCCCATTTATAGAGCATAATAGTAGTTCCTTCCTTACCCTCCCTTCCTCACACCCACCCTCATTCCTTCTTTTCTTGTTTTTCTTTTAATTTTCACAATTACATATCTTATCGTTTTGTTGTTTTAAAACATTGATTGTTATTTAGGTGAAAGGCAGAGCTATAGAGAAAGAGATCCGCACATGCATGCACACACAAACACACACATGCACAGAGAGAGTAATCATGAATCCAATGGTTCCCTCCTCATGGTCATAACTGCCAGCACTGGGCCAGACTGAATCCAGAAGCCAGGAGCTTCATCCAGGTCTCCTACAAGGGTGCTGGAGCTCAAGCACTTGGGCCATCTTCCACTGCTCTTCTGAGGCCATTAGCAGCAAGGTGGGTTGGAAGTGGAGCAACCAGGACTGAAACTGGCCCCAGTATGAGATGACAGCATCACAGGCAGTGGCTTTACCAACAAACCACAATGCCAGCCCCCGGTTGACACACTTGCAATTTATTCTATAGTCACAGGCTTCCCTCTCCACTAAATAAAGAATTCAACAAGTAGTACGTAGAAAAATCACTGTTCTTCAAAATATAGGCAACAGCTATAAACAAGAATCCGATGCTTTGAAAATTGAGGATTATTTCAGATCATGATAATATCCTATTCATCCATTATTTTCTTTCTCTTCTGCCCTTGTCTCAAGTTTCGCAATTATTGGGAATTCTTTCAATTAATATCAACAGTAATGAGGTTTCTGCTGAGCCAAAAGTAAGTTATGTGAGAAATACAAGGGACAGGAAGACAGACTCCAGTCAGACTTCTACATGCACAATCAAAGGGAAATGGAATGTATGAGGTCAATTCAATTCATAAAAGAAAATATTAAAGTGTTGAAAGTGTTAAATGGGACACGCAGAACCCAGTAAGTAAATTATAATTAAGAGCATTTAATAATTTTAAATTTCAGGAAGCTTTAACAGTTATAATTGCATTTAAAAACCCCATAGTATGACTCTCTTGTTTGTATGCAGACAGAGCATACATAATAGCTAGCACAGAAAACTCTCAGTACAGATGAAATGAAACCTGGCCCCAAGGGCCAGCACTAGAAACTCCCAGGTATCATACTCTGTATTATTTTTAGAAAACTGGTTGTATGTAACATTATTCTATAACTTGGTATTAAAAGTATATTTCAATAAATGTATACCAATTAAGACAGGATAATTAATGTTTTATTCTTTGGTCATAAGTTTCTGTTCGGGGCCTTTTGGCTTCTCCTATTTTTTTCATAAAATATATAACAGTTTGTTGTGACCCTAGTGACCCCACTGTATTATAGAGCACTAGAATTGTAGCTGTAGAACAATGTCATTGATTATTTTCGTAAGATAGATAGAAGTACAGTTTTAGATCACTAGTACATAAAATTTTAGACCTATTTAGTTTGGTTAAAGAAATAGTAAAGGTAAATTAATGGCACTGAAAAATATTTGGATAGTTTATTTCCTTAGTTCATTTTGGTACTTTATCCCTCACTTTTGTAGATTTGCTGACTGTATCCTGGTCACATGACTGAAGTCATAGAGAAGGATGGTCAGGTGAGATCAGAACATTTGTAAACAGCCTCCTCTCTTCTCTCATCCCACACAGCTCCCAACATGAAGACTTGTGCTTTTCTCATATTCTCCACTAAAAGAGCCTTAAGAAAATTTTAAAAACTGTTATTGTCTGTGTGAAAATGTTCAGAAAACAGAACTGACTCAAATTAAAATGCATTACTTACAATACTCTGTTAGAAACACACCTTCAAATAATGTACTTTGAAATCTAGGCTAGTACTACTTTGGCAGGGTGCACACAGCAATATTTGTGTTCCTGACAACATCTATTATGCCCTCTGTCCTAAGTCCCAATTTTCTCTTCCTCACTAGGGAACCTATGGTTGCAGCCTGATTGCTTTCGTCCTGAGATGTTCAATAAGGTCTGGAAGTGCCACAGGGACCAAGCTCCTGTTTTCCTCCACTGCTTCTTCGGTGCTATGCATGCAGTGGAGCAGGAGTAAGTGTTTTTACTTCCTTTAACCTATTGCAGAAGAGAAACGTGAAAAATTATAATGAAAATCCTATCCACATGATAAAATTATTTTTAAGTTTCTCTATTGTTGAAGCAAATTTTTATTATTACCACAAATAACCTACTTTGGAGATAACATTTTAAACGCATAGGTTCTGACACATCCAGGGTATGCGTCCTGGAAATGAACTACCTGTTTCCATAACCTCTCAGATAATTTATGGGAAAAGCAAAATTTGGAAGGTACAATTTTTTTACCTGAGAATTTACCACTGCTAAGTTTCTAATTTAGAACTGTGGAAACAAAGAAGAACTACATGCCTCTACCTTCAAAGAGTTTATAATTCGTAGAGACGATAAAAGATACAAAGAGAGCTTGCTGTACAGACATGATTTCAAGTGATGGTGTCCTGAATTAATGTTACAAAGAAAGTGATAGTTTTGAACCTTGCATTATGACCATCTTGCACACCTGTAGAGATGTAGAGCCATGGTTTTGGAAAAAAGTATACAAGGCATCAATTTGCAATAAGTCCTTGTGCTTTTTCTTTATTCAAAAATGATTGAAATTTGATGACAAAACAGTTATATTATTACATTTTATAGATCAAGGAAAAGGAAACAGTTAATATATAAATGATATAGTCATGAACACCTAAAACTAAAATTCCTAAGTAATGAATCAGTGTTCACAATTTTGATTTTTAACATATGGATTATTGCTGATTTCATCTTAATTGATATGATAGTTCGCTTTACACTCTGTAACAACATTTGGCATTGTGGTTTTATTCAGACTGAGTAACTCAAATATCTGACATCTTAATTTAGGGACATCTGTCAGTCTAAGTTAGAATTGTTCATAGATTATTCAGAACCAAAGTGTTTAGTAATATAATGTAAAACTATCTCTAGAATAATTTAACCATATTCTATAAATTATGTATTCATTTAAACAATATGCTATGTCATCACACACAATATATTAAAAGCCCATTTTTCTTGTAAATATTAACTAAACAGAAGACTATAATTTTCCCTACATGAAATTTCAAGTATTTTTAATATGCTTTTAGTGAAAAATTATAAAGTGGACTGTCTTCTTGGTTAATTTCTGAAACTTTTATTTGTGTCTCTATTTTATATATATGATGTTTGATTCATAAATAAATATTTTTGTGAGTAGCTCAATAACATATGCATATTCTGGAGTTTCTGAACAAAGTTTCAAAGTAGTATGTTATTTAAATTATCAATAGTTGTGTTGACAAAAATGATATCAGAGATCCTCATCTAAACTGGAGGTTAAGACCCTGTTCTTAAACTCCTCCCTACCAGTTTTCTTTACTCCTGTTCCCTCTCCTTTTTAGGCACTGCTTTGGACAATCATTATTACTGGTAGGAATTCATTTTATTCCTCATTTGTGTGCAGGGAGATGCCAGTGGCTTATAATCGCTGCATTATAACTCATTAAAATAATTTAATATCTAGAAAAAGCAAGTCATTCTTTCTTATACCATAATATTTAAGCACTTTTCACAGGCAACAAAAGTAACAGAAATTATTGCTATCTCATTCCCAAGACTGATTATATAGGGGAAATAATTCTTTTTATGCCTTCATTGCCTTTGCAAATATGCTTGGCTGTTAGGAAATTGGAAGTGTTTTAAGAATTGCTGCAAATTTTTTTCAATTTTAATCATTAGCATTGGATAGATACACAAAAGGGTCAGTATGAGAATCAAAGCCTACATTTTCCACTGATAGTGATGTAAATTTCTTACAGCTCATCATTGGAGAAACATTGTATTCATACTGCTTGCATTTAAAACACAGGTCTGTCAATTTTTCATTAGAGATAACTTGAGCATTATTTATTTAATGTAGCTAAGTCCAAATTTACTCAATTACTAGCCAATCATAGAGAGATTCCTATTTCATAGACTTGTGGAAAAGATACAATTAATTACAAATGCAAAATATTTAGCCCACAGGTTGGTAAAGGGAAGAGCTATGAAATTTTGTTATCATCATCATCATCATCACCATCATCATCATTATCATCGTCATCACCATCACAGAATAGACATAGTGTAAAACTCTGTATTAGAGAAACTTATGAGATGCTCTCCTCAATTGTAACTTTCTATTTTGATAATATACTATTTAAATTTTCATTTAAATTCTTACAAGGTTTTATTTAAAATTACATTTGCTTTTATGTTTTTGATTTGTTTGTGTGTAGATTGTTTTGTTTGTTAAGACAAAATTATTATAGCTATTCTTCTAAGGCTTTTTGCATTTTTGTAAATTTTGCAGATTGCTATGTCATAGAGGAGAACTGAAAATTTGAAGAGATACCCTGATCACTTAGCTAATTTGTGTATACCCAACAGTTTGGTCCACCAACAGAACAAAAGCAAACTGAAGCACTAAACTTAGTAAGTCCCAAGAAAAAAATCTTTGCTTTTAAATTAGCAATGGGTAAAAGGATATGTATGATAGATTTCAGCAATAGATATGTATTAAGAAATCCGAAATGAGTGTCATACTGCTTCTGAAGATATTTAATTAAATGTCTTAGGCTTTCATCTCCTATTTTTCAACTCCTAGAATATCCACTTACGTAGCACATTCTCATAAGTAACATGCTAGACACAGAGGCAGGATATACACTCCTACGTTTGAATGTGATTTGTAAGGATGGATGCTTTAGAACTACAAATCTAATCCTGGATATCCTGAAGTTCTTCTAAAATGGATATTCCTCTACTTACTTTTCTACCTTATGCCCTTGAAAATCAAATTCTATAAACTTTACATGAAACTGCCTCAGGTAATGGAAATATTCTATATTTTAATTGGGTGATGTTTTCATGGTATATACAATAGACAAAACTGATTGATCTTACAATTAAAATAATGCATAAATGAAAGGTACATAATTTTTCTTCAAAGAAGAAAATTATCTATGTTTCTAATTTTTTAATTTGCATTTTAAGATGAAGTTTTACACTGGGCTTTTGATTGTTATTGTTGACAGAGATATAAATAAGTTCTGCCTTCTTCTAGCTCAATCAAAAGAGGTTGAAACCGAAGTGTAGAGTGTATGGCACCTTTATCATCTAGTTGTAGAATATATTCATTACATTAGTGGGATTAACAGAGGAAATTCCAGCACAAAACTGAAAAACAGAAATTTAGCATTTTATCTCCTTCTTTTAATTAACATATTTTCAGATTTACTGTATTGAGACCACTGTTTGATGTATATGAAAGTGTATCTAGGGTCCAAAGAAATTCAATAAACATTTCTCACCACCACCAATATTCCTAACAAATTGAGAATTTGTCAAAAAAATCAAAAGTGGCAGTTTTGCAAAGCTACCTTTGTGGATCCTGTTGACGTGAGAAGCAAATGGGAGTGATCTTCTGACCTCCAGTTCAAGCATGACACAGCTCACCTGAAAGAGGGTGTACATCTGTAGATATAAAGGGCTCATTCTGCTCTTTGTCTTCCACTGATCTGAGATGGATATGGAAGAAGATGCAGCATTCCTAGTGCTAGTTCTTTTAAATAAAAAAAACATAAATATATATATATACATATATGTGTGTGTGTGTGTGTGTGTGTGTGTATCAAAAGCTTTCGCTCAACAAATAGGTAATTGCTTACCCCTGTGTCAACAAATGTAAGAAGTTTTAGGAAACATTAAATTGGGAAGTGTGGACATGAAACATTTTCTATTTAACAATCAATTAAAAGACATATAGTAAAAATCTGTGAAATCAGTATAGGATCCGTAGGCATCTCTGGCCTCATTCTTGGACTTAATGCAACAGAGATCTCTGTGATTGGATGCAGCCGATCAGCAAATATATCAGAAGTCTTGTACAGGGGGCAGGGTTGTGACACAGGAGTTTAAGCCACCAGCTGCAACACAGCATCCCGTATTAGAGCATCACATCTAGTCCTGGCTGTTGTGCTTCCTATCCAGTTTCCTCCTACTGCTCTTGAGACAGTAGTAGATTATGTCTCAAGTCCCTGCCACCCATATGGGAGAACTCTACGGAGTTTCTGTCTCCTGACTTCATCCTGGTCCATATCGGTTTGTTGCACTCATCTGGGGAATGAACCAGAAGTTGGAAGACCTCTTTTCCTATGTATTCCCTTCTCTTTCTGTAGCTTTGCTTTTCAAATAAATAAATCTTTTAAAAAAAAGAGTTTTTGAAGACTGACATTAATGCTTTGAATGTCTCTATACTAACAAAAGCATCAACAGGAAAAGCAAATTATAAAGTAAATCTCTCAGTACTGTTAGGTAAAAGGGTATTTGTTGATCCTCACATGCTATTTCCTAGACTTTGTTAAAAAAACTCAATTAGTTATCTTCTGTTAGAATTAAGGGCAAATACAAAGTCAACATACTTATACGTAAGTATTATAGGATCGTTATTCTCAGAGGGGAAAGAGTAGGGATAGAAATCAGTCATAAGAGTGCACAGAAGCTTGCTTGTAGGCTAGCACATTCCTGATTAAATTTCTAGGTGCTCCAATGGCTTTTTTTTTTTTTTTTTTTTGAAAGGCAGAGTGGATAGTGAGAGAGAGACAGAGAGAAAGGTCTTCCTTTTGCTGTTGGTTCACCTTCCAATGGCCGCCGCGGCCAGCGCGCTGCGGCCGGCCAGCACACCGCACTGATCCGATGGCAGGAGCCAAGTACTTCTCCTGGTCTCCATAGGGTGCAGGGCCCAAGGACTTGGGCCATCCTCCACTGCACTCCCTGGCCACAGCAGAGAGCTAGCCTGGAAGAGGGGCAACCAGGACAGAATCCGGCGCCCCAACCGGGACTAGAACCCAGTGTGCTGGCATCGCAAGGCGGAGGATTAGCCTACTGAGCCGCGGCGCCGGCCTCCAATGGCTTTTCATACCAATCAAGACAATACCTTTCTGTCCTCATCTATGACTGTCCACCCCTTTGGCCAGTCCACACCAGGCACATTTGCTTTCTTACTATTCTTTAAAACCAGTAGGCACACCTCTGTCTTTTATCTATTTGTGTACATACTACTTCACTCCAATATTTTTTAAATGTTACCCTCTCAGTAAGGACTAATAATTAACCCATCACATCTGAATCCATGCATCTTTTCCAAGGGATTTATCACCTACCACTATATCATGTACAAAGAAACATCAAAAATAGAGTGAAAAATGGAATGAGAAGTTTATTCACGGGAAAAACAAATGAAATCCATGCATAGATTTTCCATGGTATGCATTTTCATGAACTTTTGAAGAGCCCTTATGTGCACAGATTTCAAATTTATTTTGCACCATAGAAACTTGTCATTTAGTACCATTTTCCATGAACTTTTTGAAACACCCTCAAATTTATCAGGTCTGGATCCAATTCCCTTGATTCAAACTCCATGAGAGCTAATATTTCTGACTCTTTTAACCAAGGCTATGCCTATCTGATAAATGAATGAGTATCCTCACATAGTATGACTAAAGCAAAGAGCATTCCAGGTTTCCTGCTGGTGCAGGACACATAACTGTTTGCCACCATCTGTTCTACCCATGGCACATGCACCCAACTCATCAGGCTGCACAGATCGCCTTACCAGCGACTTAACAAGAACATTATCCCGTGTGCTTACTGCTAGCTGTTGCTCTGGTCCTGTTCCTCGGATCCTTGGCTTCACACCATAGGACCATACTTCATTTCTGGCCCTTCACATTAATGGTTGATTGGGTTATAAATGGAAGGATTGTCTTTCCTTCTGGGTCCCTATATGAGCATCATATACTTGTTCTCCCTCCATGCAGTATAAGCTCTAATGTCCTTCCTTAGACAAGTGAAAGAGACGACAATGCACTTCCCATTAACATCCTTAAAATATGCAGCCCTCTCTCTCTCTCTGTCACTGTCCACTCTGCCTGTCAAAAATTAAAAAAAAAAAAAAATGCAGCCTTCAGGAGAGCAATCTGCCACCTACTGCTTGTGTTTATAATTACGTAAGTAATTTTTTAAAAAAATCCAGATATAACATGTAGAACATAAAAATAAGAGTCTTTTGTCCCCATTTCTTTTATTTTATCATTTTATTTTCTCTGTTCTTCAGTCAGATTTCCCTTGCTTTCTATTGAGTCACGTTCTGATTGCCTGGGGGGTTCTTTCTTCTTAGAGTTGTGTGGGTCTGTTCCCGATGCCTGGCTTCTGCAGTTGTTAAATTTCAGAAGCAGGTGTGGAACAGAGACATCTGAAACACACGATCTGCCAACATGGTGCAGAGGCGAACACTGAGCAGAGGCCAGGGACGAAGCAGGGAAAGGGATTGGAGCCAGGGCTGAACTGGCTTATGTTGCTAAGCTTTTCAATAGATGTCAAGAGCCAAGAATAAGAGCCAGATATAAGCTTTTCATCATATTGAGATTTTAATTCTGGGAACAAGAAAGATGTATTTTTAAAGTCTGAATGTCATCATTTGCTACTGATGTTAAGACTTGTGAGGAACTTCCACTTCTGCTATTTTCATCTGGGACTGATAAAATTTGTCTATACCGAAGACAGCTGACAAACTCTTAGACTCTCCAGCTTCCCCAGAGTGACTCCCCACTGTGATTTGTATAATACTTTCCCATTGATTTTGGATATGACACATGACTTGTTTCTCATCAATAAAATCTGGCAAAGGCAGGTAAAGGGATGTCACTCCTACACCTATGTTACGTAAAACTCCATCTTGCTCACAAACTTGCTCCTGAGACATCTCCCTCTGGCTTGAAGCAGTAAGCAGACATACTGGGAAAGCCAACAGCAGCTGTGGGAACCAGGTGTAGCTTCTCAGAAGTGACATGACCTTTAGCCTCTGGCTACTCAGAACCTGATAATACTCAGTCCAAGAGTTACAAAGAAATGAAGTCTATGGAAAGGCCAAGTTACTTTGAAAAGGGATTACTCCTAAGTCATAATGTCCTGATGTGACTATAGTCCCGACTGATCTTTACTATATCATTCTAAGATCCCAAGAAAACAAGTTGGCTAAGCTGTTTCCAGATGTCTGACTAACAAAACCTTGGATAAACAAATGTACGCTATTGTAAACCTCTAAGTTTTCTGTAATTGATTATACAGCAACAAAAAACTAAGCTCTGGTGACCTGCCCCTGCCAGAAAACTTGAAAGCATGCTGTCGTATCAATAGCCACACAAGCAGCCCTAGTTTTACCAGATAAAACCGTGTATTCCACTCTCCTAGGCACTTTTTTTTATTATATCGGGATTGGACAACAGTCAGTTCCGAAGTTAAGAGATGTTGTAAACTTGGTTATCATATTTGAAAACTAAACTGGGTCAATTAGTTTGTTCTTTTTATGAAGTTGAAAAAAAGAAGCACTATATTTCACACACTTAGGAAAGAGGATAAATTTAGAGAATATGTGGAAGTCTGTACTATAATGTACAACTCTACTAACATATAAAGTATTAATATTGTATTGTAATTATTATGATTTTCAAAGAAAAAGGTACCTATATGTCAAGTGTCACTGTTTATAGTCAATGTGGTTCTCCATTTATCCCTAGCGTAGATTTTTAATAAAATACCTTTAGAGATGTGTCCAATTGTATTATTATCACACTTTTAGTGAGAGATATTTAATAAAATAATTTTTTCATTTGGGAAGTATGAAGGCTAGTTAGTACTGGCGCAGACACTGGTGCTGCAGGTTAACAGCTGCTGCCTGCGATGCCAGCATCAAATAAGAGCGCTGGTTCAAGTCCTGGCTACTCCATTTCCTATCCGATTCCCTGCCTGAGATGGCAGCAGATGATGGTCCAAGGGCTTGGGCTCCTGCTACCCTTGGGAGAGACCTGGATGGAGTTCCTGGTTTCTGGATCTGCCTAGCCCAGTTCCAGCCATTGCAGCCATTTGGCAAATTAACCAGTAGATAGAAAATCATCTCTCTCTCTCCATAAATTTATATATATATATATATATATATATATATATAACTGTGTCTTTCAAATCAATAAAGAAATCTTTTAAAATGTTAATAATGAAATGGGGGTATAAAAATGGTGTAGAAAACACAATAAAAATTTAATTAAAGAAAGCTGAATTCTTTATTGCAATGAAAATAGTCCTAAAAAATTAAAAGATTTCTTTTCAGAGTTAGAGAAATAATTGGATATGAACTTTGTTATGGAAAAGTAAGTGTATTCAGATTTTGAAGTAGAAAATAAAATTGTTTCATTTAATCTTGAAGACTATGTTATAGAAGTTTAGCACGACAGAATTACATATAAGTTACTCTAACAAAATAGAAGGGAGCCACCAGAACATAATTACAATAGTAAATGATGGTGAAGATGTGTTTAGAGAATGAGCCTGAGTTGAAAATATTAGAAAGACCAGTAGGAATAAGAACAGAGAAAAACAAAAGAATGGTGTGGTAGGGGTGAC
Organism: Oryctolagus cuniculus; assembly: GCF_964237555.1. Lineage (NCBI taxonomy): Eukaryota > Metazoa > Chordata > Mammalia > Lagomorpha > Leporidae > Oryctolagus > Oryctolagus cuniculus. The sequence continues at coordinate 114,707,900 of NC_091435.1, forward strand.
ATGTAATTTTTAAACAATATTTCATCATCAAGTCTATTTGAAAAGGTTATTTTGGTAGTGTTTGTGAAAATATTATTTTTATTCTAATAAACTTATGTGATTTTTAATCTGAAAAATAAAATGTAATTATGATCTTAATGAAATTTTATAACCTACATAAAAAACTAGGTTATAATATACTTATTATGTAGTGTCTACCTAATGTCATAGAATTGAAGACAATTAAAATCAGCTTTTTTTTAGATTTATCCATTTATTTGAAAGTCAGAGTACACAGAGAGAGAAGGAGAGACAGAGAAAGAGAGAGGTCTTCCATCTTCTGGTTCACTCCCAATTTGGCCGCAACGAGGTGAGCTGCGCCAATCCGAAGCCAGGAGCCAGGATCTTCCTCTGGGTCTCCCACATGGGTGCACGGACCCAAGGACTCAGGCCATCTTCTACTGCTTTCCCAGGCCATAGCAGAGTGCTGGATCAGAAGTAGAACAGTTGGGACTCGAATTGGTGCCCATATCGGATGCTGGCACAGCAGGCGAAGGCTTTGCCTACTATGCCACAGCACCGGCCCCAAAATCAGCATTTTTTGTTCAGTTGATAGGGAAGTCATATCTTTATTATATTTTTAGCAACATATATTTGACCTTCCATATTTGTAAGTTCCACATCCCAAAGGTTGAAACTAACCATGGTTTGAAATTACAGGTGTGAAATGATCTGCTTTGAATATGTACATTCTTACTCTCTAGTCATTATTTCTTAAGAAATGGAGAACAGGATTTATATGCGTTGCCTTTACATTGTGTGGGTATTTTATGCAATCTAGAGATAATAACATGTACAGGAGTATATGTAGGTTATATGCAAAAATAATGTTATTTTATGTTAGGCACTGTAGTATTTTGGAGCATTGGTATCCACAGAAAGTCCTGGTTTCAATTTCCCATGAATATTAGGGAGAACTCTACTCTGTAACAGCACTTCTGTACCACTTTCTTGAAAGAAGAGTGGTATGTAAGAAATATTCTGGAAGGAAATATGCAAAGACCCAAAGAGCTCCTTGTGTTTTTTAAGAGAACATTGGCAAGGTAGCATAAATATGAGTGTGATGGTTAATGTTTCATGTAGACTTGACTGAGACATGCTAGTGTCCAGATGTCTGGTAGAAAGCTATTCTGAACATTTTTCTTCGAAGGTATTTTTGATCAAATTAACATTTAAAACATTGGGTTTTAGGGGCTGGCACTGTGACATAGCACATAAAGCTGCTGAATGCAGTGCCAGCATTACATATGGGTTCCGGTTCTAGTCCCGGCTGCTCCTCTCCTGATCCAGCTCTCTGTTATGGGCTGGGAAAGCAGTAGAAGATGCCCCAAGTCCTTGGGCCCCTGCACCCCACTGGAGACCCAGAAGAGACTCCTGGTTCCTGGCTTTGGATCAGCTCAGTTCTGGCCACTGTGGCTATTTGGGGAATGAACCAGCAGATGGAAAACCTCTCTCTCTCTCTCTCTCTCTCTCTCTCTCTCTCTCTCCCCCCACAACTCCACACATTCTATAGATTCTGATTCTACTTCTCTGGAAAAGGAAAGAAGTTCTGTCAAATGAGTTCTTGGCCACTCAGAAAAATAATTTTGTTTTCATGAACTGCAGGAGTTGAATTGCAAATTTCAAAATCCTTTATAGTCAAATTTTCCATGAACCACAATTAGAAGTCATTTTCTCAAAGACCTCTGAGCTAGGAAAGCCTGGATGTCCTACATTCTTTTTCCATTGTTGATCACTTACAATACAATATTCAGTCAGTGATAAAGGACAATATTTGCAATTGCATATAATCTTAAAAATTTCTCATGCAAATTAGGTAAAAATATATTTACATTATAGTGGATCTAAGGAAATTTACATCTGTATGGTACCAGAATGAATAATTAGAGAAAAAATCTAGATCAATAGATTTTCATTAAAAACATCACTATCCTATTTTTTAAATATATACAGTATTTTTTCACAAGCTTAAAAGAAAAATGGATACTTAGTTGTGATTTTAGGTAAAATTTATTCATTTGCTTAGGATTAAATTTATTTTTGATAGTTATTCTTTCTTTAGAATGCTATTTTGCTTTTACAAACTAATGCTCAGCACGGATTTTTGTTCATTTATCATTAAAAGCGTTTACATAAGGCACAAGATAATTTATTTCCCTAATAATCCATCCATGTTGGCAGCTATGATTTTTAAGCAGATGGCATGATGATAAATTATCCAACATGTAGGAATCATGGCATGAATTTGGAAAGTTTGCGCAGATGCCCATAATGAAATGTTCATGATCACATACTACTTCTACACTTAGAGAGTAATAAAGACTTCTCTTGTAAAAGATATTTATTGGTGAGGTTTCATGTAATAATGCTCAGTAGTGCTGCATAATGGTGTCGCTTTGGTTTAAAAGTGATGTATTATATAATAAATGTATTTATTATATTTAATGGTTTCAATTTTTAGGTAAAATATTTATAAGAGAATATTTTGGTGGAACATATCAATAAAAGTGTATTCATTTTTTTTTTTTTTTGAAAGAGCCCAAGATGTTCTGAGCTTAAAGGTGTTATACAGGGGCTGGGGCTGTGCCATAATGGTAAAGCTGTCACTTGTGATTCTGGCATCCCCTCTGGGCACCGGTTTGAGTCCTGGCTGCTTCACTTCTTATCCAGCTCCCAGCTAATGCACCGTGGAATGCAGTTCTTAAATGCCCAAGTACTTGGTGTGTGTGTGTGTGTGTGTGTGTGTACTATATCACCATGAATATTCTAAAAATTCAATGGAAGTAGAGAACTCATTGGAAAATGAACAAATATTGCTACATAATTTGTTACTTTAGACTATATGTCCATATTATACAAAAGAAATTCTCATATATTTACATTTTATTATGCTGACAGAATTTATTGAGCTTTAAGTCTATAAATCAATTCTGATGTATTACATCCCAATTATGTGCCACCTGTATTTTAGCTTCATATTTCAAACTGAATTATGAATGTTTTACCTATGCACATTTGAATATTGCTTTAAATGGGTATAAATGTGATATATATACAATAAATTTGATGTCTTCATAATAAAAATTCTGTTACTAAGGACTTTTATTGAGATTAAATGGGATATTCAGTATTGAAACAAGGGTTACAAATTCTACAGTATTATCCTTCTTATGTACCCAAAAATCATCATTTTCTTAAGAAAATACAGTAATCCCTCACTATATTCAATCCAAAAATGAGGGAGCTATGGTTTTCATTAATCAATCTGTACCTTAAATTACAAACAGTATTGTTTTAAAAATTTTTAAATATAGAGGAAGTTTCTTGATGGAATATGAAGAGAAAGAGCAGTTTTCCCAGTATTTTTCATTTCTCCTACGTCTTTTATATTTCTTTTATTTATTGTTCTTATGTTGAGCTATTTTGGTTGGTGTCAACAGAAAACAAACTTATCAATGAATAATCAAGCCAATGGTTTTCAAAATGTGTACCAGGGATTTCTAGATTTCCCTGAGAGCCTTTCAGAGGTCCATAAACACAAAATGTTCTCATACTATTGAGATTGTTTGCCTTTCACATCTATCTCCTGTGGATATGGTAGTTTTCCAGAGGTTACACAACACATAGTAATCACCAGAAATTGAATTCTGAAATAGATATGAATACCCAGCTGACTCCTATTAAGGTAAAGATTAAAGAGAACATTGAAGAATGTAAAACAATGCCATTTTCAGACTAAATTTTTTTTTCAAATCTGAAAAATATACTATTTTTTACACATTTTTATATTCTCACATAATGACTTTTACTGTATTATTTATTTGAAGAATTGAGAGGGTTGAGAGAGGAGAGAAAGAGAGAGATAAAGATATTCAGACAGTTTCTATTTTCCAAATATACACAACAGTAGGGGCTGGACCAGGCTAAAGGCAGGAGCTGAAAATCAATCTGCTTTTCACACACAGGTGGCAGTAACTCAACTACATGAGCCATTGTGTACTGACTCCTAGGATGTACATTAGTAAGAAACTGGAATTGAGAGCAGAGATAAACTTGAACTCAGACACTCATGGGATGTGAACATCCCTATTACCATCTTAATCTGTACACCAACCCCTGCTCCTATTACTGTATTAATTACTGAATTAATAAGTATTTTCAAAATGTCTCATTTTAAGGTCTAATAATGCAAATTTAATAAATAAAACCCACATAAAAATGTATTTGGAATTCTTAATGGTTTTTAAGTTTATAAAACAGCTCAAAGTCCCCAAATCTTGAAAACCTCTCCACTAAGTGAATTCTCAATATCTGATACTATTGGAATACTCTATATAAATTTAAAGACTCAAAATGACCAGTATATACAGTTTTCTTTGTTAAGCTACTCCATGCAAATACGTTAAGAATTATAGTATACAACTCATGGTGCTAAGTATGAGGCTAAATTAGGTGAAAAGACTTAGTTTCTGTCTCAGAAAAAATGTTCTGAAGTCATCATATTCTTCTAGGCACTAAAAGAGGGTTATTCCCTTATACTATTATATCATTCTTCTGATAAGGAGTGTTGCTTCCTGAATATTACTTTTTATATTTTCATCTCAATTATTGTTCCTTAGATATTTTTCATCTTGAGTTTGAGGAATGTGTCAAGGCGACCACCTTCCTTAAGTCCTGTTTCCAGAGTTATACAAAGTCAATCCTGTGCCTGGGCTACATGTGCTATCACAAGGAATTTTTTATATTTTTGTAGTAGGAATACAAAAATAAAGTGAAAAATCTGCTGTATTAGTTTTTTCGAAGATCTTTTTCACAATGAAAAGCTTTGATGCTTAAAAACTGTGTCTTTTTAAGTAAATGAAATAATTATAGAAGTTAAAAAGATTTTAAAACAGGTGAGCAGGAGTTTATAACACAGCAAGAACTGGAGAAATGGTGGAGATATAACTTGGTCACAGAAAGATACAGTTGTGACCAGAGCAGTGGCTCACTTGGCTAATCCTCCACCTGTGGCGCCAGCACTCCGGGTTTGTGTCCCGGTTGGGGTGCCAGTTCTGTGCCGGCTGCTCCTCTTCTAGTCCAGCTCTCTGCTGTGGCCTGGGAAGGCAGTGGAGGATGGCCCAAGTGCTTGGATCCCTGCACCCGCATGGGAGACCAGTAGGAAGCACCTGGCTCCTGGCTTCAGATCAGCGCAGCGCACAGGCCATAGTGGCCATATGCAGGGTGAACCAACAGAAGGAAGACTTTTCTCTCGGTCTCTCTCTCTCACTGTCTAGCTCTGCTTGTCAAAAAAAAAAAAAAAAAAAAAGATACAATTGAACTGATCTGAAATGTGATTTAACATAAGAAAAAGAAACACACCATGAGGGATGAGATGTATGGAGACCATGCATAGAGAAGTAAAAACACTATCATTAGCCTAGCCAGCATGTGCCACGTCACACTCAGAGCAACAAGGGATCAATACCAAGCATTCAACAACATCATTTCCTGCATGAGCACATGCCTCAAAATGCTAGATCGAATCATCCTCTAGATTATGCTTTTCTTGTCATTGCCTGGCAAAGTCTCATCAGTAATCTTCTGCAGTTTGCCCGTAAGCCATTCCACGCAAGTGATTTTTTGATCTCCTCTCAAAAGTTTCAGTGTAATTCCTCCAAAACTCACTTGCATTACTCTTGGAAACTCTTTTAACAACACCAAGAATTCTTAATTACAGTGATATTTACCTACAAAGCCTCAGTAATTGAATTTTATATCTATATCCAGATCTATTATTTGTGGCAATTTATAGCCATAGAGTCATTACCAATCCCCTGAATAAAAATCTAATTACTTGAACCCAATCATATGACATTTTAGAAAAAGACACACACATATACCAAGGAAACAGATTATTCGAGAAAAGTAAGAAAAGAAGATAAGGAGGAATGACCTAGAAAAATACCTTTAAATCTCCTTTCTTGGACTCTGAGCTTTTAAACCATGGAGCACTCTTTCAGGCACAGAATACAGATTTCCACAGCAACAGTTCTAGGCTATATGTGTGGCCTAGAAATATTTGAAAAAGTTGAAAATTTGTGGAAAAAAATCCAGACTCAGCATCTAGGCCAAAAAGAAAATATAAAGTTGGCAATGGGGACAGTAAGTCATTTGGAAATGTCTTGACAAGCAACAGGAGACTATCACACCAGGACATACCATTATTTTGAATATGAGGACACGTGCATCACTGTTGAACTAGATGAAATTGTGACTCACAATTGGGCAATGATGCAAAACTGCTCAAAGAAAGTTTTGCTGGTGTTAGTGGCAAAGTTATGTGTGAAGGACTTGTAAATCCTGGAGTCCCTCCTACATCTACTGAATTAGAGACTCTGGGAATGAAGCCTAAAAATCTCTTTTCATGCCTTCTGAGTTTTCCTGATGCATGATTACTTTGAAGATTGCTGTTCTAGGGTAAAATATATGCCCTCTAGTGTTCACATTTTAGAATAACAACCAGACCCCACATGTTATCTAGCCAAATTTAGTGAGATGGCTGGCATGTGATGGAAAAGTCAAGTTTAACAGCATGCAATTTTCAACCTGTAGGAATAAATGGAAGCCTTAAGTGTCTTCTGCCTGAAAGCAATATTTTTCTTGGGTATGATAGAGTTGAGAAAGCATTTTGTGTATTGAAGCAATAGAATTTCAGTCCCAATAATCTGATTGCAACATACAAGCACACATTGTCAAATACAGCCCAAATAAGTCATTTATTGCTGTTTTGAATTTCACATTAGTTTTTGTCTGAATAAGTATAATGGACAGTTAATGCCTTTTCTGAAAGTTTGAAGCTTCCTTTCACATATCAACTTAAAATTCAGAGGTATGAGCATAGCTTTTTGTCAAAGTGTACAAAGGGCATAGTATATAAACAGATTTACTATAATTTAGAAAGGAAATATGTTTGAGTCTTGATAGGAATATAAACACACAGAATGGAAGCTTGTTAAGATCTTGAGCGATTCTCTGGTTAGCATCCCAATCCCCTCACTGGGAATGGAAAAAAAGGTAAAGTAAATTCAAGGCAGAGCAAGGAGAAAGCCAAAAAAGATCTTATACCTAAGGCACACGCTAATCACTGAAGACTAGAAATAGCAGCTTTACTGGATAGGCAGAAGAAGAGGCTAAGATAGTGCCACAGGGAGCTCAGAATTTGTTTAAGGTGAGCAAGAACTCAGAATTGCATTCCTCCTCTTTGAGTGTGTGGCAATGCCAAACTGATCTGAAAGATGACTCAACTTGGAACAAGGGAACTATAGCATCTGGAAATCTGGTAATATGAGGCAGTGTGAAGTTATACAGTCACAGTCAGCAGGTCCATGCAGGTATTCTGAAACTAGGCACAGCTAGGGCCCCATCAACACATATGGATTCAGACTGGTGGGAAGTACACAGTTCAGTGAAGTCAGGAAGATATATATGGACGATATCTTCCACAGAGATCAAACAGCTTTACCTGAAGCACAGTGCAAAATCTAGAGTCATATCAGGAACACAACATTGGAAGCAGAAAATAGTCCTTGGAGGATATTATAACTTACACTGATCAAATGCTTAAGCAAAAGCAACTACTTTACACAAACAGCTATAAAACTGTATTTAATAGGTAAACATAAGACCTACTTCTCTGCCACCATCATCAGCGTGAATGTGTGTTTCAAGTGACAGTGAGGTCAGTTAGAAACAAGAATTTATATTGTCAGTTATAATACACAGAAGGGCTTAGGGCCCAGGAATGTGTGTTTTACAACAATCTTCTTGAGTCTTCCCAGTAAAACCTTCCTTGCAGTGAGTGAGGCAGTGTGGCAACAACTCAGACAAGCAGATCAGTTTTACGTCCAAAGCAGCATTATATTTGCACTTAAGTAAATGTACAGTCTTTATCAGCAACAACAGTTATAGGCAATTCATGCCTGCAAAAAAGCAGGAAACTTATTGAAATAGAATTTTTTTCTATCATACCAGCATCACTTAAAATAAATTTGACAAAAAGCTACAACAATCAAGGAGTTTCCCAGAATATTAAAAAAAAAAGACTTATTTACTAAAGTTAAGCTGAGTGTGCTTTCCAAATATTGGCACCCATTCCATACCATCAGCTATAGCATATAGCCGATGTTTGAGTGCAAACAATTCAAGATTTCTTGCATAAAATGATGCCAAATATGATAATAAATGCCTCTTATAAAAACAAGACTTACTCATAAAAGACATTCTTTGTGGACAGATAACTCATGCCGACAGCTTGTGAATTCCAGAATTTGTCAGGCAGTTTTTCCACTGGCTTTCCACTGTGGCTCAAGTTTATAATGGTAACTGATCATCATACAAAAATGGATAAGGATGCGTTTTATAAGCAGAATTCAGACTCTAATTTTGGATTTGCTATAGCATATGACAGAGAGTTTCAGCATGTTGTTTTATCTTGTTATATGTGTAGGCAAGTAAAGGAGTCTATGCCTTAAAGAAAAAATTCTAGAAAAATATGTATGCATAATTAATTTTTGGCCTCAGCGTTAGATAAAATTTTCTAAACAAAAAACATTTTTAAAATTCAACGATGTATCTGTGTAAAGGGCTTCTTCATTCAGGCTTCCAAACATAGCACTGTCTTTGTCAATTTGTCTGTAGGCCGTTCTGATAGGTGACATTGTTCTTGAGTAGTAATCAATTGACGTTTCGTGCCATCTGGCATTCTGTTGCTAAGCACAGCTGCAACACTGTAAGGTGAAGACTGAGTGGCAAGAAGCAGGGTTTATGTTCATCACTATGTAGCAGCACAGACTACACAGTCAATAAATCCTTCCTGTGCTAGGCTGAGGCCAGGAGATGTTTTATCCTAATAGAAGATGAAATGCCTTGGCAATTCATGTAGGTAAATATCATGAAAAGTAATGACTTCAATAAGATTTTGGAGATCATACTTATATAGTGATCTCATAAGGAAAGACACTGTTCTTTTCTTGAATTGAATATTTACAAGTCATTAACAGCTATATTCATCACATACAAAGATGTTACTGAAAACTCTGAGTTTACATATGTTTCTCTTCACTTAGAAATATTCTATAATATGTCCTCATTTACCCATTTTCACCTATTGGGGCCTATATAATTTTTCATTAACCTTATTTTAGTAAAAGTCAACACTATTATTATTATACAGAGAAAACGAGAATGTATCAGGTGTGTCCCAGAAAAATAAAGTCCAAGTCTGCAATTCTGGAAAGTATTCCCTGTTAAATACTGTACATTTCAAGATAAAGACTACATAAACAGATCCATAAGAAACAATGAGATTGAAACTGTAATCAAAAGTTTGCTGTCATGAAAAAGTCCGGGACCTGATGGCCTTACCACTGAATACCACAAAATTAAAGGCTATATATCACAAATCCACATTCAATACTGTATTGAATGGGGAAAACCTGAAAGCATTTCCCCTCAGATCTGGAACAAGACAAGGATGTATCCTTCCATCAGTCTTATTCAATATAGTCCCGGAAGTTTTAGCAAGAGCAAATAAGGAGGCGAAAGAAAGAAAGGGCATCAAATTTGGAAAAGAGGAGGTCAAATTATCCATGTTTGCAGATGATATGATGTTGTACATGAAAAAACCTAAACACTCCACCTAAAAGCTTTTAGAACTGATAAACCAATTCAGTAAAGTTGCAGGTTATAAAATAAACATATAAAAAGGGTAGCTTTTTGATGAACTAACAGAAAAAGAAACCGAGAAATAAATTCCATCCACAACAATCACACACACAGATACAGGCACAACACACAGACACACAAACACACACACACAAAATACCTGTTTTGGAATAAGTTTAACTAAATGAAGTTAAATATCTCTACAATGAAAATTATCAAACTCTGATGAAAGAAATCATCAAGAATAGAAAAAATGGAAAGATATTCCTTGCTCATGGGTTAGAAGAATCAATATAATTAAAATGACTGTACTACTAAAGCAATCTTCTGATTCAATGTAATCTCTATCAAAATAACAATGATAGTATTTACTGTATTAGAAAAAAAATTCTAAAATTCACATGGAATGACTAAAGATCTAGAATTGCCAAGGGATCCTGAACAAGAAAAATTAAGATGGAGGTGCCAATCCCAGTCCTATGCAGCTCCACTTCTGATCCAGCTACCTGGTAAGGCAACTGGGAAAGCAGTAGAAGATGACCTAAGTGATTGGGCCTCTGCACCCATCTGGGAGACCAAGATGCAGCTCTTTGCTCCAGGCTTCAGATCAGTCCAGCTCTGGCCCTTGTGGCCATTTGGGGAATGAACCAATAGACAGAAGATTTTTCTCTCTGTCTATAACTCTGCCTATCAATAAATAAATAATAAAATCTTTTATATATACATATTTGTTATAAAACTTTCCAATAAGGTTATAATTACTGCAAGATAATTTTGGTTAGCATTTATCTGAAATAAAATTTTCCACTCTGTACTTTCAAAATATTTACATTATTTTTTCTTCAATCTTATTTCTTTTACATTGTATACAACTTTCTCTTAAAACCCCAATTTAAAGAAATGCATATTGCACTGCAGTGGATGAAGCTGTTGCTTGGGATGTATGCATCCTATATCAGCATACTAGTTGAAATTCCTGCTGATTGTCATTTTTTTAAAAAAACGATTTATTTATTTACTTGAAAGTCAGAATTACACAGAGAAGGAGAGGCAAACAGAGAGAGAGAGAGAGAGAGAGAGAGAGAAAGGTCTTCCATCCGCTGGTTCACACCCCAGATGGCCACACCGGCTGGAGCTGCACCAATCCGAAGCCAGGTGATTGTCACTTCTTAATCCAACTTTCAGCTCCAGCAACTGGGAGGCAGAAGAAGATGAACAAAGTACTTGGATACCTGCATGGAATTCCTGGCTCCTGGTTTCAACCTGATCTCTGGCTGTTGAGGATATTTGGGGAATGAACCAGCAGACAGTATATCTCTTTTTCCCTCTTTCTCTCTGTCACTCTGTCATGTAAATAAATTGCTAATATATGTAGATATAATTTATAAATTATTCATTTTACTATTATTTATCCATTTGTTTCAAATAGATACACATTCTTCTCCCTCTCCCCCCTTTTACATTTCAATTGTGTTTTCTTCTGACTACATTTCCTTACCTTCCCTTCTTTGTATTTGATTTTTGAGTCTTCTTTATTTTGTTGTCCTACCTACATATTTGGAAGCATCATGTTCTATTTATTTATAATTCATTTTATATTATCCTGCTATATCTGGTAAATTCTCAAAAAAAGTAATTCAAAGATATTGGGTTTTTTTAGATTTATTTGTATTTTGGGCCAGCACCATAGCACAGTAGGTTAATCCTCCACCTGTGGTGCCAGCATCCCATATGGGCTCCCGGCTGCTCCTCTCCCAATCCAGCTCTCTGCTGTGACCTGGGAAATCAGTGGAAGATGCCCCAAGTCCTTGGGCCCCTACACCCACATGGAAGACCCGGAAGAAGCTCCTGGCTCCTGGTTTCCGATCAGCGCAACTCTAGCCATTGCAGCCATTTGAGGAGTGAACCAACGGAAGGACGACCTTTCTCTGTCTCTCCCTCTCATTGTCTGTATTATTTATTTGAAAGGCAGAGTTAGAGAGAGACACAAACACCACCTACCATACACAGAGAGAGAAAGAGAGAGGGAGAGAGAGGGAGAGAGAGAGAGAAAGAGAGAGAGACGGAGAGAGAGAGAGAGAAAGAAAGAGGGAGAAAGAGAGATATCTTGCATCCACTGGTTCACTCCTCACATGGCTGTACTGGCCAGGGCTGGGCCAAGATGAAGCCAGGAGCTTCTGGATCTCCCACATTGGTGTAGGCATGCAAGCATTTGGGCCATCCTCTGATGGACATTAGCAGGGAGCTGGATCGGAAGTGGAACAGCCAGGATTGGAATTGACTCCATGTGGGATGCCAGCACTGAAGGCTGCAGTTTAACCTACTTTGCTACAGTGTTGGGCCCAACTTTTAAATTTACCCTATTTAAAAGGTGTATTATTTTCCCTATGGTGATTGAATTCAGCTAAGATCTGCTCAATCAGTTTAGGATTGGTCAGTTCTGTGTTTTCTATCTCTTAATAGCAAATTGTTTTCCTCTATATTTTATCTTTCAGCATCATAGATATTAAAGTCTCTAATGAACTATTTACAATCTTAAAAAATAGGTGTTTGTACTGGAAACAAAATGTAAGAAACATAATTGGTAGGGTGGGTGTTGTGATGTAGTTGGTTAAGCTGACAGTTCAAGCCCGTTCAAGACCTGGCTCCTACATCTGTGATTTAGCTTCTTGCCAGTGCCCGTGGACAGGCTGTGGACAATAATCTATCACCAACATGGGATATCTGGATGATTTTTCAGGCTCCAGAGGAGCCTAACCTCAGCTATTATGGGCATTTGGAGAGTGAAACAATGGATGAAAGATATTTCTCTCTCTCTCAGCTTTACAAATAAATAAATCCTTTAAAAACAATTAAAAATAATTTTAAGATTTCATTCTTAAATGAAAATCTGTCTGGCAATAGAAATCTAGACTATCATCCTAAGTAGATTTATTTCTACTTATTTATTTGAGAGGCAGAGAGGCCCAGAAAAAGAGGCAGATGTTGGGGACACTCTCCCCCTCCCTAATAGCTCTAGGCATGGAAAGGTGCCTGCATAGCCTCTTGCCCTGAGGACTGAAACATTCTGCCATAACTAAAGAACATCCTGTGGTTAAGATAACATGTGCCTGCTTGCGATAACTGTGTCCTGCCACCTGACCTTCAACCCTGAACAGATCCTGAAACAGCTCCTCTTTCCCACCCCCTACTGCTTCCCCTAAGAAGTATATAAACCCCTGTGTAAAAAAAATAAACTTTGCAGCTTGATTAGAACTCTTATCTTGCTGCCTCCCTTGTGTCTCCTGTCCCTTTCATTCCTCTTTCTAGGTGCTTGGCCCTAGTTGACGTCCCGCGGGACGGGACAGACAGAGAGACCTTCCATACACTGACTTACTTCTAAAATACCTACCACAGCTGGGGCTGTGCTGAGGATGAAGCCAAGAGTCAGGAACGAAACTCAGGTCATCCACATTGGTGATAGGAACCACTGGGCCATCACAGCTGCCTTCACTTTAGCAGGAAGCTGAAGTCAGGAGTTGGAACTAGGCGTCAAGCCCAGGCATTCCAAGGCAGGACAGGGGCATCTTCACTGGCGTCTTCCCTGCTAATCTAAATGCCCAACACCACCTAAGTAGTTTGAATACGTAATTATTTTGAATTATCTTTTTCTGATGAGCAGCCCACTGTCATCTAATGACTTTTTGTTTTTGAATAATTGCAGTTATGGTTTTCATAGTAGACTTAGAATATTTCCATTTCTGAAATAAGAATCCACATAATTCATAAATGTTGAAAAATTCTCTTTGCATGATTTCTTTTGTTTGGTTATTTTCTCCCAGAACACCTCTGGGATGTATGTCATAACTTTGATTTATGACTTTAATATGTTTAATTATTTTCAAATATCCCATTTCCCCTCTTGTTTTATATGTTAGCTACTATCTTTCAGTTCTAGTTTAAAAATGTTTGTATGAATTTTAAAGTCCACAAATTTTCTTTGTGATTAAATTATTGTTTTCTCTACTATTTAATATTTCGCTTTAATTTCACTACTTTTCTTTTTCATGAACACTTGCTTGAGTCTTTAATAAAACTAAATTTTTCTTCTAAGGAATATATTTTTTTACAATTGTCTCTCCACTAATTTTAGGAATATTTATTTTACATATTACGTATTGGTATTGTAATATTGATGTTTTTGAATCATCACAATTTCTTGCTTGGAAATCAGATTCTGAGTTTCTGTGTTGATGGTTTTCAGTCACTGACCTTCTCAACGAATGTACCATCTCATTTTTAGCGACAGTTTCTCTTAGAGATAGTCTTCTCTACATAGGACTCGTGACCTGGGTTATGACACTGTCCCTTCAGAATAATTTTGGGTTTTTGTTTGCTCTGCCAAGAATGAAATCTCCAAGATTTTATTCTCTAGGGACTAGTTTTTAACAGTATTTCTTAGCTTTTAGATGCCACAAAAATATGCTAAATATACATTTAAATCTCTTAAGGACTTGTAGCACAAATTTACCTTGTTTCCTCTTGTGGTAGATCTATGATTCTACCCATAGGGTTCAAATACTTAGTCCCTGCATTTTGGGCTCAAGATTCTGCTGGAACTCCTTCAGCAGAGGTGTACTAATTCCAATTCCTGGGTTTATTTAAGAATCTTAAGATGGTAGCTGATTAAAATTCTCTGGCGATCACCTCTCCACAGAGACACCAATGTGAAAAGCTGTACGCATACCAAGTCATCTTCACGAGAGCTACAGAAGCCAGATGAAAGAACACAGTGCATTGTTTTGGTATAATCATAAGAAAAGCCACATTGATGAAGAAAGGAAAGAGCTGCCTGTATCACCCCTCCTCAAGCTGCAAGGAGGGCATTGTGGAGAGACCTTTCTTGCTTAGGAGAGAGAACTGAGCCAGTTTCAGGCCCACTGCAAAAAATTCAGTTGAATTGAGCCTCCTAGACCTGTATCTGTGAAGTAAGTATTTGGAACCACTACAGCTAGGTGACCTCTAGGTTGTAGGAATAAGCATGCATTCCTGGGAAACATTTTTCTCCTGGATGGTGACCACACACGTTTGTGTCTTTCCACGTGTCAGATGTAGTTTTCAAATGCATACAAGCAAATAAATCAATCATAGCAAATATGCAAAGTTAATCTGTAATGCATATCACTCGCATCAAGGGGGAAGGAGAGGAAAGAATAGAATAATAGAGTCCATTGTCTGGGATGCTCCAGTCACCAAGGAGGCAGATCTCAAGTTAATTGTGGTTGTGGTCTCTCTGAATTGGCTTGCACAATCACTTGGGAAGAGTGCTTTGTGGCAAACACCAGTTGTTAAAGGTGGGTACTGTACTGCTGCAGGGCCCTGGTACACAGAGCCAAAGTCCTTGCTCTTCTTTTAGAAGTCATTTTGGGTGAAATTGTCTCCTTATTTTTAAATCAATGAGTCTTTGTGTTATGTGATATGTCTCTTAGGTCACTCTTGGCTCTGTGTCCTGGCTCTGTGTCTGTTCAATTGGTAAGTCCATCAGTGATGTTATTTGTCTTAACAAGAGCTATTCAATTTCATATTTCAAGATGGAGTCACTTTGGTCAACCTGGTTTATGCTCCATACACTCTGCTACCTCTTCCTCAACTGCTGACAAAAGTGAAACTAATTTGTGGAGAGGCTGGGAAAGTGAGTTCAGAAACAAGTCTTGGAGCCCCAAGCCAGACCTACCTGAGCCACAGCCAGTACCTGAAAAAGCCCAAAGGCTTCTACCCTTCCTACAAGTTCTCACAGACTGAGTGTCTAGACGTGTCTGGCATCTGCAATCTGGCAAGGCAGATTCATTTTGGCTTTTGTCTCTGCTGGCCTTGGGTGCATTAGCATATACTCCAAGACTTTGCAGGAACCCAAGATGGTGAAACCTAGGTCTGAGCAGCATGGGGCCAGACTAGGAGGCTGGAGGTCTGCCTTTATTACCATTACCGTTCTCTAAGTTTGAACAGATAACAAGTGGTCACAGGGCCATGTCTTGGGACTCAGTGCGGTGCTGGTAAGCTCAATACTGAGCACATTCTAATTATTTCTGCCCTTAGCTCAGGGAGTTTGACAGAATTTCTAGACTTGCATTTTGCAGGCTGGTTGTGCAAACTCAGGACTGCACAGGACCTGGTGACATAAGACACAGGTGTGACCTACCTAAGTAACTGAGAACTACCTATATCACCCATTTTACAATCTTTAACAGACAGCAGGGAGTCACAGAATGTTTTGTGATTCACTGTCAGGCTGATAAAACCCAGCATCCAGCACATCCAAATAGCTCCTATCCCCAGGCCAGTACAGAGCCATTAACATTCTTCACTGGCCTGACAGAGTTCTTTAGTCCTGGTGGAATAGTCTTGTACCCCCTATAACATCACCAGTAACTGATGGGCACATCAGAGAGTGCCCCAATCAGTAATAGTCTGTATAGCAGAGTGAGCTGTCGTTCTATCCCCCTCCCCAGGCTGCACAGGTCCTGGTGAGCTGTGGATTCTGGATGTGATCTAGCATTACAGCATTTGTGATCACATGGCAAGAAGTCTAAGTTTACGACAGGCCCAATAAGAGGCTCGTGAGGTCAGACTACAGCTTTTTAGGCAATTCTCAATTTCATATTGGACAGCATATCAACTACAGATTTTATTGAATGAATCAGTAAAAATGTATCAACAAACTAGGGCAAACATTGACATTGTAAGCTACCAATTTCTGAAATAACAAAAGCATGCATAGAAACAGATAAACAGACTGCTTAGGAATCAACCAAGCTATTCATAAAGCAATGACTGAATAAAGAAAATGTAGTATATATACACTATGGAATACTCATCAGCCATGAAAAATAGTGAAATCCTTTATTTTGCAACAAAATGAATTCAACTTATAACCATTATACTTAGTGAAATAAGCCAGTCCCCCCAAAAAAACCAAATATCATGATTTCCCTCATCTATGGTAACTCATAGAGTACAAAAGCTCTAATGTATATGAGCAAAATTGACATTTTGAGATTTGATTATTGTTTACAGCCCTTGTCTCTACTGTTGAGGAACAGGGTTTTCTGTTTGTTTTGTTAAATTCTCTACTTAGTGGAGGGTTAAGTTTATGATTATAAAATAAAATGAAAGTATGTCAATGTAAAAACTAAAATAAAGAATAAGAAAAATAGGGGACTGGTGCTGTGGCGTAGCAGGTAAAGCCGCTGCCTGCAGTGCCAGCATCCCATATGGGCGCCAGTTTGCATCCAGGCTGCTCCACTTGCAATCCAGCTCTTTGTTATGGCCTGGGAAATCAGTGGAAGTTGGCCCAAGTCCTAGGGCCCCTGCACTCATGTAGGAAACTCGGAAGAAGCTCCTGGCCCCTGGCTTCAGATCAGCTCAGCTCTGGCTGTTGTGGCCATCTGGAGAGTGAACTTTGGATGGAAGACCTCTCTCTCTCTCTCTCTCTCTCTGACTCTCTTTCTCTCTCTGTGTAACAGTGACTTTCAAATAAATAAATAAATCTTTTAAAAACAAGGAATAAGAAAAATAGAGCGGAGTGGATGGGAGAATCAACAGAAGGGAGGGTAGGGTGGTGAGTATCACTGTGTTCCTAAATTTGTATATATGAAATATGTGAAATTTGTTCACCTTATACAAAAAAAATTTCAAAGAATATTTAAGGCAGTCACAAATGAAGCCAGATTACCTAAAGTAATCTTTCAATGCACAAATGATTGTATACATTAACAAGCATCAAGAACATCTAGGAGCCCTGATCTCACCTAAATAACAAACTAAAGTACCAGAAACCAACCATTAAGGAATTGAAACTTCCTGGATGAAGATTTCAAGATGGCTACTTTAAGAAAATGTAACAAAATTCAAAAGAACATAGAGAAATGATTAAATATTCTAACAGTAAGATTTTATAGTGATAAATGTTATTAAACAAAGCAAAAATTATTCAATTGAGAAGTTCACTAGTTCAAATCTAAAAGATGCTGGAAGTCATCAATAGCAGAATAGGTTAAACAGAAGAAAGAAACATTGAGATCAAAGTCTATCTGAAAATACACAAATAGGAGGTGGTATTGTGGCACAGCAGATTAAGTCACTACTCAGAAAGTTCTCATGCAGTATCAGGGTGCCTGCTCCTGTCTTGGCTACACTGTTTCTGATCCAGCTTACTGCTAAAGTATCCTGGGATGCAACAAATGATGGCTCAGATATTTGGGCCTTTGCCATCCAAGTAGGAGACCTGGATAGAGTTCTAGGCTCCTGGCCTCAGCCTGGAGAAGCCCTCACAATTGTGGACATTTGAGATGGGAACCAGTGATAAAAGAGGTCTCTCTCTCTCTCTTCCTCTCCTTCTTCCACTCCCTCTCCCTCTCCCTCCCTCTTTCCTTCTCTGTCACTTTATCTTTTAAGTAGAGGAAAGTAAACAGTTAAAGAAAAAATGAAGTAAATAATTAGAGGATAAAAAGACTAAGGAGGAATGAAGAAAGCTTATAGGAAAAATGAGATAGCCCAAAAGAGCACATATTTTAATTTCTAGGATTCAAGATAGACCTGAGAATTTCAAAGGGGTAGAAAGCATATTCAGAAATAATGACAGAAACCTTTCAAATTCTACAGAAAGATAAAACAGTCCAGGCATAGGAATGGCCAAAGTTTGCAGTCAGCTTCAACTCAACCAAGGTTACCCCCAGGTATATTATAGTTGAGTTCTCTAAGGTTAAAGATAAAGAGAATTCTCAAAACTACACAAGAAAAGAATCAAATAACACATAATGGTATCTCAATTTGCCTAACTGCACAAATACTCAGCAGAATCCTTACAGGCCAGGAGGTAGTGGGATGAGACTTTCACAGTACTAAAGAAAAAATAAATTACCAGTCAAGAATACTGCATCTGCAAAGGCTATTCTGCAGATATCATAGAGCGATAAAACATTCCCAAACAAAAGATGAAAGATTCTATCATCACCAGACCTGTGTTAAAAGGAATGCTAAAGGAGTTCTTCAAACTTAAATAAAAGGCACTAAGAAAATATAAAGAAATAAAGGGCGTACAAACTAAAAAGGAAGTACTCATATTATCACTGTTTGTACCTGACAGGAATCTTATATGTAGAAAACTCCAAAGACATCACAAAAGGATTCTAGAGCTAATAAGCAAATTCAGCAAGTTGTAGGATTTAAAGTCAATGTATAAAAATCAGCAGTGTTGTTAGAGACCACTCATGAATAAACTGAAAAAAGAAATCAAGAGGCCGGCCTCGGCTCATTAGGCCAATCCTCCGCCTGTAGCACCGGCACCCCAGGTTCTAGTCTCCTCTTCCAGTCCAGCTCCCTGCTGTGGCTCTGGAAGGCAGTGGAGGATGGCCCAAGTGCTTGGGCCCTGCACCCTCATGGGAGACCAGGAGTAAAAACTTGGCTCCTGGCTTCAGATCAGAGCAGTGCGCTGGCCACAGCGCATGGGCCGTAGCGGCCATGTTGGGGTGGGTGAACCAATGGAAAAGGAAGACCTTTCTCTCTGTCTCTGTCTCTCTCTCTCACTATCTAACTCTGCCTGTCAAAAAAAAAAAAAAAAAAGAAAGAAAGAAATCAAGAAAGCAACACAATTTCTAATAGCTACCTGGCTGTCACTGTGGCTCAGCAGGTTAATCCTGCTGGGCTGGCATCACCTCCCCACACCCCTCCATGGGTGCTGGTTCTAGTCCTGGCTGCATCTTCCAATCCAGCTCTCTGCTATGGCCTGGGAAACAGTGAAAGATGGCCCAGATGCATGGGCCCCCGCATCTGGAAGACCTGGAATTAGCTCCTGACTTCAGAACTGCTGCTATGGGGGTTGCAGCCATTTGGAGAGTGAACTAGCAGATGGAAGACCTTTCTCTCTGTCTCCCTCTCATTGTCTGTAACTCTTATCTCTCAAATAAGTAAAGAAAATCTTAAAAAAAAGTTCCAATACCTACCAAAAACAAATAAAAAAAAAAACAAAACACAACAAGAACTAGAAGAAAATACCCTGATAATAAATTTAACCAAAGAGGTGAAACTTGTCTAAAATGATAAACAAAAGTCAATGATAAATGCAATGGAAGAGGACATAAAGAAATGCCAAGATAAACATGCTGATGGTTTGGAAGAATCAATTTTGTTCAAATGTGTGTGCAAACCAAAATGATTTATTGATTCAATCCAACAACCCATATTAAAATACCAATAACATTTTTATATGACTAAATGAATCACTACTATAATTTGTGTGAAACCATGGAAGATCTCAAATGACCAAAATGATATTGAGTAAAGAAAACAAAATCTCACTGAAAGATTAAATTAAAAAATAAGATAATTGTGGTGAAATAATTTTTTGAATTCTTGTATGGATTTTCACAAACTTTTTGAAGATCCTTTGTATGCAACTAAAGCACTGTAAAATATGACAAAATTATAATTTCCAATGAGCATTTCCATCATTACTTCATATGATTTTTTCCCAAAATGTGATGAAATGGGCAAGTCTGAATTTTATATATTCTCTTAGATGCCTGTATTACTCAGCATTTGCCAGAAAAACAGAGCTAATAGCATATAATAAATAAGAGGAAATTTATTGTAGGTATTGGTTTACAGAGTTATGGAGGCTAAGAAGTCCTGTAATATACCAACTGCTGTCTGAGGAACCAGGGAAACCTGTTGTATAATTCAATGAGTGAAGGCCTGTGATGGAGGATCTCATTGGCACTGTAATTCTCAGTCTAAGGTCAAAGGTTTGAGAACTGGGCAGAGAATGATGCAATCCCAGAATCGAAAATCAGGATCTTCAGTCTCCAAAGGCAGAAGATGAATGTCCCTGCTCAAGAAGAGACAAATGTGCTCTTCCTCTGCCCTCTTCCTCTCTATGCAGAGTGGGGTGGAGTTTCTGGAGGAATGAGATGCTGCCTCCCTATGCTGGTTGGGGCAGGCCTTCTTTAATTAGTCTAATTCAAGCACTGGTCTCTTCTGGAAATATCTTCACAGACTCACCCAGAAACAATGCTTTTCCAGCTGTTGGCACATCACTTAAATCAGTCAAATTCACAAATAAAATTAACCACCATATTACAGATCTCTTAGAATGTTTTCTGTGTCCACTAATGTAGATTTACAATGCTCATACTACTCCGGTTCTGATAATTTCTATAAAAAATTAGTTATGTACATCTATTTGTAGAAGAATATTTTGTAAGGCCTATGGAAAGGTTGCCTTTTCAAGAACTGTTTCTTGGAGTTTGTAATAGTGAATGGTATGTTTTGCATCATGTTGATAATTAAACAGAGCCAAAAGTATAGCTTTACTCAGGAGAGTGATGATGGAGACAAAGTTATAAAGTATCCTATGATGGGCTGAAGGAGGATATCAGATGTGAAATCAGGGACGGAGCCAAGATGGCGGAATAGGGAGGGCGCGCACCGATAGTCCGGGAAAATTTAGTTTAATAAAAGGGGAGTTACGGTAGCCGCAGAAAATAGAACCAAACAAAAATTGCAGGGGAAACCCTTCTGAATGGAACAGGCGTGAATCGGACGACCTACTGGGAGAACAAGGTCGCCCACCGCACGGAAGCAAAGTCCCGGGACCCAGCCGCAGAAGCCCCAGGGTCTGCGCGACAGTGCTCCAAGGAGAGTGCACGCCACACAGAAAACAGCGGGGAGACTTGAGACGCTCAGGGCTCCGAGTCCACACATCGGCGCTGGAAGGGGAGGTGAGCTCAATAACCCGAGACATTGGTGGGGAAACGGGGGTCAGAATCTAGAGGGGGGCCGGAAAGTGCAGCAAACTCACTACCGGAAAGAAGGAAAAAAAAAAGCTTCGGGGTTTCTCTTCCCCCTAACCTTGCAAAGGTTACAAGCCTGCAAGACTTGAAGAATTCCCAAGAGACAAAGAGCAGGCCTCCTCTTTGGATTTACATATCAGTGGGGGACAGTTAAGGAACTGAGTCACTACAATTCAGTAGCCTAGGCAACCCAGTGGGAGTCCAGAGGAGCCAAAGACTGGAAGCTAAATACCATCAATTCTGCACAGCCCTGCCCTGCAGTGTTACTTACCCCCTGAATAAATAAAATAAATAAATAAATAAAAAGAGAGAGATTTACCACGCATAACCTGAGGGTGTCACCTTTGCACACCCTTAACCTGGAAGAACCAGGCAGAGCTCTCAGGCCCCACCCATCTCAAGCCTCCAAGGCTCCTCCAACAGCAGGCAGTCCACTTAACACGGACACAGTATAAAAAAAAAAAAAAAAAAGAAAAAAAAAAGCGCACAGTGACGCAAGAAGAATTAACTATGCCGAGTAACAAACACAGAAATAGAGGGAGCAAGATCAACGATGACACTATGATGCCTCCAAATAAGCAAAACACCCCAAGCCAAGAGTATGAAGATGATGAGATAGAAGAAATGCAAGATACGGATTTCAAAAAATTTATGATAAGAACATTTAGAAGTTTTCAAAAGCAAATCCTTGAACTACAGAAATCCTTAATGGACAAGATTGAAAATCTTTCTCGTGAAAATGAAATTTTAAGGAAGAGTCAAAATGAAACTCAGAAACTAGTAGAACAGGAAAGTGTAATAGTCAAGAGAAATCAAAATGAAATGAAGAGCTCAATAGATCAAATGACAAACACATTAGAAAGCCTTAAAAACAGAATGGGTGAAGCAGAAGAGAGAATATCGGACTTAGAAGATAGAGCACAGGAAAACATACAGTCAAACCAAAGAAAAGAAGAGGAAATTAGAAACCTGAAAAATATTGTTGGGAATCTACAGGATACTATTAAAAAAACCAACATTCGAGTTCTAGGAGTTCCTGAAGGCATGGAGAGAGAGAAAGGATTGGAAGGCCTTTTTAGTGAGATACTAGCAGAGAACTTTCCAGGTTTGGAGAAGGACAGAGATATCCTAGTACAGGAAGCTCATAGAACCCCCAATAAACATGACCAAAAGAGATCCTCACCACGACACGTGGTAATTAAACTTACCACAGTGAAACATAAAGAAAAGATCCTAAAATGTGCAAGAGAGAAACGTCAGATTACTCTCAGAGGATCTCCAATCAGACTCACAGCTGACTTCTCATCAGAAACCCTACAAGCTAGGAGGGAATGGCGAGACATAGCACAGGTGCTAAGAGAGAAAAATTGCCAGCCCAGAATATTATATCCTGCCAAGCTCTCATTTGTGAATGAAGGTGAAATAAAGACCTTTCATAGCAAACAGAAATTGAAAGACTTTGTGGCCACTCGTCCGGCCCTGCAAAAGATACTTAAAGATGTGCTACACTCAGAAACACAGAAACACGGCCATCAATATGAAAGAAGGGAAAGGAAGAACACCTACCAGTAAAAGAGCATGGGAAGCTCAAAGCATATACTAGAAAATATTTCCGGGAAAATGGCAGGGCAAAGTCACTACATATCAATTGTCACATTGAACATTAATGGTCTGAATTCTTCAGTTAAAAGACACCGTTTAGCTGACTGGCTCACAGAACACAACCCAACTATTTGTTGCCTACAAGAAACACATCTCTCTAACAAAGAGGCATGCAGACTGAAAGTGAAAGGTTGGAAAAAGATATTCCATGCCAACAGAAACCAAAAAAAAGCAGGTGTAGCCATATTAATATCAGACAAAATAAACTTTAATACAAAAACTGTTAAGAGAGACAAAGAGGGACACTATATAATGATTAAGGGTTCAATTCAACAGGAAGATGTAACTATTATAAATGTATATGCACCTAATTACAGGGCACCGGTCTATTTAAAAGATATGTTAAGGGACTTAAAGGGAGATTTAGATTCCAATACAATAGTACTGGGGGACTTCAATACTCCACTCTCAGAAATAGACAGATCATCCGGACAGAAGATCAACAAGGAAACAGCAGATTTAATTGACACTATTGCCCAAATGGATCTAACAGATATCTACAGAACTTTCAACCCTACATCTACAGACTTCACATTCTTCTCAGCAGCGCGTGGAACCTTCTCTAGGATTGATCACATACTAGGCCATAAAGCAAGTCTCAGCAAATTTAAAAAAATTAGAATCATACCATGCAGCTTCTCAGACCACAGCGGGATGAAGCTGGAAATTAGCAACTCAGGAAACCCCAGAAAGTATGCAAACACATGGAGACTGAACAACATGCTCCTGAATGAACACTGGGTCATTCAAGAAATCAAAAGAGAAATCAAAAACTTTCTGGAAGTAAATGAAGACAACAACACAACATATCAAAACTTATGGGATACAGCAAAAGCAGTATTGAGAGACAAATTTATAGCAATAGGTGCCTATATCAAGAAATTGGAAAGGTACCAAATAAATGAGCTTTCAGCGCACCTCAAGGACCTAGAAAAACTGCAGCAAACCAAACCCAAATCTAGTAGGAGAAGAGAAATAATTAAAACCAGAGAAGAAATTAACAGGATTGAATCCAAAAAAACATTACAAAAAATCAGCCAAGCGAGAAGCTGGTTTTTTGAAAAAATAAACAAAATTGACACCCCATTGGCCCAACTAACTAAAAAAAGAAGAGAAAAGACCCAAATCAATAAAATCAGAGATGAAAAAGGAAACGTAACAACAGACACCACAGAAATAAAAAGAATCATCAGAAATTACTACAAGGACCTGTATGCCAGCAAACAGGAAAACCTATCAGAAATGGATAGATTCCTGGACACATGCAATCTACCAAAATTGAACCATGAAGACATCGAAAACCTAAATAGACCCATAACTGAAACAGAAATTGAAACAGTAATAAAGGCCCTCCCAACAAAGAAAAGCCCAGGACCAGATGGATTCACTGCTGAATTATACCAGACATTTAAAGAAGAACTAATCCCATTTCTTCTCAAACTATTCAGAACAATCGAAGAAGAGGGAATCCTCCCAAATTCTTTCTATGAAGCCAGCATCACCTTAATCCCTAAGCCAGAGAAAGATGCAGCACTGAAAGAAAATTACAGACCAATATCCCTGATGAACATAGATGCAAAAATCCTCAATAAAATTCTGGCCAACAGAATACAACAACACATCAGGAAAATCATCCACCCAGACCAAGTGGGATTCATCCCTGGTATGCAGGGATGGTTCAACATTCGCAAATCAATCAATGTGATTCACCACATTAACAGACTGCAGAAGAAAAACCATATGATTATCTCAATTGATGCAGAGAAAGCATTTGATAAAATTCAACACCCTTTCATGATGAAAACTCTAAGCAAATTGGGTATAGAAGGAACATTCCTCAATATAATCAAAGCAATTTATAAAAAACCCACAGCCAGCATCCTATTGAATGGGGAAAAGTTGGAAGCATTTCCACTGAAATCTGGCACCAGGCAGGGATGCCCACTCTCACCACTGCTATTTAACATAGTTCTGGAAGTTTTAGCCAGAGCCATCAGACAAGAAAAAGAAATCAAAGGAATACAAATCAAGAAGGAAGAAGTCAAACTATCCCTCTTTGCAGACGATATGATTCTGTACTTAGAGGATCCAAAGAACTCTACTAAGAGACTATTGGAACTCATAGAGGAGTTTGGCAAAGTGGCAGGATATAAAATCAATGCACAAAAATCAACAGCCTTTGTATACACAAGCAATGCCATGACTGAGAAAGAACTGCTAAGATCAATCCCATTCACAATAGCTACAAAAACAATCAAATACCTTGGAATAAACTTAACCAAGGACGTTAAAGATCTCTACGATGAAAATTACAAAACCTTAAAGAAAGAAATAGAAGAGGATACCAAAAAATGGAAAAATCTTCCATGCTCATGGATTGGAAGAATCAACATCATCAAAATGTCCATTCTCCCAAAAGCAATTTATAGATTCAATGCAATCCCAATCAAGATACCAAAGACATTCTTCGCAGATCTAGAAAAAATGATGCTGAAATTCATATGGAGGCACAAGAGACCTCGAATAGCTAAAGCAATCTTGTACAACAAAAACAAAGCCAGAGGCATCACAATACCAGATTTCAGGACATACTACAGGGCAGTTGTAATCAAAACAGCATGGTACTGGTACAGAAACAGATGGATAGACCAATGGAACAGAATTGAAACACCAGAAATCAACCCAAACATCTACAGCCAACTTATATTTGATCAAGGATCTAAAACTAATTCCTGGAGCAAGGACAGTCTATTCAATAAATGGTGCTGGCAAAACTGGATTTCCACGTGCAGAATCATGAAGCAAGACCCCTACCTTACACCTTACACAAAAATCCACTCAACGTGGATTAAAGACCTAAATCTACGTCCTGACACCATTAAGTTATTAGAGAACATTGGAGAAACCCTTCAAGATATTGGCACAGGCAAAGAATTTCTGGAAAAGACCCGGGAGGCACAGACAGTCAAAGCCAAAATCAACTATTGGGATTGCATCAAATTGAGAAGTTTCTGTACTGCAAAAGAAACAGTCAGGAGAGTGAAGAGACAACGGACAGAATGGGAAAAAATATTTGCAAACTATGCAACAGATAAAGGGTTAATAACCAGAATTTACAAAGAGATCAAGAAACTCCACAAAAACAAAACCAACAACCCACTTAAGAGATGGGCCAAGGACTTCAATAGACATTTTTCAAAAGAGGAAATCCAAATGGCCAACAGGCACATGAAAAAATGTTCAAGGTCACTAGCAATCAGGGAAATGCAAATCAAAAGCACAATGAGGTTTCACCTCACCCCGGTTAGAATGGCTCACATACAGAAATCTACCAACAACAGATGCTGGCGAGGATGTGGGGAAAAAGGGACACTAACCCACTGTTGGTGGGAATGCAAACTGGTTAAGCCACTATGGAAATCAGTCTGGAGATTCCTCAGAAACCTGAATATAACCCTACCGTTCGACCCAGCCATCCCACTCCTTGGAATTTACCCAAAGAAGTTTAAATTGATAAAGAAAAAAGCGGTCTGCACCCTAATGTTTATTGCAGCACAATTCACAATAGCCAAGACCTGGAACCAACCTAAATGCCCATCAACGGTAGACTGGATAAAGAAATTATGGGATATGTATTCGTTAGAATACTATACCGCAGTAAGAAACAACGAAATCCAGTCATTTGCAACAAAATGGAGGAATCTGGAACACATCATGCTGAGTGAAGTAAGCCAGTCCCAAAGGGACAAATACCATATGTTCTCCCTGATCGGTGACAACTGACTGAACACCAAAAAGGAAACCTCCTGAAGTGAAAGGGACACTATGAGAAATGGTGACTTGATCAGCATAGCCCTGACTGCTAATGGACAACTTAATACATTATCCCTCATAGTATTTTTTTTTTTGTCTGTTCTACTTAATATGACTGGTTTAATTCTGTAATTATCACACAGTTATTCTTAAGTGTTGAAAATTAACTGAAATGTGATCCCTGTTAAACATAAAAGTGGGAATAAGAGAGGGAAGAGATGTATAATTTGGGGCATGCTCGGGCTGACTTGCCCCAATTGGTAGAGTTGGAAACATACTAGGGGATTCCAATTCAATCCCATCAAGGTGGCATGTGCCAATGCCATCTCACTATTCCAAGTGATCAATTTCAGTTCACAATTGATCATAATGAAAGGACTAAGAGTCAAAGGGAGCACATAAACAAGTCTAGTATCTGCTAACACTAACCGATAGAATAAATAAAGGGGAGAGTGATCCAACATGGGAAGTGAGATACTCAGCAGACTCATAGAATGGCAGATGTCCTAAATAGCACTCTTGCCTCAGAATCAGCCCTAAAGGCACTCGGATCTGGCTGAAAAGCCCATGAGAGTATTTCAGGCATGGAAAGCCAAGACACTCTGGCAAAAAGATCTCTGTGAGTGAGATCCCAGTGGAAAGAACAGGTCTTCAAAGAGGGAGGTGCCTTTCTCTGAAGGGAGGAGAGAACCTCCACTTTGACTATGACCTTGTCTAAACAAGATAAGAATCGGAGAACTCAAGGGGCTTCCATAGCCTTGGAAACTCATGACTGGTGCATAGGGAGATTACTGATGCCATAAACAGGAGTGTCAATTTGTAAAGTCAACAACAGGAGTCACTGTGCACTTACTCCTCATGTAGGATCTCTGTCCTTAATGTGCTGTACACTGAGGCTTAATGCTATAACGAGTACTCAAACAGTATATTTCACTTTGTGTTTCTATGGGGGTGCAAACTGTTGAAATCTTTACTTAATGTACACTAAACTGATCTTCTGTTAAAAAAAAAAAAAAAAAAAGAAAAGAAAAGAAATTATCAACTCCCAACTTGACTCTCACTGGGATTAAACATGACAATAGGTCTGATCTGATTTCATCATCATTTAAAAAAAAATCATCTATTATTTTTCACTTTATGTTTCTGTGTGGGAACAAACTGTTGAAATCCTTACTTAAGGTATACTAAGCTGATCTTCTGTATACTAAGATAATCGAAAATGAATCTTGATGTGAATGGAAGGGGAGAGGGAGTGGGAAAGGGGAGGGTGGTGGGTGGGAGGGACGGTATGGGGGGGAAAGCCATTGTAACCCATGAGACGTACTTTGGAAATTTATATTCATTAAATAAAAGATAAAAAAAAAAAAAAAAAAAGATGTGAAATCATTGCTTGGAGTCAGGCTGATATCATGATGTTTTCTCATGGCTGGCAAAGTTAAGGTCTTTGTATTTAAGAATACCTTCCGAAAAAAACCTCCCTTGCATGATCAAATCATGCTGTGATTATAATCACCAAATATGAACAGACTGAAAAACATTGTTAAGATACAGATTGTACTAAGACAGAAAGATTAATTATTATTGGACTGATTATATTTAGTAACTGCTGTAACACACCAGCAATCCAATGCTTAGCTAAATGTCAGGCTATTTGGCAGTGCTTTGCTAATCGAGCTCCAAAACAGAGGTGAATTTCAACAGTTCACGATTTTTGCACTGTGGATCTTGACTCTATCTCTCTACTCCCCCCACAACATAGATTGAAATTTTGGCATTTGAAAAATCATTCTGAAGTGGATAAAATAACAGTTCTTAGGCACAGCAGATAGACAAATATTTGAAATTATTGCAAAGCAGATAAAGAAACAAGATATAGAAGGTAAATATTGGTTAGAGGCCAAAAGTCTCTGAAGAAAGAGGCAGATTGTAGAGATCTTCAAGGTGAGAACCTACCATGCAAAGTATTCTTTACTCGTAGTTTGGAAGCCATTGCGTAACTCCAAATGGTGCTCTTATGGTGATCAAGCTTATTTTAGGAGAAACTTATTTTTACTTACACATTTTTTGTGTAAATAAGGAAATTTTTCAAATTATAGTGATGGAGAAAGAATGCCAAGGGCCCCATTGTCCTACCTCACTAACAGCACAACCGCTTTATTCAATATAAATAAAACTGACCTGTTCCCCCTTCCTTAAGCCCTGCTCTGCATATTTGTGCAGCCTGTGTCTCTCCAAAACATGCCCTTCACACACACATGCACTCACACACTTGCACACACACACACACACACATAGAAGGGAGAGGAAAAAAAAAAAAAACAGAAACACATGACTACTTCAGAATCATTGAAAAACCTTCACATCTAACAGATTTAAGGATTCTCAGGAGAGCGTTACACCTCACCACAAATATCTTTCTAGAAGTCTTTATTTTGGGTCTGTCTCTTCAGCACTCGTGGTCTGTATGGTGTATCCTAAAAGCACTGTCTTTTCTTTAATTTGTATTTGATTTTCACTTTTTTGCCTTGCCGCATCTTAGAATGTTTGAGCTCCAGATTCTTCCTTCTTTTCATTGTCCTCAAGTTATTTTTCCTGTGAAGGTTATATCATCTCTGTAATGTGTAATGTGCGTTGAGCAAATTTGTCTCTTCCTGATTCTTTAAATCATTAAAGAAAAAGCTGCCTCATAATTTTGGGTAAAAAATCTCCTGCTAGATATTTTTATTTATTTAATAGGGAGAGAAGAAGGAAGGGGAGAAAGAGAGAGAGAGAGACTATGAGCTCCCATCCACTGATTCAAAGGAGTTGGGATGGGCTAAAGCATTCACATGGGGTCTGCCATGTGAATGTCAGAAACTCAATTAATTGAGCCATTCCTTCTGCTTCGAAGATCTGAATTGGTAGGAAACTAGAGTTGAGAACCTGTGGCAGGCTACCCAAAACACTCACACTTGTGAGGTCATTTTGAGCATGAATTGCTGAATGAAATGTTTTACTATCCTTCACTGAAATGCAACTTTCTATTCATATGCATAATAATTTCAGGAACAGTGCATTTGCATTACAAAAATTTGAAAACAGAAATATTTTGAAGACATTTGATATGCTCACTTAATGCATAGGCTTCCAATTGTGTATGTGTTGGGGGGTGTGGGTGTATGTATGTACCACAAGGAGATCATATTTATCCTAACATTCTGCAACTTGCTACTTTTACTCTAGAATTTTCACCTCAGGACAGGCATGTAATGTAGTGATTATGATGCATTTGGGATGTCCGTATTGCATATCACAGAACCTTGGTTTGGGGGTCGTGATTTGAGTACCATTTCCACTTCCAATTCTGGCTTCTTGCAAATGTGCACCTTGAGAGGTAGCAGGTGATGGCTTAAGTACTGAAGTCCCTGCCCCTTCATGGGATGTTGTGACTAAGTTCTGAGCTCCTGATTTCAGTCTGGCCCAGCTATGGATTTTGCAGGCAGCAGGGAGTAAACCAGTGGGTGGAGGATCTACATCTAATTGCCTGTCCCTGACTCTCATGATGTCTGTCTTTCAAATAAATAAAAACAAATACATAAAAATACAGGGAAAAAAGGAATGCTCACAACACCATAACTGACTCTTGGTTTGAGTTTTGAAAATTTGAATGTAAACTGCATGGTTTAGCAGCAACATTAAATATCCAGGTCCATATCAAGCACACACCACATCCAATACCTTTAATATTGATTGTCAATTCTTGCTTGAATCAATATTTCATCAAAGTCTGCAAAATATTTGTTTCCTGCATCATGTTCCTTTACATTTATGTGTTGTCATCTTGATGTTAAATATTTCCTTCAGTAACAGAGCTGTTTAATTTTATATGATTACCATACTACTGGTTAAATTGATTCACTGTATTTACAAGTGGATAGCAGGTAGATTTCCACAGATATTAATGGAGGGTTTAGGGATAGAACATGATAGTACAAATAACACTGAAATATTCAGACAAATAATTTCCAAGTGCATATAAAGATCTAAAACAATACCACATGAAGATACATATGTATGGAGATAAATAAAAATATAGACATAGATATATAAAAATAGTTATCCCTCCATATCTGCAGGTTCTGCATCTGCTGATTTGACCAACCACAGATCAAAAAATAAAATAACTGCATCTGTACTGCATGGGTACAGACATTTTTCCCTGTTGGCATAATACAATGCAGTATGAAGGCTATCTACGTAACATTCACATTGCATTATGTATTATAAGTAATCTAAACATGGCCTAAAATGTGCGGGAGAATGTTCATATGTCAACTTACTTATTTAAGAGATTTTTATAATATCTGCAGGTTTTGGTATTCTTAAGGGTCCTGAAACCAAACCAATCTCTTGTGGAAAATAGCAATAATTGTGTGTATATGAGTGTGTGTGTATGTGTGTGTATAAAGATGATAAAGAAAAAGGGTCCAAATATTAACACGTCATAAATCAAGGTAAGACTTTTTGTTCTTGCCATTAACTTGAAAGGTTTATATAAACTTGAAATTACATCATAAAACAATTTATATTTTAGAGAATTAACACAATGGTTCATCACAATGATATACAAATGAATTAAACACAAGTATAGTCATAATTTTAAATGAAATGGAAAAAAATGAAAAAAAAATACAAGATAATACTGTATTTTGAGAGGAAAGGATGTTCTTATTTTCCTAGATTGTTGGTGAGAATGTAAATTGTTAATATGTTGTAGACATAGTTGGGGATACATTTTTTATTTAAAGATTAATTTATTTGAAAGACAGAGTTACAGAGAGGCAGAGGAAGATAGAGAGGATTTCCATCTGCTGGTTCATTCCTCAAATGGCCACCATGGCCGGAGCTGCTCTTATCTGAAGCCAGGAGCCAGGAGCTTCTTCCAGGTCTTTCACACCAGTGCAGGGGCCCAAGGACTTGGACCATATTCTACTGCTTTCCCAAGCCATAGCCGAGAGCTGGATCAGAGATGGAGCAGCTGGGACCTGGACAGGCACCCATATAGTATTCTGGCACCGCAGGCGGTGGCTTTACATTTTAGGCCACAGTGCTGGCCCCAGGTGATACACTTCTAATCAAAAATCTCTATATACCTCTGGACAACTCTTTTTTTTATGTAATTTCCTAATGAAAAGTAAGAAATATTCCAATTATAATGCCCACTTATATAGTTATTTACTGGAAAAATTGGCTTTCCAAAACAGGAGATTAGATAAATTATAATACATCCATATAAAAGATAAGTGTGCTTGCCCGGCGCTGCAGCACAGCGGGTTAACGCCCTGGCCTGAAGCACCAGCATCCCACGTGGGCGCCAGCTGGAGACCAGCTGCTCCACTTCCAATCCAGCTCTCTGCTGTGGCCTGGGAAAGCATAGAAAATAGTCCAAGTCCTTGGGCCCCTACACCCGTGTAGGTCTCTATGTGGGAGACACAGAAGAAGCTCCTGGCTCCTGGCTTCAGATCAGCACAGCTCCGGCCGTTGCAGCAAATTGGGGAGTGAATCAGCGGATGGAAGACCTCTCTCTCTCTCTCTCTCTGCCTCTCCCCTCTCTGTGTAACTTTGACTTTCAAATAAATAAATAAATCTTTAAAAAAAGATAAATGTGCTGTTAACAAAAATAACTTGAAGAAGTATATTTGATACCACTATTTGTATTTTTTTTTAAATTCTTATTTCACGGAATTGGAATTTTGGTATAGCGAGTTAGTCTGCCTCTTGCAATACTGACATCCCACTTGGGTACTGGTTCATGACCTAGCTACTCCACTTCTGATCCAGTTCCCTTCTAACAGTCTTGGAAAAGCAACAAAAGGCCCAAGTACTGGGCCACTGCTACCCACGTTGGAGACTGGGCTGAATCTCCTGGCTCCTGGCTTCCATCTGACCCAACCCTGCCTGTTGTAGCCATCTGGGGAGTGCACCATCAGAGGTAAGGTCTCTCTCCCTCCTTCTCTTTCTCTCCCTCTTTCCCTTTCAAATAGCACTCACTTTCAAATAAATAGATTTTTTAAAAATTCTTATTTCAGAATAGTTTTAATTCTACAAAACAAAAAATTGTGAAGTAGTACAAAGAATTCCTATATACCCTATAACCAATGTTCTCTATTTTAATTTCTTATGTTAGTATAATATATTTGTCAAAATTAATGAACCATACCCAACTTCACCTATGGAAAAACAAAAACTTAAAATGGGCTAAATGAAAGAAGCTTCAAGGATCCATATGCCTCATTTCTAAATTAGCTTAAAATGTAATTATACAGGAGTAAAAGAAAGAAAACAGATAAAACGTACACACAGTGGGACAACCATTTCCTCAGGAGCAAGGCTTCAGGAATTCGTCTCTTTGCTGTGGTGTCTAAACTTATCCCAATCAGGTTCATAGATGAGGCCAAATTAAAAATCTACCCCCAAGATCTGCTGTGGTCCAAGCCAAGGATTGTGGTCTTGGAATCTGGATTTTTAAAACAGCACTCCGACTGACATGTTAATGCACAATTTTTCCAAAAGCATAATTCATGGTCATTGAAGTACTTGGCAAGAGTATGTTTAAGTCACTTTAACAAATTAGATTATAATAAAAGAGCTTGCAGCTTTTCCCTCTCTTTTTTCTTGCGTTAAAAAAAAAAAAAAGTGATTTCTCTTTTAAAACTCTTTGTGATCCAGTTTCAGAGTTTGCTTCCATATTCTGATTTTTCTGACTCCACCACTTCTATGAAAATCTGGTTGGTATATTGTTCCGTAAGAACAATGACATGTTGTTGATTTCTACTTACATTTTATTTTATTTATTTTTATTTTTTAAAGATTTATTTATTTTACTTGAGAGTCAGAGGTACACAGAGAGAGGAGAGATTGAGAGACAAAGACGGGATGGGGGGTAGGGTCTTCCATCTGATGGTTCACTTCCCAATTGGTCACAACAGGCAGAACTGCACCAATCCGAAGCCAGGAGCCAGGAGCTTCTTCTGGGTCTCCCACGCTGGTGCAGGGGCCCAAGGACTTGGGCCATCTTCTGCTGCTATCCCAGGCCATAGCAGAGCGCTGGATCAGAAGAAAAGCAGCAGGGACTAGAACCAGCGCCCATAGCACTGACCCCTCTATTTACATTTTAGGAGCTAGTGTTCTAGGTTGATGCCCATAAATCTCTTTCCACAACTCCTTCACTTGAACTACATATATATCTACATATACAAACCAGCAGCTCCCATTACTTCCTGTCCCTTAACTTCAGAAGACCTATGTGCTGTTCCTTATTGATGACACTGCCTGAGTCACTTTCCTCATAGCTGCCCCCAGATCCTCACAGAATTTTATAACTGGCACATCTGGGCCTGCTTCCAATGTCTGCTGAGAAATACACCTTCAAACACGTAACATGTAATTGAGGATGATTGTCTAGTCCTTTGCTTCAGGGATTGTTTAGATTCATTCTGATTAACATGTGTACCATTTATGCCAGAACTGTTGGAAACATTTCTATTCAATAGCCTGTAAAGGATTTCAGAAGGTTGAAAATCAACTTCGCACATACCAAGGAAAAGAAATTAATCAAACAAACAAAATATGCATATCCATAGTAAAATATGCATTGTAGTTGGTGTTAACATGAATATTGGAAAATATTAAAAGTATTATGATGGAAGGAAAATTACTTAGCCCCTTTGTAACTAAATTTCTTCAACTGTGAAACTGGAGTAAGATAGCACTTACATTAAAGTGATAATTACTTTTAAGTGAATTATTGTATTTACAGAGCTTCAAAAAGTGTTTTCAAATAATTTTTATAGCTTAATATTATTACCATTATAAAAGCAACAAAAAGTGCAATAAGTTTACACCATACCTATATAATAGTTTGTCAGTCATTAAAATAATAATGGAAAATTAGTATCATTAAAGAAAAACAAGAAAGGCTATTAAAAGCCATTTAATTGCTAATAAACTGTGTAAGTATAGGTACATAGATTTTTTAAAACAATAAACAGAACACAGAATGATCTTTTCCATATTGATGATATGTAAAATATTGAAATAATCTTCCTTATCACTCCTAGTTTTTCAGAGAATATATTGTTCTTGTATAAAACGAATGTATTAATAAAAGAAAATATCAAGACACTTGTGTGGCATCGATAAGCCTAAGGAAGATTAACTCTAAATAAGATTAATGCAGTGCATTGACTCAACTATCCTTTAGTGCAGCTATTGAGAAAACAGCCAGCTGGGTGGGAACTGAGTTATAATGAAACCTTAAAAGCAAAAAGCCACCAACACTGGCTAACTGAAAGAGATCCCAGAGCCAAGACTGTAATGGCTGCCCTGCCCAAACTTGAGCATATATGGTTGCAAAATCCGTGCAGTGTTAATGTGGTGTCAAGTGCCTTGTGATTCATCAGTGTCGCTTATAAGGCCTACTCAACGTTGAGCAGCAGGATCATTAACCATCAAGGCTGTGAGGCAATGAAGTAGCGCTTGCCTACTGACCCCAAACCAAGCTCACTGTAGGTGACCTACATCCTCTCGCTGGATGTGTGTGAGAAAATGATGACACCTCAGAAGCAAAGCAGCTGCTGTTTGTTGAGCCACAAAGGAAGAGACTCTGAAGAAAGACAGGAAGAAGAAATGCTTTAAGGGCACACAGAAATAAAGCAATAAACTATGTGGCATAGCTGAGGAAGCGTGAGTGAAAAGGAATTAAAGGGACAGTAGCTGAAGGTGGTTTACTGAAATCAAACACTGAGCAGAAGTAGAATTGCCAGGTTGTGTATTGGTTGATGTTGCTAGTGAGCCAGTTTAAACAGGAGTTAAAAATAAAACTATGCTTGTGAATTTATTATTTGGTTATGCTTCATTTTTAAAGATGAAAACAAAACATGGGCATATTTGGAATCGTTTACATAGTAGTAAAGGGGTATTAGGAGCATGAAGGGAGCTCTACTGAGTTCATTAACATCAAAACACATCACTCAACAGTTGCAAGGCTTTATAACGAGGTCCTCATGCAAGCACAGAAAGCAATGCAGTGGATGTGCCTTGGAGAGAATCATTTTGATGTCTGCATGCAAAAAAAACACCTATACTGAATCATGAATTTTCATGTGGGCCACCAGAATCACTACATTTTAAACCAAAGTGCCATCACTTTATAAACCACTGCATAATTGTCACCATAGGCCCTTTAAAACTCATTTTCCTAATTTGAGATAGAGTGATGCATTCTGTAATGTTTGTGTAACTAAGTTATATATAAAATATATTCTAAGTACACCATAAATCATTTTGATTCTGAATTATAATATCTCATCAATAATTCCTAGGTAGCAACTTTCACAGAAAAGATAATTTTAAAAAGACCGAAATTGTTAGTATCTTGAATCAGACAATGTATAATGACATCAGACAAATGTAGGTTAAAATTCTGACTCAATAGCTACTACTAGTAGGATATACAAGTTTCTGACTTTTATATAGTTTTCTCATTTGAAACTGTGGATAATAACATTTAATTCATATATTTATTGTACCAATAACAAACTTTTCCATGTAAAGTGTCAAGGTAGAACCCCACAAATGTCAGTTTTCACAGGCTTGTTTTAAATTTGAATATGGCTAAAAACAAAAAAGCAGAATTACCTACAAATACATACCTTCTGATTACTCCATAGTGAGCCCATTAGTGATTTAAATGAAAAGTTATGGCGTATAAGATATTAAAAATGTAACTCCACTGAAAATTCAAACATTAAAAAGTTTGTTCATGTTTTTTTCTTAATTTTTCTAAGAAGACATAAATATATCCTCTAGAGCACATTGACTGCTGGCTCACAAGTGCTTCAGAGTTCCATGGAAATCATACAATGCGTTTTTATTCTCTTGAGCAGAAAGTTAAGGCTTTTCTCACATGTTCTCCTGCAGGGTCCCCTAAATAAGAAATACCAACACAAATTTGTATAAGTTAAAGCAAGTGTAGGGGTGTAGGAGTTGGAAGGTGATACAAGTCAGTGACATACATTTAGTAAATACACCACTCTTGATTTGCATACTTTATACTACATTGTATTTATCTTATTTCATATTTTCTTCCCTATTAATCTTTACAACTGCACAGCTGACACACATTGCAACTGCAAAGGACTTCAATGACAGCATTTTTTTTTTTTTTTGGAAAAAAAAATGGACATCTTCAAATTTTCAGTACGGGGGAAAAAGATACATTCTACTAAAATTTTAAAAAGTTCTGATAATGTTAAAAAATGCATCTTCTCCTTACGTTTAAAAAAAAAAAAAGAAAAATCCCGTACACTTTTTTTTTTTTTTCTCTTAACTCTTAGAAGGGTATCAGCAATTGTAAAACATGAATCTGGCAATATTTTTGTAAATGAATCATTCATACCATTAGTCTCTGAACAGATGTCAGAAAGTAAAGATTGGCTGCCTCTCGATCAAGTTGCTGCTGCCAACTCTCGCGAGCTTTGTCAGTAACAGTTGATTGTAATGTCAGTGCAGTCCAATTTACAGGCTGGAGCAGCAGCTGCATCCTGCATTTCCCTGAAGTGTTTACATGATTTCCAGTCCTTAGAAACTTTATCACCTTTGCTGCAGAGTCGGGTAAGTTGCTCTGATTTTACACCTTCCTAGAGGGATGCAAGTTACTGAGAAACTCATTCCGTGCGAGAAGTGCGATCTCTTCACGTGTTTGCTCTGTCTCTTTAGTGCTCTGTGGAGAGCAGTTTAGTAAAGCTTGTAAATGGGACAGATGAAGCGGGCAGGCACATGCATCGAATCTATTATTCAGGGAACACAGACACAGTCCATTTAACTGCTGAAGAAATAATGAATTTGGTCAACACTGTATAAAGGACTTGTGGAATCGCTGTCATGGATGTTTCTAGTGGGCTCCCTAAGGAATTATATTTTATGCAGTTTTACCTTAAATGCATTCTGTATTCAATCTGTTCTTAAAAGACCAACAAAAATAGTCTTTGCCTTATTTTCCTCCTTTTTAAAAAATGGCATTAAATTAATAGTTCTCATATTGTCTTGTTTAACAGAGTAGTTTTCTGAATCAACATTTTGGCATCAGAAACTTTAACACTGTCAATTGACAAATCAAAGATCTAAGTATCATTTATGTAAAGAGAAGACTAATTTTTTAATTTGATTCACAAACACACCCCCTTTGCTGTCTGTTCTCTTTTTATATGTGTATTTAAATTGTAACAAAATATCTGACAGTTGCTATTATTTTTATCTTTAAAGAAATTTAAGCAAATTAAAACTTTCTATTTGTGCTATAATCTCATAAACTATTCCTATAATTTATTCCTAACATTTTGATGTCTTCAGTTCCAGTATATCCAGGGGATTAAGCATTCAAAGTATAAAATGTATAAGTGATTAAAACTAAATTGAATTATAAAAGTAATTTCATTGTTTATGATTTCTATTAGTTGCGTGTATATTTTATTTTATTCTATGTCATATATTTATATGAATGTCTCATGATAAACTCAATTACACTATCCCTAGTCTGTGTAATGTCTTAATATAGAGCATCTCATAATTATGATAAATGCAATTATTATTTACTTTAAAAACTACTTTTATGGGTATAATTATGAGATTTTAAAACATAGTTTTATAACTGAAAAATATCTTTAGACTTCTCAATGTTATACAATAATATGAATTTTCTGGTAGGATTTTCAAAGTTTGGTTTGGTTATTGCTGTTTGAAATGTCCTCCTCCTATTATTAAAAAAAAAAAACTTGAAATCTACTCTATTTTTCATTTATACAAAATTTAAGCTAATAATATCTTAAAAATCATGTCATGAAAATTTTGTTTGTTTTGATTGGTTTCTTGATATCAATTAGTAACACATATTTAAATTATGTTGAGTCTTTGTTTTGATGGTTTCATGACAAAGTCTGCTTCCTAGTAAAAACAATGGATTGTCTCAGATGTTAGAAATTTTATTTGAGTACATACAACCTAAGAGCGGATCCACTTTCAAAGACACAATAAATGTTGTAATTAAATATTCATATTATCCATACAATGAAATGTTTGTGAGTGGTCTTTCTGATTGAGGACAAGAAGTTCCTAGTACTTCTACGTAATACAGTGTCTTTTATCAAAGATAGTGGTATACTCTATTTATAAACAGACTTCCTCAATTTTCCACTTCACTTAGTCTGCAACAAAACAAGCCTGTTAGGTTTGATATAAAGACTTAGTTGTTTTAATTTGACCAAATACTTTTTAGTGGTGCTTGTTCTAAATTATATTAATATATCTAGGTGGATATTTTCCCACCAATTAAACAAGTTTTATTTTCAAACAGAAATACATATTTGTCCATACATAACTTTTTAAAAGAAAAATTACTCTAAACTTTGGAAAATTACTGTGAATATCTGATCATTCTTTAATAAGTTTCTGGTTGGGCCATAACTTTGGAAAGTTGATGACTATCCAATTACGACAAATAGATGATAAACACAGAGCTCTTTTTATCAATCATTTTATCATATCCGTATGTTATGGAGCAGCATTCTGAATTCTTCTACTAGTAGGATATACAATTCTTCTTGAATTTGGCATGAGAATTCTGCAACTTCTTTCAAACTTGAATTCAAAACATAAAACAGAGAACTTTAAATTTTCTTTCTTATTTTGAAAGTCATATTTTAAATGTTCAGAGGTTTTCAAAAATCACCAGTACTTTTGAAAGTGAATTTTTTATTATATTAGATTATCAGGTTTATAGCAAATGCATGATAATTACCACAACACAATATTCAACAATTCTCATGTTAATATAATATTAATACAATAAGAACAGTTTCCATGTAGTTCAAAGATATATTTCTAAGAATATAATGATATTATTTATCCTCCCTCCTTCCTTCCCTTTTCCTTTCTCCTTCCTTCCTTGTTAACTTTTGAGATAACATCTTTTTAAATTGCATTATCATCAAAGGCTTCCACTACATAAGTTCAGCAAGTAAAAAATAAACATTTTCATATGTGAACATATTTGATAAACTTGTAATACTATAGCACTTATTTTTTATCAAGTATTTCTACTTTTTTTTTTGTCAGTTCCACACAAATTCTCACCTTTCAACTATTAAACACTATTTCAGGGACAAGCAATTGTTGTAATGGTTAAGATGAAGTTTGCTTTTTAGGACACCCACAATCCACCTCAGAGTCCCTGAGTTTGAATCCTGGGTGTGTTCCCAGTTCATCTTCCTGCTGATGCACATCCTGGGAGGCAATAGATGAAGGAAGGCTCAAATATCTGGGTCCCTGCCACCTGTATAAGAGATCCAGATTGAGTCCTGGCTCCTGGTTTCAGCCTGGTCAAACTACAGCTATTGCAAGCATTTGGGAAGTGAACCAGTGGATGGAAGATCTCTCTCTCCCTCTCTAATACACACAGACACACACACAACACAAAATATACGTATATTAGAAATATCTAATATATGTATATATATGCTGTTCAAATACATAAAATAAAAATTAGAAGTATGTAAATAATTTCTATATAATTAATTTATTTTATTTCAATAAGTTGATTGATCTAAATTCAGGTACTCAGTTGTACTTGGTGTAAAAGTGTGCCCATACTTTGTAATACATATTCTAAGTGCTCTCAAAGTTTAATCATTTATTCAATGTGAAATACTCAGTTGCTGACAACTTATAAAAGGGAAAACAGTAAAGTTCTATTGAATATTTTAATACTTATTGAATATTTAGAGATATAGGTTATTAAGAACTTTTTAGTGTCCTTTAATTTCTTTCTTTTAATTGTTTAAAAATATATAGTAAACAAATATTAAAAAATTAAACCTGGGCTGATGTAGTATAGTGGGTAAGCTCCCATGTGTAATACCAGTATCCTATATTAGAGTATGGTTCAATGCTGGCCACTCCACTTCCTGCTAATGTGCCTGGGATGGCAACAACAAAACATGGCCGCGTCCTTGTTTTCCTGGCACTCACATGGCAGACCTGTGTGGAGTTCCAGCTTGCTGACTTTGGTTACTGTTCCCATCTGGGGACTGAATCAGAAGCTGGAAGATCTCTCTGTAATCCCCACTCCCTGTCTCTCTGCCTGTCGAGTGAATAAATAAAGCTTTAAAAAATAATACAAAATAATTGAAACCTATTTTCAATGGAAGAAATAAGAGCAGCATGCTGGAATATAGAAGATCAAATCATGAAAAAGTGATGCTTATTAAATAACAGACTGTGGCTAAATGTAAAAATATTAGCCTATGCCAAGATGTGAACATATTCATAATTTTATATTAAAGTACAGATTTAGTGATTTGGTATATACGCTCTCCAACAAGTAGGATTTGATTTCCAATTATATTGTCATTTTGCAATAAATGCAAAACAACAATTGTTTTGAAAATTACTAGTTACATTATTTACATGTAACTACTCACAGATATTGTTGAAAAAGCAAGGATTCTGATTCATAAAATAGCTCTATATAAAATCAGGATCTTGTGAGCACAAAATATAAATGAAACAATTGAAGATAAGAAATATTTATGTAAGTCAAGCTAAGTGAATGGGAATAATATCCCAACCCTTTAGCTGTAATAGCAGTTATTTTAAAACATGAACAGTGAAAATTATCACATTTATTAGTTATACACAAAGCAAATATATTTTGGTAATAAGTATACTTGCTTTGAAATAAAATTAACAAGTTATTTAAAGAACAAAAGTTTGAAAATGAGACCAAAACTCATTAGGACCAGGTGTTTCATTTTTAAAGACCAAATAGCTTTTAAATAAAACCAAGGAAACAAAACAAAAACAACAGATGTACTTTGTGTTAGAAGAACATTGACTGAGCCAAGCTAGAGGAATGAGTAAAACCAGGGATGTTGCAATTTTGAAATGCACTCTAGAGTAAACTGGTTTTGTAGTTCATGTTTCCAATGAAAATTTTCAAAACAGAAAAAAATCATAAGGCAAAATAAGGTAATAACAGTGCCTCGCACTCCTATCAGAAATATAAAATTTCAGTAGCTAATAAAAAGTTACAAAAAGCTTTACATTACAGTATATCAGTTTGTTATTATTTATATTACAACGGATTACATTTATTGTGACTACAATGATACATAAATACCATAACTATATAAAATGTTAAAATTTTATACATTTTAATAATATATTTTATGGATCTTAGGACACAATCCATTTTATCAAACTGTAAATTTTTTAAAATTATAGTTTTCTGGCTTGGTTAAAAATTATAGCATTTTATTTAAAACACATGAATATAGATATGCATATTGATAGGATTAGATATAGATATAAGTATGGATATATTCATTATTGATCTTTGAATAAAATACTTTACAACATGCATTGATTTATTAAGCTAGTTTTGGGGATTAAAAAATGCTTATTCATCGGTAGCTCTCCCATTTTCATTGGTAAATTAAGTTGATTTAAATGGGTCTAGGCTGTGGGTTATAGGAGAATGCCTTATTGTCTGGCCTTCTAAGACAGTATAACAAATGAACAACAAATGAACAAAACAAAAGGCACAAATTTCCAGTGCTCATAGGATTAAGCTTCTTGTTCATGTAGGTTGCATTTACAATTATAGCATCATAAAATATAATAAAGGAAATGTCTTGGACATTCATGAGCCTTTTTATTATTGTCTGGCAAGAGTCTGTTTGTAATTGACTATTTAAATCAGTTTCTTTCAGCTATATAAATATATTAGCTCTTTAAACAATACTTGTGCTACATTTTTCTTTCCCTCTTTGTGGAGCTTCAAAATCTGAAAAGTTTCTATTACTTAAAATACACTAAGATTTGCACTACGAATTTTTGATAAAATTTTATCTCCCCAAATAATCTCTTTATGGCATCAAATAAATATTACTGAATAAAACGCCAAAAACTAATCTTTTTGTAGGTCACAAAGATTACTTTGGATCTCTTATTGTCCTGGAATTTTTTCTGCTTTAATCCTCTGACTTCAGTTATTTGATTCACCATCAAAATACAACTGTGACTATACTATCATGTTTCATTTCATTTGTTTTATATATTGTAATCAGTTAACAAATTAATTTATGTGCCACATGCAATCACTGAGTGTACCATACCTTTCAAATCAGTATCTTCTCCCACATATTGTAATACCAGCCACAACTTGTCTATCTTCTACATATTGTAATACCAGCCATCAGCTCTCACCATTGGAATTGTAAGGTAGACAGAGAGGCCTATCATGATTTAAAAACTTCAAATCACCTGATACATATTCCAGCCCTAATTTTTCTGTTTTTCAGTGATAGCAAGCTTCCTGGTTTTCACAATTCGTAGGACAATTTCATTACTATAGTTCTGTCATTGTACAGTCTAAGTTGTCCGATTTTTCTTCTGACCATAGGCTGGATTGTACAGGGGGAGAAATCGCTGGCAAAAAGGTATCACAGAAGGGACTGTGAAATAGGAAAGGACCATCGTAGCTTACAATTCCTTAAAACTTGTTAAATTATTTCACAATTCTGATAAGAATCAGCCATCATGAATTTCAGAAAACACACTAGTTTGCATTTCCCCCTCTGCACAGGTAGAAATTTTACCTGATGTAAGCAGAAAACTACTTAATGCCAGGTTTGCTGTGACTGTGTATGGTTTCCAGCCCAGGGTATCAAAACTTACAAAAATCCCTGATCATGTGTG
Source organism: Oryctolagus cuniculus (assembly GCF_964237555.1). Classification (NCBI taxonomy): domain Eukaryota; kingdom Metazoa; phylum Chordata; class Mammalia; order Lagomorpha; family Leporidae; genus Oryctolagus; species Oryctolagus cuniculus. The sequence goes on from NC_091435.1 coordinate 114,751,741, forward strand.
TTGTGAAAAATTGTACACGGTTTTGAAAATTTTCTCGGCATCAAAATAGTTACCTTTAATTATATTTTCCCTGAACTTTTAAAATTCCCTTTGCATTATATATGCTAGGGACAAATTTATTCTTTAAAATACTAAATCTCCTTTACAGATTAATGATAATGACTAATCTTCAAATCAAATAAATTCTACTTCCTAATGCACTTACTTCTCTTCCAAACTGAAAACTATTTGAATAGTTTTCGTATTTTATAGGATTCATAAAAGCTACTATATTTCAGGGGATTCGCATCAACACAGTGTAATTCTATATGCATAATACTGATAAAACTTCCTACTGATCTCTCTTTCAGAAGTCAATATGCAGGACAAGGACACAATCATATCTATCCGATTTCTTTTCTGGTTTCTTTTACTCTGCATGGTTATCAGGAAGTCACACACCGAAGATGTGATAATTACAACCAAGAATGGAAGAATCAGAGGGATAAACTTGCCCGTTCTCGGAGGCACTGTAACAGCCTTTCTTGGCATTCCCTATGCACAGCCACCTCTAGGTAGACTTCGATTCAAAAAGCCACAATCTCTAACCAAATGGTCTGACATTTGGAATGCCACAAAATATGCAAATTCCTGCTATCAGAACATAGATCAAAGTTTCCCAGGCTTCCATGGATCAGAAATGTGGAACCCAAACACTGACCTCAGTGAAGATTGTTTATATCTGAATGTGTGGATTCCGACACCTAAACCAAAAAATGCCACTGTAATGATATGGATCTATGGTGGTGGTTTTCAGACTGGAACCTCTTCTTTGCAAGTTTATGATGGCAAGTTTCTGACTCGGGTTGAAAGAGTGATTGTGGTTTCAATGAACTATAGGGTGGGTGCTTTAGGATTCCTAGCTTTGCCGGGAAATCCCGAAGCCCCAGGGAATATGGGCTTATTTGATCAACAGTTGGCCCTTCAGTGGGTTCAAAAAAACATAGCAGCCTTTGGTGGAAATCCTAAAAGTGTAACTCTCTTTGGGGAAAGTGCAGGAGCAGCTTCTGTGAGCCTCCATTTGCTTTCTCCTAGAAGTCACCCGTTGTTCACCAGAGCCATTCTGCAGAGTGGATCATCTAATGCCCCTTGGGCAGTCATGTCTCTTCATGAAGCTAGGAATAGAACGTTGACATTAGCTAAGTTTGTTGGATGCTCTACAGAGAATGAGACTGAAATCATAAAATGCCTTCGAAACAAAGATGCCCAGGAGATTCTTCTGAATGAAGTATTTGTTGTTCCCTTTGATAGTCTCCTCTCAGTGAACTTTGGTCCAACAGTGGACGGTGACTTTCTCACTGACATGCCAGACACACTCCTTCAGCTTGGACAACTAAAAAAAACCCAGATCTTGGTGGGTGTGAATAAAGATGAAGGGACAGCCTTTCTTGTCTATGGTGCTCCTGGTTTCAGTAAAGATAACAATAGTATCATAACTAGAAAAGAATTTCAAGATGGTTTAAAAATATTTTTTCCTAGAGTGAGTGAATTTGGAAAGGAGTCAATCCTGTTCCACTATGCAGACTGGTTAGATGATGAGAGGCCTGAGAATTACCGCGAAGCATTGGATGATGTGGTTGGGGATTACAACATTATATGCCCTGCTTTAGAGTTTGCCAAGAAGTGCTCGGAAATGGGAAACAATGCCTATTTTTACTATTTTGAACACCGATCCTCCAAACTTCCTTGGCCAGAATGGATGGGAGTGATGCATGGCTATGAAATTGAATTTGTCTTTGGCTTACCACTTGAAAGAAGAGTTAATTATACAAAAGCTGAAGAAATTTTGAGTAGATCCATTATGAAACGCTGGGCAAATTTTGCAAAGTATGGGTAAGTGTGATTTTCATTCATTCTTTTTCTCTGGTTTTTTTTTGTTTTGTTTTGTTTTGTTTTGCGTGTCTTTGCTTGGTCTTTGATGCAGACTTCATTAACAACTCGCAGAAGTTTTAATTATTTATTCTCTGTGTACTTAAATTAGTTTCTCTTTATTATACAGTGAATTTTGCTCCATGTCAGAGTGCTTAAAAGTATTCATCATAGAAATTTTAAGGAAAATATTTTCTGATTTCATCACCAAAAATATCGTGAAATCCTTTAACTATGTTGGCAAAACTTTGTATGGAGATAGATATTTATTTCAAGTACTGAAATTACTTGTTGCTCTGATTTTAAACTTGAAACTTTATAATGCTCACAGATTTAGGAAAGTGGGGGAATATATCTTGTATGCTCAAGTTGGTATAGTGGTATCAGATACATGAAGAATTACAACTCTGTTCAACAAAATCAAAGGGCAAAATCGTGGTAGGGTTGCCCTCAGATTACACAGAACACATAGAATTGGCTATTTCATCATTGTTTTTCTCTATTGAGTTCAGAGCTGTCAGATAATCTATGGTTGACAGGTGCTATGGAAGGTCTTCATGTTTAGCCAAACTGTTCTCCATTTGAGGAATCTGATGACTGTAAGTGGATAGAGTCTTCACCGAAAAGCACATTTTCCCTGATATGCTACGCATATTATGATAGTATTTCCTTAAGACAGAATAAAATACAGACAATCCCAGTTTATGATAATTTGGCTTTCAATTTTTCATGTTTGTAATACCATTCAGTAGAAATATATTTGGAATCTTGCATTTTTGTTTTCTTCTGGGTGGCAACATGTGATAATAAATTCCTTGGTGAAACTAGACAGTAGCAGCAAACTGAAATTTTCAGTCAACCACATGCTTGCCTGTGTGAACAACTGTAACTCTCTCCTTTACTATGTTGCTAAACTATTATGTTTAAGAAGATAAATGTATCACATGCAATTTGGACTTATGATAATTCAAATTCACAATGAATTTATTGGGAAACAACTCCATTGTAAATCAAGAAACATCTGTAATCAGTCGGAGTACATTTTTAAGTCTACATATCCAAAGGTTATTCAAAATATTTTGTGGAAAAAATGAAATTAAAAATATTGGTTTGGTTTAAAATTTTTAGAAATCCATACATATTTTCATAATACGCAATGCTATAAAAAACATTTTGAAGGTCCACAGATATGCATAGACTTTTAAATTTTTCTTTTTCTAAAAAAGATTTATTTATTTGTTTGAGAAGTAGAGTAACAGACAGAGAGATTGAAAGGCAGAGAGAAAGGTCTTCCATCTGCTTGTTCACTCCCCAAATGTCCAGAATGCCCAGAGCTGAGCCGATCTGAAGCCCAGAGCCAGGAGCTTCTTCTGGGTCTCCCACATGAATTCAGGGCCCAAGCAGTTAGGCCATCCTCCACTGCCTTTCCAGGCCATAATTGGAGAGCTGGATAGGAAGAGGAGCAGCCAGGACATGAACTGGCATCCTTATGGGATGACATCACTGAAGATGAAGGCTTAGTCCACTATGCCACAGTGCCAGCCCCAGACTAGATCAAAAATTTCAGTGAGCTTTATGAGAGACTCTTATATATTTATTGCAAATAATATTCATGTTCCCCCTGTAGTTGTAACCTCAAAGGAATATTAGATGATGGAATTGTTTGTATCAATGAGAATAATAGCAATATAAAAGAAGAAATGACTATTTGGGAATCTCATTTTAAAAGGAGAATTTATATAAAAACAAATTGATATATTAATATAATCTGAATATATTATTTTATAATAAAATAATGCTGATAATGAAATTTTTTGTGGTTTTCTTTTTCACCCTCCATTCAAAATTCCTTATATTTCATGTTACTGTATGTATATTCCTACAATAGGAGTTGCATATTATAATTATATCAAAGTTGTTTTTCAGTTGTCCCTTGTGTATAATGCTAAAATTGTTCAGTTAGTATTTAAATGGACTCTACAATTTTGCTGCAATGTACATTATCCTACACCTGGTGCTTGGTAAGCTAGGTATTAGAGGAATGCCAAAGACTCCAAACTTTACTGCACCTTAGAGTTTTGTTTTTGCTGTGTGCCCAGTTTTGAACACCTATTGCTCTCTTTAATAAAACAAACTGTACTTTTTTTAAGACCTTATTTTACACAGCTCATCCAATAATGATTTAATTTCTAAAGTTGCAGTTATTTTAGACCTCTTTTTATTCTCACAGAAATCATTATTAGGAATTTGTCATAACCAATCTTCTATTGCAAACTGCTCCTCCAAAATTACACTATGTTAGCTTCTTGAAACAAAAACTGATTTTGTTGTGTATTCATTGTAGTACAAAGATAGGTATGTATCATACTTAGCAAATATTTTCTTGGCGTTTGAATGAAAGCTGATAAAAACTAGTATGAATAATCAATGCAATGTTACTCTTCCAAGATATATAGATTATTAGATTAGCAATGAAATTTTTTTGATTTTTGAACAGCTCCCTAAATTTCCGCTCGTAAAAAAGGGTCATCATATTTTTAAAGTTTTGTTAGAGTTACTTCTGTCTCATTCTGCTCTCTCCTGAAAGGTTACACCTATATTGAACCATTTGAATATGTATTTAATTCTTTCTTACAACTCCTGATACTATAAATAATTTAATAAGGAATATTTCTTTAAATTATCGATGACTGTAATTGATTTCATATTTTCTATGTTGAAATCATGGAGGAATTTATATTTTCTCACTTCACAATAGAACATACTGAATATCAGAGGTGATAAGAGTCTTATTTTATAACACATAAATAGCGGGAGGTCAAAAAGAGTCTATGACTATAATAATATGAATTATTTGATCTTTTAAAAATATTTAATTTATTTATTTGAGAGTTAGAGTTAAAGACAGCGAGATAGTGAGACAGAGAGAAAGGTCTTCCATCTGCTGGTTCACTCCCCAAATGGCCGCAATGTCCAGAGCCAGACCAATCTAAAGCCAGGAACCAGGAGCTTCTTCCAGGTCTCTCACATGAGTGCAGGGCCCAAGCACTTGAGCTATTTTCCACCACTTTCCTAGGCCATTAGCAAAGAGATGGATTGGAAGAGGAACAGCTGGGACACCGAAAGGGGCCCATATAGGATGCTGGCACTGCAGGTGGAGGCGTAGCCTACTATGCGGCACTCTGGCCCCAATTATTTAATCTTGTTAAAGTACTTCTGTTATTAGCATATTTCAATGCTAAATAAATGAGAGTTGGTCTTTTATTTACAATGACAAATAAATATAATAGAGCTTATCAACCTAAAGGGTCAAAGTAAACTTTATGAAATAGCATAGCCATAACAAAACACTATTTTAATAAGTAATTTTCTTTACTGTCTATGTATCTGTAGTTGACCAGAGAAAAAATAGTACATGATATGTCTTGAGAATTGCCTTAATGGAAAACACAGTTTTAATCCCTTGGTGTACATTATTTTCCCCAAAAATATATCCATAAATAAACATTGAAAGAGAGTGGTTAAATGAATTCCAATAGAAATGAAGTTGGTGTTAGGTTTTAAAACCATTCAATCTGTCTCACCACAGACATGATATTCCAATGCTGTGGTTCTTCCTTTCAGTTCTCTACCACAGTGAGCCCATGGGAACATGTAACAATGTCTGGACCCTGATTTGAGTGTCAAAACTGGGAATAATGGTGATAGCAGAGTGTGGGCCTGGGATGCATTAAACATTCTGTAATGCACAGGCAGTGCCTCGCATTCCTTCCAAAATGTCTTTAATGCAAAGTTGAAAAACTTTCCTCATTTCTACTTCCCCCAGAATCTCCAAATTGCAAGTTAAGAAAGTACAGAACAGGAGATGGAGTTCTAGTTATCTTTCAGGAGAATGGATTTTCAAGTTCACACTTCATATAATATCAATACTTTTATTTATTATATAGTAAATCTATGTGGTACTTATGAATTTCATGGGGATATAACACATACTAAGCAGACAGTTCAACAGGTTGGGACCAGTGGACACAGCCCAATACAGTAGCATCCCATCATGACAATAATAATTACATCATGTCAGAAGATTCTCTCATCTTGCCACTTTGCAGTCTTTTTTCTGCTCGACTCTCCAGTCAACCACGGATTTCATGCTGATCATCATAGATTGGCTTAACCTTTTCTAGATTTTCATATCATTGATGTCACATTCTATATTATCTTTCATCTGGCTTATTTTGCTCAGTATTATTCATTTGCAGTTTACCTGAACTGTCTAAATCAGTATTCCATTTGTAGCTTACTACTGGAGACCTTACAAATATTTTTCTTGGGAGATCAATCCACAATTTATCAGTTCACCCACAGACTATTTGCTATGTGGGAATACTAGGAATAAAGATTCTGAGAATATATTTATAGAACACTTTTGTTGATATGTTTTTTTTTTTTTTCTTGTGGACAAAAACCAGGAGAGGGGTTTCTAGAGTAAATATAAATGCATGCTTATCTTTTTAAGAAACTGTTTGACTCTTTTCCTTTATTGATGATGTTACACTCCCTAGAGCAAGGTACTGGAACCCCAGTGCTCCGCATCCTTAGCAGCACTTGGAATTAGATTTTTTGTTTGTTTGTTTGTTTGTTTGTTTTTTACTCTTGCACTGTCTGCTTTCTTTGTAGCAACTTTTCATTGTGGTTTCACTTTTCTGCTTTTCTCTGAAAGCTCTTGAGCTTAGTGGTCATTGTGTATGTTGTATTTCAAAGTGTTTGTTTAAATCTATTTCAGACTATGTTTTCCAAATAAAGTTCAGAATATTCTTCTTGGTTTCCACAAATTCTGATAGGACCTAAAAGCATTATCTTTTTGAAGAGAAGGATCATTTTAGCATTGTTGTTTTTCAACTAATATTTCAAGGTTTCATGTGAAGAGTTCTTGCATTTGTTTCATTAAATTTATTCCTAAGTTTTTCTGTATTTCAAAATTTATTTTCCACTGCATATTTCTGGAAATACATAAAAAATATACTGACTTTATGTTGACCTTAAGCTATGTAATTTTTCTAATTGTATTTAGTAATTATATTTTTGTGAATTGATTAAGAATTCTACTTTTGGGAAAATTGTTCTGTGAACTATAGAAGACAGCTGACTTCTTCCAATTCATCTTTACTTTTTTTTTATTGATTTTGTTATTCCATTCACTAGGATTTTAGGACAACTATAAATTAAATAGTATGTAATCTTGTTTCAAACCTTAGGAAAATGGTTATAATTTTACGATTGTCTATATTAATTGCAAAATGCCCTTCACCAAATTGAGAACATTCCCTTCTATTTCTATTTTATTTATTTATTTATTTTTGACAGGCAGAGTTAGACAGTAAGAGAGAGACAGAGAGAGAGAGGGAGAGATAGGTCTTCATTTCTGTTGGTTCACCCCAAAAATGGTCACTATGGCCAGCGCACTGTGGCCTGTGCACTGCGCCTATCCAAAGCCAGCAGCCAGGTGCTTCCTTCTGGTCCCCCATGCGGGTGCAGGACCCAAGCATTTGGGCCATCCTCCACTGCACTCCCTGGCCACAGCAGAGAGCTGGACTGGAAGAGGAGCAAACTGGGACAGAATCCGGCGCCCCAACTGGGGCTAGAACCCGGTGTGCCTGCGCCGTAGGCTGAGGATTAGCCAAGTAAGCCACGGCACCGGCCTCTATTTCTATTTTCTTGAGACTTCATTATACTTGGTTACTAAATTAAGACAAGTGCTTTTTTTTTAAGAGGATCATACTGTTTGGTGATTGTTGTTTATTTTCTCATTAATTCTGTTAATGTGGTGAAACATGCTGAATCCTTTTTTTGAGTATTGGAGCAATCTCATATTTAAGGGTTAAAGCCACTTTGCATTAACCCATCCTTCTACATTTCTGGATTGACTTGTTAATAGTAATGTAATTTATTGATGAATGTTCCTTTAATTCATTGGAAACATTGCTATATAATTTTCTTTCCTTGAATAACTTTCTAAGGTTTTAGTATCAGAATAATATTGTTTCTGTTTCAAATTACTGAATATGCCCACATTAGCATTATTGAATCCTTGAGTATTTAATATACTCTACTAGTGAAACCATTTGAATTTGGAATTTCTTTGTTAAAAAATAAAACCTATAGGCCAGCGCCGCGGCTCACTAGGCTAATCCTCTGCCTGCGGCCCCGGCACACGGGGTTCTAGTCCCGGTCGGGGCGCCGGATTCTGTCCCGGTTGCTCCTCTTCCAGTCCAGCTCTCTGCTATGGCCCGGGAAGGCAGTGGAGGATGGCCCAAGTGCTTGGGCCCTGCACCCCATGGGAGACCAGGAGAAGCACCTGGCTCCTGGCTTCAGATCAGCACGATGCGCCCGCCGCAGCGGCCATTGGGGGGGTGAACCAACGGCAAAGGAAGACCTTTCTCTCTATCTCTCTCTCTCACTGTCCACTCTGCCTGTCAAAAAATAAATAAATAAAAAATAAATAAAACCTATACCTCACCAGATATAGAGCTACCTAAATATTATATTTATTCTAGACTTAATTTCAGTGGTTATGTTTTTCAATGATATATTTTTCAATAAATTAATTATTAAATTTATTTGAATAAAATTATTCAATAGTATTATTTTATTTTTGATTTTTATGGTGTTTGTGATATCTAATTTTAATTCTTAGTATTGGCCATTTAATTATCTTCTTTTTGCACTAGGTTGATTTTGCTTGACTTTTTTTAATTTTATTAACCTTTTAAAAATCATTATGATTTGACTTTGCTAGTTTTCTCCATCTTTTTCCACTTTATTGCTTTGTATCATATCTTTTAAAAACTTTTATTCCTTCTGTGAATTAAGATTTATTTTACTGCTCTTTTTATAACTTATTAATCTTCTAAATAAATATCATTTCAGCCTTTTTCTTTTCTAATATAGACATCTAAATAACATGCCCTGCTTAACATTACTTTAACTTCTTTCTGTAAATTATTATTTTTCATTATATTAAGTTTAAAATAATTCTGACTTTTTAAATTTGTTGTTTGTTTATGGGTTATTAAGTAGTTTGTTATTTGATTTCTGATATTTGAAAGATTTTTGCAATTCCTTTTTTTTTGCTATCTGTTTATATCAATATTTCTTTTTCTTTTTAAATATTTATTTATTTGAAAGGTAGAGTTAGAGAGAGAGAGGCGGAGACAATGATAAAGATCTTCCATCCACTTGGCCGCTCTCCAAATGGCTAAAATGGCTAGGGCTGTGCCAGGCTGAAGCCACGAGCTTCTTTCAGGTCTCCCACATGGTGTTGGGGCCCAGGTATTTGGTCCATCTCACACTGCTTTCTCAGGAGCATTAGCAAGGAGCTGGAACAGAAGTGGAACAGCCAGGGCTCGAACCAGTGCCTACATGGAATGTCAGCATTGCAGATCACAACTTAATCCACTGTGCCACAGCACTGGCCCTGCAATTCTTTTTTGTTGTGGGATTCTAACTTATTTTAGCAGGATAAACTCTGTAATGTTTCTGCCTTTGAAATACATTGGGAATTATGACCCCGCACATAATCTATCTGCATGAATATTTAATGCACACTTGAAAGGAATATGTGTTCTTCAGTTATTTACAACAATAAATTCTTTAAATTAATTTATTCGTATTCAGATAGTCTAATATTCTAATGTCTTTATCTCCCTTTATGAAATACAGAGAGCTATAAAAATCTCCACCTATAATTATGGTTTATCTATTTATATTTACTTTTACTAATTTCCTGTCCCTACTTTAAGTTTAAGCTATTATGTCTGCTTAAGATTATATATTAGTGTTTAATTGACCATTTTATCATTATGAAATGTCTTCTGTTCAGAAATCAGTTTTGGCTAATATTGGGATAGACAGGCCAAGTTTCACATGTTTATGTCTGCATAACATATTTTATTTCACCCTCTATTTTCAACTTATCCATATATTTTTAAAGATTGATTTTTTATTTATTTGAAAGGAAGAGTTAGAGACAGAGAGAGACAGAAAGAGAGATCTTCCAAGCATTTACTCCCTGAATGGTAGCAATAGCCGAGCCTGGGCCAGGATGAAGCCAGAAGCCTCGAACTCCATCAGGGTCTTCCACGTGAGTGGTGAAGTCAAGCTCTTGGGCTACTTTCTGCAGCTTTCACAGTCATACTAGCAGAGAGCTGGATCAGAAGTGGAGCATCACGTACTCAAACTGACTCACCTTTGGGATGCTGGAGTCATAGGCAGCAGCTTAACTTGGTGCACTACAATGCTGGCCCTATTTTTAAAAAATATCTATATGTCTATCTGCCCATCTATTTGAAAAGCAGAGTGACAAAGAGAGAGGGAGAGATAATCTTCTGTACACTGGTATACATCCCAAATGCCAACAACCAGGTATAGGGCAGACCTATGCCAGGAACTTCATCTTGGTGGTAGGGGCCCAAGCACTTGGACCATCATCCTCTCTCTACCCTGGCATACTGGAAGCGAATAATACAGGACTCAAACCAGCCCTGTGATACGGGGTACCTACCTTGCAAGCAACAACTTAAAGGGCTGCTCCACAACTCCTAGAACTCTATGTAGATGTATACTTTTGCTTTTTTTTAGTGATTTCCTCAGTTATAACGATTTCTTCTTGTGTTTATAACAACCCACCCAGAATTAGTATTTGAACAGTTCACAACTCTGAAAAATACTCTCAAAAGAATTAAAGGGATAACAATTTATTTGAATGGAGAATGATTCATGAGTCGGATGGCAACCTGAAACTATAAAAGGTTAGAGAGTTCTTTGCAGCAGTGCAGACAGTATAAATAGAGAGAAAAAGAAAGCAATGCATGGAAACATTATGATTTGTTAAAGCAACGTTTGCTTCACTCTGGTATGGAGAAATACAGCAGTTACCTTATATGGAAGTGGTTGAATGAGTTGATACCTGTTGCTGTTTGACTGAGATTCAGCTACATTTTTGAAGCATATACTCTTACCTCAGATTGTACTTTGTTTACAAACTAAAACTGGTTGCAGTTCTTTATGTAGGAATTGAAATTACAGAGGCCTGTTTTGGCCAAATTTAATTAAATCTACATGCTTCCCAACTGACAGTACTGACTTTACCGTTCATGTTTCTCACTTTCCTCTTCACTCTTTCTGTTTTCTATTTCATAACCATCACTTCACAAAACTAATAGACTTGCAATATAGTTTCACTTTTCTCCCCTCTTGTTTTTTGTATTGCTTTCAGACGTTCAAAGTGATGTAGAATGAAGCCCCTCTTCAAACACTGCTTGCTCTAAGTAATCACATTTTAGGAAATTTATAAAATAAAACAAAAAATTGTATTACATATAATATTTCTTATTCTTTCTCATTGGTTTTAATTTTCCAATTTGGTATCATATGGTATGCAAAACAGTACCCTTTAGAATTTCACATTGCACAGACTGGGAAGTTACAATCTCTCTCTACTTTCTTTTATTTGAAAAATCTTTATTTGGGTTCATTTGAAATTTTGAAAGAATATAGAATTCTTAGTTGATTGAGTTTCTTTCATCAGTTTTAGGATGTGTACCTTTTATTTCTTGTCCGTCCACTTAAGGTTTCAAAGGAGCCTTTATTCATGCTCTCATCACGTGTATGCAACGTCCTTTGCAATTTTACTCTGGCTGCTTTCAGAATTTTCCCTTTATCTTTAGTTTTCAGTAGTTCATGTTTTTCAAGATATGTTTTTTTTAATTTGTGCTGCTTTTATTATTGGCCTGAAGTTACTTGAGATTCTCGTAAGTTTAAATTTTATGTCTTATTTGAGAAATGCTAGATAGGTATTTCATCATGTATTTTTTGTCTTATTCTCACTCTTATCTGCTTTTAGAATTCCAGTTATACATTATCCAGGCTATCAAATATTGTTGGACAATCACTAAGGTTGTGTCCTCTTTTCTTTAATTTTGTTTCTGTTTTTCCAACTAGGTATTCTTTATTGATTTCTGTGTGAGCTCACTGAATCCTTTTTCTCCTGTTTAAATCTGTGTTGGAACTTACCAACTAATTTTCTTTCATTTCACTTACTTTAGTTTTGAATTTAGTATCTACACATCTTTTCAAAGTGCAATCACTGCATCCCCCTTATGCATGGTTCCACTTCCTGAGATTTAGTTACCCACAGTCAACAGCAGTACAAAAATATTAAATGGAAAATTCTTGCCATGATCTAACAATGAATTTAAATTATGTGCCCTCTGAGTTGTGTGATAAATTCTCCACCTCCTAGGATAGCAAATATTCCTTTTTCTACCCACTAGCTACCCATTAGTCATTTGGTACCTGTCCTGGTTGTCTAATCAATTGTGATGCTTTCCCAGGGTTTATGTTCAGGCAACAACACCCTCACCCTCTTTTTTTTTTTTTTTGATGGCTTAATAATGGCCCAAATGAGTAAAATTAATGATGTCAACAGAGTCGTTAGGGCATAAAATATGGAAGGACATATTAACTGTTGTTCTATGTGGCAGTGCTGCAGGGATTGTAGGAATAACAAAAGAATTGTGTGTGTGTGTGTGTGTGTGTGTGTGTGACTGAATACTATCCATAGTTGCAGGCATTAACAGTTGTTCTTGGGGATGTATCTCTTAGAGTTAAAGAAAAACGACTGTAGCTTTAATTCTTTGGCAAGAGTGTACACTTTCTTATTAATAAAGAAAATATATTAAGTGCTGGTGCTGTGGCGGCTATGGCATAGCTGGTTAAACCTCTACCTGCAGTGCTGGTTCCAGTCCCAGCTACTGCATTTCTGATCCAGCTCTCTGTTATGGTCTGGGAAAGCAGTGGAAGATGGACCAGGTACTTGGGCCCCTGATTCCATATGGGAGACCCAGAAGAAGCTCCTGGCTCCTGGCTGTGGATCAGGCCAGCTCTGGCCATTTCAAGCATTTGGGGAGTGAAATAGCAGATGGAAGTCTTCTCTCTCTGTCTCTCCTTTTGTCTCTCTGTAAATTTGCTGCTCAAATAAATAAATATTTTTTTAAAAAAAGGAACACATATTATTCTTTCAATTCTTGAACATATTTAAAATATCTAATTTAAGACATTTGTTCTTTCACCTAATATCTGAGTCATCAGATTCATCTTATGTTTTCCTATTTCACAATATCCTTAATAATTTTAAATTTTATATTAGACTTTATGGGTAAAACATGAGAAAATATTACACATCATTTTATCTTATTTGGAAGAATACATGTTTCCACTAAAGAACGTTTATTTTTATTTTATGATGAAGTTCAACCAAGGAATGTAAATAGACTTGATTTTGTACCACGTGTGTATCTTCTTCATTTAATGATTTGTTGGTGACTGCATGGCAAGGTCAAGATATTTTATAGATCTTCCAAATAGGCAGAAATTAAAGTTAAAAGTCTGCTCCATTTGGTTTGAGAATTTGTTAGGCTTGGATAGTCTAGTTCTTATGATATTCTTCATGTACAAGCTATGTCTTCAAGTCAACTGAATGCCAACTATTAAACACATTGATGTGACGTAAGCAGAGCTTTCCCAACAGTGTAACCTTCCTTTCTTCACCCTCCAAAATTTCCCAGCCCTTCTTGTCACTTATTTTCTTCTGTCAGTCCTGTGGTAGCTTCTCTCTGATCAGCTTCTCATAGCCTCACCCGGTATGTACTCAGCCCAACCTCAGTCAGTTGTTTTCAGGAGCTCCTGAAGAGAACTCGAGCCCATCTCTTTGCCAACTCCCGACTCTCTGAAGTCCTTCAGATTCCACCTTTTGCAGTAGTACAGAACTCTCTCTTCACTTTGCTGGAGGTAACTTACTTTAATTTGGGTAAAGTTTCCTGACCTGAGACAATAAATTAACTTCAAGTAGGGAATCACAGTAAACATGGACTCACCTCGGGGTTCTTCTCTCAGTTGTCATAGGATTGCAGTGCCTGTTATCTGGTTATTGAAATTCCCTGCCGTGTTTGCTTTGTCCAGTGATCTGACTGATTAGGTGGCCATTCTGGATTTAGCCATGCTGTCATGGAGGCAGGTTAATGCCTTACACTCTCTCCCCTGCTCTGTGCTTTACAGGTATCTCCTGTATCCAGTTCAGTTACACAAAGCTTCTTTTTCAGTTATTCTTAAAGACACATGAAACGCTTTTGATTTCTTAAGTCAAAACAATGAGGGAGTTATTCTGTGATAAAACTAAGCAACATTTACATTTGGTGCCTCTACAGACTGCATTTAATTATCTTTACTAAATAGAAGTGAGAATATTATTTAAACCTTTGTTAGTTGAAATTATAACCTAAGCACACTTTATTTCCTTCTGCTCTTCCTCCCACCCTTCTGTAAAAGAAGCTTGAAATCGTATCTAAATAGCACACAGGTATAAATGTACATTACACCCATTATACCATTGTACTCTAAGTTGGAATAGCAATGTAACATCCATCACTAATTATGCATTCAAGCAGTAACTGGATGGTGAAAGAATTAAATTAACCACTGAATGTCATGTTGTCAGCACTATTCTAGCAATAGATAAATTGATGGAATCTAATTTGTAACAGAGAGTAGAACACTAAGAAAGGAAAATAAACCAAAACATAGTTAAGATAACAGACAGTATAGAGGCCAGCACTGTAGCCTAGCGGGTTAAGCCGCTGGCTGCAGTGTCAGCATCCCATATGGGTGCCAATTCAGGTCCCAGCTGCTCCACTTCCAATCTAGCTCTCTGCTGTAGCCTGGGAAAGCAGTAGAGAATGGCCCAGGTCCTAGTACCCCTGCACCAACGTGGGAGACCCAGAGGAGGCTCCTGGCTCCTATCTCAGATGGGCATAGTTCCAGCTGTTGCAGCCAACTGGGGAGTGAGCCAAAAGATAGAAGATCTCTCTCTCCCTCTGCCTCTCCTTCTCTCTTTGTGTAACTCTTTCAAATAGATAAATAAATCTTAAAAACAAACAAACAAACAAACAAACAAAAAACACAGCATAGATTATTACCCCAGGACCTCTCAAGTTGCCTTCTACTCTTATAGAGAGCTGATGTGCACTATAACCTCTTTGAGTGCTATATTCAGTTTCTTCAGTGTACAACTCTGTGGGGAACCATTCACAGTGAAGTCACACAGTCTTCTGGATCATGTGTGACACGCCTCTGATGTCCCCAGTGGTAATCTTTCTACAAATCCTCTGTCTGTATAAACTTAGCTGGGTTACTTAAAATTCACTGCTGTTTTATCTTGTCTATACAATGGTAATATAAATATCCTACCCCATGCTTTGATATATTCTTATCTAAGATTAAATTCAGGTTCCTTGATATATTTTATCCTATTTTGATATGAAACTAAAGTTATTTAATAAAGTAACTTGCAGGGCCGGCATTGTGGTTTAGCAGGTTAAGCCTCTGCCTGCAACACTGGCATCCGATATGGGAACTGGTTAAAGACAAGACTGTTGCATTTCTGATCCAAAATCCCTGCTGATGCAGCTGAGAAACCACCAAAAGATGTTCCAAGTGTTTGAGTCCCTACACCCACCTGGAAGACCAGGAAGAAATTCGGGGCTCCTGGCATGAGCCTGCCCCATCCCTGGTGGTTGTAGCCATTTGGAGTGAACCAGTGGATGCAAGATATCTCTGTCTGTCTTTCTCTGCAACTCTGCTTTATAAATAAATACAGGATAAATCTTTAAAAAGTAAAAATTAAACATATAATTTGTAAGCATCATCACATAACTTCTGCTATTCTGATAAGATTGTATTTATTTATTCTCTTGCACATTAAAGAACTTTAGCACAGGAGGAATAATTTATTAAATAAAAAACAAATACTTTCACTAAAATTTATAGTTCCACTGCTAACTGATTTGGAAAAAATGCATATATTATATATATACACATATACAAATACAGAGTTATTAACTATTTCAATGGGAAGTAGATAAGATTAATTAAAATGACAAATTATATTTTATTAGCGCAGATTTTTAACTGACAATATAAAAAAGTAGTCATGTTTCCGTGTACTATATAGCAATCATCAGAAATTATAATTTGACATATTTATAAAGCCATAAACTTTAGTTGTAATTTGAAACACACACACACACACACACACAAATGGGGCACACTCATACTTGTGCATTACAGTAATGGGAGTCTGCCCCACAGTGACGTGCTTTCTAATGCTCATACTGTGAATTTAATTTAATAATGTTAACATTTCTGTAGTGTGTTTCATTCTTGTTTACTCATAAAACACCCAAGAAACAAGGTAATAGAAATAACAGTATTTCAACCCCACATATTTTTCCAGATAGCTATATTTCTTGAAGTACTAATTTATTGTTGCTCTTTTTTTTCCTCCTGGTATTATTGTGTGTTTCCCAAAGGCAACAGAAACAATGAGGAAAATCCAAAGAATTATGAAAGGAGAATCAGTGTTACTTTATCCTAAATCACTGTATATGAATTTAGCATGTGTGGGTACCCATTACATAGCACTTGTGCAAATACCTACACCAATAAATTCATTTTGAAATTACACTTGAATTTAATTTTTATTTTATTTTCAACTTAACAAAGAACTTCACTATAATATGCTTTCCAAAAATAAGATGACTTTAATATGCCAATAGTATATCAGTCAAAGATTATTTTAATATGAATGGTACATTACACTGACAAGGTATGAGGCTTATCACTTCTATTATTAGATGGGAAAAAATGCTGAAGTAATGATACGATTGAACATATTTCAAATGAGAAAATTGTGGTTCATAGAAAAGTGAAATGTGGCTAATATGTGGCAGAACAAAAATTAACTATGACTCAAGTCTATTAACTTTAATTTCCGTGTATTATACATTCACCAGTCTGTCTTCATAATGAATTATTAAAAGCAGTCATTAACAATGCTTATGAAACTCATTTGATTGCAAACTGGTAATTTTAACATGCTAGCATGCTGATACCTGTCTGGTTAATGTTACAGAGATAAGGGGAAAAAAGAGACTAAAATTAGATATCCTGGGATATAAAGAAAAGTTCAAGTTTGTGAAAAACTGTCATCTGGCCATCTAGTCCAATTATTATCAGTCTTATAATTAGATTTTATGACAGATAACAGTTTATGTGGTTTCCAGAGTGAAGAGAAAATCCTTACCCTCTGATTCTATAATTATTTGTGGTACCTGATTGTAATTAACCCACTGGAACATTGTGATGACTTTGCAAAAGGGTCAGGTCTCAAATCCTGTGGGATTTATTTTATTAGTATCATGACAGCATCCATGTTCTATTACATCAAATCCTTTCCCCTCTTAACAATTAGATGGGAAATGACTAGGAAAGGAGTAATATAGTAAGTGCTCACTGCAGCATTCTTGTAACATCTTACCATTAACAGAATATAGATGTATATAACAAAAACATATATATTACTGTAACTGGTCAGAAAAAGAATTACATTAAAGTGTTCATAAGATAACTTGCAAAATCATTTCAGAGAGCAGCCCTATATTACCGTTAATGACAGGGAATGAGATGCACACAACACCTGCTCCTTAAAGGGAGAATCTGTGAAAAGAGCTTTGAAATAACACACTTGACTGAATATTTCAGAATGTTCTGTCACAGTGCAGTTAGGGTACTCTCACTTTAATGTGTCCTCACTTATTAAAAGTTGGAAAATGTATTCATTGATCCATTTTCTTAGAAATAATGTGATTTGTTTTCAACTTTCTCAAGTGTTTCTGCACTTGGAGATACTAGAGCAATCCATCCAAGTGTACTTCTTATGTTCAGTCTAATATTAAAATTAATAACACAGTTTATCATTTAAAAATCAATCATCATTTGATAAATATACACCCAAATGCCTGCTTTAATAGATCAGTGAGATAAGAGACTAGCTTCAAAAATTGCAAAGCTACAAATTCAGTAACCAAAATGTCAATTTTAATGTCATTATATAAAGTACTATGTGTTTCTGACTGTTCTGTAATCACATATGATTACATTATGTCTGGTCAGATTGATGTGCTTCAAAAAGTTATTCTTGCTCCAATTTTCTTTCACAGTCAGTTACAATCAAGATCAGAGTTCTAAGAAGCATTGTTCCACTCCCTTTGTTTTGCACATGTTCCTATTTTGTCTCAAGTTTTTTATATTAACGTTAGGTACTATTAATGTGACAGAATGATCTGGTTAATTATAAATGAAATGTTAATACTATCTAGTCCACGGACCTCAGTTATCTAAAAATAAATGAGCCTTAATTTTATAGAAATTACATTATTTTTGGATGCCAGTCTTTGAGAATTGGTAGCAAAGTCATATTTGTTTAATGACTAAAATCAAGTTATTATTTGGGAGATGTATTTTTCTTGTAAATCATTAAAAAGCAAAGTAACAACTCATTGAAGTCACAAGCTAGAATTTCAGATTTTGCTTAAGAACTATAATGCCAGTTATGCATTTGCTTTTTTGATAGGTTTTTAGAAATATAAAGAAGATATATTCCCTTAAACTTCTTGAAGTAAGAATCTATCTTTTCTAGTAGAGCTTTGCAGATCGTAAGTTAATACATTTGATGAGGCTCCATTTTATGATTATTTGTATATTTATTCTTCAATTTATTAATTCAGTAAATACCTTTGAAAATTTATATGGATCAAACATTATCAAGGTGAATGTAATACTGCAGTAAGGGTCCAGGATATAGTGTAGGATCTGTAATCTGATCTAAATGAGATGTTAAATTATGAAAGTTCTCATGCAGTTGAGTGGTATAATTTAAATTTTATAAAGAGGTCTCTGGTATGTACAAAAGGATGAAACAGACAGAAGGCCTAGGAGGCAATTATAGCCATAGCAGTGAGAAATGGTGTCTTAGCTTAGCTATAAATAGAAAAAACGGTCACATCCAGGATAGACTTTGAAGGAAGTTATGACAGAATTTACTGGTAGACTGAATGTGGAATATGAGAGAACAGTGGATACCAGGATACTCTGAGGTTGTTTATCTGAGCCACCAGAAAAGCAAAGGTGCCATTTTCTGAGCTAGCGACTCTGGGAAGATGTGTTTGGGACCTTGTAATTAAGGCATTTTGAGTTTAAAATCTCTCTTTTGAAGAGAAGACATTTAGAATATTAAAACTGCCATTCAAATACGTAAGTCTGGAATTGAAGGAAGAAGTAAGGGCTTGAGTTATCCAAAGTAAAGAAACAAAGGCTTTTGGTATCCAAAAATATGAAGATGATATTTTTAAAACCATGGAAAAAAATCATATCACCTGTGGAAATTGTAGGTGGAGCAGGTGTCTGTGCACTCCAGGTGAGCAGTCAGAGAACGAAAACATGAGAATGGAATACCCAAACAAACTAGTTAGAAGGATAAAACCAACTGAAGAAAGTGCTTCCAGGAAAGAATGAATTCCTATGTCAATTATAGATACAACTGTATATAATTGTGTGTTTGGAAATGTGGACATTATGAATGGCAAATCTGTGATGTTTTGATGGAGTGATGGGAACTGAAATGTCAGAGGAGATGCAATACACAGAAGAAAGGAATCACAGATTGCAATTAGAGGCAAATTTCCAGAGTTTTATCCTGAAGGACAGCAGGGAAGTTGAATCAGGGGACATTGGACAGAACAGGACAGGGTGTTGCTTTATCTTTCTTGTGGGAGGTATTGCTATATGTTGATTTGCTGATGGGATTGGGATAGTGATTAAGGTGACCAATTTGGCTTCCTCAAGTACCATAACTAAACACCTAATTTTATTTATGTATCGTTAGGAAACAATAATTGTAAATTCAATGGAAGTTAATTGGTTGGAACTTAGGCTGTCAGTAACTTGGACATTATGAGCACGAGTAAGGAAAAATCAAGAGATAAAAGCAAATGGAAAATAGATAAAACAACTAGTCACTTACTCTAAACATTAAAGAAACTGTCACAGAAATATTCCTTTGATATTTGTTCCACAGAAAAGGCTGTATTTGAACCTATTCATTGGTAATGTATCTTATATTCTAAGAGAATTACTCCTCTATGCTTTAAAATAAGTGACAAACCAGAAGTGGATTTCTAAGGATTAGGTAAGAGGCAAACAATTTTGCAACAGAACTGAGAGGACACAGATTAACATTAACACAAGTGTTGGGGATGGGAGGGATAACTTTTCTTGTGTTAACTAGGCTAAATAGTAAGAAAATATTGATGTTGAGATCACAAAGCACGTTATACAATGGCTGTACATGTTGTTGTTCACTCAGGGAAGTGTTATTTAATGTCTGTTAGAAAATAATTTGTTAGACTCTTAAAGAGTATGCTTTTCTTGTATCATGTATCGTATAAATAATTAACATAGACTATTGTGTCATAGGAATGCTTTTAAGGAAGTGCTTACTAAATAGTCTGGATTCAAAATCTTAAAACCATAGTATTGATGGTAGTAATAACAGCATCAGATAAATTTTACTAATTACAAGCAAATGCTTGCTCCTTTTCCAGAACGTCACTGTCATTATCACGCAGCATCTCATAGGAGCATGGATTCAAGTCCTGGATGCTCCCCTACTTACCCCTTTGTCAAGCAACAAAAGATGTCCTGAGTACTTGGGTCACTGCCAAAGTCCTTTTTCTTTCTTTCTTTTTTTGTTTGTTTTTAAAGACATATTTGTTTGAGAGGAAGAGTGCCAAAGAGAAAAAGGGAGACACTGCTTGAGAGAGATCCTCTATCTGCTGGTTCTTTCCCAAATTAATTGCAAAAGCCTTAGAGAAGCCAGGCTGAAGCCAGGATCCATTAACACCATACAGGTCTCCCACATAAGGGGTAGCAACTCGAGTTCTTGGATCCTCACCTGCTGCCTCCCTCTCATCACCTGCTGCCTCAATTCCCCGCACTTGAGGTGGGGGGAACTCGAGGCAATAACCCAGAAATAGGATGTGGGCTTCCTACGTGGTGGCTTAACCTGCTGTGCCGCAACACCTGCCCCAAAGCCCATTTGTTTCCAATTAACCACGTAGACACCTTGTCTATTTAGATTTTAATGATTAATATTATTTTTAATCTCCATTGAGTTCATTACATCACATTTCTGTGATTAGGCCAGAACTCCACACATTAGGATAACACTATGTTTATCCTTGGTACCTAACATCTTGCTGAAAAATACCACATTTGAATGATAATATTAAATTCTATTTATTTAATGCATTTAAATTAGAAATGTTTATACTGAAACAAAAAATCAAAAACATATTTTTGAAGAGCAAAGAAAATTGATTAGTTTATCAGTTTGATTTGGTGGATTTTGGTAAAT
Source organism: Oryctolagus cuniculus (assembly GCF_964237555.1). NCBI lineage: Eukaryota > Metazoa > Chordata > Mammalia > Lagomorpha > Leporidae > Oryctolagus > Oryctolagus cuniculus. The sequence goes on from NC_091435.1 coordinate 114,773,015, forward strand.
ACACAAATTAAGTTATTGGTAGAATGTTATTGATGAATGTTATTGCAAGCACTGTTTTACTTTTATTTTTCCATTTATTTCACATCCATGTATTTCTCACGTATGACTCTCTGTGAGGCACATTTGAGTTCAGATGTATGCATATTTTCACTTCTACTTCAAAACGGTGCCTTTTGATATTAAATGGAAATTTAGTTACAAAGCCTCTTCGACCTCCACCTGCATGTGCAGGATCATTTTTATTTTTACTAATCTATCAAGGTTAAATGCTAAATGGAGAAGTCTGTGTTCCTCAGCTTTATATACATCTGCAATTTGACCTTACACTTTGAATAAGACAGCTTCAATTCAAAGACTGTATTGCTCTACTTATTAAAATTACCATTACTGCTGCTTCAATGAATGATTTAAAAAATTAAAGATTTATTGTATTGTAAATATGAAGTGGACACTACAGTTTCTTTTTTATTAACTCTGAACAATGAATTTCAATCAATTTATCTCAAAAGATAAAGATTCTTCAGTCAGCTGTATGTGTTTGTCAGAGTTGTAATACATTAATCTTGCGCCAGATGATTCTGTTCCCCACAAAGTCCCTCCTTCTGCTGATCCAGCAGCAGAGCGCCCTTTGAGATGGGAGCACCACGTGAATTCTTCATTTCATGGAACACTAAAGAGAAAATATATTTAAAAGACAAAAATGGAATTATAGCACAGCCTCAAACAATGCTAAGGAAAGCACTCCAACAATTTACCATTAATTTCAAACACAGGAACATGAGGCTTGGCTTGCCTGTGATGTGAGAATGATGACCTCAAAGAATCTTCACTGCCCTTGGCATTTATCCTAGAGTGGATGACACAACTAAATCGAATTAAAAAAATACAGCAAGCAAATATTTAGCCTTGCCTCGATTTTACTTTTATAAAAATGCTTGCTTGTTTATTTGCATTTATTTCAAAAGAAGAGAGAGAGCTCTTCCATCTACTGGTTTACTTCCTTAATGCCTGTAGCAGCTGGGACTGAGCCAGGCAGAAATTAGGAGCATGGAATCCAATCCAAGTCTGCCTCATATGTGGCATGGATCCAAATAGTTGAGTCATCACCTGCTTCCTCCCAGGATGTGCATTAGCAGGAAGCTAGATTCAAGTACTTAGTAGCTGGAACTCAAACCAGGCATTCTGATATGGGGTATGACTTCTCCAAGAGGCTGCTTAATGACTCTACCAAAAACACTTACTTATTTTTTTTGTCTTTAAAATAACTCTTTTGCACTTGGTGTTTAAAAAAGAATGCATTTAAATCAGCTGAAAAGAGGCCAGAGCTTAGCCTAATAAGCCTCTGCCTGCAGCACTGGTTCCTGTCCCTGCTGCTCCTCTTCAAATCCAGGTCTCTGCTATGGCCTGGGAAGGCACTGGAGGATAGCACAAGTGCTTGGGTCCCTGCACCCACATGGGAGACCCAGAAGAAGCTCCCGGCTTCTGGATTCAGATAGGCCTAGCTCTGGCCATTGCATTCATTTGGGGAGTGAATCAGTGGATGAAAGACCTTTTTCTCATATCTCTTTTCTGTAATGATCTCTCAAATATGTAAATAACATCCTTAAAATAAATAAAGGAAATGTAACAACAGATACCACAGAAATAAAAAGAATAATCAGAAATTACTACAAGGACTTGTATGCCAGCAAACAGGGAAACCTATCAGAAATGGATAGATTTCTGGACACATAAACCTACTTAAATTGAACCATGAAGACATAGAAAACCTAAACAGACTCATAACTGAGACAGAAATTGAAACAGTAATAAAGGCCCTCCAAACAAGAAAAGCCCAGGACCAGATGGATTCAGTGCTGAATTCTACCAGACATTAAAAGAAGAACTAACTCCAATTCTCCTCAAACTATTCAGAACAATCGAAAAAGATGGAATCCTCCTAAATTCTTTCTGTGAAGCCAGCATCACCTTGATCCCTAAGCCAGAGAAAGATGCAGCACTGAAAGAAAATTACAGACCAATATCCCTGATGAACATAGACGCAAAAATCCTCAATAAAATACTCGCCAATAGAAAACAACAACACATCAGAAAAATCATCCACCCAGACCAAGTGGGATTTATCCCTGGTATGCAGGGGGTGGTTCAGTGTTCACAAAACAATCAATGTGATTCACCACATTAACAGATTTCAGAAGAAAAACCATATGATTATCTCAATAGATGCAGAGAAAGCATTTGATAAAATACAACACCCTTTCATGAGGAAAACTCTAAGCAAATTGGGTATAGAAGGAACATTCCTCAATACAATCAAAGCAATTTATGAAAAACCCATGGCCAGCATACTACTGAATGGGGAAAAGTTGGAAGCATTTCTACTGAGATCTGGTACCAGACAGGGATGCCCACTCTCACCACTGCTATTCAATATAGTTCTGGAAGTCTTAGCCAAAGCCATCAGGCAAGAAAAAGAAATTAAAGGAATACAAATTGGGAAGGAAGAAGTCAAACTATCCCTCTTTGCAGACGATATGATTCTTTATTTAGGGGATCCAAAGAACTCTACTAAGAGACTATTGGAACTCATAGAAGAGTTTGGCAAAGTGGCAGGATATAAAATCAATACACAAAAATCAACAGCCTTTGTATACACAGGCAATGCCATGGCTGAGAAAGAACTTCTAAGATCAATCCCATTCACAATGGCTACAAAAACAATCAAATACCTTGGAATAAACTTAACCAAGGACGTTAAAGATCTCTATGATGAGTATTACAAAATCTTAAAGAAAGAAATAGAAGTGGATACCAAAAAATGGAAAAATCTTCCATGCTCATGGATTGGAAGAATCAATATCATCAAAATGTCCATTCTCCCAAAAGCAATTTATAAATTCAATGCAATACCAATCAAGATACCAAAGACATTCTTCACCTATCTAGAAAAAATGATGCTGAAATTCATATGGAGAAGCAAGAGACCTCGAATAGCTAAAGCAATCTTGTACAACAAAAACAATCCGGGGCATCACAATACCAGATTTCAGGACATACTACAGGGCAGTTGTAATAAAAACAGCATGGTACTGGTACAGAAACAGATGGATAGACAAATGGAACAGAATAGAAACACCAGAAATCAACCCAAACATCTACAGCCAACTTATATTTGATCAAAGATCTAGACTGTCCTGGAGCAAGAACAGCCTATTCAATAAATGGTGCTGGGAAAACTGGATTTCCACGTGCAGAAGCATGAAGCAACACCCCTGCCTTACACCTTACACAAAAATCAACCCAAATGCCCATCAGCAGTAGACCGGATAAAGAAATTATGGAACATATACTCTATAGAATACTATACAGCAGTCAAAACAATGAAATCCAGTCATTTGCAATAAAATGGAGGAATCTGGAAAACATCATGCTGAGTGAATTAAGCCAGTCCCAAAGGGACAAATATCATATGTTCTCCCTGATCGGTGACAACTAACAAACCACAAAAAAGGAAACCTGTTGAATTGAAAGGGACACTATGAGAAACAGTGACTTGATCAGCCTTTGTCCTTACTGTTGATGTACAATTTAATACTTTATCACTTTTAGTATTTTTTTGTTCTAGTTAATACTATTGGTTGAACTCTGTAATCAACACATATTTATTCATAGGTGATGAAATTGAACTGAAAGGTGATCCCTGTTAAATATAAGAGTGGGAATAAGAGAGGGAGGAGATGTACGATTTGGAACATGTTCAGTCGGACTTGCCCCAAATGGTGGAGTTAGAAATGTGCCAGGGGATTCCAATACAATCCCATCAAGATTGCATGTACCAATGCCATCTAACTTGTCCAAGTGATCAATTTCAATTCACAATTAATCACACTGATAGGTCTAAGAGTCAAAGGGATCACATAAACAAGACTACTGTCTGTGAATACTAACTGATAGAATCAAAATGGGAGAGAACGATCCTACATGGGAAGTGGGATACACAGCAGACTTATAGAATGGCAGATGTCCTAAATAGCACTCTGGCCTCAGAATCAGCCCTTAAGGCACTCAGATCTGGCTGAAGAGCCCCTGAGAGTATTTTAGGCATGGAAAGCCAAGACACTCTGAAAAAAAAAAAAAAAAAAAAAAAAAAAGGACCTAAATGAAAGATCTCTGCGAGTGAGATCCCAGTAGAAAAAATAGGCCATCAAAGAAGGAGGTATCTTTCTCTGAAGGGAGGAGAGAATGAACTTCCACTTTGACTATGAGCTTGTCTAAATAAAATCGAAGTTAGTGACCTCAAGAGATTTCCATAGCCTTGGAAACTCATGACTAGAGCCTAGGGAGATTTCTGACGCCATAAACAAGAGTTTCAAATTGTTAAGTCAACAACAGGATTCACTGTGTATTTACTCCTTATGTGGGATCTCTGTCCTTAATGTGTTGTCCAATGTGAATTAATGCTGCAACTAGTACTCAAAAAGTATTTTACACTTTATGATCTGTTTGGGTGCAAACTGATGAAATCTTTACTTCATATATACTAAATTTATCTTCTGTATATAAAGATAGTTGAAAATGAATCTTGATGAAAATGGAATGGGAGAGGGAGCGGGAGATAGGAGGGGTGCAAGTGGGAGGGGAGTTATGGGGAGGAAAAGCCATTGTAATCCATAAACTGTACTTTGGAAAATTATATTTACTAAATAAAAGTTTAAAAAAATAATAAATAAATACATAAATAGATTTGCTGACAAAATGCAGCATAGGCATGACTAAGAATAGTAATTTTAATGATAATTAACAATCATATTGTTTAAATCTTGGGATATGTGAATTCTTATTTGCTAGAGAAATTGGGATTTTCAAATAAATTATAACATAATTCAACTTGATAACACATTTTTAGAATTTGATAATTAAAGAAATTTAAAGATAATGGTATACTGGACATGACTAACATCAACTTCTTTTACTATTGCAAGTTTAATCATTATAATCATGCCACTTCTCATAAAGAGCTTTTATGTATTATCATATTATGTACTTTTCCTTGAAAGCTACTGTAATATAGATTTTTTGTTAAGATTTATTTTATTTATTTAATAAGCACATTTACAGGGTGTGGCCTGGGGAGACTGAGAGAGAGAGAGAGAGAGAGAGATCTTGTAGACCAAAGCTAGGAGCCAAGAGCTTCCTCTGGATCTCCCACATAGGTGCAGGGATCCAAGGACACAGACTACCTCCCGCTGCTTTCCCAGGCACATTAGCAGGGAGCTGTATCAGAAGTGGAGCGGTCAGGACTCAAATCACCACCCATATGGAATGCCGGTGTTGCAGGCGGCAGCTTGTCATGCTATGCCACAATGCCCACTCCTCATTTCATTTTATAACTAAAAATAGTCTTTGACATTCTCAGTATTTACATTTAATATTACATATAGAGTCTAAAGGAATAAATAACTAAAATATATCACTACTCAATTAATAGTTTTCTCTTTAAATTTTGCTCTCTTAACTTATCAAGATATTAGGTTATATTCTATAATTTTCTAGAGTATATGCCTATTTTGCAGATATGAATGGTATTTTCGAGTTGCTATTCAAATCTGCCTTCTTAAGTTATAACAGAAATCTAGTAACCAAAATATAGCCATAGCCCTTAAAAGCAATTTTTACTATGTTTATTAAAAAAAGCCAAAATGGTGTTCAGTTAAAATAAAAAAAAAATCCTAAACAGTCTTATTACATGGTGGATTATGGAGCATTTTTTTCAGGAGGCAGTATTCACCAGAATATTTTTTGTAACTTTTATTTAATGAATATAAATTTCCAAAGTACAGCTTATGGATTACAATGGCTTCCCCCCCATAACGTCCCTCCCACCCACAACCCTCCCCTTTCCCTCTCTCTCCCCCCTTCCATTCACATCAAGATATATTTTCAATTCTCTTTATATAAAGAAGATCAGTTTAGCATATATTAAGTAAAGATTTCAGCAGTTTGTACCCACATAGAAACACAAAGTGAAAAATACTGTTTGAGTACTAATTATAGCATTAAATCACAATGTACAGCACATTAAGCACAGAGATCCTACATGAGGAGTAAGTGCACAGTGACTCCTGTTGTTGACTTAACAAATTGACACTCTTGTTTATGGCCTCAGTAATCACTCTATGCTCTTGTCTTGAGCTGCCAAGGCTATGGAAGCCTTTTGAGTTTACCAACTCTGATCATATTTAGACAAGGCCATGGTCAAAGTGGAAGTTCTCTCCTCCCTTCAGAGAAAGGTACCTCCTTGTTTGATGACCCGTTCTTTTCACTGGGATCTCACTCACGGAGATCTTTCATGTAGGGTTTTTGTTTGTTTGTTTGTTTGCCAGAGTATTTTGGCTTTCCATGCCTGTAATACTCTCATGAGATTTTCAGCCAGATCTGCGTGCCTTAAGGGCTGATTCTGAGGCCAGAGTGTTATTTAGGACATCTGCCATTCTATGGGTCTGCTGTGTATCTCGCTTCCTATGTTGGATCGTTCTCTCCCTTTTTTATTCTATCAGCTAGTATTTGCAGACACTAGTCTTGTTATGAGCACATAAACATGACTAGTATTCACCAGAATATTACAAATTAAGCATATAAAAATTACATGTGTAACATTTCTCATCGTGTTCTATGATATATGTTGCTCTAACACAAAGATTAGATATTTGTGTATCTGTGGCAACTTAAAGGAAATTTTTTAGATATATTTCTCATCAATCAGTAAATATGTATTCATAAAGAATATCTGTCATATCTACTAGCACTATTTTTAATGCCATCATTGAAATACTTAACATTATTTAGAATAGGTAAGATCAAACCAGGTTACCAGTTTATTGTAAAGAAATTCAACTCAACAAAATGTGAAGCATAAAAATTTCATTGAGTAAATAATTTTTGTTTCAGCTCTATTTTGATATATTTTATGTAAGTTATACAAGTTTCATATATTTTCTTTATGCAAATCTCCCTTTCACGCTCCAACATTTCCTCCTCCTCTCTCTCAGATTCCCACTCTTAATTTTTACAATGATCTTTTTTCAGTGCACTTAATGATCACATAATTAACCCTGCCCAAAGTAAAATATATCAACAAATAGTATGAAGAGAAAACAAAACAAAACACTGTTCCTCATTGAAAGCCCCTGAGTAAATAATTTTACTTTAGAATATTTAATAAATTTTCTCCTTTTTAATTTGTAAGAGGAATTCATATAGTAGTAAAAGGCTGATAACTACTTTTTTAAATGATGATAAGTCTCTCAAGTGTACTAAAATACCATTGTGTTATTGAGTAGGGTAAAATTCAGTCATATTTCCTAAAGACACTGATGGGATGCATGTTTCTAGAAAATATCACTTTCCTTTAAAAGTCATGAAAGGTTGCAGAAAAAAATGAATCTTTTATGATATCCAAAAGATAAACAAACATAACTATTATTTACTTCAATCTGCAGAGTTTTGTTCTGAACTTTAAAAAGGACTAGATGCTGCCAATTCTTAATAAATTAATATGAGGAACATATGACATATTTTTCTTTTGTCCTACAATCTTAGCTAAAAAATACATGAAAATTAAAAACTCCTGATATTTCCTTTTTCACTCCAATCAAAAACTAATGACTTCATAAGGAAATTATATCAAATAATAACCATTTTTAAAATTGACATTTCAATCCTATTTATTTAATATGTCCTCCAAAGACATGGCATAATTATCTATATTTGTTTCTTTACAATTATATTACATTTATTTATAATACAATTATGTCAAATGTATTCATATTTGTATCTATAAAATTACAGTCTGAGTCATAATGCTATTTTCCCTCTAATTTAACAACTGAACTTTGTATAATCCATCAATATTGCCATTGAAAAAAACCAATTCGGTCATTAAAACTATCAGAAAATGTTTCATCAATTTTTGAGTAATTCAGCCAAGTTAAGATAAACTACATAATGATAATCATAAAGATGCAATTCTGCCATTATTTGGGCATCTGGTTCTAGTCTCTTTTTGTCTTATCCAACTTTATGAACATAAATGATGATTATAAAAATCAAATATTTTGTATATATTTTATAAGTTCATTAATTTAACAAACAATTATGGAGTACCAATTATGATTCAAGCATTGGTTAAATGCTGTAGATTAAGTATGAATATAGTGCAAAGTAAAATTCAGTTACCAACACAGAGGTCTCCACCCACTGCTGGAACAGGGCAGAATATAAGAAATTGACCAAAAATGCAATGAGAACTGTACCATGGTCAGTGATACATAACAGGCTCTTAGTCCAGTCCTCGTAGCTTATAAAAACCTTTCTCAAGAAGATCAGAAAGTCCTCTGGGAAGATGGAAGAGGACGTGCAAAGACCCAGAAGTGATAGAAAGAGTGTGAGAAAGCAAAAGACGTCTTGGGGAGACATTCGGAGTTACGGAGAAACCTTCTGGAGAATTTAACAAATCAGGTTACAAACTTGTAAACAAGGCTAGTTTTGAACACATGCAGTGAGAGCCATGTGGTAATTTTGTTTTTAATGTCATAGGATAGTGTTCTCAAATTTGACTTTAAAAAGTTCATTTTGTATGCAGAGTGGAGAATGGTCTGGAAGGGAGCCAGAAAAATGACAGTGAGAACACTTTGAAGAACACTGCTAGGTCCAGCAAGGCAATAAAAATGTTGCAGATAGAAATGAAAACCCAAAGCAAAAGACAAATTTGAGAGGTTCCATGAATATGACCCGTAGGTATTGGTGATTATTTACCTAGAAGTGGAAGCTATCTAAAATGAAAGGTAAAATCAATGACATTGTACAGTACTATAAATCAGCCTAAGCCAAGACCTTTAATCGTGTTAAAAAATGTGTATTAAGAGGCAGGGACCATGGCAGAGGTTAATCCTCCCCTACAGCACTGGCATCCCATGTGGGAACCAGTTCTAGTCCTGGCTGCTCCAGTTTGGATCCAGCTCTATTATGGCCCCAAAAAGCAGTGGAAGATGGCCCGCGTGGGAGACCTGGAAGAAGCTCCTGGCTTCTGGCTACAGACAGCTCAGTTCCACCCCTTGGTGCCACTTAGGGAGTAGACCAATGGATGGAAGACCTTTCTCTCTGTTTGCCCTCTCACTGTCTGTAGCTTTGCCTCTCAAATAAATAAAATATATTTAAAAAGTGTATTCATAAAAAAGAAAATAAGGAAGAGTGAGGATAAAACTGTGGTATTTCTGTAGATGATTAAAGTAAATTTCTCAAAAAGAAAGGAAATAGAGTAAAAAAAAAATTGCAACCATCAACTGTTAGGGCAGTCAGCCTAGCTGTTACTATGTCAGTTGGGACAACTATGTTCCATACTGAAGTGACAGAGTTCAAGTCCTTGTTCTGTTCCTGATTCAAATTTCTTGCTGATACACACCCTGAGAGGCACCAGACAGTTAGATATGTCATGAGGTGGAAGACTTGAATTAAGTTCCTGGCTCTCAGCTTCAGCATCCCAGGCCACATCCCAGGCCAGTGCAATTGTCTGCAGAGTGAACCAGCAGATAGGAGCTTTCTGCCTCTCTGTTTCTATTGCTCTCAGCCTTTCATTTATTTAAAAAAGAAACAATGTCTTTATACTTAATGAGTTATGTTATTGCTGCCATCTCTGTGTGCTGTATGTTACATTATCCAGAATTACATGATGACAGGAATATCTTTCCATTTGCCTGTATTCTTAGGTGTAAGCAAACATTATGTTAAATGTTCAAAATAGGTGATAAAACATCTTATGTCATTGAGAAACAAAACAATGCCCTTTTCAAAATATATTTGTAATTTTGTAGTAAACTGTGCTGCAATCTACATTAATCAAATTTCTGTATATTCCAAACTTGCAAACCTTTCAATTATTCTTCCTGGGATTCCCATTCTGGCAGCAAAATTTACTGCAGTTTCAACTACTGAGTATTTATTTTACTCCTTGTAACGAAAGTCTGGCCCATCCTGAAGTTTTCATATCACCTTGAGCCCTCTCAAGTGATGGTTGTCTTTATTCCTGTAATCATTTACATAGGATCATATATATGTCTATCTGAATGCTCTTCATCATTTTCAAAAAGTTGTTCCTTGCTCCTCTCTCAGAATAAATTCTCTTGAAGCTGATTCTATCAGATTACATAATTCACTCTTCATTCTTTTATTAATCATCTGTGTAAACCCTGCTGAATCCTACTATTCATTGGATTTTTTTTAAACTTTTATTTAATGAATATAAATTTCCAAAGTACAGAATATGGATTACAATGGCTTCCCCCCCCATAACGTCCCTCCCACCCGCAACCCTCCCCTTTCCCACTCCCTCTCCCCTTCCATTCACATCAAGATTCATTTTTGTTTCTCTTTATATACAGAAGATCAGTTTAGCATACATTAAGTAAAGATTTCAACAGTTTGCTCCCACACAGAAACATAAAGTGAAAAATACTGTTTGAGTACTAGTTATAGCATTAAATCTCAATGTACAGCACACTAAGGACAAAGATCTTTTTTTAAGATTTATTTATTTACTTGAGAGGCGGAGTTACAGGTATATATAGAGAGAGGCAAAGAGAGTGATCATTCATCTGCTGGTTCACTCCCCAAATGGCTGCAATGGCTGACTCTGGGCTGATCTGAAGACAAGAGATTCTTCTGGATCTCCCACGTGGATGCAGGAGCCCAAGTACATGGGTCATCTTCCACTGCTTTCCCAGTCCATCAGCAGGGAGCTGGATCTGAGGAACAGCCAGGACTCTAACTGGTGCCCATATGGGATGCCCACACTGAAGGTCGATATTTAACCCACCATGCCACAACGCCAGTCTCATTGATTGGAGTTTTTAGCTTCTTTCCTTTTCTCAATCATAAATCAAGTAAACACTTTTAATTAATTCAAGGTTTAGGTCTTTCTCACCTTCAAGAATCACAATCTTTTTTATAATTTGTGGGGAGCAACTCGGACTAGACTAAGTTATGCGAATTAAGACTTATTCTATGCATCTGCTCTCCCACAATATGGCGCTGGGAGAGGAGGAAACAGCTTCTACACAGCTGCCTCCAGTTCAACCAATAAACTGTAGGACCTGCTCCTGATTGGAGGAGAGCAGCGTACTCGGCGTGTGGGTAGCAGAGTTGGGATTGGTGGAAGAGGACTATAAAGGAGGAGAGAGACAACATGCACCAAGAACACCTGAGGAACATCTGAGCAGCCCCCGAGAGAGCCAGCCGGTGGTGTGCCGCTCCCCCGCGGAAGTGGGGAAAGTGGCAGGGGGAACCGCCCTCCCACGGAGGTGGAAGGGATGGTAGCCAACCCGGGAAGAACCTGCAGCAAACCCGGGGAGGGCCGAGCAGACAAAAGAACAGCGCAGGGTCCTGTGTCGTTCCTCCACGAAGAGGGGGAGCGACAATAATTAAATACATGATCACTACCTAACAGTTTACTGTGCCTGAAAACACACACACACACGCACACACACAATACACGTACAATGTGCTAAGGAAGATAAGACTTTAAGTTCAAAAGAGTTGTTAATGTGGACTAACATTAAATGCCCTTAATCAACTGATTCCACCTTTACTAAAGACAATATGTACATTCTACCCTCTCCTCAAAGCTAAAAAATGTCCTTTTCCAGTCACATTACCTGTTATAAACTTTTTATTTACACCAAGAAATTAAAACACAACATAGTTTCAATCAGCTCACCAAATCAACCAATCTATCAAACCCATGCACAAATACTCATTGGAGTGTCTATGATGTTCTTGTTTCCCATCTCGACATGGAGGTGGGATTCTGTAAAGCCCATGTGTGGCTATGCAAGAACTGAGCTCCTAAAATTGTTTTTTTGTTTCTGAATTACCATTATTAATTTTTCTATCCACTGAATCATTCCTGTAGGTTTACTTAAGAATAACGTTTCTATTCTTTTTTTTAAAAAGGCCCCTTTCCTTGTCTAATAGTCCTATTCTCTTTGACAGCACAACTCACTCAATGATTTACCTCTACTAATTGCATTCCTTTCTCTTCTATTCTATATTTGAACTAGCCCTTTATTCCAGACAACTCACTGGTTTCTCTGCAGGAGGTTAGCAATTACTTCCACAATGCCAAGTATTGTGGTCATCTGTCAATCATCTTTGTTACCCTGTTGTCAGTGTTCAGTGCGTTGTTAAAGCATCTTCCCCAGCTGAATGACAGAAACCCAGAAATCACCAAGTTTTGTCTGACATTTCCTGGCCTGCCATTTTAGTCTCCTTTCTTCCTTCCTCCTCATCTATAAATGTTCTAGTGCTGCACATCTTATCCTTTGGTACCCATTTATTCCATGGATGTTATCATTCAGCTTCACTGCTTTAACTATGGTCTACACATTGCTAACACCCAAAGTTCTATATCTCCATGTACTGCTTGGCTTTATGTATATGTATACTTAAATATTTAATAAGTACCTAGAACACTATACATCTATAATTCATTTTAATATTCTCTTCGTATACTCCCTGATATACACTAAAAACATGACCATTTTTCCATTTGTTTGTGGCCAAATTATCTGTATCAATGTTACTGCCGGTCTTTTCATCACTGCCCATAGCCAATTTGTCAGTAAACTCTGTCAATGACTTTATCAGTAACTTAACCTTAAAAAAAAAACCAAGCTGGGATCATGTCCAAAACTATACCTTGGGGCCAGCACAATGGCCCAGTGGGTTAAGCCATTGATTCTAATGCCAGCATCCCATATTGGAGTGCCAGTTCCTGTCACAGATATTCTGCTTCTGATTTAGCTCCCTACTAATGTGCCTGGTTTAACAGCAGAAGATGAACCAAATATTTGGGCACCTGCCACCCATGTAAGAGTTTTCAACAAGGAGGGAGCTCCCAGCTTCAGCCTGGCCCAGAGCAAGGCTATGTGGCTATTTAAGGAATAAGCCAGAATGTGGAAAATTGATTCTCTCTCTCTCTCTCTTTCTCTGTATATATATATATATATATATATATATATACACATATATATATGTATATATATATATATATATACATATACTTATTCTATGTCATTCTTCCAAATATTAAATGATACTTAAAATATATTTTTCTAATCATTCTCATGTCTATTTCATATTATAATGGTCATAAATATAGTCATAAATGTATCTTGTAATAGTCATAAATATAGTCATAAAATATAGTCTGTGCAACAGGTGAAGTGACCTATTCTTGTAAACACTGTTAGAACTGACAATGTTGTTTTGACTAACTATAAATTTGTCCTCTTTTGTTGAAAATGCATCTTGAATTGCTTCAAAAACAAGGTTGTGGTGTCTGTAGTATAGCATTAAAAGTTTAATGAATTAGAAACTTGCTGTAACTATCTGTATGGTTAATGTTGGCTTTATTTATTATTTGTGCTCTTAGCATCTATCATTTAACTGATTTGTTTTATTCATTTCTCCCACTTCCACCCAAAATATAAGCTTCAGAAGAATAGGGCTTTTGTTTGTTTTGTCTACAAGTATATTTCCAGAACCTACAACATTGTTGAGCATCTAATAGAGAGTTAATAAATAATTGTTGAATAAGTTAGTAAATAACTAATTGATGGGATTCTTCTCATTTTCTCCACCTCTAAATGTTCTCAAAGTTGTTTCTAGATATCTTCCCTAAGTACTTTTCCTTAACTAATCTCACCTATTTTGTTGACATTAAGTATCATGTATATGCTCATGAATTCTGTTAATATTTCTGTAAGTGTCCCCTTCTTTTACAAGTTGCTGAAAATGCAAACTTTTGCTAATTTTGAGTCCTTTCTCCATTCCATATCAGCAAATGCTATCAGCTCAATCCTAAATATATCTCAAGATAATTTAGATGTCACTGTCTCCATAGTCACCAACCTATTTTCAGTCAATGAGGTTTCTTTTCTAGTTCAAAAAATGGCTAGTCTCATTGGTAGGGTGACTGCAATTCAAAAGTCCCACAAAGAAGACAGGTAACATGTCACATGGCATTGTCTTTACCACTTGAGTTTTTTCTTATTCCTATCTCTCACTGCACTGTGAATCATTGAGTTACAGTGTTAAAAGACAAACTTTGGATAAGTTAAATTTAACAGTTTATTTAACCAAAGAATGATTCATGAATCAGGAAGCACTTAAAACCAGAGGAGAGCTAGAGAGCTCCACCCGGCAACATGAGCAACGAAACAAAATGAACCATAGTCCAAAAATGGAAGCAAAGTAGAGACACCACCTAACTGGCTAGGTGTCTGCCTCACTGAGACATTGAATAGGCAGACATCTATTTTATTTGAGCATGTTCTGATCAGTTGCTGCCTGTGATTGACTGAAACTCAATTGTTTGCCATTGGGCTAACCTGGCTATTTGTAGCAAAAATATACTTCCAAGTTAGGTTGTGGTGTATTACTTAGAAATGAAAAGTATAGGGCACTATGCTATGCCAAAGCAGGTTAAGCCACTGCCTGTGACTCTGGCATCCCATAGCAGAGTTCTGTTTCAAGTCCCTGCTGTTCTGCTTCTGATCCAGCTCCCTGATTGAGCATCTGGGAGGGCAGAGAAAGATAGATAATGTTCTAGGTCCCCTAGCACCCATGTGGGTGACCCAAATGGTGTTCCAGTTTCCTGGCTTCTGCCTGAAATATCTAGTTGTTGCAGCCATTTGGAGAGTGAACTAATAGATGGTTCACTCTTTCTTCCTTTGTCTATCACTTTCTCTCTCTGTGTTGCTCTACAGTTCAAAACAATAAATAAATAAATATATATATATCTTTTTTATTTTTTTTAACAGGCAGAGTTAGACAGTGAGAGAGAGAGACAGAGGGAAAGGTCTTCCTTCCGTTGGTTCACCCCCCCAGTTGGCCGCCATGGCTGTCCCTCAGCGCCAATCCAAAGCCAAGAGCCAGGTGCTTCCTCCTGGTCTCCCATGTGGGTGCAGGGCCCAAGCACTTGGGCCATCCTCCACTGCCCTCCTGGGCCACAGCAGAGAGCTGGACTGGAAGATTGGCAGCCGTGACTAGAACCCAGTGCCCATATGGAATGCCGGGGCTGCAGGTGGAGGATTAACCAAATGAGCCACGGTGCCGTCCCCAAAAATATACATCTTGAAAAAATAAACTACAGGGGATATACTGTGGCATAGCAGGCTAAACCTCTGCCTGTGGCACTGGTATCCCAAATGGGAACCGGTTCTAGTCTCAGCTGCTCCACTTCTAATCCAGCTTCCTGCTAATGGCCTGGGAAAGCAATGGAAGATGATCCAAGTGCTTGGGCCCCTGCACTAGAATAGGAGGCCAGGAAGAAGCCCCTGCTTCCTGGCTTTGGATTGGCCTAGTGCCAGCAGTTTAGCCCATTTGGGGAGTGAACCAGCAGATAGAAGACCTCTCTCTCTCTCTGTCTCTCTCTTGTTTGTAACTCTGTCACTCAAATAAGTAAACATTGAAAAATACATTAAAAATAAACTAGAAATACAGAAATAGCCATAGGTTAATGCCTTATAGTTTACATAAAAAGAGCATAAGCAAATAAACACCTAAAATATTTCTAATATTTATTGACTACATACACAAAAGTTTCATAGCATAAATGAAAATAACAGTAGCAACAAAAGAAATACAGCATAAAAAGAAATATTTCAATGAAGAATTGTCTTGTGGATAGCACTCTCATTATCATACCTATGTATGTATGATATTATATGTATTTTTATTATATGTATTATTACTCATTATTATTATATGTATATGTATTATCATACATATAATTAGAATTACTGATAAATGAATATCAGTAAGATTTTATTTCTAAAAAAAAGAATTGGATGAGGATTTTTTAAAATCGTACACATTTTTAAAAAGATGTAATGCTATTGCATTTTAATTACTTTTTAATCCTGAAAGTATTGCAATATTTCACATTAGAAGCACAAAATCTAAACACACACTTAAATATGGCTTTCTTGGATGTGCTTTCACATCCACGGAAAAAGCTTTGCTTTGACTTCCAACAAACTGTGATGTATCAGAAAGAGTTTTGCATTGGAGGGTGCAAATTAATTGACTCTGAAGCCCATGTTAATCTCACAGTTGCCAAGGTACTTCATCCCTGTGTGTCTCTATTCCCCTGATGAAAATTCCCTCACATGCTTAGTGTGAAAATGTACTCAGTAAGCAGTATATCCTACTGTGGATACATACAGATATGGTCTATGGTGGACAAATTTGCAAGCAGCAGCAAGCTTTGGTGGTTGGAGGAGGCTGATGCCTATTTTCCCCATTCTCATTTCTTTCCTGTTGCCTTCCTCTCACCATTATAATTTACACTGACTAAATATTTTATTTATTTTTAAAGAATTATTTTATTTATTTGAAAGACAGAGTTAAAGAGAGAGGTAGAGCCAGAGAGAGAAGTTTTCCATTCTGCTGGTTCACTCCCCAAATGACTGCAATGGCCTGAGGTGACCTGAGCTGATCTGAAGCCAAGAGCCAGGAGCTTCTTCTAGGTCTCCCACACAGATGCAGTGGCCCAAGGACTTGGGCCATCTTCTACTGCTTTCCCAGGCCATAGCAGAGAGCTGGATAGGAAGTGGAGCAGCCAAGACATGAACTGGCACCCATATGGAATGCCAGCACTGCAGGCTGGGGCTTTAACCCACTGCGCCACAGCGCCGGCCCCTAAATATTTTATTTATTAAGCTACACTCATAGCTCCAAATATCCTACATTGGTATTGCATGCATTTTTATGATCACTCTATGTAAAGATGTTAATATTTCTATATCACAAATGAAGCAACTGACGATGACAGAGCTTAGGTAAATTATTCAAAGATGCTCTACCAACAAAATTTTTAATAAATACTTTTTTAACCTCAATTCCTTAATTTTGAAAATCTTTTTACATTATGGTGATTAAAATAACAATTTGGGACTTTTGTCATAAATAAAATAAAACATAAGATTAACATACTATTGTATTGTTGGTAAGAATACTTCACAAAGTCTTTCTAAAGCTGCAATTCTCCAATGTAGTAAATCAACTTTTACCCGACTTTTAAGATTGAAGACATTTTTCATTCCTAATATTAAAATTATATTTATTTATTTTTATATTTTATAGTTCATAACTTATCCCATGTTTCATATTTCTACATTCTACTTTTTAACTTTTATTTAATGAATATAAATTTCCAAAGTACAGCTTATGGATTACAATGGCTTCCCCCCCATAACGTCCCTCCCACCCGCAACCCTCCCCTTTCCCACTCCCTCTCCCCTTCCATTCACATCAAGATTCATTTTCAATTCTCTTTATATACAGAAGATCAGTTTAGCATACATTAAGTAAAGATTTCAACAGTTTGCTCCCACACTGAAACATAAAGTGAAAAATAATAGATGATTTTTTAAATGATGATGAAATCAGATCAGACCTATTGTCATGTTTAATCCCAGTGAGAGTCAAGTTGGGAATTGATAATTTCTTCTTTTTTTTTTTTTTAACAGAAGATCAGTTTAGTATACATTAAGTAAAGATTTCAACAGTTTGCACCCCCATAGAAACACAAAGTGAAATATACTGTACTCGTTATAGCATTAAGTCTCAATGTACAGCACATTAAGGACAGAGATCCTACATGAGGAGTAAGTGCACAGTGACTCGTGTTGTTGACTTTACAAATTGACACTCCTGTTTATGGCATCAGTAATCTCCCTATGCACCAGTCATGAGTTTCCAAGGCTATGGAAGCCCCTTGAATTCTCCGACTCTTATCTTGTTTAGATAAGGTCATAGTCAAAGTGGAGGTTCTCTACTCCCTTCAGAGAAAGGTACCTCCTTCTTTGATGGCCCCGTTCTTTCCACTGGGATCTCACTCACAGAGATCTTTCATTTAAGTTTGTTTTTGTTTTTTTTGTTTGTTTGTTTGTTTGTTTGTTTGTTTTTTGCCAGAGTGTCTTGGCTTTCCATGCCTGATATACTCTCATGGGCTTTTCAGCCAGATTGGAATGCCTTTAGGGCTGATTCTGAGGCCAGAGTGCTGTTTAGGACATCCGCCATTCTATGAGTCTGCTGAGTATCTCGCTTCCCATGTTGGATCACTCTCCCCTTTATTCATTCTATCGGTTAGTATTAGCAGGTACTAGACTTGTTTATGTGCTCCCTTTGACTCTTAGTCCTTTCATTATGATCAATTGTGAACTGAAATTGATCACTTGGACTAGTGAGATGGCATTGGTACCTGCCACCTTGATGGGATTAAATTGGAGTCCCCTGGTATGTTTCTAACTCTACCATTTGGGGCAAGTCAGCTTGAGCATGTCCCGAATTGCACATATCTTCCCTCTCTTATTCCCACTCTTATGTTTAACAGGGATCACATTTCAGTTAAATTTCAACACTTAAGAATAACTGTGTATTAATTACAGAATTAAACCAGTCGTATTAAGTAGAACAGACAAAAAAAAACTACTAAGAGGGATAATGTATTAAGTTGTTCATTAACAGTCAGGGCTATGCTGATCAAGTCACCGTTTCTCATAGTGTCCATTTCACTTCAACAGGTTTCCTTTTTGGTGATCAGTCAGTTGTCACCGATCAGGGAGAACATATGGTATTTGTCCCTTTGGGACTGGCTTATTTCACTCAGCATGATGTGTTCCAGATTCCTCCATTTTGTTGCAAATGACTGGATTTCGTTGTTTCTTACTGCAGTATAGTATTCTAAAGAGTACATATCCCATAATTTCTTTATCCAGTCTACCGTTGATGGGCATTTAGGTTGGTTCCAGGTCTTGGCTAATGTGAATTGTGCTGCAATAAACATTAGGGTGCAGACCGCTTGTTTGTTTGTCAATTTAAATTCCTTTGGGTAAATTCCAAGGAGTGGGATGGCTGGGTCGAACGGTAGGTCTATATTCAGGTTTCTGAGGAATCTCCAGACTGACTTCCATAGTGGCTTGACCAGTTTGCATTCCCACCAGCAGTGGGTTAGTGTCCCTTTTTCCTCACATCCTCGCCAGCATCTGTTGTTGGTAGATTTCTGTATGTGAGCCATTCTAACCGGGGTGAGGTGAAACCTCATTGTGGTTTTGCTTTGCATTTCCCTGATTGCTAGTGACCTTGAACATTTTTTCATGTGCCTGTTGGCCATTTGGATTTCCTCTTTTGAAAAATGTCTATTGAGGTCCTTGGCCCATCTCTTAAGTGGGTTGTTGGTTTTGTTTTTGTGGAGTTTCTTGATCTCTTTGTAGATTCTGGTTATTAACCTTTTATCTGTTGCATAGTTTGCAAATATTTTTTCCCATTCTGTCCGTTGTCTCTTCACTCTCCTGACTGTTTCTTTTGCAGTACAGAAACTTCTCAATTTGATGCAATCCCAATAGTTGATTTTGGCTTTGACTGCCTGTGCCTCCCGGGTCTTTTCCAGAAATTCTTTGCCTGTGCCAATATCTTGAAGGGTTTCTCCAATGTTCTCTAATAACTTGATGGTGTCCGGTCGTAGATTTAGGTCTTTAATCCATGTTGAGTGGATATTTGTGTAAGGTGTAAGGTAGGGGTCTTGCTTCATGCTTCTGCACGTGGAAATCCAGTTTTCGCAGCACCATTTATTGAATAGACTGTCCTTGCTCCAGGAATTGGTTTTAGATCCTTGATCAAATATAAGTTGGCTGTAGATGTTTGGGTTGATTTCTGGTGTTTCAATTCTGTTCCATTGGTCTATCCATCTGTTTCTGTACCAGTACCATGCTGTTTTGATTACAACTGCCCTGTAGTATGCCCTGAAATCTGGTATTGTGATGCCTCCGGCTTTGTTTTTGTTGTACAAGATTGCTTTAGCTATTCGAGGTCTCTTGTGCCTCCATATAAATTTCAGCACCATTTTTTCCAGATCTGAGAAGAAGGTCTTCGGTATCTTGATTGGTATTGCATTGAATCTATAAATTGCTTTTGGGAGAATGGACATTTTGGTGATATTGATTCTTCCAATCCATGAGCATGGAAGATTTTTCCATTTCTTGGTATCCACTTCTATTTCTTTCTTTAAGATTTTGTAATACTCATCATAGAGATCTTTAACGTCCTTGGTTAAGTTTCTTCCAAGGTATTTGATTGTTTTTGTAGCTATTGTGAATGGGATTGATCTTACAAGTTCTTCCTCAGCCATGGCATTGTCGGTGTATACAAAGGCTGTTGATTTTTGTGCATTGATTTTATACCCTGCTACTTTGCTAAAACTCTTCTATGAGTTCCAATAATCTCTTAGTAGAGTTCTTTGGGTCCCCTAAATAAAGAATCATATCGTCTGCAAAGAGGGATAGTTTGAGTTCTTCCTTCCCAATTTGTATCCCTTTAATTTCTTTTTCTTGCCTAATAGCTCTGGCTAAAACTTCCAGAACTATATTGAATAGCAGTGGTGAGAGTGGGCATCCCTGTCTGGTCCCAGATTGTCGCTCCCCCTCTTTGTGGAGGAACGACACTAAGCCCTGCCTAGGCTTCATATCTGAGTCACGGCACCATTATGTCGCTCCCCCTCTTCATGGAGGAACGACACAGGACCCTGCGCTGTTCTTTCGTCTGCTCGGCCCTCCCCGGGTTTGCTGCTGGTTCTTCCCGGGTTGGCTACTATCCCTTCCACCTCCGTGGAAGGGCAGTTCCCCCTGGCCGCATTCCCCACTTCCGCAGGGGAGCGGCACACCGCCGGCCGGCTCTCTCGGGGGCTGCACGGGTTCCCTTAGATGTTCCCCATAGATGTTCCTCGTGCATGCCGTTTCTCTCCTCCTTTATAGTCCTCCTCCGCCAATCCCAACTCGGCTGCCCACACGCCGAGTACGCTGCTCTCCAATCAGGAGCAAGTCCTACAGTTAATTGGTTGAACTGGAGGCAGCTGTGCGGAAGCTGTTTACTTCTCTCCCAGCGCCATATTGTGGGAGAGCAGATGCATAGAATAAGTCTTAATTCCAGTAACAGTCTAGTCCGGTTTGCTCCCCACAGATCCCCCTTTCTTTTTATTTTTGGCGTTGATACGCGCCTGTCTTCGGTGTCCCGCGGCACACACTCTGCTCTACTTGCTAGAGTTGCCCACAGGCTCTTACAAGTCCTATCAGGCAAACCGAATCCGAGCCTTCTCATTGCCGTATTGTGGGGGAGACTTATTAGTGTTGGTTTGTGCCTATCTTCGGTGACCTGCAGCTCATACTCTGGTCGAGCTGCTTGCTGGCGCTTACCGCCTTAAATCAGGCAGACCGAATCCAAGCCTCCTAATGGTTGTATTGTGGGGAAGCCTTACTGATGTTAATTCGTGCCCGTCTTCGGTGACCTGCGGCGCACAAGCTGCTAGCCGCCCAGGTGCTCATCGCCTCACTTAATCAGGCAGACCGAATCCAAGCTTTCTCATTGGCATGTTGAGGGGAGGCCTTATTTTTCTCTATTTCTCTATCTCCGGGCATTTCTATTTCTCCCATTTTACTTCTGTCTGCCAACATTCCTATTTCTCTTTTACTTCTAAACTTCTGTTTCTCTTATCCCTGCGGCTTTCCGGCACCTCGCCCCGCCGGCGGGTTCCCGGCTCTGCGCCGCTTCAGCCCGCGCGCCTCTCTCATCTGCGCAGCTTCCCGACTTTGCGCGGCTCGGCTTCGCGCGCTCCGCGGTCTCCACGCTTAACCCTTTCGCGTCTGAACCACGGCCTACGCCAGCGTTCCCTATCTATTCACGCCCTGTGCTCTCTCTGCACGCGGCGGCTTCCGCGAATGTTTCCGCCACCACCGGCATTCAGTCCAAGTTCCCCGGACTAACCTGGCGAATTTCAACCTGGCGGCCCACGTCTCTGCCTCTGGTTCCAGATCTTCGCCTCTTGCTCCCCGGGGTGACTTGAAGAATTCCAAGGTGGCTTATATCTCCGCCTCGGCCTGCACTCGCGGCTTCATCCTCCCTAACATTTTTCTCTATCCGGTATGTTTCCTTAAGTTTTCTTCCAACAATATTCCTCTCATTTCTCCTGGCTACTCCCCACAGTCCGTATCCGAGTCCAAGCCTCCTCCAGGTTTCACTTTCGCTTTCAATCTCCTAGCTTCCCCGCCATAGTCCGCATCCGAGTCTATGAAAGCTTTCACTTTCGCTTTCAATCCTAACTTCTTTCCCACAGTCCATATCCGAGTCTATGCCTAGGCTTTCAATAGCTTCTTCCGGCACCTAGGCTCTTTGCTAGTCTCTCTCTCCGGTATTTTCCTGCTTCTTCCCGTTTCTTCCCTCCTAAGTTTGCTATCCGTCCTAGGTTTCCTATCCGAGTCACGGCACCAGTATGTCACTCCCCCTCTTCGTGGAGGAACGACACTAAGCCCTGCCTAGGCTTCATATCCGAGTCACGGCACCATTATGTCGCTCCCCCTCTTCATGGAGGAACGACACAGGACCCTGCGCTGTTCTTTCGTCTGCTCGGCCCTCCCCGGGTTTGCTGCTGGTTCTTCCCGGGTTGGCTACTATCCCTTCCACCTCCGTGGAAGGGCAGTTCCCCCTGGCCGCATTCCCCACTTCCGCAGGGGAGCGGCACACCGCCGGCCGGCTCTCTCGGGGGCTGCACGGGTTCCCTTAGATGTTCCCCATAGATGTTCCTCGTGCATGCCGTTTCTCTCCTCCTTTATAGTCCTCCTCCGCCAATCCCAACTCGGCTGCCCACACGCCGAGTACGCTGCTCTCCAATCAGGAGCAAGTCCTACAGTTAATTGGTTGAACTGGAGGCAGCTGTGCGGAAGCTGTTTACTTCTCTCCCAGCGCCATATTGTGGGAGAGCAGATGCATAGAATAAGTCTTAATTCCAGTAACAGTCTAGTCCGGTTTGCTCCCCACACCAGATCTCAGTGGAAATGCTTCCAACTTTTCCCCATTCAATAGGATGTTGGCTGTGGGTTTTTCATAGATTGCTTTGATTGTATTGAGGAATGTTCCTTCCAAACCCAGTTTGCTTAGAGTTTTCATCATGCACGGGTGTTGTATTTTATCAAATGCTTTCTCTGCATCTATTGAGATAATCATATGGTTTTTCTTCTGCAGTCTGTTAATGTGGTGTATCACATTGATTGTCAGGCGCACATTAAACCATCCCTGCATACCAGGGATAAATTCCACTTGGTCTGGGTGGATGATCTTTCTGATGTGTTGTTGCATTCTATTGGCGAGAATTTTATTGAGGATTTTTGCATCTATGTTCATCAGGGATATTGGTCTATAATTCTCTTTCAATGCTGCATCTTTTTCCGGCTTAGTAATTAAGGTGATGCTGGCTTCGTAGAAAGAATTGGGGAGGACTCCCTCTTTTTCGATTGTTCTGAATAGTTTGAGAAGAATTGGAGTTAGTTCTTCTTTAAATGTCTGGTAGAATTCAGCAGTGAATCCATCTGGTCCTGGGCTTTTCTTTGTTGGGAGGGCCTTTATTACTGTTTCAATTTCTGTCTCAGTTATGGGTCTGTTTAGGTTTTCTACGTCTTCCTGGTTCAATTTAGGTAGGTTGCATGTGTCCAGGAATCTATCCATTTCTGATGGGTTTCCCTGGTTGCTGGCATACAAGTCCTTGTAGTAATTTCTGATGATTCTTTTTATTTCTATGGTGTCTATTGTTACGTTTGGTTTTTCATCTCTGATTTAATTGATTTGGGTCTTTTCTCTTCTTTTTTTAGTTAGTTGGGCCAATGGGGTGTCAATTTTGTTTATTTTTTCAGAAAACCAGCTCCTCATTTGGCTGGTTTTTTGTAATGTTTTTTTGGATTCAATCCTGTTGATTTCTTCTCTGATTTTAATTATTTCTCTTCTCCTACTAGATTTGGGTCTGGTTTGCTGTAGGTTTTCTAGATCCTTGAGGTGAATTGAAAGCTCCTCTATTTGGTGCCTTTCCAATTTCTTGATGTAGGCACCTATTGATATAAACTTTCCTCTTAACACTGCTTTTGCTGCGTCCCATAAGTTTTGGTATGTTGTGCTGTTATCCTCATTTACTTCCAGAAAGTTTTTGATTTCTCTTTTAATTTATTCTATGACCCATTGTTCATTCAGGAGCATGTTGTTCAATCTCCATGTGTTTGTGTATGCTCTAGGGATTCCTGAGTTGCTAATTTCCAACTTCATTCCTTTATGGTCTGAGAAGCTTCATGGTATGATTCTCATTCTTTTGAATTTGCTGAGACTTGCTTTATGCCTAGTATGTGGTCATTCCTAGAGAAGGTTCCATGTAATGCTGAGAAGAATGTAAAATCTTTAGCTGTAGGATTGAAAGTTCTGTATATATCTGTTAGATCCATTTGGGCTATAGTGTCGTTTAAATCTACTGTATCCTTGTTGATCTTCTGTCATTTTGATCTGTCTATTTCTGAGAGTGGAGTATTGAAGTCCTCCAGTACTATTGTATTGGGGTCCAAGTCTCCCTTTAAGTCCCTTAACAAATCTTTTAGATAAACCGGTGCCCTGTAGTTAGGTGCACATACATTGATAATTGTAATATCTTCTTGTTGTATTGATCCCTTTATCATTATATAGTGTCCCTCTTTGTCTCTCTTAACAGTTTTTGTGGTAAAGTTTATGTTGTCCGATATTAAGATGGCTACGCCCGCTCTTTTTTCATTTCTGTTGGCATGGTATATCTTTTTCCAGCCTTTCACTTTCAGTCTGTATGGATCTTTGTTGGAAAGATGTGTTTCTTGTAAGCAGCAAATAGATGGGTTTTGTTCCTTAACCCAATCAGCCAATCGGTGTCTTTTAACTGGACAGTTCAGGCCATTCAAGTTCAATGTGACTAATGATAAGTGGTAACTTTGCCCTGCCATTTGCCAAAGATAAGTTCTAATATATGCTTTGAATTCCCTGTGATCTTTTGCTGTGAGGTTTCCTTCCTTTACCTTCTTTCATATTGATGACTGTGTTTCTATGTTTCTGTGTGCAGCACATCTTTAAGCATTTTTTTCAGGGCTGGACGAGTGGCGACAATTTCTTTCAATTTCTGTTTGCTATGAAAGGTCTTTATTTCACCTTCATTCACAAATGATAGCTTTGCAGGATATAATATTCTGGGCTGGCAGTTGTTCTCTCTTAGTACCTGGACTATATCTCGCCATTCCCTCCTAGCTTGTAGGGTTTCTGATGAGAAGTCAGCTGTGAGTCTGATTGGAGATCCTCTGAGAGTAATCTGACGTTTCTCTCTTGCACATTTTAGAATCTTTTCTTTATGTTTCACTGTGGAGAGTTTAATTACAACATGTCGTGGTGAGGATCTCTTTTGGTCGTGTTTATTAGGGGTTCTATGAGCTTCCTGTACTAGGATTTCTCTGTCCTTCTCCAAACCTGGGAAATTTTCTGCTAATATCTCACTAAAAAGGCCTTCTAATCCTTTCTCCCTCTCCATGCCTTCAGGAACTCCTAGAACCCGAATGTTGGGTTTTTTTAATAGTATCCTGCAGATTCCTGACAATATGTTTTAGATTC
Source organism: Oryctolagus cuniculus (assembly GCF_964237555.1). Taxonomy (NCBI): domain Eukaryota; kingdom Metazoa; phylum Chordata; class Mammalia; order Lagomorpha; family Leporidae; genus Oryctolagus; species Oryctolagus cuniculus. The sequence goes on from NC_091435.1 coordinate 114,798,563, forward strand.
CTTATTTCCTCTTCTTTTCTTTGGTCTGACTGTGTCATTTCCTGTTCTCTGTCTTCTAAGTCCGATATTCTCTCTTCTGCTTCACCCATTCTGTTTGTAAGGCTCTCTATTGTGTTTTTCATTTGATCTATTGAATTCTTCCCTTCATTATGATTTCTCGTCACTATCACAGTTTCCTGTTGTACTAGTTGTTTCATTTCATTTTGATTCCTCCTTAATATTTCATTTTCATGAGAGAGATTTTCTATCTTGTCCATTAAGGATTTCTGTAGTTCAAGAATTTGTTTTTGAGAACTTCTTAATGTTCTTATCAATTTTTTGAGATCTGCTTCTTGCATTTCTTCTATCTCATCATCTTTACAATCTTGAATTGGGGTGTCTTTTTCATTTGGGGGCGTCATGGTGACTTCTTTGTTTTTATTGCCTCGGTTTTTGCGTTTGTTATTTGGCATATTGGAGATATTCTTTGGTTTCTTCACTGTGGTGCTTTTTCTTGTTATACTATGACTCTAGATTAAGTGGACTGTCTGTTTTTGATGGAGCCTTACAGGCTTGAGATGGTTGTGGCCTGAGAGCTCTGTTTGGTGTGCCAAAGGTGACACTCCCAGGTTAGACGTGGTAGATCTCTCTCTCTCTCTTTCTTTCTTTTTTTTTAATTCAAAAGGGAAGTAATTCCACCCAGCTGAACAAAGTTGGAGGTAGTTAGCAGGCAAATGATATACCCACAGGAGCCAGAGATCGGAAGCTCTTTCCCAAGGACCACACAAGGAATCTGTTCTGCCCTCAGAGTGGGCTCAAATTCTCCTTCAGTCTCCCTTTGGGTTGCCAAAGTTACGGAATTGTAGCGTCTCTGGAGAGTACTCATGTGAATTCCGTGAGTTCTCTCCCCCACCGTCTCTTTTTTCACAGTCTCAGTTCAGTAGCACCACGAATTTACTAGGTCCTAATCTCCTGTTAATTCGCCCCGCTCAGAGTCAGCTTTTTCTGCTAGGTTCAGGGCTGGTGCAGACCTGAGGTCGCTCTGCTTATTACATATGTCCAAGATGGCGCCTGCTCTTTGTCTTGCTCACCCTTGAAAGGTGAGCGGAGAGAGAGAAACCCGTGTCTGTACCAGTCACCTATTTTTTTTTTTCTCTCTCTCTCTTCCAGTTAACCTGGTGAACTTTTCCCCTCTGGGGGTCTTTCCCTCTAGTCTCCTCTCTCCACTTGCCTGCCGGTATCTCGGGCTATTGAGGTTCGGCTCACCTTGCGTTCCAGCACTGGTGTGTTGAGTCTGCTGCTGGTGTCCCGAACTGTGGGCTCCCATGCTCTCCACGCAGGTCCACTGTGAATCACGCATTCTGGAAGAGTTTCTTCTGCTGTTTCCTCCCCTACTCTTCCTTGAACCTGCAGTATCTCCACTTTTATTAAACTGTCTCTCCCTGGACTATCAGTGTGCTCCCTTCCTATTCCGCATATTTCTACATTCTTAAAAGTGCTGAAAGCCTATCTGGTCATAAAATATGTATATTACTCTATCCTAAGACAAAATACAACTTAACAGAAAACATGTTGTTGCTTCTTCAACATTCCCTTAAATAGATTTTTGTGCATAAACCTCATAAAACAGTTTCTAAGATGCAGTGCCTTTAAACACACATGTTAATAAGTAGTATTTTTCTGTACAAAATAATTATTCTTGAAGTTTTTATTATGGCATATATGCCGTGGACCCAAGAAGCAAAATGCTGTTACTGACTTAGCTGCAATTAACAGTCATTTAGAAACCACATTCATCACTGTCACAACAGAAGAGTCTGGAAGGAATTACCAGATCTGTATTTAGCATCTATGAGAGCTACCAAGTCCAGTCCATTCATCCTTCTCACATTTCTCATTCTACATAAAAGCCAGAAAGCTGTAACCAAGGGCAGGAAGGAATATCTGCTTTAAATAAACTTCCTCAGTTCATCTCACTACTTCTTGCTATGACTCAGGAGCCAATTCCAAATTATATGCTCATTAAAGATATTTAGTTATCCCATTTGTCTTTTCTTAGTAAGATAACATTATTATATGTATTTATAATGTTCATTAATTTGCTTATTTATGTCTGTCTCTACTCATTAAGATCAAGAAACTTTTATATTTCTGTTTTCTATTATATCCATTGCTCACAGATGAATTTCTGGCACACGTAGGTAATAAAGTTCAATTATTTAAAAAATCACTTCAATCTTTTTTTTAACTTTTATTTAATGAATATAAATTTCCAAAGTACAGCTTATGGATTACAATGGCTTCCCCCCAATAATGTCCCTCCCACCCGCAACCCTCCCCTTTCCCACTCCCTCTCCCCTTCCATTCACATCAAGATTCATTTTTGTTTCTCTTTATATACAGAAGATCAGTTTAGCATTGTGAATTAAAACAACATTAACAAAATACTGGCCATCATTTGATATATTTCTGGATTAAAGAAACTTCATTTTCTCACAATACGAAATCTTCAATCTATATGACAGGAAGAGTGATGACTGGTGGAAGGGAGTGGGATTGATCTGGGAGTGAATAGATCTGGTTTCAAGTACAACAGCCATTATGTCATAAAAGAGAAATAGATATATTCTAGGTAGGCATAAAACAGAGAAACTTGGGTAAAATTTATAGAGAGAAAGTTTTTACTTTAGTATTATCAAAGATATATTTTTCTTTTCTTTTAAAAGAAAATTCTACAAAGCTTCAGTTCCTGGAATTCTAGTGGAGTCTGAATGCAGATATTTTGCCAACTAGATTTAGTATTGAATGAAGTTGTCAGAGATTGGAATGACCTTGTCTCCAATGTGACAAACACACTCTTTATGAAGAATGAACAAACAGAAGTTAAAATCTTTTGTAGATATTCTAGAGAGAATAAAACACTGAATGAGAAATTGGACAATGTTATTTAAAAATCACATTTATTGTATAGCAAAATCCCAACATTGCTTCAATAATAGGAAAATAAAGAAAAGTACATTGAAAATACTTAACTAAAATAATTTAATAATAAAAATGTAATTATAGAATACTGCATATTACATACTAGTAAAATAGGGGACTTCAATGAGAAATAACTGAAGGCTTACCTGGGATATCAAAAAATGTTTAAATAAGTGGAAATATAGATAATTCTTAGTGTACCAATTATTGATAAGATAGTTAAATAGTAGAAGTGTTCTTGTAAAATAATCTGATGTGTTCTATGTTGACACCAATCATTCTTTGATGAACACCTCAATGTTAACATAGATCTAATGTCATTTGGGTCAAAGATTTTTACCACTTAGTAGTCAAAATACCTCAGATTGATTATTAAAGTGAAAGAAGATTGTTTTTTAAAATTTATTTTTATTTTATTCTATAGGCAGAATTGAGGGGGGAGATAGAGATAGACATCTTCTATCAACTGGTTAGCTCCCCAAAATATCCACAACAGCTGAGCTGTACCAACCAGGGGCTTTCTCAGGGGTTCCCATGTGGATGCAAGAACCCAAGCACTTGGGTCAGCTTCTGTTGCTTCCTCTGGCAGCTGGATCAGAAGTGGAGCAACTGGGACTCGAACCAGTGCCTATATGGGATGCCAGCATCACAGGCAGCAGCTTTACAGACTATGCCACATCGTGCTGGCTCCAGAAGATTGCTTTTATTTTTTTCTAAGATTTTATTTATTTATTTGAGAGGTAGAATTACAGACAGAGAGAGGAAGAGACAAAGGTCTTCAATCCATTGGTTTACTCCTCAAATGGCCACAAAGGCCAGAACTGCACCGATCCAAAGCCAGAAGCCAGGAGCTTCCTATGGGTCCCCGACGTGAGCGCAAGGTCCCAAGCACTTTGGCCATCTTCTACTGCCTTCCCAGGCCAGAGTAGAGGCCTGGATGGGAAGATGAGCAGCTGGAATATGAACTGGCACCCATATGGGATGCCAGTGTCACAGGTGGGGGCTTTGCCTACTGCACTACAGCATTGGCCCCAAAGATTACTTTTTATGTGCCATCATTATACCAGTATAAATGTAATTTGCTTAGTTGCTCAGTTTGGGAAATTCATTAAGTAATGATTTTGGCTCCATTTTACACATATGTGTACTGCAACAAAAGTGACTTAAAACATCTGTGGTACACTAAGGTTCTTACAAGAGTGTAATAGCTCTCTGTACACCTTAATATGTCACACTGAGCTGCTTCTCATTACCTTCTATCTTATTTGTATAATAGTGAAAAATGGAATTACAAGATAATTCACATTTCCATGAATTTAGAACTCTCATGCACAATTAAAATTAAATGGATACAGATATGTTTGAAATTTAATTTTAATTTTCGTTTGTTTTATAAATCTTCCCTTTGTATTTAGATGGTATATATAGTATATATTAATGATATATTAATGTATTAATTGATATATTTATATAACATTGTGTATGTAATACTTAAGCATGTTAACCTCAATTCAATTTATGATTTATCAATACTGGGAGGAGAAAAAGCTTTAAAGAGGAAGTTCAACTGAAACAGAAAATGGATTTTCTAGAAACATAATATCTGGCACAATGTAATCTCAAAACTTCAAGATGAGGGGCTGATGCTATGGCTTTACAGGTAAAGCTGCAGCCTACAGTGCTGGCACTCCATATGGGCTCTGGTTTGGGTCCCGGCTGCTCCACCTCTGATCCGGCTCTCTGCTGTGGCCTGGGAAAGCTGTGGAAGATGGCCCAAGGGCTTGGACCCTTGCACCCCTGTGGGCGACACAGAGGAGGCTCCTGGCTCCTGGCTTCGGATTGGCTCAATTCCAGTTGTTGCAGCCATTTGGGGAGTGAATCAGTAGATGGAAGATCTCTCTCTCTCTCTCTCTCTCTCTGTCTCTGCCTCTACCTCTCTGTAATCTCTCCCTTTCAAGTTAATAAATAAGTCTTAAAAAAAAATTCAAGATGAGATCTATGTCATTGCAAAGATCACACATCACTAAATAAAGGAAACACATTTTAAAAATTAGATGGCATTATGTAAAGATGTCAAGTAAAATTGAGAGAAATACTGTATATTTTATCTTAAGGTTTGAAAAATATTTATCTATAAAAGTATATCAAATATTTTGAGAGATAATTTGAGTATGGCTTGTGTACATAGCAAAGAAGTAAAGACATAAGTAGTCACCCAGAGTCGCAGGTGTTATACAGAAAATTAGATAATTTCAGACTCCATATTGAAAATGGAATGTTTTCATAAGTCATTTGAATGCAACTTTGTAAGATTCTTTTCAGAAACTACATAACAATAAACTTTTATTGGTAAAGATTAATATAATTTTAATGTTCATATTGGTGTATTTAGTTGAAACCACTGAAATATCATGTTTCTGCTTTTGGTATTGTGGGTTTTTTTAATAGAAAAATTTTATTTAATACATATAAATTTCATAGGTATAACTTTTGGATTATAGCAGTTCTTTTTGTTGTTGTTGTTGTTGTTGTTTGACAGGCAGAGTGGACAGTGAAAGAGAGAGACAGAGAGAAAGGTCTTCCTTTTCCGTTGGTTCACCCTCCAATGGCCGCAGCGGCCGGCGCACCGCACTGATCTGAAGCCAGGAGCCAGGTGCTTCTCCTGGTCTCCCATGCGGGTACAGGGCCCAAGGACTTGGGCCATCCTCCACTGCACTCCCAGCCATAGCAGAGAGCTGGACTGGAAGAGGGGCAACTGGGACAGAATCCGGCGCCCCCACTGGGACTAGAACCCGGTGTGCCGGCACCGCAAGGTGGAGGATTAGCCTAGTGAGCTTCAGTGCTGGCCTATAGCAGTTCTTACCCCCATAACCATCCTCCCACCACAAACCATCCCATCTCCTACTCTCTTCCATCTCATTCTTCATTAAGAACCATTTTTAATTATCTTTATATACAGAAGATCAACTCTATACTACGTAAAGATTTTAACAGATTGCCCCCACACAGACACACAAGTATAAAGTACTGTTTGAGTACTAGTTTTACTGCTAATTCTCATGGTACAACACATTAAGGACAGAGGTCCTACTTGTGGAGCAAGTGCACAGTGGACTTTAAGGCACCCTTCCGAGTCTGAAGACTCACTCATTCATTCTAGTGCTTTGATCTTGGACATGTTGCTCTCTTTCCCTTAGCTTCTTCATCCATAAGATATGAACAATAACATCACATCCTTCAAAGAACTATTGTGATGGTTAAATGTTAGCACATAACACGTACTTAGACCAGTGTCTAAAAAGATTTTCACTAAATATTAGCTAAATGCATTGTTCTAGGAGTGAGCACTGGGCATAAGAGTTAAGCCACCACTTAAGATGCCTGCATGTCATATCAGAGTATCTGGGTTCAATTCTGGCTCCATTCTGCATTTCTGCTTCCTCCTAATATGCCTTGTAGGAAGCAATAGATTATGGCCAAACCTCTTGCATCCTTGACATCCATGTGAGGGCCCAGATTGAATTCCAAGCTCATGACTCTGCCCTGGCCCAGACCTGGTTGTTAAGTACACTTAGTAACTAAACCAGTGAATAAGAGATTTCTTCTGTCTCTGTCTGTCTCTCTCTCTCTGCCTTTCAAATAAGTAAAATAGACAAATTTTAAATTAAAATATTGTGTTTTATGTATTTAACTTCCTCTGAAACAGATCTCAAATAACCTCAAAATATCTTAGCCAGCATCCATGCCATTTGTTTAGGAAACTAAAATGAATTTGCTCTTTACCTTAGAAAGGCAGGTTGTGATTTATAGATGTAAGCAGTATAATTCAAATCACTTTAAAGATTTGTTAAAATCCAGATTTATATAATGGTTTACATATCCAAACAAATCTTCTAGTGGTGAAAACTTTACCAAGCAGATTTTATTGAGCTCTATTTCAGTGCTAGGCTGTAGGAGTAAAGACAACAGATATGTTTCTTTTTTTTTTTCTTTTTTTTTTTTTTTTTTTTTTTGCTGTGATTAGTCCAATATAAGGATCTGCCATGAACAGAAATATAAAGAAATAACTTTGAATTCAAGCATAATTATTTGATATGCCCAAGCTAACCATTAAAGGAAAAAATACAATAATTAGGATTTTATATAACATACTTAGAGTATTTTATTTCCCAGGTCCTACCTAATAATATTTCAATATTCCTTACAATTCAAGTCAAGCTATTTTAAGATTTGTACATGCTAATACAAAAACTAAGTTTCCAGGACTTTTTCTCAGCATTTCTCAGCTCATTCCTGTAACTTTGGGACTGCTGCCATCAACTTTATAGCACCAAGTGGAGCAAACAGACCTGAGTGAGAACAACATTGACAGAACTTGGAAGACTCAAAGGGAAACCAATTCATTTCAAGTTTAGAATATTTTCTTGCCCATAGTTTATGTAAAATTGTCTCCTTATTAAAATGAATGTATTTCTAACATGATATGAAAGGACATTTGAACTTCCTACAGACCATTATGCTGTAGCAGTTCCAGGATTGTATAATAGTATCAAATGGTAACAGTTGTTTTGTTTTCATTAGAGAAAAAAAGGTACAAATATAATGCATCTTTACATTTAGAAATTAGGCAAGACAGGTGAATGCAATCAAAACCTTTGAAACAGGAATGAAGGAAGGAAAGCAGGGAGGGTGGAAAACGTCTTACTTCTCTTTAAATTAATCTAGTATTCCATGCAGGTCTTTTTTGGGAGAGCTGAAGGAGGCTAACCAGGGCCTGGTATTCCTCGTTAACTTTACCGCTAATTAAGCAAGCTATTTTGTCCAAGTAATGCAGAGGAAGAAGAAAGAATAAACTTCCAGACCATGAAAGCTTTGTTCATCCATCATACAAACGGTACACTGAAGAGCTCAGAGATCTTTTGTCTGGCAACCCTTTGCCCTTCAGCTGATGAACGATGGAAGATGTGCAATGTGACTTAATTACTAAAGGAGAACTGTACACTAGGAATCAATTGGCTTTCATGTCTCTATCCAGTGACTTCAGGGAAATATTTAAGAGAGTGAATTAAGTAGGCAAATATGTTTTAAATACTAATTAAAATTTAGCTGTTCTCACAGAATATAGAAAAATGTGCCTTAACATGGGCACATTTATGACACATATTAAAAAAGTTACATCTCAACAAAGGTGAAAATATGCTGGAAATTTTTTATTTCGATTAAAAAACCATGTCTGTGTGTCATGAAGGTACTTTATGCTTTTATGAAAGTATAACTGAGTTGAATAAATCTCGGTCTCCATCTCTGTATCACTACCTCTCTCTATTACTCTGCCTTTCAAATAAGTAACTAAATGTTTAATAAGATATAATTACCTTCAATGAAACCCACTGATAACCTTTGTGCAATACATTCTATTAGGTGATACTAAAAATAATAATAACACAAATAATTAGAATAATATAAAATTCATGACACTAAGAACCACTCAGAAGTAATAGAAAATTCCTGACACCAGGAACCAGACAGGGCTTGAGCATATTTGCTTACCATCCTTGAGCGCTGTTGCGTCTTTCTTACTCGCGAGTTGTCCACTTTCATAGTACATGTACATCCATGTTAAATCATAACTGACCTTTGCTTGTTGACAGCACTGAAACTCCATCCGTTTTTCAGCACACTCAGTTACTACAGCTGCTAATTATTCTTAAAATTAGATTATATGCAGCTAAATATATCTCACCTTCCAAGTATTTAAACTGGAATGTAATTGCTCTTCTTTGTCAGTATTGAGCAAAATACATCTTCCTTTTCTATTTTTTTTTTCTTTCCTGGAAAGTTTAACATATTGATGTGCTTTGGCTTTAGGTCAGAGTTGGTAACAAGGTTGTACAGGTTATACATATCCCTTGACATCCCCCTCCCTTCCTCTCCTCTTCCTGTCTCTTTCCCAGAAAGTCAGTATTCCTATTTCTCCGTGAAATTGAGAACGTATTCTAATTCACTTTTCATGAATAATGAAACAGTAAAAATGTAATAACTGATTTGACCATGGCGGGCTTTTACTACAGCATTGCTGATTCAAGATGTCACTGATAGTGAATTTCTGATTTACTGCCAATTTCTAATGTATGCTATTATAATCCCATCCCTCTGGATATTTAGATTCCAGAGTAGAAACAAAAACACAAATCCTAATGTTTAACTAAGGAAGAAACTTAACACGCTAATGAATACCAGGAATTGTTTTTTAATCATTTTTTCTCTGATTTCTAGTTTGTAATAGAAATATCAGGAGATAAGTAGAAGCAAGTAACATATGTATACTAGATTTAGGTATTTGCATTGATATAGTTTTAACCAAAAATAATACAGTTATGCTATTTTCTACATTCATATGCATTATTTCACACTACATATTGCTACATTAAAGTAATACTTCTGACTTTATTACATCCAGAAGTTTAAAAAAAAAGCACAATCATTAAAAACCTTCCAAGGAGTCAGCATTGAAGCACAGCAGGTTAAGCTTCCACTTGCAATGTGTCAGAGTGCTGGCTGGCATTTCAGGTATTTCACTTCTGATTCAGCTCCCTACTCCTGAGAAACTGAGCCATCGCCACTCATGGAGGAGACAAGAATGGAATTCCTGACTCCTTCTTTCTGCAGCTGGAAGATATCTAACTGACTAAATAAGTAAATAAGTAAATAAATAAATGAAATGACTTTTTTTTTTTTTGACAGGCAGAGTGGACAGTGAGAGAGACAAAGAGAAAGGTCTTCCTTTGCCGTTGGTTCACCCTCCAATGGCCGCTGCGGCCGGCGCACCGCGCTGATCTGATGGCAGGAGCCAGGTGCTTCTCCTGGTCTCCCATGGGGTGCAGGGCCCAAGCACTTGGGCCATCCTCCGCTGCACTCCCTGGCCACAGCAGAGCTGGCCTGGAAGAGGGGCAACTGGGACAGAATCCGGCGCCCCGCCTGGGTCTAGAACCCGGTGTGCCGGCACCGCAAGGCGGAGGATTAGCCTAGTGAGCCACGGTGCCGGCTGAAATGACTTTCTAACAAGCTATACTGAATCAAGATGGAGAACAAATGTGGGTCTTGGGCAATCTGAGTTAAGTTTAAGTTTGGGAACAGGCTTATGGACATTATAATGGAGAGCATTGCTGTATTACTTGAAGCATCAATGAGATTTAAAAAAAAAAGTTTTCAAATTATTTTAAAAGTGTAATTGACTTATTTGAAAAAGAGAGTGACAATGAGAGGGGGCAAGAGAGAGACAGAGGGAGAGACAGTGAGAGAGAGATCTTCTGATTCATGCCCTAAATGTCCCCAATGGCCTGTGCTGGGCCAGGTTGAACCCAGGAGCCTGGAACTTTGTTCTTTAATCACACATGGATTGTAGAGTCTCAAATGCCTGGGCCATCATCTGATGTTTACCAAGCATGTTAGCAGGGAACTGGATCAGAAGCAGAGCAGCCTGGACTTGAGCTGGCACTCTGATATAGTATGCAGGTATCATAAGAAGTCAATTAAGCGACAGTACTGCAATGCTGCCCCCTAATAAAATATGAAACAGGCAAACACCTAAAATATTTCTTAGTTACATTCACAAAGAAGAGGTTCATAATATGAGAGAAAATAATGGTAGTAGCAAAAGAAACACAAGATAAAAAGGAGGACTTTGTCTTCATCTTGATGAATGAGAATAAACTGGATTTCACTCTTCTAATATTGTGCAACTTTATACTTTATAATAGACACTGAACTTATTCAAAATATAGGCAACGTTTTGAAGCTGTACACTCATTCTTGTTTAGACAAGTATTTTTTGAGCTTAGGCTTATCGTAAGTGCTAGGCGTGCAAAAATAAATAACATTTAATTCTCTTTGAAGTAAATAAATTAATATTATTTGACACTATGGTATTAAGTTGCAAAATATGATATGCTATAAAATTGTTTTAATTAATTAATATTGAAAGTTGGAGTTACAGAGAGAGAAGGAGAGAAAGAGAGAGTGATATCTTATCTGCTGTTTAACACTCAGATGATGCAACAGCCAGCTCTGGACCAGGCTAAAGCCAAGAAGAGCTAGGAGCTTCTTCCAAGTCTCCCACGTAGGTGCAGGAGCCCAAACACTTGGGTCATCTTCTGCTACATTTCCCAGTTCATTAGCAGGGAACTGGACCAGAAGTACAGCAGCTGGGACTCAAATTAGTGCCCATATGGCATGCCGACATCACAGGCAGCAGCTTTACCTGATAGCCCACAATTCTGGCCCCCAAAATTAAGTTTTTATGTAAGTGATATACATTCAATTGTTTTTATATTCTTAATATTCAAATTGTAGACTATACACACATGTAAATGTATACATTTTTTTTGCATGTTCTAGGAACTGAGAATTTTTTTCCCCTAAAACTAGTATGCTGAAATCCTAACTGCTAATGTGATGTTATTAGGAGCTGGGGCCTTTGGAAAGTGATTAAGTCATGAGAATAGAACCCTCCAGAATGCGAGAATGGGGTTACTGTTCTTAAATCAGAGACTTCAAAGAATTCCCTTCCTTCCCTTTCCTACTTGAGAGGACACAGGAGAAGACTGCTGAGTGTGAAACAGGAAGTAGCCCTCACAAACAACATATCTGTCAGTGGTCTTGAACTTCTCCATCTCCAGAAGTGTGAACAATAAATGTCTATTTTTATAAGTGACTCAATTATGATGCTCCGTTACAGTAGTCCAGATAAACTAAGATAGTATGTGTATAGGTGTATTTATGCAGAAAAATATTTGAATTATTTCATTTGTCTTTATATAGACTCATCTTAAAGTCATACAGAAAATTATAAAATTCATTATGACATTAAAACTAATCAGTCATACTAGGTTATTGTGGTTGCGTTTTAAAATGTAGCCATTATGATTAAGTTCATGAGTTACTACAAGTTACTTTAGTGGAATTCAACAGACAATTAACTCATTTTATTTGGGAATATAATTATAAAAATTTTATAATTAATTTATTTAGTATAAGAAAGTCATCTTCATCCAATTTTAAAGACTGTACAGATGTCTTTCTCAACAAAATAGACACAGCTGGAGACTGAATGCTTAATGAAATAAGCCATTCCAAAAAGACAAATATCATGTTTTCTATGATTGTGGTTATTAATATATGGAGTACAAAAAATGTAATGTGTATGAGTACAAAAATATAATGTATATGAGTGAAATTGAGATTTGATTATGGTTTATAGCCCTTGTCTATGTTCCTAAGAAACAGGGCTTTTTTCTACTTACTCTGTGTTGAAATTTTTACTTAGTAGTGGATTAAGCTTGAGATCATAAAGTAAATTGAAAGTAAGTCTTTGCAAAAATTTAAAGAAAAATAAGGAAGGAAGTAGAAGGGTGGGAACAAGGGAGGGAAAATGGGTAGGGTGGGAAGATCCATAATGTTCTTAAAACCTTATATACAAAATACATGAATTTATAGCCTTTAGATATAAAATTTTAAAAAATGAAGTAAATTCAAAGTATGTCATTAAAAAATTAACAGGAAGTATAAGAAAGGAAGGGGGTGTATGGTGGGAAGTATTACGTTCTTAAAACTGTATATGTGAAATAATTGAAATATCTTCCCTTTATATAAATTATTTAATTAAACTAAAAATAAAAAAGAAAAAATAGAATACTTAATTAAATATAATAAATAATGGGACTTGATCAAATTTATAAATAAATATATTATAGTTATAGAACATTTCTCTAGAAAGAATAAAAACTATTTGAAATGAATCTCACACCCACATTTAGCCAGTTACTTTTACATAAAATGAAACTCAGAATATGATCTTGAGAAAAGTCACACTTTATATTTTTCTTTTTATTCAGTATCACTATGCCATCTATGTCTCTATACTTTCCTTAAACAGATCATATTATAAACTCATGTTTAACAGTGGTTAAATGTGAAGAGAAAACTTGTTTGTTCTCTCTATAAATGTCAAATAAATAAGAGAAGCAACTTGTGAATCTCTCCTTTGATCTCACAACTGCTGGTTATGATCTTAATTGAATGTTTTTAAAATTTCCTCTTTGCTCAATTGGCTCCTAATTTTTCCTTGGGATACTAAATATCATCATCTCATTTTTAAAATGTATATCTTTTAGATACAGGTTATGTGCTATGCTGCAAATTATTTGATTTGAATAATAAACAATCATACAAAAATAGTGTATATGTGACGCAAATGTTAAAACTGTCGAAGTTACTTGAAGTCGAATTTCTCATTAGTTAATTTAGAATATTGATTTTCCTCAAGTGAAGAAATTATCATCTATGAAATATAATTTTTCTGTAGAATTACTTTTTATTTTTATTTATTTAGTTTTAAATGTTTTATTTATTTATTTGAAATTCAGAGTTACACAGAGAGAGGAAAGTCAGAGAGAGAGAGAGAGGTCTTCCATCTGATGGTTCACTCTCCAATTGGCCTCAACTGCCGGAGCTGTGCTGATCAAAAGCCAGGAGCCAGGAGCTTCCTTTGGGTCTCCCATGTGGGTGCAGGGGCCCAAGGACTTGGGTCATCTTCCACTGCTTTCCCAGGCCATAGCAGAGAGCTGGATTGGAAGTGGAGCAGCCTTGTCTTGAACCGGCACCCGTATGGATGCTGGTGCTTCAGTCCACAGTGTTAACCCACTGTGCCACAGCGCCAGCCCAGAGCTGCTTTTTAAATATGAATATTTGTTATAGTCAAAGGAGAAAGAGTTAACTTAAAATATCAGTTACGATGCTTCTTGCTTATTCTAGTCTTCTTTCTTAACTTACACTATGATTTATGCACAATTTCAGTTTTCAACAAAGCAATCTACTTACATTCTAATGAGAAAAGAGGGAAAAATGGCTTGTACTTAAAGTAGATAAAACTATAGTAGGAGAAAAAGAATGCCTGCTCCAACTGGAATATTAAGGACAGCATCTAAAAAGGTAAGATAATAGGATGAGAATAGAACAAATACCTGGGAAGGAACAGGTACCCTACCTCATATGAATTAATATATTTAATACATTTAAATGTCATATCTGTATTGAAATTTGCAAATTGAATCACACACTTTTAGATCTCCAGGGAGAACATTGCATTAAAGAGTTTGTGAGTCCATCTAGAATGCAGAGATTCCATCAATAAAGTTTTTTTAAAAAATTATGTATTTTATTTATTTGAAAGAGTTACAGAGAGAGAGACAGAGAGAGAGAGAGCTCTTCCTTCTGCTGGTTCACTCCAGAAATGACTGCAACGACCAGGACTGGGCCAGGCTGAAGCCAGGAGCCAAGAGCTTCTTTCCGATCTCCCATCTGGGTGCAGGAGTCCAAGGGCTTGGGCCATTCTGCGCTGTTTTCCTGGCCGCATTAACAGAGATCTGGATAAGTAGAGCAACCAGGATTAGAGCTGGTGCCCATAAGGGATGCTGGTGCTCTTTACCGATACCATTTGTCTGTGAAATTGACGTGTGAGCATGTTTGTTTAAATGTTTGAACTGTTGATATTTCCCTCTGAGCATACTCTTCTTGCTGTCTTTCCTGGCTCAGTAATGACAACTCCATTTGGCCATAATTCTTAGAGTAATCATTGCACTCTTCCTTTTCATATTTAATCTATTAGTCATACTTAAGGTCTCTATGCTCAAAATATATGCAAGATTTGATCACTCATTTCAGTTTTTACTACCATCTTCCTAGTCCAATAAACCATCATCTCTCACCTTAATTATTCTAGTACCCTCCTCACTGGTCTCCCTGATTCTGACTTTGATCCCTCTGTAGTCTATTTCCAGCACAGCAGCCAGATGATCTTCTAAATAATTTAAAGGAGATCTTGATCTTTGTTCAAAAACCTTTCAAAATTCTACAGGACACTAAGGTGGCCTGTTAGCCCTCTAAGTTCATCTCATAATACTCCCTCCATGGCCGATTCCACAAGGACCACACTGTACTATCTGCTTTACTTGGACAACCACAGGCACATGGCAACTCATGGCTTTTATTTTATATTCCTTCTGCTGAAATACTCTTCTCTCATTCAACTGCATGGGTCACCCCTATTCTTCAAATATTTACCCCAAAATTCTTTTCCTCTAAATTATTAAAAATCAGCCTTATTCAGTTAGATAAAATCTGGTTCAAGTGTATAGTTCTCCAGACTGGCAAGTGAAACCAAGATTTCTGACAGCAGTCTCAAGTTCAGGGGTCCCATGGCTACCTCACTGCAGATTAGCAAACTAGAAATATGGATTCCCACTGGACTCCATCAAGTTTCCCAATTCACTAGAATTATTCACATAAATCAAGAAAGCTCTATATTCACAATCACAATTTTATTACAACAAAACATCAAAATCAGAACCAGTCAAGGAGACAGACATGGAATAGGATCTTGGCCTTCAAAGGTTCCAAATGCTTTGAATCCCTGTCCTCAGGGATGCAGTGTCCATAAGGCATCAATTGTGGCAATTCTTAGGTGGGGTCTTGCAACCCAAGCAGATAGCACAGTCTTTATGTATAGAGTTATAAGTGGAATTTTATTATGTAGGCATGATGGATTTAATTGTTGCTCACATATTTTAACTCAGTCTTCAGCTGTCCCCGTGCCTGGAAGGAAGGCAGATTGATACCACAATTCGAAATACCAGCCTTCCAATCATATGATGCCATTTCACTCAGGGTTAGTAGCTGTCCTAAGAATATCAGTGTGACCATTCCCAGTCTGAGTCACCTCATTGGCCTGAACTAACAGGAATGGCATCAGATTCATAGGTTTACATAACTGTGCATGAACTTGAGACAGATGCCAATGGAAGTATGTATTATTTACCCTCTCACCATGACCTCTCCACACACACAGTGATGCTCACTTTCATTCTTCTATTGTCCCCCAGCCTCATTTTTTGATTATCTCTAGCACTTACTGTCTAATGTAATATATATTTCTTTGTTGAAACACTTTATTGTCTATCTTCCCCATAGAATAAAATCTACAAAAAGCAAAAAAAAAATTTATTCTGTCTGTTGAATCTCCTGTAGTTCAAATACATCTGACATAGTACATACTGGATAAATATTGATTCAATGAATAAATTTATTTTATAAAATCAAATTGTCTCATAGTCCCTCTACTCATTAAATTAAAATAGAATTTTATTTAAGTGTGACATGACATGGAATATGAAACTGAATGTTTCATATTTAAGAAATTGTCTAATATAAATAATCTCCTGTCAGACTTCTTATGATAATGACATAATTCAGCAGGGCATTCAATTTCTATCAATGGTTTCAATACTATGTTTTGATATATAGTCACTTGAAATATAGTCTGAAATATAGTCACTTGAAAATCACTATATTGCTTCTATAGAAATAATTTTCTGAATTCTCAATCAAGATTAATCTTGATATCTGTGTTAGGACCAGGCTAGGAAATATCAAGATTCCATAATCACAAGAAAATTTATACAAGAAATTAAATACATACTTACTCATAATAGAACATCTTGAGTCAATTATTGTCTTGGTTTTAACCTGCTCATCAAATGGATTATCAAATGTGTGACCAGTATCAATGACAGGCAGGTAATTTTCAGTAACACTAATGTTAGGAAGATATTCTCTGCCTTTTTGGTTAAATAAGCCTTCTCTTTCAAACCTGCCTGAAAGGAAAACCATATGGATAATCTTTCCATTTTGGTATTCTGTTAAGTAGAAAAATAGCCTGGCTGTAAAAATAGGACATATATTTCTCTATTTTGTCAAGAACTTTAGGTATTATGGCTTATTTTTGACAAGAACAGAAAGTGTTTTTGAGAAATATGAAAGTCAAGATGCTGAAACTTATCTTATAATCTTGAGATTAGAATAACATAGTGTTTCAGAATTGTGTGTCTGGGAAGTAAATTATATTTCACAAAGTTTTTAATTGATACAGAGAATCATAGCCTTGCTAAGTTTTGAAATATTTGGGGATTTTTTCAAATTATAGTCTAAAATGTTGTATCACCTCAATGGCTATTTCAATCATTTTTTGAATACCCTACCTATATCTATAATCAAAGGAATTTTATCATCTCTGGATTACAATTTGGAATGTCATGATTTATTTCATAGGACAAAGTTTCTTAAATGAACATTGGCAATGCCATTAACACTTTGCTCTTGAACTCAAGTACAAGTCAGCTCTGTTTAAGTCACCATTTACAGAAGCCAGAAATGGATGTGCAGTTAACATGGTGCTGTAAATTAATTAGAGTGAAAGTAGAAGGAAAGGAAGGTGGGCACTTTAGGAAAACAAGAATTTCTGTACCGAATCAGACCAATGGTCCTCCTGGTTTAATATCCAGGAGTCAGCTGCTGTGCATTCTAGTTTCTACAGGTTTAAAAGAAAGGAAAAAGTCTACATAATTCACCAAGACAAGTGTTCCACCTGTGATCTGGAGAAATTTTCTTCTTGACCTCTTTCAAATAATTCCCTAAAGCAGGAGGTTTCAATCCTGCTATAATATTGGTTTAGCTTGAATAGCTCTGGTTATTAATAATTCTTTAAATCAATCCCTACACAAATCAACTAGTCCATCAGAAAGCTATTTATCTCTAAAGCTCCTGAATTAATGGTTGAGTATTTCTGATTCTATGATGAAATATTAATTTATGGGTCTAATTCTATACAAGTTCTTGATGGCAAAATCTGCCTACATGTAACCATGCTGGATGAATATCTGCTTCTCTTTCCAAACTCTATTGGATTCTGAAGCTTTTGGAGGAAAAATAAAGTAAATATATGCTAACACTATTGCCAGATTTGTATGTATTCATATTCTACATATGCTGTTTGAATGATAAATAAGCTTGTGTGCTGAAGTTTTTATTTACTTAAATTTATTTGAGAGGCAGAGAGATTCACAGAAAGAAAGAGTGAGTGCCCATCCTCTGAATCATCCTCCACATGCTTGCAATGGCTAGGACTGGGCCAGGGCAAAGTCTGAAGCCAAGAATTCAATTCATGTTCTCCTTCTGAATAGCAGGATTCACATATTTGAGCTATCACCTAAAACCTCCCAGGATGTGAACTGGCAGAAAGCTGGAGTCAAGATTAGAGCCAGGAATAGAATCCAAGTGCTTTGATTTGGATTGTGGGTGTCTTAACTAACATATAAACATCCATTCCAAAGACCAATCTCTATGTGCTGAATTTCTTAAAACCTCACCTGAGGTTTTTCTTGTATGATTCTGTTAAAAGTAAAATGAATCTAAGAGAATGGGATAAAATGATTTAACCTTATCATTTTAATCTTCCATTTATGATCAAAGTACTTGTGACTGCTTTATGTTTCTTAATTATTCTAAAAACCACCTTAATATCGATATTTATAAAATACTGCATTGTTGGTGTAGCTATTTAGTCAAAAACTCTTCAAGAATACAAATGCCTGCAAGCTAAAATCTGAACCATTTTTCTAGGATGTGTCATCTGATAATGTGAAAATAAAAAAAAAAAACTAAATATATAACTCCCATAGTGTTGTTTCCTTAAGCCTAGAATCCAAGAAAATCTTTTTTTTCATAGATAGTTGCCTCAGAAGGAGATTTATCTTTTATGTGTATGCTAATTCTGTTCCCTTTCCCTAGTTTTTCCCACTTCCTTCTACGGTTTCGGTTTTGCATTTCCTCTCCTACATAATAATTTTCTTTCAAGTATATGGTGATTTTTGCCTCTTTAATAAGTTGTTCCTTTTTGTTTAGAATGATATTTTTTGTCCTTTATTTTCATGAATATAATGGTTATAAATCCCTTCGGGGAAATAAATTTACCATAATTATTTATTTTTATAGAGCCAAGATCATGTTATAACTCATAATAACAAAGATAAGTGCAAAGAAATCATAGAATCACCATTGACTAACTACTTAGAGTCATTTAAAAATGTTCTTTGAATTTCTGTTCATGCTATCTTGTTAATAATAACTCAGTACTACAAAAGTATGGATTAACTAAAACTGCAAGCATCAAAAAAATGTCAACTGATATTCATCAAAAAATCACACTTATACATACAGGATATATCAACAAAAACCACATGAATATTCTCAACGGACTTTGAACCTTTAGGCTAGGGAATACAAGAATTCCAAACAGAGATATTAGCTATAAAAAAGACAGGAAGTGAAATAGAGGAAGGAATTAATAGGGAATTGTTTCCAATTCCCACTGGCTTGTTTATAAAAAGAGTATCTGAAAAGAAGCTTGAAAATGTGAGTTCCATTATGTTCATTAACTTTACCTGAAGTCAGTGGGTAATGATTAAAAAGTTTTCAATAGGTGAGCAGATATATGAGAGAATAAGACAAAGTTAAAATTGAGACTTAAGATTGTTTCTCGAGTAATGAGGTTATTGTTTAGGGATGATGGGTAATCAGTCTCAAACTCAGGAAGTCCTGGTAAAAACAAAAGAATGAAAAACACAGATGCAAGAGATAATTTTGTATACACAATTTAATGTTCACTGTGAATTAGGACTGGGATATAGGAAGAAAATGAAACAAAAATAACGCTACACTTTTGAACATATTTAAATGTGAATGATGAAATATTTCATTGAAACAGAGTATTTTTCTTCCTTTATGTTAAACAGAATTGCATATGATAGTTGCTGGCATTGTGTCCCAATGGGTTACACTGCTGTTTGTGACACCAACATCCCATATCAGAATTCTGGTTAGAGTCCTGGCTGCTCTACTTCAAATCCACCTCCCCACTAAGTACTTGAGAAGGTATCCCAAGGTGGCACAGACCGTGGGCCCCTGACAAGCATGAGGGAGACCAGAAGGAAGTTCCTAGCTCCTGGCATCAGCTTGATGCAGCTCCAACCATTGTAGTCATCAGGAGAGTAAACCTGCAGATGGAAGAGTTCTTTCTATCATTGTCTTTCCTTCTCATTCTGCCTTTTTAATAAAAATAAGCCTTTTAAAAAAAGAAATGAATGTGATAAACTTGTCTTTAGATTTTAACTACTAGGATTTTTAACTGATACATGCTTGAATATCTTAAAAACTCTAAAACTGGTTCACCTATGTTTAATCTCATGAAAATATGGGCTACATTTTTCAGGTCTGATGAAATATTCTTGCGAAAAGTCAAAAAATTATTTTCTAACAAATATTTCAACTGAAGTGTAATATCTCTATTTAATTATGTAGTAATCCAAATGGGACCCAGAACAATAGCACAAGATGGCCAGTCTTCAAAAGCACTGAACAAAAATATCTGACCTTGAATACAGAGTCACCAAGGATATACACTAAACTACGTGCTCAACAATGCCGATTCTGGACACTATTTTTCCCCAAAGTCTTGGAAATGACAGGTGTGTGTTTTTTATTGCTTGCTTAATTAATATGGTATGGATTATGTAGAAGGAGAAACTGGCAGACTATCCGAGGCACAGAGATACTGTTAATAAACATATATGTTTGACAATCTGGTTACTTGATCTCAATGAATACATGTTATTAAGGAACTTTTATCAGATCAGTATTTTTGAGTGTTTACTATATGAGCATGTGAAGCACTTTAGTAATTAATATAGAGAGAACAAAAATGCAACAATGTGTATGTGGTTTGGTTATTGTTTGTAGCCCTTGTCTACTCCTGAGGAACAGCAGCCTTTCTATTTATTACTTACTGAATTCTTTATTTAGTGGATGATTAAGTTTGAGATTATAAAGTAAATTAAAAGTATGTCATCGCCTCATAGAATGACAGAAGTCCTAAACAGCACTCTAGCCTCAGAATCAGCCCTTAAGGCATTCGAACCGGGCTAAAAAGCCCATGAGAGTTTCACAGGCATGGAAAGCCTGTGAAAAAGGCTTTTTTCACACTGTGGCAAAAAAAAAAAAAAAAAAAAAAAAAATGACCTAAATGAAAGATCTCTGTGAGTTAGATCCCAGCAGAAAGAACGGGCCATCAAAGAAGGAGGTACCTTTCTCTGAAGGGAGGAGAGAACTTCCACTTTGACTATGGCCTTGTCTAAATGAGATCAAAGTTGGTGAACTCAAGAGGCTTCCATAGCCCTGGCAGCTCATGACAAGAAACTCGGGTGATTACTGACGTCATAACTAAGAGTGTCAATTGTTAAATCAACAACGGGAGTCATGTGCACCTACTCCCCATGTAGGATCTCTGTCCTTAATGTGTTGTACTATGTGAATTAACGGTAAAACTCAAACAGTATTCTATACTTTGTGTTTCTGTGTGGGTGCAGTCTGTTGAAATCTTTACTTAGTATACACTATGTTGATCTTCTTTATATAAAGATAATTGAAAATGAATCTTGATGAAGAATGGGATGGGAGAAAGAGTGGGAGATGGGATGGTTTTGGGTAGGAGGGAGGTTATGGGGGGAAAAGCCATTATAATCCAAAAGTTGTACTTTGAAATTTATATTTATTCAATAAAAGTTGAAAAAAGTATGCAATCACAAAAATTAAGAGAAAAATAAGGAAAAAAGGATGAGTGAGGAGGAAAGCATAGGAAGAATCATTATGTTCTTAAAGCTGTATTTATGAAATACATAAAATCTATTCCTTTTATATAAGCAAATAAAAATAAATTACAAAAGAAAAATTAAATATAAATTTTCCCAAAGATAAAATGTAGTAGGGAAAATAAAATGTCATGCTACTTCTTATTCAGCCTATCTTTGTTCAACTAACTGGTAGTTAAATTAATATTATTTATATATTAATATTAAATATGGATTCATTTTCAGAGTAACAGAGCCATCCTTTTGTCCTCCTAGCGTGAATAATAATGATGTAACTGACTTAATTTCCCAAGAAGTTCAAAGAGATATAATTTAATGTACATTAGACTACATATATATAATCAATCATGACATGAAACACTAAAATATGAATATTATAGGTAAAAAAAATTTATTGGTTGGTTAGTAAGAATCCCTGATTCCTAGTAAGGGAAAAATTATAAAATTTACATGTTAAAACACATAATCTTAAATGTTCTGAATATATTGCACTCGTAAATATTTATTAAGGGCACAGACATATTACATATCACACACTCATAAGCAGGTTGTAATTTAGTTAACCAATCCATAGGAAGTTATTGCTTACGAGTAAGGAAACATTAATGAAATCAGTTCAGATTATCAAATACTTCCAATATCCATTATTAAGAAAATATTTTAGAGTGATTAAACATGTTTTATCTTCCTTTAATCTTCCCTGTGAAAAATGGCACATAGATCCAATTCACTACCTATTTTTAAAATGCCCAGCTGTTTAGAGCTGAAATAGTTCCTAATATCTATTTTCTGTTTTTATTTTTCAAGTAAAATAGTTGACTTTCAATGATGAGACATAATGCTGCCCAGTTCCTTCATAGCTTGGCAGTCTGCTCACAGCACCCTGTCACATTCAGGTTCTGTGCTGGACATCACAACACAATATATGCTTTTGGTTTATTGTTTGGAGACATTGGGGGATAGTTTCAAACAAATGTGAGAGTCTCAGAGCTTTATTTGATTGTTTAATATGACTTTGAATTCTAAAACATTACCACCAAAATTACAATTATCTTCTCCATCTGTTTGGGAGATGTTTCTCATATACCAGTGTTATATGCATTACCAAATGTTCTATGGCACAATCTATACCCAGAGATGAGCTTCTGCAGCCATTGGCAGAGCAACAAAGCTGCCCTGTGTCCTCTGAGAATGAATAGCAATGAGGTAATGGGTTTAATCTGCCAAGAGACCCAAACTGATAGCATTTAGCATATCATAAACTACATATTCTTAAGCTTTGTTTAAAATGTTCTTATATGAAACAGACTTAATTTGAGCAAAAATGAGTGGAGATAGTAGAGATGATTTTAAATGACTTAATTATGATAAACCACACTGAACTATTTTGGTTCAAGCTACTGTGACATATTGTAGCTGATATGCGTTTATGCCAATAAATAAAATTTCAATACTAATAATTTTTGAAGATGTGCTTCAAAAATATTTCTCCAAATACTTACGTTCCATAAACACATGGACTCTAAAGTTTTGGGGCGGCTGCTACTCCTTCCTAAAAATGTGGAACAACCTTTTAGCTTGAGCAACATTGAGCTTTATAGAAAACCATACCTTGCTCTGGTATGGCTAGTTCCCATGTGGCTGGAAAACAAGATTTTATATTTTATATTTTATCAATAGTTTTCAAGTAATTTACCTCTACAAAGGTTTTCATGTTTAATATGATTTTTATATTGTATCCTAAGTGCATAAAATGATGAAACATCAATAAAGTATCATTAATAATAAAAATATTACATTTAAATAAAATCAATGCATGTTTAGGCTTTGTAAATAATTAATGTAGAAGGATTACATAGATCAAGAACACAAGTCATGACTTAGCTGATATTTTTCGTGTTAATTTTTAAATTTTTAATGTTTTGAAAATTAGTGTTATTCAAATGATGTGGTTTGAAGTGTTCATGAATTTTTAAACGTTTATTTATTCATTTTTATTTACTTGAAAGATTTGAGAGAGAAATCAATCTTCCATACACTGATTCACTCCCCAGAAGAGAGCATCAGCCAGGTCTAGGACAGTCAGAAGCCAGGAGTCAGGAACTGCACTGGGGTCTCCACGTAGAAGACCGGGACTCATTACTTGAGCCATTATCTGCTGCCTCCAAGGTGCTTAAGTATGAAGCTTCATGAGAAGCAGAGGCGGGGCTTCATCCCAGTGGATCTGAGCTGGGACTGAATAGAAGTCTCCCAGGTCTGTGATAGGAACCCTTCAATGCTGCCTATCTCGGTCTGACTTAACAGGAAACCAGTCAGGAGCCACAACCAAGTATTGAATCAGGCAGTCTGATATGGAAGCAATTGTCTTAACAGGTATCAATTTTTATTAAAAACCCTACCTCTGACAATAACATTTTAAAAATATATGGACTGGGGCCAGCGCTGTGGCGCAGCAGGTTAACCTCCTGACCCTAAGCGTTGGCATCCCATATGGGCACTGGTTCGAGACCTGGCTGCTCCACTTCCAATCTAGCTCTCTGGTATGGCCTGGGATAGCAGTAGAAGATGGCCAATGTCCTTGGGCCCTTGCACCCGCGTGGGAGATCCGGTAGAGGCTCCTGGCTCCTGGCTTCAGATGGGTGCAGCTCCAGCCCTTGAGGCCAGTTGAGGAGTGAACTATCAGATGGAAGACCTCTCTCTCTCTCTGCCTCTCCTCTCTCTGTGTAACTCTGACTTTCAAATAAATAAATAAATATTTTAATAAAAAGTTACAGACTAATAAAAATACTCAAATTATTTATAAAATAAAAAACAAAATTTCCCAATATTAATTAGCATGAAAATATAACAAAATGAGAAACACAAAATAATTCCTAAACAGCTAGACATTCACATTTATGGTTGTTTTAAGTCAATTACCTTTCCTTAGCAATTACCTCTCATTTCTGAACACATTTTTAGTACAGGTTACCACAAGCATAAGCAGAAATATGATCATTTTACTGTTTTCAGTTTTTCATCAGGTAGTTTAAGAAGCCTTACAAAGCCTACCCTGCAACTAGGAACAGCACTAGCAGCTGGAACTGCACAAATGAGAATGAAAAGACATGCTCATCTACAGTGAGAGGCTAGACTCAGGGTACAGGGCCAAGGAAAGCATCTAAGGCAAGAGGATATTTGCACTGAATTTCAATAGGAAGACAAAGTACAGAGAAGCCAGATAAGCATGGAGCAGGGATGAACTGTCTTATGCATAATGCTATGGAATTTGAATTTTATCTTAAGGAAAACTATTTAGTAACTTCAAATGAGAGACTGACATGTTCTGGTTATTGTTTCATAAATGCAATAGCTTTCACTGCATACATCTTTCAGAATTTGTAAGACTATCATATGGTATAAATGTAACAATTTTGTCCTAAGGTAGTACATTCATCTGAAGAGTTGCTTTTGTTTGCTGGAGTGTTTGTATCAGGATATACTGACATCTTTTCAATTTATTTGTTTTGATATTTTATACCTTACTTATGTTTTATTTATTCTTTGAAAAGTTATTCTGAAAGTATTGTTTTCTTTGAGTGTGAAAGCAGTTAAGAATAAATCATGTTTTTTTTTTCATTCAAGACATGATGCAGTAATAAAATACTTCACTAAATATATTATTATGATTTCTTATGTTTCAGTGTGATCCTCTTTAGGAAAAAAACACAGAATTTTAAGTTTTATGAATTTTGAAGAAGTTTCATCTTATTTGTGAACAATCAGTTATATTTACTTTTAGGCCTTGATTGTTACAGTGGCTGCAGTTCATATTGCCACGTTTTTAAAAATTTATATTAATGTTATATACTTGCCCCTGTTATTTTATTTTTAACTTTTCTGAATTATTTTAAATGTATTAATTTTTTACCAGATTTGTTTATTTATTTGAAAGGCAGAGTTACACACACACACACACACACACAGAGACAGAGTCAGAGAGAAAAAGACAGATGGAGAAAGATCCTCCTTCTACTGGTTCACTCCCCAGTTGGCCACAACAGCCAGGAAAAAGGCAGGAGCCTGAACTTCCATCCAGGTCTCCACCTGTGTAGCAGGAGTCCAAGTCCATGTGCCATCTTCTTCTGCTTTCCCAGGCACATTAGCAAGAAGCTGGATCAGAAGTGGAGCATCCAGACTGGAGCAGGTGCTAAATGGGATGCCCGTGAGGCAGACATCAATTTACATGCTATGCCACAATGCCGGCCCCAAAATGGCAAATTATTAGACATATTTGTTATATCCAAAATTTTGCTCTTTCTGAAATTTCAAATCCTTATTTTGTGCAAAAACATTTAAAGCAACATTTAATTATCATATATTGAGTGTAAAAGTGGATCCTTTGGGATTAGCATATTTCCTCTACATTTCCTGCTTTGTAATGCTTTAGAGGACCTCTATTATTCACAAAATGATTATAGTCATTGACCTTTTAAAATTATTTTTACATAAAAGTGGAACATTTTACATAAATCCTCAAATACTTGTCCAATGTCCATGCATTATGAACTTTTCGAGCCTAAATATATTCAAAATATATGAATATATTAAGATGCCTTAAATATTTTGACTTTTATATAAGTTTAAAATGAGTCACTACATTGTGTTTTCCAAATTAATATCTTATAAAGCTATAATTAATTTCAAAGATTTCTAACTAAAATGTGTATATTTTTAAAAATTGCTAGTCCCTATTTTTGGTTTATGTAAAATTAAAATTTTGTCTGCAGTTTAATGACTGTGGCTCTGCATCCTAAAATATTAATAGTAAAATAAACTGAAAGAGTATAAAATCATTTTAGATTTAAGTAATTTAAATTATTTTCTAGCCTCTTCAGATTTAGTTATTTCAAGTACATAAATATGTGGTTAAAGTAATAATTGGGGAATTTCTAATATTTAAATACTTTATTCTTATTTATTTCAAATGGATAAGTGTTAAAATTCTTTAATACAGAGACCTTTTTTATTTCACTGCTTCACATTATTTCTGAATATTGCAAACTATTTGAAAGTGGAAATTGCCTTAGTAATTTTTATATTGGACAAAGCAATTAATAAAGCACTTTCACTTAGTTGGTGGTTGGACAAATGTCTAACCATGGTTTGGAATTACAATATATTGTAATGAATGTAAAATCCAAATGGAATGACAATTACAAAAGTATCCCTGTGCATTAATAAATATTCATAAATAAATATTTTTATCAGAAATAATACTTTGCTGTGTAATGAGATGCATTAAGTGAGGTTTTTTTGTGTTAAGCAAAGTCAAGATGATGAATATCTATGTGTTTTTCTGGAAACTAAAGACAATATTTCTAATGTAATTTGACATAATGCAATATATAGACTTTTTTATTTATATATTTATGTGCTTCATATACATTATACAACTTACTTGTTATTTGTATTTTCACATAATACACATATGAAATGAAAGTATTTCTAGAAAAAAGCTAAAAAATAATGAAAGAAGATAAAAAATAATGAATAATAAAAAAATTGCTATGTAGTATATTAGGAGAAAATGGCATCTGTAATCAAAATTATTTTTCAAGTAATATAAACAGAGATTAAAATTTAGATTAATGTATTTTATATTCCATGTTTTACAGGAAATATTGATGAAGCAGAACAAGAGTGGAAAGCAGGATTCCATCGTTGGAACAATTACATGATGGACTGGAAAAATCAATTTAATGACTACACTAGCAAAAAAGAAAGCTGCGCAGGATTCTAATTAGTAGAATAGCCCTTTATGAAAAGTTCATAAAAGTAGATCAAAGCAAAACACTCTTACACATATACTAAGAAAGCTTTTATACAGCTGAAAGAAAAATTCCGGAATTATATTGATTCCTCACATCTTTCACTTTGTATTTTACCTAGCATTTAAAATCCAAATGACTATAATATGTTTAATTAAAATTCACAGCATAGGCCGGCTCCACGGCTCACTAGGCTAATCCTCCACCTGCGGCACCGGCACCCCGGGTTCTGGTCCCGGTTGGGTTGCCAGATTCTGTCCCGGTTACTCCTCTTCCAGACCAGCTCTCTGCTGTGGCCCAGGAAGGCCATGGAGTTTGGCCTAAGTGTTTGGGTCCTGCACCCGCATGGGAGACCAGGAAGAAGCACCTGGCTCCTGGCTTCAGATCGGCACAGCATGCGGGTGGTAGCGGCATTTTGGAGGGTGAACCAACAGAAGGAAGGAAGGAAGACCTTTCTCTCTGTCTCTCTCTTACTGCCTAACTCGTCCTGTCAAAAAAAAAAAAAAAAAAATCCCAACATAAAATTCAACAATTAATTATGCACACATGAAATTGAAGTGCTGCTTCAAATTCTCCTGAATAACTTTAAGACTGATTTCCTCTAAAGTAGCAGTGTTCGGTTTTTAGTCTCATTTATATTTTCACTACTATACATGAAGTATATCCTTTTAAAATGAATGACACCTTGAAGAACAGGCATTATAGTGAAGTGGAATATGCTATTGCTTGGAATGCCCACGTTCTACATTACAGTGTGGTTTGGAGTCCTGGTTCCTTTGCTTCCAATCCAGCTTCTGCCAATGCATCCTGGGAGACAACAGATGATGGCTGATGGTCTTGGGCCCCTGCCACTTAAGTGGAAATCCTGATTCCTGGCTTTGACTTCACCCAGCCCCTGCCGTTTTGGTGATTTAGAGAGTGAACCAGAGAATTGATGATCTCTCTCTGTCTCTTCCTCTATGTCTCTCTGCCTTTGAAGTACATGAAAATAAATAAGCAAACATTTTTAAATGAGCTAAACCTTGAAACACTGGATACTCAGTCATTTGGAAATATCGTATGATAGAAAGAAAATGTTGCTACCAAGAGACAAGATAAAAAGGAATATATTCCTGGAATCTATGTTTTAAAATATGTATGCCTATGATTCTCAAATTCTATTCATTTTAAGTCTTGCTCTTTCTCATCTCCATCTGCCAACTCTTCACAAACATTGTTTATATGTGAATTACCCTTCCTATGATTCAAAATAGATAGTGGGGAAAATTTTAAAGTTGGAAGTTTTTACATCTGGCTTGGGGTGACATTTCCTAGAACCCAAAATATTAGGGTTTTAATAAAGACAATTCTCAGCTCCTGAAGAGAAATGATTATACTCTTTGCTACAAACTGTATTATTTTTATAATTTAAAAAATTACATTGCTCATTTCCAAACCTGTCAAGGACACACGTAGTATTGAATAAATTCACTGAGTCGTTCCCTAAAGGGTAGCAGTAAAGGGGTTATTACTCAAGTGCTAAACAGGCTCCTGGATGGAATTGTAGGCTCCTGATTGGTCTGGCACAGCCCTGCTTATTGGAGATATTTTGGGATGAAGCAGTGGATGGGAGATCTCTTTATCTGACTCTCTCTGTTCGTCTCTCTGTTTTTCTGTCTTCAGATAACAACAATAACAACAACAACCAAAAATTAATTGTTATTTATCAATACAATCCTGGTGGAGTATTCAGTCTATGAAAGAATATACCAAAGATCACCAGATTTAAAATGAGATACACATGTGTATAAATGCAAATTTATCTACATTTATATATACACGATTCTATTGATGTCCAGCATGGGATTATAGTGAATTCACTAACTGGCACTGTGGTAAGAAAAAAGTGAAAATTTTTTAGTGCTAGAAAATAAGGGTGCATGATGGCCATAGATGGTCTTCAAATTAAGCATAAAAGCTAATATGATACAGTTTATAAACATCATATATATTATTATGTATATTTCTGTAGTTAGTTATAAAATAATACTAAAATATAAATTACATATATATTACATTGAAGGCACATGTAATAAACAAACAACAGCAACTGTTTTGATGCCATTGGCTAGTTCTGGTGTAATTGTAAAACACAATTTACAAATTAATTGAAGTGAGAAATATCACATCAATTATATTGTTAGAAGTTGAGTAAATAATAATGTTAACCCAAATACAAAGAAAGTATTGCAGGTATAAAAGCAACAGAAATGATAAAACCTCCATGTAGTCACATCACAAATCTAATAGTATATTCAGAAGTGAACACATCCAATACAGACAATTTGTTGTACAAGTGTGGGGAAGGGAGAGACAAGGGGAAATTTTCTTCAACAATCAGCCCTTAGCTTTCATGAAGTCAATCTAAATCTCTCTTGTCCCTGTTCCAAAATCCCATCATTAGAGTAACCAGTTTTTGAAATTATAGGCAGCAGCAGTGGTCTGATGATTTTACAGGTGAGTTCCAACACAAATAGTCATGAGTGTACAACACACAGACGTACATCTCACCAAAAGAAGACTGGTTTTCTTCCTCCAGACTTTGCTCATTTCCTCAGCTCAATTAAACCCTTTATGATTACTGTAAAGATGAACAAACTTGAATTTCCAAGACATTTAGCTACCAATACCTTGACATTGTGAGATTATCCCTGTAACTCAGTTAACCACTTTCACAATGCTGTCACTGTGTTTTGTGACTGTTAAGTAGATGAATGGGGCTATATATAGCAGAGCTCAGTTGTACTATGTGGAAAGAAAGTCACATCGTAAATCTTTGGGGAAACTGGAGGAAGCATGAAAAAAAAAAGTAGAAATGAGGATGAGAAGAAACAGAAAGAGGAGGAGGGGCAACAAAGGAGGAGGAGGAGAGACATCATCTCAGTCATTTGGAACTGAATTCATCTAAATTGACCATCTAGTCACCTCAGGGTATCAGCATAGAAGAAGTGATGAGATAAAAAAATATATAAATAGATAGATCATAGATAGAGATAATTATATATATGGATATTTTCACAAGCTATACATGGGATATTTAATTTAGTGATTATCAATCTTCAGTCTTCACTACACATTAGAATCCCCAGGGACAACTGTGGCTTGCTACACCTACAGCCAAATACATTAGGATAGCTGCACCTGAACACTAGGATGATTTCCCCAGGGTGAGGCTTATCCATTGCATTCCAGATGTGCTGACCCCTGTGATTTCCCCAATTTGTGGCAGTAGGGGACTGATTTCATGTTCTCCTCTGAAAAAAAAAAAAAATCGAATCTCTGTGAGTCTACTCTGTGTTTCTAAATCCATTCTGATTTATTTGTCTATGACAAGTGTTAGGCATCTTGACAATTTAAGTGCAAGTTTTTCCCTAAATGAGAATTTATACATTCTAGATTAGTGGATCCCAAACTTTGTTACATTACAGAATTGACTAGGAAGTTATTAAAATTCCAAAATGCATGCCACATACAACATAGTAATCAAATCACCACATGAAAGTAGAAGCTAAATATTAATATTTCTTAATGGTATCTACTAGGTTCCAAAATGTAACAAATTTTGGAAACCAATGACCCATTCTAGATGGTTAATACAAAGAGTTGAGATAATATCCATATGGGTTTAATAACCATGAGCAAACAACTATAAAATCTGCAATTTTACATGAGAAAGAACTCTATTTACTTCTGATATTTAGAAACTAGTTACTTTTCCATAAAATGGTTTGTAACACAGATTACCAATCATTAAAGATAAATTTCTGACAAATTTTTTTTTTCTAAAATGTCTACATGAGAAAATTGCTATATCAAGATATCTTTTTTTAATTTTTACAATAAAAATGTGCTTTAAGGAGAGGTATGCTTGAAAATAAGATTTAGTGAAGTACATTTATAATATTATATGATTATTTGTATAGCAGTAATTATTAGAGATGGTCATCGTTTTAATTGAGCTAATTGGGAATCAGATAAATAGACTATAATTAGTGGTGATAATGTATATACTAAATATAAGGAATTATAATTTTAATTCCTATTTTTGAGTATATTTATCCTGTAAATATACTGGCTGTCTGTGAACTCTCAAAAGTACAAGTAATCCTTTTGCCAGGCTTGTAAAGCAACATTGCTAATATCAATTACTTAACTGTTATTAAACTATGGCAGTCAGTACTAGTGATTGCTTTTCATCTTAGAAGTACTAGCAGAAGGGCCGGCGCCGCGGCTCACTAGGCTAATCCTCCGCCTAGCGGCGCCGGCACACCGGGTTCTAGTCCCGGTCGGGGCGCCGGATTCTGTCCCGGTTGCCCCTCTTCCAGGCCAGCCCTCTGCTGTGGCCCGGGAGTGCAGTGGAGGATGGCCCAGGTGCTTGGGCCCTGCACCCCATGGGAGACCAGGAAAAGCACCTGGCTCCTGGCTCCTGCCATCGGATCAGCGCGGTGCGCCGGCCGCAGCGCGCCGGCCGCGGCGGCCATTGGAGGGTGAACCAACGGCAAAGGAAGACCTTTCTCTCTGTCTCTCTCTCTCACTGTCCACTCTGCCTGTCAAAAAATAAAAAAAAAAAAAAAAAAAAAAAAAAAAAAAAAAAAAAAAGTACTAGCAGAAGGTTTTTGCTTGAGGCAATTATAGTATTACCTTGTTTTCCTGAAAAGAGACCTTCCATTCTCCTTTAATTGTTTTTATATCAATGGTTGAGAGAAAAGAAATAGAAAAAAAAAAAAAAACTTCTCACAGATGTCTCTAAAGAGTAAAATGTAAACATGCATTAGAGAAAGTTAAACATTTTAAAATTATTGCAATAAATATTTAAAGAGATCTGTCTACCTAGCATATCTATCTACTTACCTATCTATCCACCCACCTGTCTATTCAGGATATCCATTCCCAATTTTATCAATCAAGAGAAGAAAAAACAAAAACAAAAACACCAAAAACGGGAATTTGCTAGTCTAGTCTATTGAAGACAATCTGGATTGTAAAACCAGTTATTGGCATTGAGAAAAACGGCCTTAATATTCCATTCATTATGCTTTACACACACTTTTACCCAACTATAAGATTTTGAATTCTCTTTTCTTTGAGCAGTTTCTTTACGAAATTGTTTTTGTACAATATTTGCCTGACCTTTCAAAACACATGTAGATCTTCTTGTGTCATCTTGTAAATTTCACTGTCCAAAATCTGGGGCATTTCTCAAAGACTTGGGAGCTATCATTTTGAAACATAGTGTTGGTACAAGAGAGTGCACCTGCCTCCCCATGCCAGTGAGGAGATAGAAGCCTACCTAACTTCGGTAGGCATCAACTAACAGGCATGGATGGCCTCATCTAAGGGAAAAAAAAAGGAAATATTTCTAGTCACAGAAATATTGCCCCCATTGGTTAATGCTCCCAATAGTGTTGTCACCTTACTTTTCCACCAGCTCACTCCAACACTTTTTTCTCCAGAAAATTGAATTCTTTCTCTCTTTTCCATTGTGATGGTATTGAATAAAGTCTGCCTAGCCTATTTAATGTTGTGAAATGCAATTTTTTATGTTGACACTAAGTGCAATCCAACACTTCTGCAAGTGCCTATCATACACTCCAATTTCCACCAACCTCCTGGAATCATATCAAGGAAATACAAATATTTATCTGCAGCAGATTTCCTTGAAAAATTGTGAGTCTCTTCATAACCCAAATAAAAGTAGTAGCAGAACTTGAAATTATAATAAGTGTTGAATACCTAATTTTTAGTGATTTTTTCTAATATTTTTCAAGCCCCAGGAATATAATAATCTTAATACATGTTAATCTCCAGCTGTCAACAATTTTATTTTTTAGTACTTTTTGATGTTTTCATTGTTTGTTTCTCTTTTCCTTTGACATCAAATTTATATCTTCACAATTCTGTTGGTTTCCTGACAGACTGAGTCTGAACAAGAAATAATTATTTTTGTAAAAAGAATTTCCTATATTTTCTTTTCTTCTCTACTTTTTCCCTATTATCTCTTTTCTTTTCCCATTAATGCAAAGGAATAATTGGGGATCCTTGTGATGTGATATTGGACTCACAGGGGATTATACCTGTATATTGATCATATATATAATGCAAATTTCCCTTATTATCTCTATTTCCTTTGAGAAGTCCAAGTAAATACCATTCTCTCAGAGAAAGATTTATCAAGAGGCTTACATAATTTAAACATCAGGGGTCCTCACTGCAAGGATCCTGTCAAAGGCAATATGTTATTTGGTATTGTTATTTTACTTTATTTTTCTTAAAGAGAGTTCTAAGTAGGATATGAGTTTCAGGATGTGTGAATTTTTGTTTAGCTGTTTTCCCAAACATTGGCATGAATGTGCCTTTAGTCTCTTGCTGAAATAACATTCTTGATCATAGAGGATGTTTCCTTTCCCATTGCTCTCAAAAACATTGCCACGATTTTTTTTTTCAGTTGAAATGCGTTATCTTCGTTTTCACCATTATAATATGATAATTCTGAAGTCACTAACTTTGTGTAAGGTAATAAGTGAGTGAAAATCTCAGATGTTAATATCTGCAGTGGCATTTCCATATTAAACCAAATGTGTGCATAATATTCTCTTTGGTAAGTAAATTAACATTTTCTCATAACCATGAAGAATAAAATTTTAATAATCTCCCATGGAGTTGTCTCTTTGAAGTCATGTGCAAAATATTAAATGAAAATTCTATCAGAACGTTATTTCTCTTTTTCGATTTCAGAAGCTTTCAAAGATAGGAAGAGGGTATCATGCCTCATTCTTAGTTCAGTTGATATTATAGCCAGTGAGAGAGGCAGCCTTTTATTTATCTTACTGAGAATTGAAGGTTACCAAGGAAAGCCTCAAATCCTAAAGACTCAATGCTCTTCATTTTTTGTTGGCATTGCTGTAGGGAATTCCACTACTTCACATGCATTATCCAGTGCCTGAGATACATTTCAGTTTTTCCTAAGACTCTTTTTAACTGCCTTCACAAATTCTTCTTATATGTCACTATCTCACAAAAGAACAAATTTGTATGAGGAAGTCCTAAAGACCATTATTTAATTTATCACATCACTATCAATCTAATGCATAAAATGTCAATTGTTTAGTAATGTGCATCGAGTTTGGATCCCACCTAAAAAATGTCACCAGTGAAATCTTTTGTGACATATTCCTATTTAAGTTGCTTCATCTATACAGATCTTAGAGGCAATTGTTGAGGAGGATCCTTTTATTTTATTTTATTTTATTTTATTTTATTTTATTTTATTTTATTTTATTTTATTTTTGACAGGCAGAATTAGTGAGAGGGAGAGACAGAGAGGAAGGTCTTGCTTCCTTTGGTTTATCCCCCAAATGGCCACTACAGCCGGCCCGCTGCGCCAATCAGAAGCCAGGAGCTGGGTGCTTCTCCCTGGTCTCCCATGCAGGTGCAGGGTCCAAGCACTTGGGCCATCGAGGAGGATCCCTTTAAACAAGATAAGAGGATAGGTATTTTGGTGCTCCATGTTCAAAACAATTTGAGGAAATACATATGTGTGTGTTCGTGTACACATACACACACACAGACATTTTCAATTAATGTCTACTTTTTCTGCTTTATTTAGCTATAAATATTGCTAATAGTTCTACATTTAAAACTGTGGGGAGCAACCCGGACTGGACTGAGTTACTGGAATTAAGACTTATTCTATGCATCTGCTCTCCCACAATATGGCGCTGGGAGAGGAGAAAACAGCTTCTACGCAGCTGCCTCTTGCCAACTTGAGTGATGACCTCCAGGAGCTGATCCTGCTCCTGATTGGAGGAGAGCAGCGTACTCGGCGTGTGGGCAGCCAAGTTAGGATTGGCGGAGGAGGACTATAAAGGAGGAGAGAGACGGCATGAACCAGGAACATCTAACGGGAACATCTAAGGGGAACACCTGTGCAGCCCCCGAGAGAGCCGGCCGGCGGTGTGCCGCTCCCCTGCGGAAGTGGGGAAAGTGGCAGGGGGAACCGCCCTTCCACGGAGGTGGAAGGGTCAGTAGCCAACCCGGGAAGAACCAGCAGCAAACCCGGGGAGGGCCGAGCAGACAAAAGAACAGCGCAGGGTCCTGTGTCGTTCCTCCACGAAGAGGGGGAGCGACATAATGGTGCCGTGACTCGGATATGAAGCCTAGGCAGGGTTTAGTGTCGTTCCTCCATGAAGACGGGGAGCGACAAAAACTATATCTGATGAAAAATCTCTTACAACATGAAAAAATAAAAAAATATTATAATCTTACTGAGATGCTCTATTTTTTGTGTATGTCCATAAAAATGTTAGTGAATATTTTTACTTCACAAAATACATACATATATACTGTATATACATATATATACCCACATATTCCAAAATATGTCTTATGATATACTAGAACAATTTTTCCTTTTCCATTTAGCACATGTTGTTATTTTTTCATGTATAATTTTAGACACTAGGGATACAGCAGTGTTTAAAATAGAAAACAATTCTGCTCTCATGGAGCTCACATTCTGGCAGGATGGGATACGCAATGAATAAATAAACAACCATATCATTATATAAAATTTTGACCATGAATCAAATACAGAAAAATAAAGAAATGAAATTCACCTTGGGTCAGACTTGTCTGGTGATTTAACAGATGTGTCAGCCCAACCAAAAGGTACTGAGAAAGTAAACCGTGCAAGTTCCCAAGGGATATCACAAATGAGAAGACTTCGGGCAGGCCTTCTTTGCATTTATAATATTAGGGAGCAGCAAGGTGGTCTTTGACTGTAATAGGAAACAAGAGAAGATGGGAGATGAGATTCAGGAGGAGAAAAATGGACAGATTGGAAACCATCATTGGGCTTCAAGCAAATGACTAACATGATTATGATCACACAATGTTTTAGAAAGATCAGTCTGGCTCCCTGCAGGCTGAAATAGAGTGGTGAGGAGGGGAAACATGAGAGTGCAGAAAGCTGCTTAACTATTTTAGGCAAGTAGTCTGAGGTAGGTAATAGCCTGGAATGACAGATATATTTCTGGTATTTTGAAAACAACAGCTAACAAAATTTATCATAAATAGAAAAGTAGGTAATGAATATTAAGACTCTCTGACTAAATGATATGCTAGGTGGAGTTATCCACTTCTAAGAAAGGGAACACTATTGGTGCAGATCTAAATAAAGAAACACAAGATTGGTTCATGCTTGCTAACTTTCATGTGCTGATCAGATATCTAAGAAAGAGAGGATACTTTGCTAAATGAAAATATAGTTGAAAGGAGTCATCTATATTAGAGACACAAACTGTATTTTAGCATAAAGGTGGTGTATAAACTATAGGACTGACAGAGATTACCCAGCGATTGAATGTCAGCCTGGACTCAGCAGAGGCATCACTCAAGAGTCCAGATTCAATTTCATGCCTAAGCCTCTGTTAAGCTTTCAGTACTCCTTGCTAGACTTTTATGAAACATCTCAATGAAGTGTACTACTTTAACTCAACTCTTATCTTTAATTCAGATATTTCGTTCTTCAGGAAATGTAAGCTAAACCTTTTGATAGCTAAGAAAACCTTTTGGTTTCCTTCACAGGTAAACAAACAAACAAAAAAACACTACTAATTGAATGTATTTTTAATATTCATTTATTTGAAAGGCAGAGTGACAAAGAGAGGGAAAGACAGAGAGAAAGAGATCTTCAATTCCTGGTTTACTCTACAAATGACCATTAACAGGCAGGTCTGGTACTGGCCGTAGACAGGAGCCAGAAGTTTATGTGGGGTCCAGGCACTCAGGCCACTTTCACTTATTTCCTAGGTGCATTACTAAGGAGTTGGATCAAAAGCAGAGCAGCAAGAACTCAAACCAGAGTTCTGATATGGCACACAGCATTGTAGGCAACAGCTTAAACCACTACTCCACAATGTCTGCCCATGAATTTATTTTTAAAATATCCCCTCAACTCCATAGACTTCTGAACAGAATAAAAACCTGAATGTAACAATATTGCTATTCTTATGCACATAATTAACATATTTTGTTTGTATGCTTACTGTAATTGCTGCATACATACATTTATCATGTACCTTGAGTAGTAGTCTCCCAAAAGATATCTTGTTCCTAGTCCCTGGAACTTGTGAATGTTGTACTGTAAAAGAAAAATATAATGAGGATTAAATTAAATATCTTCATAGGAATAACAAATACTATAGTAGCCATATGTGTACCAGATACAATCACATGTATCTAGATACATTTTCTAGATACAATCATGTGTATCCTTCTATGAAGAAAAGGGCAATTTGACCCAATGAGGAGAAAGCAGTGTGACCACAGAGGCTGGGATTGGAATGGTTCCACCGAAAGGCAAATTTTCCAGTAGCCATTTTTAAAACCAACAAAGGCAAAGGATTTATTCTTCCCTTGAGCCCATGGAGAGAAGATGCTGTGTCAACACCATGCTTTTAACCCAGTGAAACTCATTTGAAACTCCTGTTCTCCTGGACTAAGAAAGAACAAACTTCTATTATTTAATTGTAAAGTTTGTGTTATTTTGTTACAGCAGCCATAGGAATAAACACAAATAAGAAAATTTCCAAAAAAAATCTAATTATTATTTGTCTAATATAATTTTGCCTTGGTTTTCAAAGTTTACTTCCAATAGGCAAATTCAGATAAATCTTCATTTGGTGAAAGTTTACAGATGTATGTCTGCTATTTTTGCTCAATCTGCTTGTTCTCTCCTACCATAATCCTATTATAAATGGATCAGATTACCCAAATCTGTCTCACTTTAGCATTACTTTAATTTTTGCTTATTCCTTTCCTCAGAAATAACCTAAAGTAGAAAAATTACCCTCAAATGTTTCCTTTTCCCTCCAGTTTGGCTTCCTATATCTAATATATTTTTATTATTATTACCACCATTATTTTCCTTTAATTTTGTTACTTTAATTATGTATTCCATACAGGTTTTCTTATTTAACTTATTCTCCATGGTTCATTGCTAAAATTTCAAAAAATGCAAAATTTTCATTTAATTATTTGAAAATAATTATCATTACTAATAAATATTCTTTTACTAAGTAATTTTTCAAATTTATTTCACAGAGTTAGACAGTGAGAGAGAGAGAGAGAGACAGAAAGAAAGGTCTTCCTTCTATTGGTTCGCCCCCAAATGGCCACCATGACTGGAACTGTGCTGACCCAAAGCCAGGAGCTAGATGCTTCCTCCTGGTCTCCTATATGGGTGCAGGGGCCCAAGAACTTGGACCATCCTCCACTGCCTTCCTGGGCCACAGCAGAGAGCTGGACTGGAAGAGGAGCAACTGGGACTAGAACCAGCAGCCAAATGGGATGCTGGCGCTGCAGGCGGAGGATTAACCAAGTGAGCCACAGCGCCGGCCCAAATAGATACTCTAAAAATAATCTATTGTATCTATATTAAAAGAATTTCAGAAGTAGGTTATCTTTGGACACAGCCATTCCTTTTAAATGAATTATTTCTCCATATGCCTAGGCTAACAGAGGGTTATTATTGTTATAAATCTTGAGAAATTCTGGCATAAATTTTTGGGGATTCCAAGTCAAATCCTCCAGACAAATATAAATGGTGAAGAGATAGATTATATTTACTCTGACTGTAACTTAACAATATGGATTCTCAACACTTTTTAGGTTCTAGGAAGAACTTCTAAGGGATAATTATTGAGTTCCAAACAATTTCCTTCCCAAAATAGTTGTGATGGCAAATTGCCTTAGCAATCCTTCAGTTCATTTTGCTTTCCATTGTGCTCAATTTTTAGTTTGTTTCACAGTGGCATGGCTGTGGTCACCAGGACTCAACTTCAAAAATTTGTTCTTGGCTGGCACCATGGCTCACTAGGCTAATCCTCTGCCTGCGGCACTGGCACACGCGGTTCTAGTCCCAGTTGGGGCGCCAGATTCTGTCCCGGTTGCTTCTCTTCCAGTCCAGCTCCCTGCTGTGGCCTGGGTAGGCAGTGGAGGATGGCCCAAGTGCATGGGCCCTGCCCCTGCATGGGAGACCAGGAGGAAGCACCTGCTCCTGGCTTCGGATTGGCTCAGCGAGCCGGCTGTAGCGAGCCGGCTGTACCGGCCATTTGGGGGGTGAACCAACGGAAAAGGAAGACCTTTCTCTCTGTCTCTCTCTCTCTCACTGTCTAACTCTGCCTGTCAAAAAAAAAAAAAAAAAAAAATCTGTTCTTTGCATGTATCAGTTTTCAGTGCCAAGAATGTGATCAGTTTAAATGGTGAATTCAAAATTTTTAGAAAAATTAGGAAACAACCAAAATGTCCACCAATAGAAGGACATTGATTTAATTTGGTTCATTTATAAAATGGACTATCATGTAGCAGTGACATAAGGTAACCTTTATGTGATAAAATGGACAAATCTGCAAGATATTTTTAATTATAGGAAATCAGTGTATAATTTGTATTATTATCTCTATTTTAACAAACAGTATACATGCTTTCTGTTCATCAGTATGTATAGATTATCTCTGGAGGAACACATTTATAAAGGAATAACAGTGAATGATGGAACAAAGACATAAGCCTCAGCCATTCTGGCTCATTGTCAGAAAGATATATAAACATTGGAATTTATTCCTTGCCCTTGAATCTCAATTGGGTCTCACACCATATTGCCTTCATACTCCACCCCCCACAGCCACCTGAAAGACCAGTTGCTTGAATACTTGAAAGACCAGTTCCAGGAATTCCCTTCTGCATGCTGCCCCCTATCCCTCCCCACATTCCTAGCCCTCCTAAAATATAAAATATAAAAAGCCTGGGCTCCTGCGGGTAAGGGCCTTCTGCAAGGTGTTCCATCATATGCATGTTGGCAGTTGGTCACCTATCACTATGAATTGATTTCTCGGAATAAAGTTGGTCTGGCTATAAATTCGTACACTGCCCCTCTCTATTCTGTGCCTCTTTTTCCTAACATGTATGGTGCCCCATGTAAGAATGCATTGATCTACAACTCTTTTCCTAACAGTGAATGCCTCCAGGGAGGGGAATGAAAGGCTGTGATACAGGGACTGAGAGTGATATCTGCTGTTCTATCTTGGAGTGCATTTTCTACTCAGTATTCTGCATATTACCTGCTCAAAACAAATAATAAAATTTAATTTTAAAAAAGAAAGACAAACCTGTTGTTTAATTATTCTATGGAGGGGAAATGCAACAAAAGTAAATCCATATTTTTTGGTGGAGTGGGTATTGTTCAGAATTGTAATGGATAATGATAAATAACCCAACCAGTATGTTAACATCTTCAACTTCTTGGAGCAGCATTTTGTTGCTAACTAATCCTGGAGGACCCTAATGCAGAACTACTCAAAATTGCACATTTGGCAAGAGCTCTATTGAAATTCTTCATTAACTGCTAACACCTGCCCTTAACATTTTCAGGCCAAAAATGGCTCTTCTTTGCTTTGTAGTGCAGAATTCTGGGATCACAACCAAGATGTCAATTCTCTTACATAAAAGAAAAAACAGCCAATAGGACTTCTTAACTGGAAATACAATTATGCTCTTTAATTTCCATTATGGAATCTTAAAATGGTTGCTTATAATTTGCTTCAGTCAATATCTGAATGTTTCTCTATCTTAGGCTGTTGGAACATAAAATGTACATGTGGATCTGCATAATACCTGTGTCGTTTACCTCTTTCTTAAGATAAAAGAAAAGAAGAACTAGAATATTGGCATCATAGTCACATCCAGCGGGAATACTTTAATGTTCATATTACCCATATATATTCCCTTCTTTCTCCCATTGATGAGAATTAGGAGAAAGTAACAAAGGACAAAAAGTGAAAATCACATTCAAGTATATTCTTTATGACATGATCATATTAATCTACCTCTCTGTATAATTTGCACTACAGTGACTTCTAAAGTTTTTGTATAAGCATAGCTGATACACCTAAGATATTACAGTTGACATTTTTGTAACACAGTAAGAATTCTCAGTAAGTAAAATAAGGTTATTGGCCACCATGCCACCATTGCTTGAAGC
Organism: Oryctolagus cuniculus; assembly: GCF_964237555.1. Lineage (NCBI taxonomy): Eukaryota > Metazoa > Chordata > Mammalia > Lagomorpha > Leporidae > Oryctolagus > Oryctolagus cuniculus. The sequence continues at coordinate 114,840,010 of NC_091435.1, forward strand.
CAGGTAAGCACATGGCCCAAAAACAGGTGTCAGCTCCATCCCACCCTAATGGGATTCACTGCTCCGACTTCCCCGCCCACCTCCCAGCAAGGATTTAGCAAGGAGCTGTTCCTGAACACATGCTCTCTCTCTTATGCTCTCATATTCTCTCACCCTTCCTCCCCAGCCCATTGGGCTTCTCCCACCCATCAATAAATCTTTCCTCTAACTCTGGTGTTTGGTGTGTTTTGTGGTGGCCTTACATTGGTGCTGTGACTCAGATCCAGGCTTCCCCATTGATCTTGCTCTCTTTGGGAATCTCAAATGCTTTGGAGTCCTGGATTTCTGCCAGTCACAACACATACTCCCAGACCTCCTTTCATGACACTGAGTGCTCTGTTATCTCCATCCACAATTAGCCTTTCAAATCCTGTGGTAAGACATGGAATAGGGAACACTCTCATGGCGAACTTTACCACACGTGATGGTTCCACTCATTCTTCTTTGTCTTGAAATCCTGATACCAGGCACCACAACCTTCCACAGGCCTTTTGCTGTCCACGGGTAGTATGCCTTACCATGGACTCTATGACTCCCTTGATCTCTAGGCCTTGGGCTCCAGTGAGTGCATGGATGATGACCTCCACTTCCTGTTCCCATACGCTCCTAATCAGATGGCCATCACCTTAGGGACACCCTCTATCCACCAATCTGACTCCACAGGTGGTCATGGGAACTTCTCTGTCCTGCATTCCACCCAACCATCTACTCTGATGGATGCTTTCCCCCATTAAACCTAACATAATGGTGAATAATCTCCAATGGACTTCTTGCCCCTGGCATATCAGCCCCTGGTGCACAGTCACCTTAGGGACCTGCCTGGCAGCTGCCTAAAATTTTGTTTCAGAGGCAGTCCCAAATGGCTGATTGTTGACCCGGGCATCATTGAACTAAAGTGTTTTTAGGGTAAAAAGCAAGTGTAACATTAGGTTTGAAGAAATTTCTCTCTTCAAATCTAAGATCACTGCTTTTAAAAATATTGCTTTATAACTTACCAAACTTATTTTGTGATTTGTTTTAGCAGGTTTCCGATGATATAGCATTGGGAAATCTGTAATTGTTATAGCCCCTAAGGTGGATGTTGCAGTCTCTGTTTTAATGTCACTGATTTATAGAGTTTTATGAAAGGAGTAGACTTCCATAAGAATGTAATTTTGACCTTAATTCAGATAGAGGTATGGCATAATACCACCATCTTCATTCACCCAGGTGGTATTACTAAATGCAAATTGGGTAAAGGCAAATGAGATAAACGTGTCTAAATGTAACCTTTGGTACTCTTAACACCTTATATTCTATAGAAAAACTACTTGAGTTTGCTAGCATGTTTTCATAAATTGTCCATATGAAAATAGCTCAGCACTGCTCGAAAGTTATGAACGTTGAAATTTGATGTTATCTTATTTAGAAAATGTTGTCTTAATTTGGATATTTCTAAAGGATTATTTCAAAATGTAAGTTAGGGAAATCAGCAGATGGAAAGCAAAAGCTATTAGTCTATTTTACAAAGAATTAGAATCTGATCATTGTTAAAACAATGAGTTAAATTAATCTATTACATTCTTTTAATGTCTCTGTTAGGTTTTAATTGCTTAAAAACAACTGAGTTTTAAAGGAGTTATGATTTGTCTGAATATATACTCATTCTAAAACATTTGAGTAATCACCTTGTAACAACGATCAGATCTGGTCTATATTATGTCATGATATTAAGGGATCTTATTTCAACCAGATATTGAAAGCCTTTTGGTCATCCTTGACAGGCATTCAAAAAATCAAAGCTGCCCTAAATTTGGACTTTGATATTTCCAGTTGGGCCCCAGAAATATCAAAGGATATATGTTGGGGCCAGCACTGTGGCATAGTGGGTAAAGCTGCCACCTACAGTGCCAGCATCCCATATGGGCACTGGTTTGACTCCAGCTGTTCCACATCCTATCCAGCTCTCTGCTATGGCCTGGGAAAGCAGTAGAAGATGGCCCAAGTCCTTGGGCCCCTGCATCCACGTGGGAGACCTGGAAGAAGCTCTTGCCTCCTGGCTTCAGATTGGCGCAGCTCCAGCCATTGTGGCCAATTGGGGAATGAACCAGCGGATGGCAGACCTCTCTTTCTGCCTCTCCTTCTCTCTCTGTGTATCTCTGGCTTTCAAGTAAAATAAATCTTTAAAAAACAGCCATATGTGGCCAATGGCTACCATGTTGGAAAAAAAAAAAAAAAGAATATACGTCATCTTATAGACACCAATTGATCAAACTATTTGGATTTTATTACTGATACTGTCAAGATGTGAAGTGGTGTTAAATTTTAAGTTTTGATAATATAAAATGCTATTGACATAAATGTCTGAAAATTAAAAATTTAAAGCTTTTGTGTTACTAGATATGATGGTTAGCTTAATGAGAATGGCCCAGAGACCTAAATTAGAAAATTTTTTGTAAAATCCTACAGGTGCTTTTGAAAATATTGTGTGGAGCAAGCAAGTGCCTCTTGTTAGTTAATGAGTTTATAATTGTAAATGTGGCTATTTAAAGCCTTTTGTCATTCACAGTTTTTATATCAGACTTTCTGCTCATAAAACTAAAACATTGTTTGTTCTGTGTTTAGCTGTCCTCATATAGGTTACGATGGACTTTTTCCAGCCACTTCTACTGCATTCAGTACTTTGGGAGGGCTCTGTAAACAGAAGAAGCCAATAATGTACTACAGGTTCCAACTGTGAGAAAGTATGGTTAATCAAGGTTACTAAGAACAGAAAGTAATTTGGTAATTTATGAAAAAAAAAGATTTTAAGAAGCTATTACTGAAACTGTTTTATTGTTATATCTTGTATATTATACGTGTATACATATTGTATGTCTACATGGGAAAATTTCTTAAGAACTCTATTTTAATTAGCTTATAGATAAAAGATTAAATAAACTGCTAAAATTAATTGAAGATACATTTTGATTCATGTGGCCTGGATCTTTGTATCAGATGTTTTAAATTTGTTGGTAGAAAGAAACTAAACATATTTTTACATGTTTGTGCTTGACTTTGCTGGTCAAACAAGTTATGCTGTGTTAGATATTTAAGTGATGTTTCCAAATACACATATTTTTAAAATTTATAGAAGACATTGGACCTTCTAGTAAATGTTTGCATAAGTTGTTATTTAACAATTGACATTGCTTGCTAAGTTTTTATTTTATATTGCTATTGTCAGTAAGTGATCTGGGAAGCCTGACTTGTTCCCTCATTTCTTTATTTTCTTCAAGATGGGAAATTGACTCTATACTGAAGTACTCTCCAGGATGTACAGTTTGATTTTTAGATCTTATAAAAGGAATGGCTAACATTTTCTGTAATAATAGCATAGCCAAAATGAGAGCTTAAATTATAACTTCACAGCTAGATTTACTTCGTCATGGGCACAGTAAACAGGAAAAACCTCCCTTTCAGACCAAACAAAGGGAGAGAAAGCTTTAAAGTGAGGACACAGCTTTCCTCATGGGAATTGTCTACCTCACAGAAAAACCAATATCAGAACATGCGTGTAACTATAGACTTCTAATTTAGACCACCAAAGATTAGATATGGGACTGAGCACCCCCTTAACTTACATCCTCTGGTCTGCTTCAACAAAAGCCAGGAAGAAAAGAAAGCTAGGCACCAGAAGCAGTGTAAAGAAAGGTGGCAGCCCAATTAAGGCTGCCCTGTACAGCGATCTGCCATCAAGGAGACCTGACAGACAAGTCCAGTGCAGTGGCTTTCATTGTGGAAAGCCAGGGCTTCAGCAGAAGTCAGCTTATGACGAGCCCTGGCAGCTCTGCCAGCCAAGAGTTGGGTCACTAGAAATAGAACTTCCTTGGAGTCGAAGGACTTCAGGTCAGAGCCACAGACCTTGCTGGCTCTAAGCTGAAAAGCCCTTCACTCTGCCCAGCTCCCAAAATAACCACCACTGCGGAGGGGACAGCCAAGTAGGGTGAGTAACATTGAAGAACTGTAAATTTCCTGTTAGAGATGTCACATGCTTTTACCTGGCCAGCTCTCCTCCCAGGGCAGCTGGGCAATAGAAGTCAACAGAATGTATTCCCCAAGGAGGTTCACACCTTCCTTAGGATGTACCCCATGAAGAGATAGCTAGGTCTAGGCCTCATAACTAATAAGGCCTTAAAGCCCACCTGATTATTATCAGGCCCCCTCTGTCAGTTTCTATTTGCCTCTCAAACATAAAACTTATTCATGGCTTAGACAGCAGCTTTCTTAGGTCCTCCAATAATGACTCTGTCCTTTGTTCTAGACCCTGTCTAGCCCACTTGGAGCCTCATTCCTTTGTAATCATAGCCTCTACTCTAACATCAATGGCTCTACTCCCAACCCGTGTGTATTGATGGTCCTCTACCCCACTTAACATTGTATGATTGTTCAGAATTTTCTCTGCAGACAAACCCCTCTAACTGCAACAGACAAGTGGCCTTTCTCCCAGGCTTGGTTGGGACCAGCTTCAAACCACATCCATCAAACAATCTTCACAGGAGCCCAGAGACCTCCCTCATTTTCTCTCCTCTGTGAAATCCTCTCATTACTTGGTTAATGCCATTCTTGGGATCATTGGCTGCTATTCTCACCCTGTCTTTTATACTATCTTGTCTGTTTAAGTGTTTACAGGAGGTGATAATGGAACAAACCAAAGACTTCACCAACTAGGCGCTCAATCAAATGCTGCTATAGGGATATACTTGCTTCCCCACCGAGGAGACAGTGGCTTGAAACATCGCCCCATGCCAGCAGATAGTAACTTGTTGCCCCATGTCGGCAGAAAGTAGCTCTAAAGACAGATCATTGTCCCTTCACCCCTCTTGGACATTTGGGGCTGATGTAATCCCATTCAACTCTTGCTTTATAAAAAAAAAAAAAAAAAAAAAAAAAAAAAAAAAAAAAAAAAAAAAAAGGAGGGTATTAGTAAAATGGTGTAGTCTTCTCTGTGGTGAGATCTATGCCCTGAGCACCATCCTAGGCTCTAGCTTCCGCTCATCCCCGCTGCCATTGCTGGAAGCCAGTTGACTACATGGCCCAACCACAGGTATCAGCTCCATCTCACCCTAATGAGATTCGCTGCTCCTACCTTCCTGCTCACCCCCCTGCAAGGGGTTAACAGGAGCTATTCCTCAACAAATGCTCTCTCTCTTATACTCTTACTCTCCTGCCCTCTCCCCACAGCCTATTGGGCTTTCTCCACCTGACAATAAACCTTTCCCTAACTCTGGTGTTCGGTGTGATTTGTGGCGGCCTTCCAGCTATGATTTACATTCTGGCTCATGTTACTTATTTCCATTTGAAAAACACTGTGATACTGTGTGCCTGAAGGATGACTTAGATTGAGGGGACATAAAAGGTCTAACAAGTCAACAATAGTTAAATTTGAGATGAAAATGGCAAGAATAAGTTTTCCATGCAAAGATCTGAAGAACATTCTAGGAAGTACAAAAATCTGAAGACAAAAATAAACTCATAACCTTTGAGAACAAGGTTGAAATGTAGAAAGAATATGGAGAGCCACAGGAGATGAAACTTAATCATAGGATATTATAAGAGTAGTAGACATTGACACTTTTTCTGAAGTTCGTTGAAAAACTATTAGAAGAATGATACAAATAGGGATGGCATGATCTGGTTTCGGTTTCACAAGATCACTTTGACTGCCATGGGGCGAATTGATTGCAGGAAAAGATAGACCCAGTGAAAGCAGGGAGATCAATATGGAGGTTGTAGGTTCCAGTCAGTAGTGGAAATTATTTCAACTTGAATGATTGTGGTTTGAAAAAGAAAGGTTCAGATAAGAAAATGGAATATATTTTGGAGGTGAATTCATTATAATATTTTAATTTGTTGAATATGGGATATGAAGAATATGAGCACTTGAAAGTGACTAAGTTATAAGGTTTGAATAATTTAACATGCGGAAGTACACTGAAATGAGATGGGGAAGCTCAGGAATTGGAATAAATTCATTAGCTGAGGGTGTCAGTCAAGTGTTCTGCTCTGGGAACGCCAGTAATTAACATTACTTATTTATTTATTAAAATAAACCCCATATTCCTTAGGAAAAAATTATCAGAGCTCTAATTCTCATTTTAGAGTATCTTTCCAATTATATCCCTTCTTTTTTAATTTCTTAATTTTTTAAAGGTTTATTTTATTTTATTTGAAAGAGTTAGAGAGAGAGGTAGAGACAGAGAGAAAGCTCTTTCATCCTCTGGTTTACTCCCCAAATTGCTGCAATGGCCAGAGCTGAGCTGATCTGAAGCCAGGAGCCAGGAGCTTCCTCCCAGTCTCCCACATGGGTGCAGGGGCCCAAGGACTTGGGCCATGCTCTGCTGCATCTTCAGGTGCGTTAGCAGGGAACTGGATTGGAAGTGGAACAGTCTGGACATGAACCAGCCCCCATATGGGATCCCGGTGCACAACATCTCTTCCTAATCTTAAAAAGCATACGTGAACTTAACTTTTCAAAATAAACTACCTGTTTGCTGGCATGCAGCTTTTTGTAGTAATTTCTGATGATTCTTTTTATTTCTGTGGTGTCTGTTGTTACATTCCCTTTTTCATCTCTGATTTTATTGATTTGGGTCTCTTCTTTTTTTAGTTAGTTCGGCCAATGGTGTGTCAAAAAACCAGCTCTTCCTTTGGCTGATCTTTTGTAATTTTTTGATTCAATTCTGCTGATTTCTTCTCTGATTTTAATTATTTCTCTTCTCCTACTAGTTTTGGGTCTTGTTTGCTGCAGTTTTTCTAGATCCTTGAGAAGCATTGAAAGCTCATTTATTTGGTGCCGATCCAATTTCTTGATATAGGCACCTATTGCTATAAACTTTCCTCTTAGCACTGCTTTTGCTGTATCCCGTAAGTTTTGATATGTTGTGTTATCCTCATTTACTTCCAAAAATTTTTTGATTTCTCTTTTGATTTTTTTTTTTTTACAGGTAGCATTAGACAGTGAGAAAGGTCTTCCTTCCGTTGGTTCACTCCCCAAATGGCCGCCACGGCCGGCGCGCTGCACTGATCTGAAGCCAAGAGCCAAGTGCTTCCTCCCGGTCTCCCATGCGGGTACAGGACCAAGCCCTTGGGACATCCTCCACTGCCTTCCCAGGCCACAGCAGAGAGCTGGACTGATAGAGGAGCAACTGGGACAGAATCCGGTGCCCCAACCAGGACTAGAACCCAGAGTGCTGGTGCCGCAGGTGGAGGATTTAGCCTAGTGAGCCGTGGTGCCAGCCTCTTTTGATTTCTTCTGTGACCCAGTGTTCATTCAGTAGCATGTTGTTCAGTCTCCATGTGTTTGCATATACTCCAGGGATTCCTGAGTTGCTATATTCCAGTTTCATTCCACTGTGGTCTGATAAGCTGCATGGTATGATTCTAATTCTTTTGAATTTGCTGAGACTTGCTTTATGGCCTAGTATGTGGTCAGTCCTAGAGTAGGTTCCCTGTACTGCTGAGCAGAATGTAAATTCTTTAAGTGTAGGATGAAAAGTTGTGTAAGTTGTGCAGATATCTGTTGGATCCATTTGGTCTATAGCGTTGATAATCACTGTCTCTAGATATATCTTGAAAGAGGAAAGATGAAGGTAGTTGAACAACCAATAGTATGAGTTGAAAGCTAATAGCAAAAACATGTGTCTTTTGGCTTTAATTAAAGTAAATTTATTTTAAATTGTATTTTATTTTGTTGCAGAAACATTTAATAACAGATAGAAAAGTACTGTCTTCACATTTTCTCAGTTCTCATTCACTGTTGGTAGTTAACACTGTATGAAGGAATACATTATTTCCATACTGAATTTATATGTTTGTAATTAACCAAAAAATGGCTTCCTTCCAACTTGCAAATATGGGTCAGAATCTGACAGTGATTCAGGAATCAAGAGGACATGATAGCAGTGGGTCTGGCTCAACTATAAGACTCAATGCGGAGAAAGATGATTGCCAGCTGAATGAGTATGTGCCCTCACTCTGTGGTTTTTTTTTTGTTTTTTTTTTGTTTTTTTTTTTGTTTTTTTTTGACAACTATGGGGATCTGCCAACATTCTGTAAACTGCTGGCAGGCAAGCAAAGCCCATCCAAGCACCTGTGTTGCACAACTCAGCAGTTGTGTGTTTGTCATTACTTATCCATCTGTGAGGCTGTTACTTGCCACACGTCAGTTGACTCACATAAACTAGATTGGAAGGGAAATTCCATTCAATGAGGTGGACAGCAAATCTAATGTTTTGTTAGTTCTCATGGTTGAAGATACACTGCAAACATAGCTGAGTTCTGAAGATTTTACAAATAACTAGAACAGGTTAGTAAAACTACTACATGACAAAAGGGAAATTTTAATTTAAAAAGAAAATAGTAAATTATTTTATGTAATTTGAGGAACCAAACCTTTAATTTCCTTAATAATTCACCACACACAATTAGGATACTAGAGTCACTAGTCTGGTTCGGAGAAAAGATAATGTTTTCTTTTAAAAAGAATCCACAAAATTAGGTGTAACTCATTGTCTCAGATATTCTAATAACAAAATCACATTTGGATGTCAGAACTTGTCAGAGCAGAAGATTCAGCTGCATTAACAATGAAAGCAGGCTTAAACATATAAATAATCTAAAATATTTATGAAAACAGTGAAACTTCTTTTCATAATTTTGTAATTTTATTCTATCAATATACTAAAATATGTAAAACAAAAATAATATACTAATAGCAAGTAATGCTTGTACACATGGAGCAGATCCCATGAACTGGATGGAGTGTTGCAAGTATTATATTGAATCCTACTGAAGTGTTTGGAATACTGGGGCAAAGAGAATTGAGCTATCTTAACCCTTTGAAAAAATGAACCAGTTCATATTTCTTCAGAGAAGTTTGTTTCCTTTATATAATCTTTGTGGCACAATTGATAGTGGTAACTATTAGGCAGTACTTGATAAACATCACAGTCCCTAAGCTATTGAGGCAGTACAATCCAATAATATTATATTATAAAGTACATGTACAATACTGAACTGGCTGAGAAAATCAATAAGCATAAACTACCAATGGAATAGGTCAATGAAAAATCTGGAGGATAAAAACAAATGTTTGTTGTGACATGTTCAGGTGGGAAATGATAAATTTTATTTTTAAAAAGCAGGATTTCTAGCCAGATCAATAAAATGACAAAGGCAATACATGCTTTCCATTTATTAGGCTTAGTCTCTTCAACGTTTAAAAGGGCACTTATGAAAACAAATTTTGGAAGAATGTACACCAAAAATCTTGGAATAGTAAGTTTACAAATAATTTATATTTTAAAATTTCACATTTATTTGTTTCTAAATAAATTTCTATTCATTGTGGAATAAGAAACCTGAAAAGGGGTGGGCTTTTTGGCCTAGCAGCTGAGAGACTGGTTAAGAAGCCAGCACACCTTATCAGAATGACTGGGCTCATGTTCCCAATTCCATCTTCCTGCAAGTGTTGATACTGGTAGGAAGCAGGGGATGGAAGAAGTAGTTGGGTCCTGTCACCAACTTGAGAGACCTGGATTGAGTTCCCAGTTCCCAGTTTTATCCTAGCCCAGTTCTGAATGTTGTGGGTATTTGGGGAGCAACTTAATAAATGAGATCTCTGATTCATCTCATCTGGATGTACCAGATGACTGAATAGGGAAAAGACATGCTGACTTTGAACATGGGAAGATAACAGAAGAAAAGGTGAGAAACTTATTCCTGGGAGACAGTTGTAGAGAAGTTTGTGGTGGAAATTCTACAGAATGAAGAGAGATACCATGAAGCAGTGTGGACAGAACAATCACACAGCAGCTAGAGAGACAACATAGTAACTCCCACAACAACCAGTGGCTGGAAGAGATGCCATCTTCCAGAGTGAGGTGAGGGGAGCCTACAGCTGCCCTTGTCACTGGTGATACTGCCTGAGGGAGAACCTCGTGAGACACACTGACTTCTGTTATGGCCTGGAGGGCTAACCTGGGGTAGGGTGGGAGTGGGGACAGAGTGCCCACCTAACCCTGTGAAGGGAGACCATGCTGCTTTCTTCCCATCTCCCCACAAGGGCACCTGATAACTAACAGGGAGGAAGTATCCTCTTAATAAGGAGAGTAGAGGCTTCAACATTCCGTGTGTGAGACTAGGCACATAGTTGTAGTTCAGTGTCAGCATACTATATTAAGAGTGCTGGTTTGAGCTGTTGGTCCACTTCCCATTTGGCTCCATGCTAATGCACCTGGGAAAGAATAAATGATGGCTTTATTTGATCCCGTTACTCATTTGAGAGACTCAGCTGGAGTCTGAGTCTCCATCTTCTGGATTCAGCCTTGCCCAGCCCATTTGTTGTGGCCATTTGGGGAGTGAACCAGGGGATGGGATATCTGTCTCCGTTTCTCTGTCTCTGCCTCTCTCTCCATCTCTTTGCCTTTCAAATAAATAAATAAATGTTAAAATAATTAAAATGAGACATTAATGAATTGCATTTTATGAGTACTTCCTCAATTTATATTTCAGTCCTAAGCTGCAAACAACAGAAACCAAACCAGCTAGAGCTAAGTCTTTCTTGACTAAGCAGAAATATATATATTATAAATATATAAATATATTGTATAAATATAACTGTATAAAAATATACATTATATTATAAATATATTTATATATATATTGTATAAATATATTTATATATTATAAATATTCATATATATGAATATTTATAATATATTTATATATTTATAGACAGAGAGAAATTGAAATTGTTCCAATGGAAGAGTATAAAAAAATAAGAATAAGCATGAAAAATCCAAGTTTTATAATGAGTGGAATCAGTTTGATGTAAGAACTAGTTTTCCTAAACCTGGATAGAAAAGACACACTGTGGTAGACTGAATACTGCCCAGGGCACCATCGCCTCCACCAACACGCATGAGATCAAGCTGATATCACCATCAGAGATGCCAGCATCCACTATCCAAATGAGTATACTCTGTGCATGGTAATTTTATATTGTGATGAACAGTCCCTGATGAATGAATGTTATTGTCCTATCTATGCCACATGTTCATGCATGATACACTAGGGAGACTCGGAATGTTAAGAATCTAGCTTTATTCCTAGCTTCTGGAGTGTGTGTGTTTCCCAGGAAGAACCACATATCATTGACATCAGTGTCTTCAGTGCATACAAACTTGGTATCCAATAATTCAATTCTAACATTATCTACTTGGAGATTGTGTCAGATTTCACAGGTTGTAGCCTCAGTTCCTTAAGACATCCCCCTCTTCAGACACCAATCACCTGTACCTTTGAATGACAAGACTGAGGTCTCCATAACCACTTACTCTGACTTAGTAAATTTTCTAGGATAGCCCACAGAAGTAGCTCAGAGAAATGCCTACTCATTGTGCTATTAATAGTAAGTGAGAAAATAAGAGATACAGATGAATATTCTGATGAAGAGATACATGGACTCAAGGTCCAGAAGGGGCCCATGCAGAGTAACATATGCATGACCCTGTAAAGTTAGGATACACCACTCTTCTGGCACACTGGTATTTTTGTCAACCAGAAATTCTCCAAACCTTATCATCCAGGAATTTTTATTGGGTTTTGATTATGTGCTCATGACCAATTATTAACTTTATTTGTAGCTCCTCTACCTTCTCCAGCAAATGCAAGACTCTAATTTTAAAATCATGGCTTAGTCTTTCTGGTGAGCAGTGCAAACTGACAAGCCCAATAAGAGTCACCCTATTAGAGCAAATGTGCCCCATCACCCAGGAAATTCCATGGGATTTAGGATCTTTGTGTTAGGAATATGGGTCAAATACCAAATATTTGAACAAGCAATTCTCCTAATACTCCTATCTCAAGGGGCACTAAGATTCTCATTACAATAACTCAGGAGGAGATTAAGCATTACATCAAAATATTCCCCTAGCATCATTATTGCCAAGAAATTACAAGGGTTTGAGGAGTTCTGTTTCAGGGACAGAGTCACAGTGTGTATATTCTTTGATATTCCATAGAAAACAAGGCAAAAATTCCTGTTTTATGGATGAAGGAAGTGTTTTTTTTAGACAAATGTTACTTTGATAAATTGGCACATTTTTCAGCTTGACTTGCGAGTTCCTCTCAGACCAGACCTGTGAAATCTCCCCCTGTGGACCTGGTGGCAGGAATTTAGGACCTGTTGTGGTCAACTAGGGATGGAGCACAACTGGCACAAATCAGGCCACATAGTTCCTTAGCAAGGATTCTGTATGTTGAACCCCTGTCATGTCACTCTTTTGTAATAAGAGTGTAAACTTGAAAGGTAATGGCTGCCCTTTTCTCCTGTGAGAAGGAATTGACCAATAAGTCTGAGCAAGGAAGTAGGTCAAAGTGATATTAAGAAGGAAGCCCTGATGACAGCCATGTAGAGGTCCGTTATTTTCTTAAGACCTGAACTTGTGAGGCTCTTGTGAACTGTGAAGTATCTTTATAGTCCTTTTAAGCAACAACTTTTCCATTTTGATTAAGTAATCCTCAATGTGTTTTGTATTTGGCAGTAAGAGTTATAGTCATTGTATTAATTATAGCTAGATGATCCTGATCTTCAACCTTTTACCCTACATGGCAGAGATGTATTATAATTTATTAAGTGTGTGGACCTAAACATTTTCTAATTATAATCTTTCACATAATTAATATCAAATCAATTTTCTCCTTAATAAATAACACCCTAGAATAAGAAGCTTCTCTTAAAATGAGGAAATCTTCCTTGTATGCTGACAAGTAGATGGGCAGACCAAAGGGGATCAAAAATATGGGGGAACAACTCGCCTTCATTTAAGTCATCAGCCATTTTGTCTTCTCCACCCTGTTCCTGTAAAACATTAATAAGGCTGTAACTCTAAGCTCTTATGTCATTGTAACTGTTCACAGCTTTTGGACTCTTTAAGAGATTGACTCCAAATATGGCATTTTCTTGCTACAAGTAATGTGCATATGAGAGGCAATAACTCATCTCAGCAAGCTCTAATTCCATAGTAATTTATTCCAGGGCCTTGGCAGCTAATGCTTCAAGCACTATTAATAGAAAACTATGTAAGTGGTGTAGGTGGTACTTCAGATTAGTGATGCTGTAGTTAATTCCTTAATTTATAAAGTATTTATAAATCTATCCTTTCTGCTTAAACTGTGTAGGCAGAAACTAGTTATCTCTTTATCTCACAGTTTTCCAAATTGTTTCCACTCTTATAACCCACATAATCATTTAGAATAATCTTACTCATTCTGTTATGTGACCTCCATCTGTTACTCTGTATCTTATGAAACAGGTGATAATTGGCATAGATCATGATTAGGAATTATTTTGATTTCACAATCACTCCTTACAATTTTGATACACAGGGCTTGATTGAAGTCTTGATGCTGCCTGGTGTTCTAAAACATTAATGGAATTTTTGGAGTTGGAATATTATGGCTTTTCACCTGCTATGCATAATTTTTTCTTCTTTTGATTTTATCCTAATTATTTAAATGTAAGCACCATTCCCTGCTTGTAGGTCATACAAAAACATTCAGTGGGCTAAATTTAATCTGTTGCCAGTATTATACCAACTTCCATTATTCACATAAAATAAAATTAATCATAGTTAAAGTTTTAAATTCCTTATACATAGTTTATTTTATTAGATATTTATTAATTAGTTCAATTCAGTGAGACACTGAAAATTTGCAAAGTAAAAAGGGAGATATTTTGCAGAATACAGGGCAGTAACTTGAGATATTGTTGAGATAGAACTTCTATGGACTTTTAAAAGGCATAAAGTAAATGTATAGTAAAGTGAATTTAACAAATGTGCACACTTATGAAAACAGCATCTCATTAACTACAAAAATATTTTCATTACCCTGAGAAAATATTATTTGTCCCTTTAGAGTTAAACCTTTATGAAGCATAACTTCTACTAAGATTTCCTTGGAATGGATTAGCATTTCATGTTTTAGAAATTTATGTAAATAAAATCATACAATATGTTCCTTCAACAATTACAGATTTTTTAAACTTCCTTTAGTTCTGTAAGTTATTGCTTCATGTTCAGAAAACGTGCCATCATTGGGTATACACAAATTTGAAATTTTTCAATTCTCCGTGAAATTGATTCAATAAGAATGCTTCTGGGGGCCTGCATTGTGGCATAGTAAGATTAACTTCCACCTGCAACCCTGGCATCTCATATAAGCACTGGTTCAACTCCTAGCTGCTCTAATTCCAATCTACCTCCCTTCTCATGCACTTGACAAAGCAGTGAAAGATTGTCCAGGCGGCATTGTGGGATAGCTGGTAAAGCTGCTGCCTGCAATGCCAGCATCCCTCATGGGCACCGGTTTGAGTCCCATCTGCTCCATTTACCACCCAGCTCTCTGCTATGGCCTGGGAAAGCAGTGGAAGATGGCCCAAGTCCTTGGGCTCCTACACCTATGTAAGAGACTCAGAAGAAGCTCCTGGCTCCTGGCTTCAGGTTGGCATAGCTCCAGCCATTGGTGACCAATTGAGGAGTTAATAAGCAGATGGGAGACCTCTCTCTCTCTCTGCCTCTGCCTCTCTGTAACTTTGCCTTTCAAATAAATACATAAATCTAAAAAAAAAAAGAAAGAAAAAAAGATATCCCAAGTACTTGGGTCTCAGTACCGATGTGGGAGATGTGGATAAAGCTCTTGACTTCTGGCTTTGGCCTGGCCAATGCAGCCCTTTGGGGACTGAACCAGTGGATGGAAGTGGTCTCTCTGTTTCTCCCCCTCTCTTTCTAGAACTCTGCCTTTCAAATAAATAAATAATTTTTAAAAATATTTTAAAAAATAATGATTATAACTAATTCTATCCCAGTCTTGATATATATTTTTACCTTATAATCTGCATATACATGCATGTATATAATATACACACACATATATAAGGGTTTATAGTATACTTTCAGATATCTATATACACATGTACGTATATATATATTATTTTATGTAATATAAACCTAATTGTATCTGATTTATTGTGTTCCATGTTTATATAATTTTTCTCATATTTTACTTTGAGTGTTTTCACACTTAAAAATGCATCTTAGACTTTACATGGATGAATTGATCTTATCCAACTTGACAGTCTCTGATTCTTAATTGAAACAAGTCCATTTGCACTTAATGTAATCAGTTGTATGTTTGAAATTAATAAGATCTTCTTGTTGTCTTCCATTTTTCATCTCTATTTATGGTCTCAGTGTTCTTCCTTCATTGCCTTCCTTTAAAATAATATAAAGCTTTAGCATTCCAGGTACTCTCCTTATTTAGGACTGCATTAGCATTCAACTAATTTTATAGTGCTTATTTAAGAAATTACAATACGCTTTCCCAACTTTTCATCTTGCTTGAAATAATGTGAAACCACTTCATATAAAATAGAATAGAATAGGATTATGTCTGTGGGGAGCAACCCGGACTGGACTGAGTTACTGGAATTAAGACTTATTCTATGCATCTGCTCTCCCACAATATGGCGCTGGGAGAGGAGGCAACAGCTTCTACCCAGCTGCCTCTCACCAACTTGACAAGCTGCAGGACCTGCTCCTGATTGGAGGAGAGCAGCGTACTCGGCATGTGGGCAGCCGAGTTAGGATTGGCGGAGGAGGACTATAAAGGAGGAGAGAGACGGCATGCACCAGGAACATCTAAGGGGAACACCTGTGCAGCCCCCGAGAGAGCCGGCCGGCGGTGTGCCGCTCCCCCGTGGAAGTGGGGAATGTGGCAGAGGGAACCGCCCTTCCACGGAGGTGGAAGGGACGGTAGCCAACCCGGGAAGAACCAGCAGCAAACCCGGGGAGGGCCGAGCAGACGAAAGAATGACGCAGGGTCCTGTGTCGTTCCTCCACGAAGACGGGGAGCGACACAATGGTGCCGTGACTCGGATATGAAGCCTAGGTAGGGCTTAGTGTCGCTCCTCCACGAAGATGGGGAGCGACATAATGGTGCTGTGACTCAGATATGAAGCCTAGGCAGGGTTTAGTGTCGTTCCTCCACGAAGAGGGGGAGCGACATAATGGTGCTGTGACTCGGATAGAAAACTTAGGAGGGAAGAAACGGGAAGAAATGGGAAAATACCGGAGAGAGAGACTATCAAAGAGCCTAGGGAAAAGCCGGACAGAAAAGGTGCTGGAAGAAGCTATCGAAAGCCTAGGCATAGACTGGGATACGGACTGTGGGAAAGAAGTTAGGATTTAAAGTGAAAGCAAGAAGAAACTTAGACTCAGATATGGACTGCAGGTTGAAAGTGAAAGTGAAACCTATAAGAAACTTAGACTTGGATACGGACTGTGGGGAGAGGCCAGGAGAAACGAGGGAGGAATATTGTTGGAAGAAAACTTAGGGAAACATACCAGGTAGAAAAATATGTTCGGGAGGATGAAGCCGCGAGTGCAGGCCGAGGCGGAGACGTAAGCCAGCTTGGAATTCTTCAAGTCACCCCGGGGAGCAAGAGGCGAAGATCTGGAATCAGAGGCAGAGACGTGGGCCGCCAGGTTGGAATTCGCCAGGTTAGTCCGGGGAACTTGGATTAAATGCTAGTGGCGGAGACGTAAGCTACGCTGTGTGACTCGCGGAAGCCGCCGTGTGCAGAGAGAGCACGGGGCGTGAATAGATAGGGAACACGGGGCTGGCGCGAGGCTGTGGTGTGGACGCGAAGGGCGTGGAGACCGCAGAGTGCGCGAAGCCAAGCCGCGCAAAGCCGGGAAGCCGCACAGATGGGAGAAGTGCGGGCTGAAGCAGCTCAGAGCCGGGAAGCCGCCGAGAAGCAGCCTTGGGGCGGGCGCCGGGAAGCCGCAGGGATAAGAGAAACAGAAGTTTAGAAGTAAAATGAGAGAAATAGGAATGCTGGTAGATAGAAGTAAAATAGGAGAAATAGGAATGCCCGGAGATAGGGAAATAGAGAAAAATAAGGCCTCCCCACAACATGGCAATGAGAGAGCTTGGATTCGGTCTGCCTGATTAGGGAGGTGGTGAGAACCTGCGGGCGGCTAGCAGCTTATGCGCCGCAGGTCACCGAAGACAGGCACGAATTAACATCAATAAGTCTCCCACAATACCGCAATGAGAAGGCTTGGATTCGGTCTGCCTGATTAGTAAGGCGGTAAGCACCAGCAGGCAGCTTGACCAGAGTATGAGCTGCAGGTCACCGAAGATAGGCACGAATCAACACCAATAAGTCTCCCCACAATACGGCAATGAGAAGGCTTGGATTCAGTTTGCCTGATTGCTAGGACTTGTAAGCACCTGCAGGCAGTTCTAGCAGAGTAGAGCATGTGCTGCAGGGCACTGAACTCAGGCACGCATCAGCGCCTAAAAACCTCCTCACAACATGGCGAAGAGAGGACCCGGATTCAGTTTGCCTGATTGATAGGACTTGTAAGAACCTGCGGGCAACTCTAGCAAGCAGAGCAGAGTGTGTGCCGCGGGACACCGAAGACAGGCGCGTATCAACGCCAAAAAAAATAAAAAGAAAGGGGGATCTGTGGGGAGCAACCCGGACTGGACTGAGTTACTGGAATTAAGACTTATTCTATGCATCTGCTCTCCCACAATATGGCGCTGGGAGAGGAGGCAACAGCTTCTACCCAGCTGCCTCTCACCAACTTGACAAGCTGCAGGACCTGCTCCTGATTGGAGGAGAGCAGCGTACTCGGCATGTGGGCAGCCGAGTTAGGATTGGCGGAGGAGGACTATAAAGGAGGAGAGAGACAACATGCACCAGGAACATCTAAGGGGAACATCTAAGGGGAACACCTGTGCAGCCCCTGAGAGAGCCGGCCGGCGGTGTGCCGCTCCCCCGTGGAAGTGGGGAATGTGGCAGGGGGAACCGCCCTTCCACGGAGGTGGAAGGGTCAGTAGCCAACCCGGGAAGAACCAGCAGCAAACCCGGGGAGGGCCGAGCAGACGAAAGAACGACGCAGGGTCCTGTGTCGTTCCTCCACGAAGACGGGGAGCGACATAATGGTGCTGTGACTCGGATATGAAGCCTAGGCGGGGTTTAGTGTCGTTCCTCCACGAAGAGGAGGAGCGACAATGTCTAGTCTCATTTTTTCGCCCTGATTCTCTTCATGTATTGCCTGCCTTAGTCCTGATCAGTTCATGAACAATTCTCTTGGTATATATTTATATGAAAGCTTTTTTTTTGTCTTCACTTTTGAAGGATATTTTCATTGTATAAAAAGTTTAGATAAGTTGGTCATATAATTCTATTAATTTCTTTTCAATCTTTTTTCTCTATTTGTTTGTATTAGTGAAGGTTCTCCAAACAGATGGAGTCCATAAGGAAAATGATAAGTAAATAGGAAGTAAATACAAATAATGATATAGATAGATAGATAGATAGATAAGTCAATATGTATTAACAGCACTTCTTACTAGTAGGATTACAATTATAGAGTGTTTGCAAATTGATAATATTCTAATTTGATGGTTCCTTCTATATTTTATGTGTGCTTTTTTCTTTAAAGGAGAACTTTGCTTTCACTTCATAATTTTCTCAGTAATTATAGTCTAAAGGATTATTTTTCTTTCCAATACAGTATATTAAGGCAATATATTATAAATTTAATCCTCCTTACTTTTGATACTCAAATTGTCCAAATATTATCTAAATGAGCTGTGAAGATGGCTTTATTATTTTGTTATACAGTCATCAAATTTCAAGTAATGTTAAGCTTTCTTCTGTTACAAGAATTTCCATGTTAATTTTGAGCTATAGCTCATTCCTCAAAAGGGTACTGGTTCATTGTTAGTGGTTAATGTTTTAAATGAAGATCTGGGTGCTGGACATTATGATGCCTGTGATATGTCATTATACCTGGACCCATTCCATGGGAAGGTATTAAAAAATAACATTTTAAAATGAGTTCAAGAATATTTCCAACTCTGCTCATTACATAGTTCAGTGAGAATGGCCCTACTTCATCAAGGAACTAGAAAATCAGAAAAAAAATAAAAAATTGATTTCACATATTGGTTTGAGGCCAAGAGAAGGAAACAAATGAAACTAATGATTGACAAAGCTACTTTTTGAAGGCACCTTCCAGCTGTAGTACAGAGAAAGAACAATGAGTGAAGACATGTAATCTCACCATGTTGAAGAGCCAGAGGTCTGAGTTGAGGGAGATGGAGAAGTTCTGAAGTTTGTGGGAAGAATTCTGGGATGTAATGAACAGCACAGAGAGGACAAGAGCTCCAGACAACCATAGAGAGATCATTCTGAATCTTTAGTTTATTACTGATCTGCACATAAAAGGGGTAAAATTCCATGAGGTCTTGGTGTCCTACCAGTCGGAACAAATTCTGGAACACAAGAAGTGCCAGGGCATCAGGGATAGTCAACACAAGGGCATCAGTTTGGTCATGGAGTCAAATAAGCTGTGGGCTCATGGCTTCTCTGGAGCAACATTCACAATATCTAATAAATTGATGCAAAATAGCTTACACCCAGAGCAAATTCTAAAACTCTTAAAAGAAATAAGATCCAAAACCTAACAATATACAGTTCATAGTATTAGGATACAGTAAAATTCTATTAGCATGCAATGAAGCAAGAAAAGTGGTTAATAATCAGCAAGAAAAGTACCCAAATGAAAGAGATGTGGATGACACAGAGCAGGGACAGTTCAGAGAAGCAACTTAAAATGACTACATGGAAAGAAATTCATGAAAAAATGGAATGTGAAAATTTTGCAGCTGCCTCATCTATGCCTCAAATGACCCAAAAAATACAAACACACTCTCATACACACATGCACATATACACATATATACATATATATGCATCTAGAATATATATATGCACATATATATAGATATATATATATATACAAAGAGAGAGAGAAACTGCCTTTGTACCATAATATATAAAAAAGCTATGAGTGCAATGCACAGAGGATTAAATATGACAAAGAGGCAAAAATAGAAGAAATAGAAAAAAAATTGAAATAAATACTATACTATTGGGGCTGGCACTGAGGCTTAGTTGGCTAAGCCTCTGCCTGCTGTGCTGGCATCCCTTATGGGTGCCAATTACAGTCCCAGCTGAGCCTTTCTACTTATGTCCTGGAAAAGCAGTGGAAAATCACCTGAGTACTTGAGCCCCTGCATCCAAGTGGGAGATCCAGAGAAAGCTCCTGGCTCTTGACTTTGGATCAGCCGAGCTCCAGTAGCTTGGGGCTGTGAATCAACGAATGGAAGATCTCTTTCTCTGTCGTTCCCTCTCTGTCTGTAGTTCCACCTCCTAAATAAAAAAAAAAAAAAAGAAAAACTATATTGCCAGTAATAAATTAAAGTAAGAAAATAAAGAGAAAATAAAAAGAGGGTATGGGGAAGAAAAATATTTGAAGAAATTATGACCAAAGAATATATTGATTTGATAAAAATTATGAATGTGCTATCAAATATGTCCAAGAGTAAACAAAGAAAAGCACATCAAAGTAAAATATGGTCAATATTTTGAAAACCACTGAAAAAGGGAAAAAATGTTGAGCAGATAAAGATAAAAGACATTTACATAAGGGGAAACAATCAATGTGATAACAAAGCCCTCATTGGAACATATTCAATTAGAATACAAACAGAAAAAAGAGTAAAAGGAAAATATAACTTTTAACTCAGAAATATATATTCCAAAAAAATCTTAATAATGAAGCCAAACAAAGATATTAGTTACTGTACATATTCTATTTGAATGTCTATATCAGAACTGCTTTATAAGAATGTTAAGGAACTTCTTCGACCAGAAACAGATAGCATACGAAAATTTGAATCTTAGGGCTGGCACTGTGATGTAGTGGGTAAAGCTGCCACTTGCAGTGCTGGCATCCCATATGGGTGCTGGTTCAAGTCCTGGCTGCTACACTTCCGATCCAGCTCTCTGCCATCGCCTGGGAAAGCAGTAGAAGATGGCCCAAGTCCTTGGGCCCCTGCATTTGCCTGGGAGACCCAGAGGAAGCTCCTGGCTCTTGAATTCAGATCGGTGCACCTCTGGAGGTTGCCAACTGGGGAGTGAACCAGCAGATGGAAGACATCTTTCTCTCTTTCTGCCTCTCCTTCTCTCTGTGTGTAACTCTGCCTTTCAAATATAAATTAAAAAATCTTTAAAAAAAAGAAAGAAAATTTGAAGTTCCTGGATGGAATGGAGTTGATGCAAAAATGGAAACACTGAAAAATATGAAAATGGTCATGGACAAATGAAAGAGAGAATGAAGTTGACAAATGGATATAATGTGAATGAAAAGCAGATAGTGACACTTGAACTCTGAGCAACTGCTAGTGAATACAACAAAGATATACAGCAAACAAGTCAATATTGAAGAAGAACCAAATTTACAAAAAAAAGAAAATTACTCCAAAATTAGTTCGAAATATGGAGAAAAAAATGAGCAAATAAATGATCACACACACACACAAACAGGCACAAACACAAACAAAATCAAATAGTAATAGGGCATATTTAAATCTAAATATATATGGGACTGATGCTGTGGCACAGCGGGTTAAGGCCCTGACCTGCAGCATCGGCATCCCAGATGGGCACCACCTGCCTGCTCCACTTCCAATCCAGGTCTCTGCGATGGCCTGGGAAGCTCCTGGCTCCTGGCTTCAGATCAGCTCAGCTCTGGCCGTTGTGGTCATTTGGGGAGTGAACCAGCAGATGGAAGACCCCTCTCTCTCTCTATGGCTCTACCTCTCTCTGTAACTCTGACCTTCAACTATATAAAATAAATATTTTTTAAAAATCTAAATATATAAATAATCACATTAATAGAAACAATCTACTTCTGTGAACAGGCAGCCACTGTTAAAACGGGAGGTAGGAGTGGCTATTTGAAACAGAGGTTAAGATGCCCTGTGGAACTCCTTCATCCCATATTAGAGTGTGAATGTTTGAAAGCTTCAGCTTTGCTTCTGAAGCTAATGTCTTGCTAAGTCCCACTCTGTTAGATGGCAGATGATGGATCAAGTAATTGGTTCGCTGCTACTCATATGTGAGAACAAGTCTGAGTTCTAGGCTCCTAGCTTTGGTCTGGCCCAGCCCAGACCTGGCTGCTTTTGTTTACGGAGGGAACACACAAAAGAAAGATATCTCTCTCTCTCTCTCTCTCTCTCTCTCTCTCTCCCCCCTACTCTGCCTTACAGATAAAGTGAAAACAAATTTTAAAAATCAATTTAAAAAGTAAATGATGACATAAAATATCTATGAGAATTTTCTTTTGATATAAACACTAATATAATGATAAAAAGAGTTAAAATGAAAAATATAGTGAAAATTATTCAAAAAATTAGTATATCCATATTATTACCAGAAAAATAAGACATCAGAAGAAAGAACTCTTCACAGGTAGAGTGACACTTCATACTGATAAAGAACTGAGTTCAACAACAACAACAAAAAAAAACATGAAAATCTTAAATACATACATATCTACTAAGAGAGGTGTGAATACATGAAAAATTATAATAAAAATCTGCAATTATAACTGAAAATTTGAAACTCTTTTTAGTAATTGATAAAATAACTGGACAGAAAATAAACAATGATATAGAAGGTTTAACTATCATAATTAATCAACTTAACATTTAGGCAACATTCAACAACAATAAAATACACATTTTTTCAGGAAAACACAAGCCAGTTTATTATAATATATGGGCATAAATTAAATCTAAATACATTTAATAATTTAAATTTAAATTTAAATCAAAACCTGGTGTTTACAATGACAATAAGTTAAAAATAAAAAAACATAAATATCTATAAAAACCTCAAGTCCTGAAATTGATTTGTGGATCACAGAATAAATCATGAGAAAACTTTGAAATTCTTTCAAATTGAAAGAAATACACAATCATGCAGAAATTTATGACAGTACTAATTCTTAAAGAAAAATTCAGGGCATCTTTTAGATAAAAGCAAAAGTCTAAAATTAAAAATTTAAGTCTCCACCTTATAAGACAAGCAAATTAAATGGAAATTATAATCAAAGACTAGAAGAAGAAAAAGTACAATACAGATAACATAAACCAACTGAGTAGAAATTGGCAAAAATCCAAAAAACATGACACTTGGAAAAGAACAATATAATTGATGAATGTAATTGGTAAACCTCCCATAGTACTGATGAATGGGAAACTAATGAGAGGGAGAGAGACAGAGACAGAGACAGAGACAGAGACAGAGAGGAAGGAGACATAAATTACCAAGGACAGTGAGGGGATATTGCTATAGCTTCCACAGACATTATAAGAATAATAAATGCATTGTAGAACAATTATATGTAAATATATAGAAAAATAGAAAATTCTTTGAAAGATGAAACTACTCAAATCACTCAAGAAGAAATATATAAGGGAAATTAGTTTATATATAATTTTGATTACAAACTTTGAAGATAGAAAACTCTAGGCCAAAGCCCATGAGAGGTGATCAGTTTCAGTTCACAGTTGGTCATGGTGGAGTGACTGGGAGTCAAAGGGAGCACATAGACAAGTCTAGTACCTGCTAACGCAAACCGATGGAGTAAATAAAGGGGAGAGTGATCCAACATGGGAAGTGAGATACTCAGCAGACTCATAGAATGGCAGATGTCCTAAATAGCACTCTGGCCTCAGAATCAGCCCTAAAGGCATTCGGAGCTGGCTGAAAAGCTCATGAGAGTATTTCAGGCATGGAAAGCCAAGACACTCTGGCAAAAGATCTCTGCGAGTGAGATCCCAGTGGAAAGAACAGGTCATCAAAGAAGGAGGTACCTTTCTCTGAAGGGAGGAGAGAACCTCCACTTTGACTATGACCTTGTCTAAACAAGATAAGAATCAGAGAACTCAGAGGGCTTCCATAGCCTTGGAAACTCATGACTGGAGCATACATAGGGAGATTACTGATGCCATAGACAGGAGTGTCAATTGGTAAAGTCAACAACAGGAGTCACTGTGCACCTACTCCTCATGTAGGATCTCTATCCTTAATGTGCTGTACATTGAGATTTAATGCCATAACGAGTACTCAAACAATATATTTCACTTTGTGTTTCTATGGGGGTGCAAACTGTTGAAATCCTTACTTAATGCATACTAAACTGATCCTCTGTAAAAAAAAAAAAAAAAAAAAAAAAAAGAAATTATCAATTCCCAACTTGACTCTCACTGGGATTAAACATGACAATAGGTCTGCTCTGATTTCATCATCATTTAAAAAAAATCATCTATTATTTTTCACTTTATGTTTCTGTGTGGGAGCAAACTGTTGAAATCCATACTTGATGTATATACTAAGCTGATCTTCTGTATATTAAGATAATCGAAAATGAATCTTGATGTGAATGGAAGGGGAGAGGGAGTGGGAAAGGGGAGGGTTGTGGGTGGGAGGGACGGTATGGGGGGAAGCCATTGTAATCCATAAGTCGTACCTTGGAAATTTATATTCATTAAATAAAAGTTAAAAAAAAAAAAAAGTCCATGAGAGTATTTCAGGCATGGAAAGCCAAGACACTCTGGAAAAAAAAAAAAAAACACAAAAAACTAAACTTAAATGAAAGATCTCTGTGAGTGAGACCCCAGTGGAAAGAACAGGTCTTCAAAGAAGGAGGTACCTTTCTCTGAAGGGAGGAGAGAACCTCCACTTTGACTATGACCTTATCTAAACAAGATAAGAGTCGGAGAATTCAAGGGGCTTCCATAGCCTTGGAAACTCATGACTGGTGCATAGGGAGATTACTGATGCCATAAACAGGAGTGTCAATTTGTAAAGTCAACAACAGGAGTCACTGTGCACCTACTCCTCATGTAGGATCTCTGTCCTTAATGTGCTGTACATTGAGACTTAATGCTATAACGAGTACTCAAACAGTATATTTCACTTTGTGTTTCTGTGTGGGTGCAAACTGTTGAAATCTTTACTTAATATATACTAAACTGATCTTCTGTAAAAAAAAAAAAAAAAGAAAGAAAGAAATTATCAATTCCCAACATGACAATAGGTCTGATCTGATTTCATCATCATTTAAAAAATCATCTATTATTCATCTATTATTTTTCACTTTATGTCTCTGTGTGGGAGCAAACTGTTGAAATCTTTTAATGTATGCTAAACTGATCTTCTGTAGATAAAGAGAATCGAAAATGAATCCTCATGTGAATGGAAGGGGAGAGGAAGTGGGAGAGGGGAGGGTTGCGGGTGGGAGGGACGTAATGGGGGGGAAGCCATTGTAATCCATAAGCCGTACTTTGGAAATTTATATTCATTAAATAAAAGTAAAAAAAAAAAAAGAAAAAGAAAACTCTAGGCCTATGTGGCTTTAATTGCAAATTCTATCAAATATTTTAAAGGAAAACACCTATTGATTTTACACAAAAGCTTCTAGGAAAATAAGAGCTAAAAACCCTTTCAAAATCATTCTGCAATGCCAGCATCACCATGACACCAAAATATTACTAGAAACGTAACCACTGGCAGTACTTTTAATGAACCTGGTTAAAAACATTCTAACCATAGTTTTAGTAGGCCAAATTTAGTACCACATCAAAATAATAATATATCAAGAATAAGTGGAGTTTTTTCCAGAAATGCAAGAGTGGTTTCCATTTGAAACTGTATCACTGAATTAACACTTTAAAATATTTAAATTTAAATTATTCCTTGACATAGTTTTTTTAAAAAAAAATTATTGATTGATTCATTTATTTGAAAATGTGTGTTTGTGTGTGTGAGAGAGAGAGAGAGAGAGAGAGCAAGAACATCTGCTAGTTCACTCCCAAAGTGGTTACAATGACCAGGACTAGATCAGGCCAAAGCCAGGAAGCTGAAGCTTCTTCCATGTCTCCCATATGGGTTGCAGGGACTCAAATACTTTAGCCATTCCACTACCTTCCCAGCCTGTTATCAGAGAACTGGATGGGAAGTGGAGCAGACGGAACTTAAACCAGTGCCCATAAGTGCTGTAGGCAGCAGCTTTACCCACTATACCATCACACTGTACCTAAAGTCAATTTTCAAGTGGGTTTATACTTACACCTCTAATTCAAATCCTACATCATAGAATTTTCCTTTTACTATTTCTTATTTGTATTTTATCACAATGAAATACAAACAACATAAATAATAGTTACCTATTTGCTCAATAGACACAAGATTATAACAAGATCACTCTTTGAAACTGACTGAGGAAAGTCTCAAAATTTCTTAGTGGAATTTTTGACTTCCTAAAATACATTTAATGTGTAGAATCAGGGTACTAACTATAATTTTATCACTTTTTACAGAACAGAATGTCATTTTGGGGGTAATTTATCACCTAATATATGATCAATTTTTGTGAACATTTAAAGTGTACTTGAGGAAAATGTTCTTTTCTTTGGAAGTTTAAATTTGTATTTAATTCTATCTCTTGTCCTTTCTGTATATGCTTATCTGATCTAACTTATTAGTTAGGTTTATTAGGAATATAGATGCTAATATTAGGAATACATATCTTATGTGTTTTTTTTGTCCACTTGACCTGTCTTGACCTACCTTGGACCGAGGCTTGTATGTTAGATTCATGTATTAGCATAGTTCTTTTCCCTTCACGTCTTTGCTGTTTGTAATTTTGATAACTCCTACCAAATCTCCTATAAGGATTAAATCAGTAAACATTTTCCAGTCACATTATCAGAAAAAGATCTCAGAAATTTCAAAAGATGTGTCTCTCATCCTGAATTGACAATAGGCATGTAAGCTAATTTGGATTTTTTTTAGTTTCTTTTTAAAAGTTTTGATTTAATGAATGCATTTCTTATAGGTATAACTTTTGAAATATAGCAGTTCTTTCCCCCATACCCACCCTTCCACCCCGACTCCCATCCTACCTTCTACTCCCTCTCCCAACTTCTTCTTAATTATGGTTCATTTTTAGTTTAATTTTATATACAGAGGACCAACTCTATGTTAAGCACATATTTCAACAGTTTGCACCACACACACACAACATATAGAGTACAGTTTGAGAACAAGTTTTGCAGTTAATTTTCATAGTACAACTCATTAAGGATGGAGGTCTTACATGGGGAGCAAGTGCACAGTGACTTGTTGTTCCTTTAACAATTAGCACTCTTATTTATAATGTCGGTGATCACCCGAGGCCCTTTTGTGACCATCAGTATTTGGACACAAGCATAAGCAAAGTGGAAGTTCTCTCCTCCCCTCAGAGAAAAGTACATCCTTCTTTGATGGCCTCTTCTTTCCACTGAGGTCTCACAGAGATCCTTTGTGTAGGATTTTTTTTTTTTTTTTTTTGCCTTAGAGTCTTGGCTTTCCATGCTCAAAATGACAAGGGCTGTTCAAGTCATTGTTTCTAAAAGTATCAATTTGACTTCTATAGCTTTCATTTTAGGAGTGCACTATTAATTCTCACAGATCAGAGGGAACATATGGTGTTTGTCTCCTTGGGACTGGGTTATTTCACTCATCCATTTTGTTGCAAATGACCAGATTTCATGTTTTTTACTGCTGTATAGTATTCTATAGAGTACATATCCCATAATTTCTTTATCCAGTCTTCAGTTGATGGGCATTCAGATTGATTGAATGTCTTAGCTATTGTGATTTGAGCTGCAATAAACATTGAGGTGCAGATAGCTGTTTATTTATTTCATTTCCATTGGGTAAATGCTAATTTGGATTATATCAACTACATTGTCAGGTCATAAAATGATGTAAAACTTCATATTTTGTTTATATTGTTATCTTATTGATATCATATAAGTATTCTAAAATTATATAACTTATATAGAGATCTGATGTTACTAGTGAGTTATTATCAAGCATAATTGTAAATTTAATGGGAAAAAAATCTAGGGGCATTTTAAAATCTTTAAAACTACCCCTCACTGACAATTTTGCTTATGTATCTAAGGGAATCACCACTCTTAGAAGTGGGTTACAGGGCCAACCCTTCTGCATGGCCTTACTTGGTTTTTCCAGGTCACTGTATGAATTAAAAGCAGTAGGAAAGGTGCATGGAAAGATTTAGAGATGACCGAGGTGGGATTATGTGGTAAGAACTAGTTGGTTATATAAACCCAGAAAATATCTGATCCATTGCTAGACCAGTTCTTGTTCAATTAGGAGATCAGAGATGCCTTTATTTCTTGGAAAATGAGCATGGATGTCTGATCCTTTACACTCATTTCTCTTCTGTTCTCTTCCAGATGAGAAACTGATCCACTGTCCTGAAAAACTCTCCACTATGATGCATTCTCCAAAGTGGGTCACTATATGATCCCCAGACCTTAAAGAGGAGATGACTAAAATTTTCTGTAACAGTCCCTGGACATAATGTAAATTAGAGGATCAAGAATCATAGAAAATGGGAGCCTAAATTTTAATACCATTTGACAGCTAAATCTACTCTGTCACATACAAAATAAATGGGCAAAATTCCCTTATGTATACACCTTTGCGGCAGTAAGGGAAAAATCATAAACTCTATAAGGGGTGCCAGCTGGACACTGCCACACTAGCTTTACTTTAACAACCATTGAGACCCCACTATAAATCAGAGTCAAAATATGTGCCATCACACTGAAATGCCCCCACAAAAACTAAAGACCCCCAGGATTCTGATAACAAAATCCCTCTGTATCCTCCCCTTCCTGATGTGGGGCTGCCTCTGCCTTACTTGGGGACATAATCCATAGCCTAGATTATAGATATCATCGGGATGTTCCCCCAATGCGGCAGTGAGACCAACTGGGTTCATCAAAATACAAGTCCCCTTTCAATTCAGGTTTAAACCAAATTAAAGGAAAAATGAGAAGTTTCACTGATGATCCAACAAAAAAATTATTAGATATATCATAAAAAGTAATCCCCATGGCCCTACCTGGAAGGACATAATCTTCCTATGGACACCATCTTATCCCACAGGGAAAGAAAAACAGTGGCAGAATACACCCATGCTCATGTGAATGCTCTGCATTTATAAAATAAAAGTGAATAATTTTGAATGAAGCTTGCCAATGGATAGCCCTAATGGGACTGTAGTACTCCTGCCAGACAAAGTTGTAGGGATCATATGTTAGCTTATCTGCTATCAAGATTTGTATGCCGGCAAGAAATGGCAGATAAACTTCAACAAACTAGTAACCATGTAACTGTAGTCCAAGAAAAATCCAACACCTTTGTAGAGAGTCTTAAAGATGTAGATTCTCACTCTCATATAGTATTAAAGGATTATTTCTACTTTGCACCACTGATGATAATAGAAGGAAGCTTAAAATATTATGGATGGTACTATGTACCCCCTTGGCTGACATCCAGAAGGTTGCCTGCACAGTCTACTTTAATCAAGACCAAACAGGGGCCAATGCAGTGGTGTAGTGGTTAAAGCCGTGACCTGCAGTGCTGGCTTCTCATATGGATGCCAGTTAGAGTCCTAGCTGCTCTACTTCCATTCCAACTCTCTGCTATGGCCTGAGAAAGCCATAGACAATGGCCCAAGTCCTTTGGGCCCCTTGAACCCGTGTGGGAGACCCGGAAAAACACTGGCTGCTAGTTTCGGACTGGTGCAGCTCTGGCCATTGTGGCCATCTGGGGAGTGAGCCAGCCCTCTCTCCCTCTCTCTCTCTCTCTGCCTCTTTTCTCTCTCTGTGTAACTCTTTCAAATAAATAAATACATAAATAAATCTTAAAAAAAGACCAAATAGAAGAAGAAAGGATAGGCAGTAGGTGTAACATAAGGATAGGTGGGAAGCAAAGCTGACAGCTATTATATGTGGTGATCTGCCGTAAGAGAAACTTAGCAAGGGCTGTCCATGCTCAAATAAAACAGTGTATCAATTCAGGATGCCAGACCATTGGGCAAGCAGCCATCTTAACAAAAGTCAGCCCCGCAAAAGACTTGTCCACTCTGGTGAAAAGTGAGTCACTGGAAAAAGGGCTGATCTGGGATTTGAAGGACCCCTGGATTGGAAAAACAAATGCTGTTGGTCATAAATTGAATAAATCCTTCACTCCAACTGACTCTCAAATCAATTACTACTGTTGAAGAGATGAAGATTATGGTAACTCTTGACATAGCAGGTAGGACCATAACTTTTTTTTTTTTTTAGATTCAGAAATTATCCACTCTTTTTAACTTCCTATTTGGGTCAACTTTCCCCTCTTCTCATCCAGGCAGATAATGGGAGTTAATGGGATGTCTTCCCTCAGTAGGTTCATGTATAATGAGGGTACATGGTCTTGGAGCAGACCATATTATCCCACCAGTTCTTGATAATGACTGAATGGCCCATGGCCCTTATGGGAAGGATGTTCTAAGCAAGTTAGGAAGCCAGATAAATTTGCCCACATATGAGGAAGTCAGATTTCACACCATAACCATAAACCATCCCAAATTTTCCAGTACTCCATATGAAGAAATGGATCTGTAGGCCTCGGATATACATGTCTGGGCCTTTAAAGGCTGCCAATTATTATGAATCTTAAATGTTAATTTATATTTGCTTTTAAATGGATTAGCAAACAGGACTTAAAGCAACAGCTACCAAGAACAGCACTGCCATAAGAACTTAGTGGCACCCTCCATCCGTTTGGACAGGGCTTTGTGGGGAATCTGAAGGATTTATCTCTTGAGTGTGGATGTGTAGATAATTCATTATGTAGACAATTTGTTCATCTGTTTCCTTACTTGAGAGTCCAACTTAGAGCACTAACTAGCACCCTTTGCTTCCTGACAGAACATGGCCACCAGGTATCTAAGGAAAAAGTACAACTAGTCTGATAAAAGTTAACAACTTAGGGCTCATCTTCATGCCAGAGGCATGGAGACTGCCTCAGAGAAGATACAGGTCATACAGGCAATTTCTATTCCTACAACTTTAGGACAGCTCTTGACATGGACTACCAGGATTTTGCAGACTACGAATCCCTGGGTACGGAGAGATAGTGAGTCCACCCTCTCACAGAGGTAGGGCTTGCACATTCTAAACATTGCCCAAGGTGTTATCTGTGCCATGTTCCGAGAAGAATTCTGTTTTGGGGTCTATCAGACCAGACAGGTATAACACCATAGGCAACATTTCCTGGACAAAGATAGATAACTCCAAGGCCAAGCCAAACAGGGTTAGAATCTGGGGCCTAACATCTGCTTGTGAAAATCCTGTCTATTGCCCCATTATTAGACTTATAAATTCCATGCTCTTATTACTTCTGTCTTGAGTATGTGTCTTTAACATCTTCATTCATTTTGTTTCTAACAGGAAACAATTCCAGGTGGTCATCAGCATGGCTTACAGCCTATAACATTGGACAATATGACCAATCTTATATACCACAAAAGACAATCTTTTCCCAGTTCATCTTCAAACAGTGTAGGATAGACAGCAAGAGAAGAATATCCTTAAATTGCTTTATGTCCCTATGCCAGTAGGAAGAAGATACAGAAGACAGACCCCTACCCATGCTATTCACATAAGATTTATGGGTTATTTCCCTTAAGTGGGAATATTAGTCAGAAAGACAGACATTAACCTATGAGTATGAGAAGAGAAAGTGTGTTTTTAGAACAAAGGTCCTGACTGATAACATTGTACAATAGGTCTTAGATCTGGTGCCCAGGAACATTTATGCTTGGTAACATAGCACATAGGAGGGATCTTACACATGGGAAGTTTTCCAGCTCAGTAACATTCTGGAGAGGGAAGCAGAAATAACAACAGGAGGAAATTTGCTCCATGCCCATAAAAAACCCATTCTGACGCAGGTGGGGCCTCTGGGTTTATGCCAACCTGTCTACCTTTGCCTTGTCTTGTGGATTCTTTCATTAAATGTCACTGGCTTGCTTACCAGTCTATGTCTCTCTTCTGAATTGTATTCTTATAGTGAGACAAGGACCTCTGTTGCCGCCTAAGTAGTAATGCTCTCAGCAGTTGACAAGCCTACCAGGGAGTAATTAGGCATAATCGCAGAGGCTCCTGAGGCCTATTTGTTCTAGGAAAATTCCCATTTAGCCTTCCTTGGTGATGTAGCCACAGCTTTCTTTGTTTTTAGGGAATAGAAGTGAATTTTACAAGTTCCAAGTTTTACTTCCACCTGTATCAATAATGGTACTGTTTTCTCAAATTGTTTCTTTCCATGCCTCAATTATAAGGTAGTGACTTTGAGGTGTGGATAATATTGTTTCTAACTTTTGCACGTATTTGTTGGTCACGGCCCATTTCCTGTAGTTTTTACTCCCACATTGTTTCTAGAATTGTCTCTACTAGACAAAGCCAGCAAGGTCATAACTCACAACTCTCAGTCCTTAGCATTAGCATGTGTGCATCATATAGTTACTACTCAAGATTTTATGAATAAAAATGAAATGTACACATACATATGTATGAATATTGAGATGTGTGTATGTGTACATGTATACACAAGTGGGAGAAAGTAGTGGTTGTTCAGATAATTTTGAGGAAAGGAACCTCAGTTAAGACAGCTTTCCAAGTTTACCATCTCTTTAACCTTTCAGTCTATCTTCTAATTCTCTAAATTTCCTTATTAAATTGAGGATGACAATTTTCATGTAATTTTTGAAATCATTATAGAGGGATTAATCATACCAACAAGGTGAAGTTTTTAGAATGCTACTTCAAAGACTAAGCACTCTGCAAGCGTTAGCCATTATCATTGTTGTTATTATTATTAAAGTAAGGAATGTCAAAATTAACTGAAGGATTTTGTGAAAATACTAAAGTGTAGGTTGATTGGGTAGAGTCTTTACTAGGTTAATTTGCTTGCCAGAAAATAACAAAAGCATCCAGGACTTAAAAGGAGAATTACTAGATCAAAGGATAAGAGAAGCAAAGTGCTAAAAATAAAGTGGTGATAACATAGACAGTTAATAAGGAGTTATTGACTAATAATTGTACTGCCTAAGGCAGTATCTGTTTTGTTTACTCTATTATTTATATTAATGAGTTTCTTAATGCTTTCATGCTTTTCTTGTGCGTTTAAATTTGTGAATTCCTAGGCCTTAGCAAATTCTGTATATGACTATGAGTTAATCACATACTATATTTTAACATCTCCTGGAGATGTTGCTTAATTAATAATAATACCACATATATGACATAAAGAGCCTTGACACTTTGCTTTGTTGCTTGAGAGACTCTGATTTTAAGAAGCATATGAATTACACAGTGGTTTTAAATGACTTGAGATAGAATTCACATTGATATTAACCCTGTAATGGCATTTGTACAAAAATAAATTTTAAATGCATTTTGAACTTTGTGCAGCAAACAATTCTTTTTATAAAGGCATAAACATATTTACTTTAACTGTCAATCCATCATCTATCCATTGATCCATTTGCCTTTTTGAGAAATCTATGATTAAATATGAAATGTAATTATTTTAATAATGCAAGATATTTTAAATTCACAAAGGCTTGTGACTTGTTAGTACAAGTTTAATACTGATCATATTTACATTGTTTTACACTTTACAAGATGCAGTTATAGGAGCCGGCCCTGTGGCGCAGCGAGTTAACGCCCTGGCCTGAGGCTCTGTCATCCCAAATGGGCGTTTGTTCTAGCCCTAGCTGCTCCTCTTCTGATCTAGCTCTCTGCTATGGCCTGGGATAGAAGCCGATCGCCCAAGTCCTTGGGCCCCTGCACCCGTGTGGGAGACCTGGAAGAAGCTCCTGTCTCCTGGCTTCAGATTGGCACAGCTCCGACCGTTGCGGCCATCTGGGGAGTGAACCAATGGAGGGAAGACCTCTCCTTCTGTCTCTACCACTCTCTGTAACTCTGTCTTTCAAATAAATAAATAAATCATTAAAAAAAATAGTGCAGTTATATGCACTTCCCCATTAGAATTTCACAGTTCTCTGAGAGGTACAAGAAGTATGACTGTCTTTTGTTGTGAGAAATAGAATGTGGCGATATTGGACTTGAGGTCAGCTATTCTGATTGTCTCTCCAGTGCTCTTTGTTATAGAACAAAATCTCTGTAGAAATAAAGGAAATTTTTTTCATAATTTTCATATATTCATTATGCTTCTATTTAAAAACAAGTATGATGTCAGTAACTTGACTGAATCTATATTAAATATAAAATCTTAATCATATGTGATTATAATTTATTGATTTATTAATATACTATTTCAGAAATAAAACGACAATAGTAAAGAACAATGATTTAGACAGTGTGTTAGTTTACTATTGCCACAAACAAGTTGCCACTAACATCAGGTTAAAACAGCATCTATTTATTATCTCACAGATTTGGTAGGTCA
Organism: Oryctolagus cuniculus; assembly: GCF_964237555.1. Classification (NCBI taxonomy): domain Eukaryota; kingdom Metazoa; phylum Chordata; class Mammalia; order Lagomorpha; family Leporidae; genus Oryctolagus; species Oryctolagus cuniculus. Next base: position 114,874,385 of record NC_091435.1, read on the forward strand.
GAAATTTGACATGGCATGACTAGATAATCTGACCAGTGTCTCAAAATTGCCACAACTACAAAATCAGTTTCAACAGGGCTGCAATTCAATCTAGAACTTGAGGTCTTTTTTTTCCAAGTTCACTAGTTATTGTTAGAATTCCTTTTCTTCTCAGATGTTCCACAGAGTTTCGTATCAAGCTAGCAATGCCAGATGGAATTCTCCTCATACTTTAGATTTAATTTTTTTTTCTTTTACCTCTTTCTAAATTACTTTTTCTGCTTTAAATATAGTATTTTACTTCTTTATTTTAAAGAATTGCTGTCATAGACACAGATACAAAGTCAGGGAGGGAGAAAGAGAGAGAGAAATCTTCAATCGCTAGTTCATGCTCCCCAGTTGGCTGCAATGGCCAGATCTGGGCCAGACTGAAGCCAAGAGCCTGGAGCTCCATCTGGGTCTCCAAGGAGGGTAGCAGGGGCCCAAGCATTTGGAACATCTTCCACTGCTTTCCCAGACACATTAGCAGGGAGCTGGATCAGAAGCAGAGCAGCTGGGACTCATATGGGATGAACAGTGCTGATATGGGATGCTGGTGTCTCAAGCAGAACCTCAACCTGTTGGGCTACAATGCCATTTTTGATGTCTTTACTGTTTTTAACGTCTCATGAGTTTACCACAAATGACCATTAACTTCCAATAATTTTGACTTTTTATTTTTCAAATTCACAATGGTGAAAGTGATACATTTTCAGTAGAAATCAAACATCAAATTTTCAATATTGAAGTTTTCTACAGCTAACAGTTTTCGGTATGATGCTCCCTTGGCATGCTGGACATTAAAAGTTTGTCACAGCTTTCAGTCAATCATACAATCATGAGATACACAACTGATACTCTTCAGCATATTGTGTATTAAGTTATGGTGTCAGGTAGGTTGAGGTTGTGTTAAATGCATTTTCAGGGGAGATCCAAAATAGTTGAATAGAGTGTAAACACACTAACTTCAGCTACTCTAGAATATGAAAAGAACAAAGGAAGAACCACGTTTCCAGGGGTCTAACTGTTGGAATTTTATGATGAAAAAGTGAAAAAATAACAGATTCCATAGGACAAGAGTACAGAAGACAGAGACACAGATGCAACCAGCTGCTGACTGTGGGCTGCCGTTGTACCATGTAGAGGTAGCCAGAAATTTCATGCCTCAGCACTCCCAATTTTAGCTGAGGGGGAATTCCACAGTCACCCACTGGCTTTTATGTCAGGCTGTGGAGCTGACTGGGGTCTGAGCAACTTCCCAGGTTGGAACAGGGAAACTGCATTGCTTCTTTCTCATCGATTACCACAAAATACCATACTCAGCAACAAAAAGCCACACAGTGTGCTTCTGTTCCACTCATGCCTGCATCATATTCAGAGTGAGAGCAACACGTGTGGAAAAACAGATTCCTCTGTGGCCTGCAACCGTAGGAGTTTTGGGACTATGTGCATGCATTCTACGTATGCAAAGGGCATTCACCTTAGCTTCTAGGGACTAACAACAGAAGCAGCCCATAAATGTTTGCTCTCACCCTGTGAGATCTGGGTAATGACCCCACTATACCCAGCTATATCAGGACTGTAACAATTTGTTCTAAATTTCTCTGTGCCACTGGAATCTACATAATGGATATAGAGACGAACTCACCTGAATTCCACTTCTCTGGACTCATACCTTCCAGAATAAAATCTCCTCTATACCTTGTAGTTACTCTGTAGACCTGGAATAGGGCTTAGTTCATATTCCCCAGTCCTAGGACTTGGGCTGTTGGCATCATAAGCCACAGCACTAGTTGGATTCCCCTATCATGACCTGAATGAAGTCCATCCATACCACATAGTCTTAGAGCCACAGTAATTGGTACCACAAGACCTAACAGCATTCAGGCTTACCAGTAGAAAAAGGGGACAGTCACCCCTTTTCAAGAACAAGGCCCTGACTATCACATTCACCAAGAAGACTGACACCAAACACTCTGTGGACCAGGCAAACACACCCCAGGAAACCCTTATTCATCTCAAAGCCACACTTCTATCATTATGAACTGCAGCAGACTAGTCCACTTTGTCACTTACAGACATAGCTGACATTAAAACCAAATAAGTCACTCAGAGACTACACTCCTGAGCTTAACTAGAGCCAAAGCCAAATCAATGAGCCAACTGATTTCCTACATTCCAGCTAAACCATGAAATCTTTTAAAATAAAGCCTCCTCCTTAAAGAAGGAGGGATGAGTACAAATGGGCAAATGCCAACCTAGGAACATAAGAGACACAAAGTAGCATGACACCTCCGGAAGAAAACAATAATCCTCCAGAATTAGATCCTGTACTGAAGGTAATCTTCGAAATGACAAATAAAGAATTAAAATAATGATTTAAAGAAAATCCAATGAGATGCAAGAGAATATAGACAGATTAAAGAAATTAGGATGTCAGTGAGTGACATGAATGAAAATATTAATAAAGAGATATGTCTCATTAAGAAGAATCAAGGCCGGCGCCGCGGTTCACTAGGCTAATCCTCTGCCTTGCGGCGCCGGCACACCAGGTTCTAGTCCCGGTCGGGGCACCGGATTCTGTCCCGGTTTCCCCTCTTCCAGGCCAGCTCTCTGCTGTGGCCAGGGAGTGCAGTGGAGGATGGCCCAGGTCCTTGGGTCCTGCACCCCATGGGAGACCAGGATAAGTACCTGGCTCCTGCCATCGGATCAGTGCGGAGCGCCGGCCGCAGCGTGCGGGCCGCGGTGGCCATTGGAGGGTGAACCAGCAGCAAAGGAAGACCTTTCTCTCTTTCTCTCTCTCTCACTATCCACTCTGCCTGTCAAAAAATAAATAAATAAATAAATAAAAAATAAAAAAAGAAGAATCAAACAGAAATTTTGGCAATGAAATCTTCAATCAGTAGAATAAAAATATGATTGCAAGCTTTAAGAGTATAATAGACTTGGGGCCGGCGCAGTGGCACAGTAAGTTAATCCTCTGCCTGTGGCACCAGCATCCAATGTGGATGCCGGTTCTAGTCCCGGCTGCTCCTCTTCCAATCCAGCTCTCTGCTGTGGCCTGGGAAAGCAGTAAAAGATGGCTTTACTTCTAAATTCTATAAAACATTTAAAGAGGTCTTAACTCCAACATACTTCAAACTATTCCAAAATATCGAACAAGATGAAACTCAGCAAAACTCTTCTTATGAGGCTAGTATTACTTTGATATCAAAACCAAAGACATGACGTGGAAAAAATAATACAAAGCTTTATCCTTAATGAACATAAATGAATATAGATTCTCAAAAGGATACTAGCAAATTGAATTCAATAGCATATCAAAAATATCATATAACACAATCAAGTGGGAATAATCCCAGATGTGCAACAGTGGTTCAACATTCACAAAACAATAAACATCATTAATCATATCTATAGAATGAATATAACTATATAGTCATCTCAATAAATTTAGAAGAATCATTTAATAAGACTCAACACAACTTCATGATAAAAACCCTCCACAAATTAAGTATTCAAGGAAGGAATATTCCTAAAAATTATAAAGGCTATGTATGACAAACCAACAACCAATATCATACTGAATAGGGAAAAGCTGAAAGCATGTTCCCTTAGATCTGGAACAAGACACAGACATCCACTTCTGCCACTCCTATTCGATACAGTACTGGAAGTTTTAGTTAGAGCAATTAGGAAGGATAAAGAAATAAAGGACATCAAAATTAGAAAATAGGAAGCCAAATTATCTATGTTTGCAGATGACATGACGTTGTGTGTGGAAAAAACTAAACACTCCACAAAAAAGCTGTTAGAACTGATAAACAAACTCAGTAAAGTTGCAGGTTACAAAATAAACATAGAAAAAGAGGTAACTTTTTTGTATTCTAACAATAAACTCACAGGTAGAGAAATGAAGAAAGAAATTCCATTCATAATAATCACCAAAAAAATCAAATAAATCTAACCAAATCAGTGAAAGGTCTGTTTAATGAATATGATCAAACCTTGAAAAGAAATTATCAAGGACGCAAACAATGGAAAGATGTTTTTTGCTCATGGATTGGAAGAATGAATGTCATTAAAATGTCTATATTAACTAAAGCAATTTACATATTCAATGTAATCCCTATAAAATACCAATGACATCACTTACAGAACTAGAAAAAGCAAACCAAAAATCCTTGTGAAATCACTAAAGACCCAGAATAGCCAAAGCAATCCTGATTAAAAAAAAAAATCAAGGTGAACGCATCACTAAACCTGAGTTCAGAGCATATTTCAAAGCTATTCCAATTAAACAGCATGATACTGGCACACACACACACACACACAAACACATAGACAAATGGAACAGAATATAGGGCCCAGAAATTAATCCACACGCATATAGGCATCTGATTTGTTAAAAAAAAAAAAAAAAAAAAAAAGCTCAGGCCGGCGCCACGGCTCACTAGGCTAATCCTCCACCTTACGGCGCTGGCACACCGGGTTCTAGTCCCGGTCGGGGCACCGGATTCTGTCCCGGTTGCTCCCAGGGAGTGCAGTGGAGGATGGCCCAAGTGCTTGGGCCCTGCACCCCATGGGAGACCAGGAGAAGCACCTGGCTCCTGCCATCGGATCAGTGTGGTGTGCCAGCCGTGGCAGCCATTGGAGGGTGAACCAATGGCAAAGGAAAGACCTTTCTCTCTCTCTCTCTCACTATCCACTCTGCCTGTCAAAAAAAAAAAAAAAAAAAAAAAAAAAAAAAAAAAAAAAAAAAAAAACCTCAAGCAATACAGTGAAATAAGGATAATCTCTTCAACAAATGGTGCTGGCAAGACTGGATTTATAAATATAGAAGAATGAAATTAGATCCGTATCTCTCACAATATACAATATCAACTCAAGATGGATCAAAAGTTTAAATTTATGACCTGATGCTTGGAAGTTATTGGAAGAAAACATAGGGAAACACTTCAAGACATTGGTATATGGGATGACTTCTTGGATAAGACCCCCAAAGCACAGGCAACGACAGCAAAACTAAATAAACTGGGTTATATCAAACTGAGAAGATCAATGGAGTGAAGAGACATCCAGGAGAATATGAAAAACAAAATTTGCAAGTCACCTACCTAAAAAGATTAATATCCCAAATATATTAGCAACTTAAAAAACTCAATCTAGTTGAGAATTGGGCAAGACAGACTGTTTTCAGAAGAAATACAAATTATCAACAAATATCTGAGAAAATACTCACCATCACTAACCATGAGTTTTCACATCACCCCTGTCAGAGTGACTAAAATCCAAAACAGAGAGAGTAACAAATGCTGCTGATAATGTAGAGAAAGGGGAACAGTTTTACACTGCTGGTGGGAGTGTAAATTAATGTAGCCACTGTGGAAAACACGGTGGAGATGTCTTAAAAACTAGAAATAGACTTCCCAAATGATCCAGCAATCCCACTATTGTGTTTATAGCCAAAAGACTTGAACACAATGTATCAAAGAGATATCTGCACTACCATATTCATAGCAGCACTGTTCACAATAGCCAAAACTTGGGATCAACCAAGGTGTCCATCATCAGATGAATGGATAAAGAAATTGTGATATACATACATATATATACACATATTCATACATATACACACTGTAATATTATTCAGCTATAAGAAAGAATAGAATTCTATCATTTGCAGCAAAATGAATGTAGTCAGAAGATATCATGTTGAATGAAACCAGATTCAGAAAGACAAATGCTGCATGTTCTTCCTTAAATGTAGTTGTTAAAATTTAAAAAACAAACAAAAGAAAAAGAACGAAATGTCTGTGTGTGTCAGTATGGCCTGCAATATAGTTTTTGTGAAACTTTGATACCTTTGTCAAAGAGTGGTTAAGATTATTATACTACTACAGCTTTAATGATCATGATTAACTTTACTGTTTAAGAGTGAAATGTTCATTTTTCCATTCAATTATTGTTTTTAGCCACTGTCTTTATTCCCATTAAATTAGTGTCTTTTGCCTTTTTACTTTTTAATATTTTTATTCAGTAGAGTTAATGAGAGAAGAGGAGGGAGGGAGAGAATATCATTTATGCTCTTAGAATTATAACAACAAACCATATAAAATATGTTAAAAACTAAAAATTAAAAATACATGAACAAAAATTAAAATAAAAATAAAATGCTTTTCAATTTAAAATATTTTCAAAATTTGATGGCCTATTGAGACATCACTCTATCATAAATCAAAGAGCAACTGTACATATGTAATCTAGGATAATTTTTCTATTTTAAACCACAGTTCCTCATTAAGAACTTTAATTTCATCAGCAAAATTCTTTTCATTCATGTAATGTGACATCTTCATTGGCTTGACACCATGGACAAAGGTCACGGGGACAAAATTCTCTCTATCATAGGTAGAGAATTGAGTTATAAAATGTTTTGATACAGTAGAGGCATATCAAATAAATTATGTCTGAGAATATCTCTACTAACTCACAATTAATCTTTCCATGAAGAAAACTGCATTAAAATTCATTTTAAAAGTTTCTATTTAGTGGACAATAACAGACAGTCAAGAAATGTACATTTCATATTTGTTGTAGACTAGAACTACTGGAATCAAGATATGATTACATTTTAGTACCTTTTGGTCTCTGGTACATAGCATAATATCTGACAAAAATATGCTCTGTATGTATTTCAAACATAATCATAGGATAAAAATATTCATCATTTTTGATCCAAAACAACTAACAACTAAAATAGTTTCCAATATAACAAAACAAAAAGCAGCTTTTCTATTGTTTATGACCAAGGTCTATAAGAGGTAAATGAGAAGAAATTGAACCTGGAACATTAAGCAAGAGTCAGGTCATAAAATGTTTCTAAAACTGGCTGAAAAAATGATGTTGGTATAAACAGTATGAAGGCTTTTTTAAATGATCTTTTGATCTTTAATATAAATTAAAGCAATGCATTGCCTCTAGTAAACCATATTAGGAGCGACTATGAGGGATTTGAGGGATAATATGTGTGTCTTATTAAATGCGTTATAGGTACTAATAAATAAATGATGCTTTGAATAGGTAGTTTCTATTTTTCTATGAAATCATATAAATTATCACCTGTTCTATCTATATGTAACTAAATGTCATGATCTTATTACAGATTCAAAATCATAATAAAGTGTACATATTCTCTTTGATTCATGATTAGATACAAAGAAGATTCTGATTGCAAAATTGGTGAAATTATCATAATCAAACATATTTCACAAGTGAATGCACCTGCTTAACTCCATGGTTCAAAACTCTCCAATGCCATCTAAGTTAATGACAATCTCCTAGACAACTTGGAAAGTTTTGCATTTTCTACTCCCTGGCTACTTCTGCATTTTCTTATAGCAGCTATCTATCTTACTGTTGGATACATTAAAATTGAAATGCTTTTTTAAATTGAAAAAAAGTTTTTTAAACATTTACTTCCTTAAAGGTCTTTTACTCATAACTGTGTCAGTTGCAAAATACCACTTTTTTATTTAAAAAAAAAGGCTCAACTCAGTATAGATTTGTTATTAAAAAGACTTCAGAAAGTTTTATCCTTTCTCCCCTCCTCTACAATGTAAAACATTGAAAATAGCATTAAAATATTTATAGCTTAAAAGTTTCTGAGCTGGCATTGTGGCATAGCAGGTAAAGCCACCAGTCTGCAAAGCCAGCATCCCATCTGGTCAACTGTTTGAACCCTGACAGCTCCACTTGCAATCCAGTTCCCTTCTAATGCCTGAGAAAAGCAGCAAAAGATGGACCAAGTCTTTGGGCCCCTATCACCAACATGGGAGACCAGATGAAGCTCCTGCCTGTGACCATCAGACAGTTTGATATATTCATTTTATTTATTTGAAAGTAAGAGACATTTTTTTTATTTGTTGTTCACACCCAATGTCCAAAATAGCCAGGATTGTGTCAGGCTGAAGTCAGGAGCCAGAAACTCAATCCACATCTCCCATGTGGGTCACAGGGGCCCAAGTATTTGAGCCATCATTTGTTGCATACAAGGATACACATTAAGAAAAGGCTAGAATCAGGAGTGGAACCATAAGTTAGCCCAGGTTCTCTACCAATGGGATGTGGGCATCCCAAACAACTGTCTAACCACTAGAACAAATGCCTTCTTCCTTCTATTTAGGGTTCCTTCCTTCCATTGAATGGAGTAGTTTGGTATTGTACTTTCTGAGTTAATCCTTTAATTTTTTCCCTCAATCTTTATATTTTTGTGTTGTTCTACTTTCCAGAAAAATTCTAGAATTATTTCCCAAGTATAATACTGAATTTTATAATTATGCCATAACAGTTTTAACTCCTAAAATATCTTTGCTTTTGTAGTATTCTACTCTTTGTTTCTTCATGCAATACACTTGCATTGTTTTGAGAATTTAAATATAAGTTGTGAACATTTTTCCTTTCTTTCTCACTGTCTGCCTCAATAATATGAGTTTTTCCTTCACATATATTTTGAATTAAAGCTAATGTAAATTTTAATTTTCTATATTTAACTAGAATCTGAAAATGTATTCTTGTAGTTGTAAATAGAAGCAAAATTGACTATTTTTACTAAGACTAAAACCCAAATACAAAGAGGTGTTCATATCCTGTCTTTTAATTTTAATTATAGACTTATATTAAATTTCAAGAGTGACTTTAAATGTGGAGTATTGTAATGTGATTTTCTAAATTTCATATCTAAGCCTTTAGTTTTATTTCAGTGAAACATATTCATTAAGTGATCAGTTTTGTTAAACTGATCAGCAAAGAAACTGAGAAAGAAACATTAAATCAAATCTTATGAGGATCATCCGGATGAATTTTTGGCTCTGTTGAGACATAATAATCAATGGCCTCAAAACTTTACTCTTGTTTTGGCCACATAATGGTTGTAGTATCCTTCTCTGTCAGTTGGCTTTAGGCTTGGATATGTGTTGGTACTGGTTAATAGAACACAGATAGAAGTATTAGTGTTCTTAGACCTTAAGAAATTTCACATTTCTTTTTTGTATCCCTTCTTCATCTTATGCCATGTCATTAGAAAGAGATTCCACTGGATTCACTGGTGAACAGAAAGAATCAAAAGGATGTATCCAGGCAGGCACCACTGCTCACTAAGCTAATCCTCTTCCTGTGGCGCTGGCACACCGGGTTCTAGTCATGGTTGGGGCGCTGGATTCTGTCCTGGTTGCTCCTCTTCCAGTCCAGCTCTCTGCTGTGGCCTGGGAAGGCAGTGGAGGATGGCCCAAGTGCTTGGGCCCTACACCTGCATAGAAGACCATGAGGAAGCACCTGGCTCCTGGATTTGGATCGGCGCAGCGATGGCTGCAGCGGCCATTTGGGGGTGAACCAATGGAAGGAAGACCTTTCTCTCTGTTTCTCTCTCTCTCATTGTCTAAGTCTGCCTGTCAAAATAAAAAGTAAAAAAATAAAAAGATGTATCTGGGGAGGAATGACTGGGGTGTGGAGGAGGGCATGGACGGAGACGGAGAGAGATACACAAAGAAACAGACAGAGAAAGAGGCAGGGAGAGTGTGCACAATTTATTATAAGGAACTGGCCCCAAGATTATGGAGGCTGAATAGTCCCCCAATCTACATACAACAAGCTGGAGACCCAAGAGAGTTGATGCTGTAGTTCTGAAAACCGGCAGTCCCGAGACCCATAAAAAGCCAGTATTTCAGTTTGAATCCAAAGGCAAGAAATGACCAATATTCCAGCCTTAGACTGTGAGTCATAAGCAATACGCCCGTACTTCAGATATAGTTTGCTTTTATTTTTAAATATAGATCTTTTATCAAGATGTTTTTATTTATTTGAAAGGCAAAATGATGAGAAAGACAAAGAAACAGGACAGGGAAAAGAGACAGAGAGAGAGATATAAAGGATCTTCCAAATACTGGTTCACTCTCCAAATGGTACCAATAGCAGGGGAGGGACCAGGAGCCATGAACTACCCTTGAACTCCCCGCAAAGGCTCAAGTGCTGAGGTCATCTACTGTCATCCTAAGTGCATTAGCAGGACGCTGCATTGGGAACAAAGTAGCTTGCGACTCCAACGAGCACTTCAATATGGGATGTTGTATTGTAAGCAGTGGCTTAACCCTGTGATCCACAGTGCCCAGCCCTGTTCACCTCTTTTGTCTTAATCAGATCTTCAGCTTATTAGATGAGCTCCACTCAAGTTAGGGAGGACAATTTGCTATAATGAGTCTACCTAATCAAGTGTCAATCTTATCCTTAAAATTTCTCTTAGATACAACCAGAATGTTGTTGCAGCGATTTCCTGGCCTCTTGGTGACTCAGTCAAACTGGCATCTAGCTACCACTATCAGGGAATGGGTCCCTGTATAAATTAAGTAGAGTTGTACTAGTAGAATGTAACTAGACATACTCCAATAATTCAACAAACCACAAAAATAAATTATTTTGTTTACTCATTGAACTTGGAGTGTATAGTTACATAGAAATCATTAACCTACATATCCAGGGGCCAGTGCTGTGGCTTAGTGAGTAATTCTGTCACTAGCTGTGCTGGCATCTCATATGGACACTGGTCTGAGACCCAGCTGATCCACTTTAGATCCAGCTCCCTGCTAATGTGCTTGGGAAAGCAATGAAGATTGCCCAAGTGTTTGGGCACCTGCACCCATGTAGGAGACCTAGAAGAAGCTTCTGGCTCCTGGCTTCAGATCAGCCCAGCTCCAACCATTGGAGCCATTGTGGAGTGAACCAGAGGATGGAAGATCTTTCTCTCTCTCTGTCTCTGTGTCTCTCTCTCTCCCTCCCTCCCTCTCTCTTTTTCTCTGCCTCTGCCTCTGCTTAGGCACCTGCACCCACATGGGAGACCAGGAGAAGCACCTGGCTCCTGGCTTCAGAGGGGCACAGAGAAGGCCGTGGTGGCCATCTGGGGAGTGAACCAACGGAAGAAAGACCTTTCTCTCTCTCTCACTGTCTAACTCCATCTGTTAAATAAAAAAAATGAAAAACAAAATAAATAACCAAAGCACTTTTATTTTTCATTTTGCATATAGCATGTCTGTGTAAGTACTTACTTTCTATACTTGGTTTTCTAATATAGTTTCTCTCATAATTTATGTTAAGCTAACCAATTTTCTGTTCCTATACTTGTCATCACTTAATGTCTTTTTGATAAGTGTGTTATGACAACCACTTTCTAGTCTTAGGGAATTTGATGTGTCACAAGTGCACTTCTAAAAATAGAATTTGCAACCTCCATAATTTCTGCTGTACTCACTACAAAGTCTACGGAAGTGTATACTATGTATTTTCAACACAGCTTGTTTATTTCCCTGCAGAACCCCTGTTAATATACAAATGAGACTAAAGATTTTTTGTGAAATGAAATAAATTTCCTCTTGTCTAAATTTCACCTAACCTCCAGTGTAAAGTACTTAAATTATCCTAGAAATAAAGAAAAATCTAGTGACAATTAAGTCAAATGTTGAATCCAGATGAGACACCGGACTTGAATGCTGTCCCTACCACTTACTAGATACCTGTTGTTGGACAAATGTCTTAAGTCTCCAGTCATTTGTTTTCCTCACATTAATTTCATGTTTGCTGATTCCTTATTATTATTACAAGGGATATGTTTGCAGATAGTTTAAATGCAGTAAAATTTTCAATATGGCACTTCAAAAAATTTTTATTTATAGAATGCTCAATTAATATGTGAAGAAATTACTAAGGACACATTTTACTCCTACAGAATATTTTATTACTAAAAGCTTCATGTAGTGTCTACTTTGTAATGATTACTAGAATAAAAATAAGGAGAAATGATTAGCAGACTTGTGAGATCATAATATCTATGTAGGGAAATACGTTAAATAAATCATTTTGTCATTTATAGTCATTAGAACTTAGTCCAATTGGGAAACTGCTATTGTTACTAGCAGTACAAGGCTATTATGTTTGTATTCCACAAAAAAAAAAAAAAAAGAAAGAAAATATCTACTGAAATTGGTTTTAGTACCATATTACATTAACTATTAAGAGTAGAAAAGTTTTATATACAATAAATAGTATATTATAGGAGCTGGCACTGTGGCGTAGCAGGTAAAGCTTCTGTCTACAGTGCTGGCATCCCATGTGGTGGCGGTTCTAGTCCTGGCTGCTCCAGTTCTAATCCAGCTCTCTGCTATGGCCTGGGAAAGCAGAAGAAGATGGTCCAAGTCCTTGTGCCCCTGCACCCACCTGGGAGATCCAGAAGAAGCTACTGTCTCCTGCCTTCAGATCTGCACAGCTCTGGCCCTGTGGCCATCTGGGGAGTGAACCAGCAGTTGGAAGACCTCTCTCTCTTTCTCCCTCTCTCTGTGCCTCTGCCTCTTTGTAACTCTACCTTTCAAATAAATAAAAATATTTTTAAAAAGTACATTCTGCATTGCAAAAATAACATTTATGGAGAATTCATCATGTTCTAGTACTTTGCTACACATTTTTGACACTGATTAATTGAAAATTCATCAGTCTATGAGAAAACTACTGTTGCTTTTCTTAATTTTATCAGATGGAAAACCTTTGTTGAAAAATTTATGTTGCTTACTTTAATCAAAAAGCTGGAAGCAGGCACAAAGCCAGTGCCATAATAGCTATAGACCATTTACACCCATAACAAGTCTGAACATTGGTCGTAACATAATAACATACACTGTTGAAGTTTACATCTGTAATTCTGACTTCTCAAAAAAGTCTTGATTTTATAGTTCTCTCGACTATTAGTTCTTCTCTTATAATAACAAATGCATGTATTGGACCACTAAGTGAAGATTCTCTTGTAGATCTCTAAGTTTGCTGCTAATTGAACACAGGATTTTTCAAGTACCATTGTGTGCATTGTATGTTAAATACTTGCCACCATCTTTCAATTCATCCCTAAAACAATCCCTCTTAGTTTGGGAAAATGAGCTTGTCAACAAGCTATTCCTAAATTCCTGTTGCCTCTTACTTGAGTATCACCTCCACTTTTACCTGAGGAATCAGAAATGCTTCATAACTCACAGACTTTTTTTTCCACCTAGGATATCCAAAATGAAATGATCCTCCCGCAGGAGAATCTCTCTTTAAGTGGTGCTTGAATCTGAGCAGTGTTAGCATACATCCAAATGCTCAAGATAGAACGCTGATGTCACTATTTGTACTTATTCTCTTATCTTCCACATCCATCAGCAATTTCTGTGATGCTATCTTTTGAAAATTCCTAGACTCCTTAAAGCAAGCTACCAGAATCACATATCTGTATCATTGTAATGCAATTCTATGAAATCATTCCTCTGCAACCACTCTTACCATTTCTACCAAGGCAGTTTGTTTACAGAGCAACTCTAATTAGGTCAAGATCCTTATTTTAAAATATTTCAACTTCTTTAAAAAATAGTTTTGATAAGACCTGTTATTGTCTATTGCCACTACTATCTTCTTTACTCTTCCATGTTGATCTTTTTTCAATTCCTTTAAATGAAACTTAGCCTTCACTGCTGGGCCTTGTTCATGGTCTTTCATTGTTTCAACTTGCTCTTCATCTAAATTTTTATTTTATATTCTTCATATCACAGCATAATTTCCTCACATAAAATATTGCTGATTCCAAATATTTATATTTTCCCTAGTCTCACAGCACTGTGCACCTCATCGTCACAGATTTTCCCTATTTTAATTGCAATTTTTATGTTTGTAGTTGCTATAAAAGACCTGTAAGTTCCACATGAACTTAGATAATGTCATTTACTGAGCCTTGAAAATAGAGAGCCCTTCACAAATTTTGTTATATTCTTTAAATTATTTATTTACTTTCATTTGATTTGAAAGGCAGAGAAATAGATATCACATCCACTGATTTACTCCCTAAAGGTCTGCAAGAGCCAGGGCTGGGCCATGCTGAGCCAGTCATCAAAAACTCAATAAAGGTCTCCTAAATGGGTAATAGAACCACACCGTCGCTGAGCCCTTATCTGCGGCCTCTCAAAATGCACAATAAGAAGTTGGATCAGAAGTAGATTAGCCAGGACAAATCAGTCATTCAGCCCTGAGTTTTTTCAAATGTTTTATGGTTTGCTTTTTGTTTGAAGTCCTATACAAGTAATGTTCATACATTGCAACTGGCTGCTCCTTCCTACATCTCTTAATATACAGGACTCTCTTTCCCTCTCTCCCCTTTCTTGCTCTCCTACTTTAAATGTATTTTTATAAATTTTTATTTGAAAAATGCACCAAACATAAGATTTGTACATATTTATGGGATACTATGAGGTGTTTTGTTCCCTATATACATAATATAATGTCCCATTAGGTTATATATATTTATCATTTCAACACTTAACATTTCTCCATAGTGGAAATATTCAAATACACTGTCTTACAATTTTTAGTAGATAAATATATATTAAATTTTATATCTTCACACTACTATGAAGCAGAGCACAAGAACTTCTTATTCCTAGATAGGAAGAACTTAGCAACTGTCAATAAATATTTTTGAATGGTAGGTTGATTGATATTTATGTGGGAGAAATGCTTTACTATACACAAAAACAAAATTTCTTCTTTCCATATCAATCCCCTGGAACCTTTTGTATATATTTTAAGATTTATTTTATTTATTTGATAGGCAGAGCGAGAGAAGAGAGAGAGAGAGAGAGAGAGAGAGAGGTTTTCCATCTGCTGCTTCAGTTCCCAAATGCTTGCAGTGGTTGTGTTGGGTCAGGAAGAAGCCAGGAGCCAAGAGTTTCTTCCAGGTCTCCAACGTGTGTGTTGGGCTATCTTCTACTACATATTAGTAGGGATCTGGTTAGAAAGTGGAGCAGCCAGGAATTGAGCTAGCAGCCATATCGGATACCAGTGTTGTGGGTAGCAGCTTAACATACTACACCACAATGCCAGCTGCAAGCATTTTATTTTTTAAACAATTTTGATTTTTGGTTCTAGCTTTTTCTTTCCTATTTTCTCTAAAGAGATCGTTCTATTTTTTTTTACTTTTTTGAGATAGCATATTTTAATTTACATTATAGTCAATTACTTATTCACTCCACTAAATAAATAATTCAACAAATATAAAGTAAAGTTAGAGTATCATAGACCAGCAGGAAATAAGCATGCACTACATAAGATAAAATACACAGGAAAAATATTCAACTTCATTCATACAATGTAACTTTTAAAATAGTCACAAATCTTTAAAAGTATAGCAGTATATAATCCTTATCAATTTGTTAGACAAATATTTAAAATAAAGTTTGACAAAACACTTAGCAGCAAAACTGATACACTCCAACATTTCTTTCTCCTTTTTTTTTTTTTCAATTTTAGCTTCCGCATATAAAGGAGAACATATGCTATTTATCTATCCAGGTTTGGCTGATTTCACTTAACATGGTGTCCTCCAGATCCAACCATTTTCTTGCCATTTTCTGGCTGAATAATATTCCATTATTTATATATCATATTTTGTATCACTCATCACATGAGGAACACATTGGTTGAGTCCATATTTTGGTTATTGTGAAAAGTGCTGCTATAAACATGGTGCAAAGGGTATGTCTTTTAGGCAGTTCATGTCTTTTGGATATAACCAGTAGTGTGATTATTGCAACATATGGTAAGTCTATTTCTATATTTTTAAAATAATTCTTCATACTGTTTTCCATAGCAGCTTTCCTAATTTGTATTCCCACCAACAATATGTAAGAGTCCCCATTTCTCCACATACTCTCCAGAATTTGTTGCTCTCTGCCTTTGGATAATAACCATTCTGACAGGGGTGAGGTGTATCTCATTCTAGTTTTGATTTGCATTTCCCTGATTGCTAGTGCTGGTGCATTGTCTCATATTTTTGTTGGCCATTTATATTTCTTCTCTTGAGAACTCTCTATGGAGGTCGTTTGCCCATTTCTTAACTGAATCAGTTGTTTTTCAAACAAGTTAATATACTAACAATCCTGCATTCCACACAAAAGAAAAAATATCACCTTTTGTCCATAATAACAAGTAATTATCTCTCTACTTCCTTCATTGAAATCTTTATCAGCAAGTAGTGCATGAACACACACACACACACACACACGGAGTATTCAAAAGAAACATGGAAAAATGTATTATGAAAATATATACAAGGTTTCACTTTTTTAGCACCACAATAAACTTGCATTTTAATTCTACCATTCCACTACCGTGATGTCCCTTTGCATACCATAAAATATCTGTATCTGTAGGCTAGAGCATAGGGGCATGTGTTAGAGATCAATAATATGCTGTTGACTTCATGAATTCATGCACGAAAGACAATTTAATGGTAAGCAAAATCAAAGATATAGGAATATAATGCATTTAATTTACTTGGAAGAACTTACATTGTCTCGGGACTTATAAAAAAATGCAGGTAAAGGAAAAGGCTGGCAGGGTTGTCCATCAATAGCTTTTCCCTAAAGGTTTTCACCTGTACATTTATTTCAAATTACAAATGGAAACTATTCAATGTTGTTTCAGCCAGGGACAGCATGATCTGGCTTTATTCACTAGAATGGATTTTTGAAAAGGTTTGAAGCAAACAACTGAATTATAAGCCTTCATTATACCCAATTGTTGAGGATAAGTAAAATCAGTGCTGAAAAATCTTTTCTAAAACTTACTGGATACATAGAAGATAGAGATGATAGAGAATGAAGTGATGGGGACAGAGAGGACAGATTACATCTTAGTTAGCAACTATTTACTGACCATAAACTCTTACAGGTCTTAGGTGAGTTACATGTTATTTCTAAGGAAAAAAAGTGATATTATTTGATTGTTCAATCATAAAAAGTGATCCAACTTGCTAAAAAAGTTCAATCTAATATTCAACAGATCCAAAATCATTCAGATTAATGTCCTCTAATTAAAAATAAATTAGTAAGTAATATACATAATGGTATTTGAAATATTTTAAAAGCATGATACAAAATTAATGAAGACCAATCTATTCATCTGAAGTTTATCCACTCTTAATCAGACATGAACACAACAACCTCCTTCCCAAGGAATGTCAATTTACCTTCACATATTCAGAAACATTTGTAATGACTTCAGTCTATTCTTTGAAGAATTAAATTCTGAACACTCAGTGCATTCTTTATTTAGTGCATTATTCTATTGTTCCCCTAAGCCAGCTGCTTAGTTACCTACTTAGATTTTGAATTTTCAGCAGTTTTTAATAATGCTGACTTTTCAGAGTTTTTACTGTCATTTCAATTATAATTTTCACCAATATTTCTTTTCAACAATACAATGTGCTTAGCGATACTAAGAAGTGTAATTGCTCCTGGGCTGAAAATGCATGGTCTAACAAATATGTAGTCAGTTTTCTTCAACTTTCTCCAAAGTAGCTTTTGAGTTAGAACTAACAAACATATTATTAGTTTTTCTAAATAATTTATAAATAACAAAATTGTGTGTATTGATATCTTTCGATTATAAGTACTTTGTCTTATTTTTCTACTTGTAGACATGAATTCTATTGATTTCTTGATTTTTTTCCTCTTCCCTTTAAAGAACAAAGGTTTCTGAACTGATAGACTTATGCAATAGAAGAAAACTTTTTGCTAAAATATAGATAGCTGACTGAAATAATAAAAAATAGTGAAAATATGAACTTGAAAGCAATTAAAATTTCCTGCTGCAAACAAAAATCTCTGAAACTTACTATATTGATACACTTATCCTTCATTCATGCAATAGCTCAAGAAATGTTTATTGAGTACCTACTGGAAGCCTGATACTGACTTAGACATTAGTGACAAACAAAGTAACAACATTCCTAAGTCCAACTCATCTATAGAGACAGTTAACAAGAAAGTACATGCTTGGATTATGAGAAGATAAGTGTCCTTGGGAGAAAGAAAGTTGGATAAGGGAGATGTGCTAGTCAGTGTCTAGGAGAGCACCCATTTCCATTCCAAATTGGAGAGACAAGGAAACAGAAAGGATTAATAAGTTAAAGCAAAACCAAAACCAACAAGGTAAACATTAAGTTCTATTGTGTTGGGTGCTGAGCTACCAATGTCTTGGAAAACCCCACCCTACAGCTTTGCTGGTTGCAGCCCATTCTTCATTTTTCACAGTTGGAGTCTTTGCAGTTCCACTAGGCATTACCCTGGTTGGAATTCCTTGCAAGGTTTCTATCTGGCCCCCACTTTGTCCAAAAGATCATTTGAAGTCTTGGTGGAGTTCTCCATGCCTCCATGACTCCATTGATCTTCGCCCATGTGCCTGCTGATGCTTGTACTCTTTCCAAGATTGTCTGCCTACTGCTTGTAGTGTTTTTCAGCAGATGGGTCACATTTCCGGCCCTCTACTATTTTGGAGGTTCCTCTGCAGCTGTAATCTGAGAGCTTCACTGCATATTACTCCATGCAAGGGTTCCAGCCCCACTGTAATACTCTGCCTAGCCACCAAAGGTTTCCTTTGAAATCTTGGTGGAAGCTGACATGACCTCATAATTCTTGAACGCCTGGGGAAAATCAGCACTATTTGGATGATGCCCAGATTTGCCACCAGCAGGAGCCTCAACTAGAATTCCTTGCTGAAAGGACTCTATCTTGGAAGACCTACATTCCTTAGTTAGCCAAACTATAAATTTTCAAAATGTTTATGTTCTACCTACTGTTGCTTCCAGTTTTCTTTGTAAAACTTTCTGAGAGCAGTCATTAACACTCATGCTGCTGCCTGAACACTTTTCTATCTTGAAATTTCTTCTAATTAACAGCCCAATCCACCATCAGCCTCCCACAAAGTCTCAGGATAGGGGCACAATGCAGCCAGATTTTTGTCCACAGTATGGCAAGGGTGATCTGTCATTCAATTTCTGATAAGATACTCATTTCCAACCAAAACATCCTCACCAGCATGGCATTCATTATCCACAGTTCTATTTGCATTCTGGTCTTCTGAACCCTCATCAGAATTTCTCATAGCACTGAGCTTACAGCTTTCTAGACTTTCTCTGAATGTTATGAGCAATTCTGAAGAGATTTCTACTTTTTATTACCTTAAATAACATATCAGATAGGAGATTCTTGGGAAATAAATTGTTTAATTCAGCTCATACATTAGATGTTACAGTTCAGAATCAGACGTCACAATAATTCTGTATCATATGGAGGTTGAATACAACATGTTAGGGGAATGACCTTTTTTGTGAGCCTGGAAAGCAAAGAAAAAGCTTGGAAGCACTAGAACTAAAATAGTCAATGCTTTCATGAGGACCACCCTCTGAGGACACAGCCCCTCTAAAGACCTCCCAGGAGACCAACCTCTCAAATGCCATAATTACATTAAGTATCCACTGTTAATCCATCAACCATTAATATTAAGACATCCGAGTTTAAACATTGTCATGAATTTTAGGCAGACAAAGCCTACTCAGCCCATAACAGCAGCTGAAAATGGTATGGTCAGACATAAGAGAAAACAAAATTGAAATGTAAAATGTAAGCAATGTTCACTCCAGAACTATTTGGTAGAGAGAGAATTAGCATCCCTCTTTCAGCTGTTTAGATCACTGACAAATATCACACAATGTTAGAAACTGTTACAAACATCTATTTTAAGTTATACTATTTTTTATAAACCAACTTATCTCAGGGCCAGTGTTGTAGCATAGTGGTAAAGATGTCCTCTGCAGTGCTGGCATCCCTTATGGGTGCTGGTTTGAGTCCTGGCTGCTCCACTTCTGATCCAGCTCTCTGCTATGGCCTTGGAAAGCAGTAGAAGATGGCTCAAGTCCTTTGGCCCCTGCACCCGCGTGGGAGACCTGGATGAAATCTCTTGGCTGCTGGCTTTGGATTGGCGCAGCTCCCACCTTTGCAGCCATTTGGGGAGTGAACCAGTGGATGGAAGACATCTCTTTGTCTCTGTCTCTCTGTCTCTGGCTCTCTCTCTCTCTCTCTCTGTCTCTGTCTCTCTGCCCCTGCCTCTATGGAACTCTGCCTTTCCAACAAATAAATAAATTAAAAAAAATGATTCCACCAGGGCAAAC
Organism: Oryctolagus cuniculus; assembly: GCF_964237555.1. Taxonomy (NCBI): domain Eukaryota; kingdom Metazoa; phylum Chordata; class Mammalia; order Lagomorpha; family Leporidae; genus Oryctolagus; species Oryctolagus cuniculus. The sequence continues at coordinate 114,894,474 of NC_091435.1, forward strand.
TCATCTACAACTCATCACATATTTTATGCATATCACTATTTTTGTGTCTTTCTTCCAATTAGATAATGCAAAAGACTAGCTTGGGGAATAGGCTTGTGCAAAAGTCACATGAGTCACTTTCAGGCTGAATATTTGAGAACTAAAATAATTTTCCCATCTTTCCAATAGAAAAAATTTTGTTAAGCCAAAGATAATTTTAGAAGCTCACGTTTTTACAATGTTAACTAACCTATTTGCCTAATAAACAAACTCACCTTATTATAGCTTTATATTCATTAAACAAACAATTTAGTTTTTGACTACCTAGCTCTAACTATTAAGAATGTGTCATCATGCTCCACATGAAAATTTATGTACATTTACAGGTACATATCCTATTGTAAATTAGTAAATCAGTAGAAGAATTTTAATTGTAGTCTTTCAAAAGGATAAGTACACTTCTTACATGAAAAAAAAAAAAGTTTTAGATCTAAAATACAATCATTGACTGTTCTTCAATAATTCTTCTATGAACCGTACTCCTTTTTGATAAAGATTTATTTTATTTATATGAAATACAGAGTTACAGAAGGAAAGAGAGGAGAGAGAGAGAGAGAAAGAGAGAGAGAGAGAGGTTTTCCATGTGCTGGTTCACTCCTGAAATGGCCAAAGCAACCAGGGCTGGCCAATGCTAAAGCCAGGAGCCAGCAGTTTCTTCCAGGTCTCCCCTGTGGATGCAGAGGCCCAATCAACTTGGGCCACCTTCTGCTGCCTTACCGGGTGCAATAGCAGAGAGGCGAAGTGGTCGGGACTCATATTGGCATCCATATAGGATGTCAGCACTCTGAATAGTGGCTTAACCTGATGCATCACAGTGCTATCTCTGGTACTCTCTTCTGATGCACACAAATGTAGCCCAGCAAAATGTATTCATCTATTTTCATTCTCCAATTGCTTTGTATGTTTTATATTTAAGTACTGTTTACAATATACACTTATAAAACATTTATTAAAATCATGGAAGAGTATACAGAGATCAAAATAAACTATGTATTTTCATTTTATCCAAGTATCACAAATATCATTCAATATGTTTTTTAGTTTAGGTTTTTGCCTTATAAATGCTCTAAAAGCCCCAAGGTCAGAAGTGAATTAAATGTACAACAATACAATTTATCTTTAGGTTTAACCTATTGTCTGGGTACAATTTAAGTATATCTTTTACTTGTTCTGTTTTTGGCTCAAATACAATTTTCAGCAACTCATTCCTCAGGATTCTCTTTTTTAAGCAAACGGTCTTTTTAGCCTTCTTTATATATCCTATTTTCCAGACCATTTAGTATTATCATCCCTCAGTGCAGTGCTCTCTGGATCCTTTACAGATTTTTTTATGTTCTTTAAAGTTTAAGACATAAAAGCCTCAGAATAATATAAACTTAGCACAAATAAAAAATCCATGTGTACAGATATTTTTGTGAGTCAGTTGTTCTCTGTATAATTCAGAGTAAAAATCAAGTCTGAAAGATACCATGATTTGACAAATAAGATATTTTGCTATTAAAAAGTTGCTTTGATAATATGGTGCTGCCATGACACTATGAAAATGCATTTGGATATATTTCTTGTTTCCCACTGATGTCAAAGTGAACCCAAAATACATTGAAATCTTGTCAGTGATTTAGGCCAGTGATTGCTTTTCATGTATGTGATAGAGATGCCAAGCAAATGTTAGACATATAAATTCAAGCATTTTTTATTCTATATGTCCTTAATAGTATTTAAACATAACCTTAAACTTTTTTTTATTCTATGATTGTTAGTTTATTTATATCTTTTGAAAAAAAGAGCTATACTTGGTTGAGTTCTTTGTTTTGGTTTATATTTTTATGTTTCAAATTACTTATTTTGATTTTTTGCATAAGTTGTAGCATAAATATTGTGTTTGAATTTTAACACATCTTAAAACTAGTTTCTTTTTTGTTTGTTTACTTATCAGATAATAAGTAGACTTCAGGTTCAAGTGCTGCACAATTGATTCTTAGTCTTAGATTAATTGACCTCTCAGACCTAAAATTAGATTACAGGCCAACATACTCATTTGGTTGTGAATTACTTAGGAGACAATAATCCTATTAGTGCCCCCCTTGGAGTCTATGATTTCATTCCTAAATACCAACATCATGGTTTCCAAAGTTTTCTTATAGAACATTAGTTCTTCAATGTTTCTTATCAGCAGTAGTTTCCAGTACCAGTTAGGTTTGGGAATCAGGGCATGTAGCATACCATTTAAGAGGTATAAAATGTCCATTGAAGCTGTCAAAACTCTAAGGACTACTTAAATAAATAAATGTATTTAATTTTTAGCAATCAGTTTCTCACGATCTCCAAATTACCAACAATTCAAGTTCCCAGATAAACTGGAACCTTGTCACAAAGTTAACATGTTCTTATATCAGAAACTGAAGAATTCAAAAGAGGATCTGGTACTGTCTGCAGGATCCATAGGCTAAACTGCTCTTTCTCGCTTTAAAAAAAAAAAAAAAGTTGAACTAGTAGATATCAAAAAGCCTGTGAAAGCAACCACACCTGCATACAGTTCCCAACTATCCAAGTGTAAAAATAAAACATGTTATGCTCCTCTTCTGCCTTCCAAATCTGATGCCAAACATCTTTTGTGTAACCTGCTAATTTACATCTATTCTGGGAAGAGATTTCTAGAAAATGTGTTTCACCCTTATTTAAATTGACATAATCAAATTCTACTCTCCTAGCTAGGCAAGGAACAGTAAAGGGGGCATCCTAGAAATTAGGGCTAATATGGGTGAAATCCCAGAAGCATTAAAGAGCTTGGTGTGTTTCATAAATTGACAACAGAAGAGGATAAACAACAGTAAAGGAACAGGAGAAGAGCATGAAATATTTAGGAGATAAGCAAGGTTGAAACAGTGCAATGTCACGAGTTATGTAGGACCAAAAAGTAATGTTTCTGTCAAAATCATCTATTTTTGATAAGGCAGGATCAAGTATCTTAGCTGTGTGTACTAGCTGCAAAGTGAGGTCACAGCATCGATAGCATTACTTGAAACTCAGAATGCTTACCATAATCCTCTGGAGAGCTATGAATGATCTCATTTGAACCAGAATAGAATAGACATTGGTTCACAACAGAGTACTCCTGTTAATTTGAGTGTTTTCCTTCAAAATTCACCTTTCTTTTTCTTGGGTCCTAGAGGATGACAAGGTAAGATATTAAGAGAGATCAAGTTAATTGGAGGTAAAATATTGAATATTCTTGTATGACAACACACTAGAATATAAGCCAGCCCCTGCTTATATTCTTAATAGAAATATCTTGAAGATAAATTCAACTTCAGATGGCTTACAGTGAGAACCCCTTTGCAGGACTGCTTTGCTTTATATCCCTCCTCCTTATCCCAGGTTTTGAATAATGTAACTCTTCCCCCTTCTTCCACTTACACAACCTACTTCCTTCTAATGGAAGATATGTAGATCATGAGGGATTCCTCAAGGGTGAGTGCCATTTAAACAAGGGCTTGAGAGTATGAGCAGTTTGCTCTCCTTCTTTCTCAAATGTGTCACGTGATACCTTCTGCCCTGTCATGATGCTACAAGAAGGCCCAATGTGGCCCCTAGAACTTGGACCTGCTGGTCTCCAGAACAGTGAGCCAAACAATTGTTTATAAGTTACCAAGTCTGTAGTATTCTATTAGAGCAATACAATATTGACTAAGACACCGTATGAAGCACTTATAACAGCATCAGGCATTATATAAATTACCCTTCAGTGTGGATGCGGGTGTGTACACATGCATTCATATGCATGTTTTACAGATATATATGTGTTTTTAGTACGTGTGTGTTCTGTGTATGTATGTATATATTTGTAATATGCCATTATATCTTCTAACATAAAATGATGATTTTTTTTTAATTACCAGATAACTTCATAGCTTAGGACTTCTAAGGATCTGAAGAGCTGAGGTATCTTAGACTCCTCAAGAGAAGAGAGATGAAACTGCTGCAATTAAGCTTATCCGCTGCATCAATGAGAGAGGCTGCAGTCTTGTATGGACTGAAAAGAAAGTGAGATTTTCACAATTGCCATGTAGCAGGGTAACATTTCAATTATTATACTGTTTAGAAAAGGTTATAGCCTTAAAAATGTAATTTTTATTCAGCATTATTGCAGGGTCTACAATTTATTCCATCATTTCAGTACAGAGAATCAGAATCATAGATGATGAATGTCTTTTACAAGAAAAACATTTTCAGCTCTAGAGAGTAATTTATGAGACTATATTCATGTTATGAGCAGAATACAGAGTGCACGAGATGCTCACAGTGCCCTGTTCTTTACCAATGGTCCCTTTCTACTTGTCTCGATATCTATTACTCTAAGAAGTGGTGTTGATTGGTTCTGATTTTTCTCCTTCATGTTAGAAGAACAATAGCTGTGCTCCTCTTCACAAGGTCATGTTGGCCTTTCCCATCCTCTCCTGCTTTTTTTCTGCTGCTATAAATTACACACATAGCATTTATTTTTTTTTATTTTTTTATATTTTTTTTGACAGGCAGAGTGGACAGTGAGAGAGAGACAGAGAGAAAGGTCTTCCTTTGCCGCTGGTTCACCCTCCAATGGCCGCCACGGCCAGCGCACTGTGGCCAGCACACCGCTCTGATCTGATGGCAGGAGCCAGGTACTTATCCTGGTCTCCCATGTGGGTGCAGGGCCCAAGGACTTGGGCCATCCTCCACTGCACTCCCTGGCCACAGCAGAGAGCTGGCCTGGAAGACGGGCAACTGGGACAGAATCCGGCGCCCGGACCGGGACTAGAACCCGGTGCGCCGGCGCCGCAAGGCGGAGGATTAGCCTAGTGAGTCGCGGTGCTGGCCCACACATAGCATTTAATACAGCTAGGGACAACTATCAAGATGATATTTCATGTAGGAATTATCTAGATTGTTGCTACTTTTTTAGAAGATGCTGTATAGTCTGTAAGAGAATTGTTACCTCTGGTGTCCCCAATTGTACTAATGGGACCATATATCAACAGAATCACAGTGGTTGAGCAAAAGCAGGCATGAGAATTAATCTAATAAAGTCTCCTCATTTGATGTAAGAGCATAGAGAGGCCCATAAAGGTAATACTGACCGAGCTAACTGTAATCCCCTTTCTAAAAAAAAAAAAATCCAATTCCATGATAAAAAAAATAAAATCATCACCATCATAATCAGAAATAGTTATTTAAATAAAGAGGCAAAGTAATTATGCCAAAAAATTTAAAATTATAATAGATTATGAAAAAAAACAGTAGGGATAAAGAAAACAGCTAGTTATAAAGAGGTTCTAAAGAGACATATCAACAAATGTAACTAAGTAATCAAAGTCTTATTGAGAGTTAAAAATCCAACTCTGTTCCTAGATAAATCATGACTGGTCCTTTGCTTATTTCCCCAAAATGTTCAAAGATAAAGAAACTACATTAATGAGGTACAGTTGAATATGTTCTAAATATTTCATTTATAGAGGAAAGAATTCCTGTGACCACAATATGCTATTAAAATTTTCCAAAGGTCTCTTTAAAGAAAACAGTACAAAATAGTCTATGAAACTGTAATGAAGCACTAAGGGAAATAAATGTGGAATATGATTTTGATTTTCTAGACATAAAAGAAGCAGAAAGTGAGGAAATATCTCTGGGAGTGATCAAACGCAGGGAGGAAGAGCAAGACTAGGGGACCAAATGCCAGGGTTTCCTCCATACAATAAATAAGACAAACTCCTTCCAAATGACATTCCTGAGCTTTCTCACTGAGATTCTGTTATTCATGGCCCAAAATAAAGGGTGTGCTTGGTTCCTTGGGCAGGGGGGTAGTCAAAATAGCTCATCAAATCATAAAACTGAAAGAAAAAAAAGATGAATTAAAGTATCAGATGACCTTGTTTCTTTACTTCTACTTAAACAAGTAATACCATTCTTTAAAAATCTATTCTAGATGCATTGCCAACTTCCATTTCAGCTTACCTACAATGGCCTTAATGTCACTAGCTATAAAGTACATTGTAGGCCCAGAAACATCATTTACAGCCTTCATGTTCTTGTCTGTGAATTCTTACCAAACACATTTCATCAGTTTCAACTTGTCCTAGTGATCTATTACATTCTGCTCCACCTCAGTCATAATACTTATTTCATTTTAAACATTTATTTACTTTTCCACGGCCTCTACAGGACTGGAAGCTCCTTAAACAAATGGTTTTATTATTTATTGTATCCTCATACCTAGCAGTGTGTTTGGCACTTTGCAAGCTTCCATTAAATCTTTGTAGATAACTAGAACAATGAATATGTAAATGGGCAAATAAATAAGAATAGCCAATCTGTTAACTTCAGGTTATCTTCTTAAAGTCTCAGCAATTCTCACAAGGGTTCATATCAGGTCTTATATTTCTAGTGTCCTACACTTTTGTTGAATTGCATAGCATAGAACAAATACTAAATATTATTGTATGCCATAATTTAACTACATATTCCACTGTGACACACTGCAACAACATGTTAGATTACAGCTTGTTATGATTTATGTGCTTTACAGATACCCCGCTATAAAGTAAACACAATTTAGAATTTATCATTTAGAGGATTATTATAAAATATAATCTTTCACAGTCTTGAAATCCATTATACTCCAGGTTTCCAAGTAAGGAACTTGAGAAACACACACCTATCCACATATAAAAGAAACAAAAACACAGGTCATGCTGGCCCTAGTGGATTTTTAGTATGAGTGGAAAGTCTCACTAGAGGCAGGAAAGAGAAAAATCAAGTGGTGTTTTTTCTAAAGTATTTTATGATATCACTCATTGTTACTCATTCAACATTTGTCAAATAGCCATTCTGCAGAAAGCTCTAGGGCTATTAAGGCTAGAAAGAGAAGAAAAAAAAATCTCCCTTTCTATTTTCTTATATAAAAATCACATTTGAAAGAACATTTGGGGCCAGCACTGTGGCACAGTGAGTTAAGCACCAGTTGCGATGCCATCATCTCATATAGGACTGTGAGTTTGGAGGGTAGTTACTCTTCAGTTGTCTTGTGATGTGCCTGGCAAAGCAGCAACTTATGGTGTACATGCTTGGACCAGCCATGTAGGATACCTAGATGGAGTTCCTGGCTTCTGTCTTCAGCCTGGACTAGAGTGACTGTTGGGGCCATTTGGGAAGTGAAGAAGCACATGGAAGATCTCCCTCTCTCTCTTTTCTCTCTCTCTCTCTCTCTCTCTCTTTCAAATAAATAAATATTTTATAAAAATGCCCAAAATCTATTGGTAATGTTTTTGCAAAGCATTGTTCCAAGTTCTGTATATAACTCATCTCATAAAATTTTCACAGCAATTGAACTGAGATGACAGAAACGAAGTGACCTGCCCAGTGTCCCATACCTAGAAACAATCGAGGTTAGGATTCACCCTGCAGTCTGGCTCTGCAGCTGACTTCACAGAAGTCTCCAGTGAACTTAGGATTCACATCCATTCATGTCACAAAATGCATTTGAATACATAAATGTATAAAGTTTTATTTATCAATAATAGAAAACAACATGTTACATGTTTGATCTTTACAAAGACATTCTTTTCTCTCCCCCCGCCCCCCACCACCACACCTGAACAGTTCTCCATTCTTTCCCAGGATTTCACTTGTAAATGGAGTCCTTGCACCAAACTCCCTTTTGGGAGTGTTTACTTTCCAGGAGATGTTGTTTTAAAGGTACTGAGTATAGTGGCCAGGGCTGTTGTGTAAAAGGTCAGTCCTTCACCTGCAGGGCAGACATCCCATCTGGGCCTGTTCACATCCCAGCTGCTCCATTTCCTATTCAGCTCCCTGCTAATGCACCTAGGAAAGCAGCAGAAGATGGCTCAAGTACTTGGGCCCCTATGCCCATGTGGGAGACCTGGAAGAAGTCCCTGGCTCCTGGCTTTGACCTGGTCTATCCCTGGCCTTTGCGGGTATTTGGGGAGTGAACCAGCAGATGGAAGATTTTCTCTCTCTCTCTCCTTTCCTCTCTGTATTTCTGCCTTTTAAATAAATAAATATTTTTTTAAAAAGTACTGAAAAAATAATAATAAAGACAGATGGTGTGTGTAGAATTCCTATCCTGCCACTTGCTAGTTCTATAAGTTAAATTATATAACTTGATTGAATCTTCCTGATCTAGTCTGTGAACAAAACAGGAAAATGATTGAAAATGAAGTAATTAGCCTCCTTGAGGACATCTGGTAACAGTATCATGTGGCACTAGAGGAAAAAAAGCACTAAAAAAAATTCTAATAGACAAATGCTGAAAATATTACTCAATCAGTTAGGACTGGTATTCATCCAGCAAATCATGATGATAAGAAAATATTGATGATTAAAATATTGAGGTACTTCCTAGAAAGTTAGTAGCTGCCTATGGATCCTAAGTCAGAGAAGTAAAAGGGGCCAGCACTGTGGCATAACGGGTAAAGCTGCCGCCTGCAGTGCTGGCATCCCTTATGGATGCCAGTTCAAATCCCAGATGCTCCACTTCTGATCCAGCTCTCTGCTATGGCCTGGGATAGCAGTGAAAAATGGCCCAAGTCTTTAGGCCCCTGCACCCACATAGGAGACCCAGAGCAAGCTTCTGGCTTCGAATGGGCGCATCTCTGGACATTGTGGCCAATCGGGGAGTGGTCCAATGGATAGAAAATCCCTTTCTCCTCTCCCCTCTCCCCTTTCCCCTCTCCCCTCTCCCCTCTCCCATCTCCCCTCTCCCCTCTCCCCTCTCTGTGTAACTCTAACTTTCAGATAAATAAATAAATCTTTACAAAAAGTAAAAATGAAGCCCGCTTCTGTAGGACTCCTCCAAATGCCTGCTTCAGATCCACAACTTAATCCTTTCTAATGAACAGACCTTGTGATATGCTCTTTGTAGAGATGTTCAGAAAAAACTCTTGCTTTAACACATATCTCTTGAGCATACCAAGTACCTCTCAGAATCAGACTTACATGGTCCTGTAAGAGAACCCAAGGTCTGTGCACAACCGTTTAGAAAAGAAAATCAGTTTTGGAAAAGCGAGGGTCTTGCAGGCATCTATTTTAGAAAATGACCAAAGTCTGTCTTGAAAAATCAGTAACATACAATTTTCTTAAGTGTTTAGATGATTCTCTCTACTACCTAAGTGGATTACATTTAATGAGAATTAGGGATTTAAGCATTCCATTTTATTCTCTACTAAATGGTATAAATTGTTTGTGTTCTTCTCAATAGTTTATAAACTCACAGGAAGATTTGGCACCTGGATTCTCATTGACATTTGGTTCTTGCTGAATGTTACATGTGCTGCAGAGCCGTTTATTACTTTACAGCAATTTTCCCTCACCTTAGACACTAATGACTCATTACTAATCCATTATACTCCAGCTATTCAACTTCTTTACGGCATAAAATTGTACTTCATTTTTTTTAAAAATCTGTGCTTTCAATCTAAACCAGGGACTCCACTGATGTACAGATGCAAAATATGCTTGAGTAAGCTTTCACACGGGAAACATTTTTCTGCAAGATAAAGCTTGTTTCATTAAAGGAAAATGAAAATGTTAACAGCCAGATATCAACTAATCAGAATCTTAGTCATTAATAGATATCATATCAAGTATAAGTATACAAGAGAGAACAGTTTGATCTAAAGACAATGGGAGTAAAACAAAACTTCTGATATTAATAATGAAAAGCATTTTACAGTGAATGCTATATCCACCTAACAGAGTAAATTATGCTGAGAAATGAAATTTAATGGGGACACTGCATGGAGCTTGCTTTCTATGCTCCTATGTTTGAAAAACTGTCTGTACTCTCTTAAATTTAATAGCTGGTTTAGGAAACAAACTGATAACATGCAGAGTAAAGGAAGAAAAGGCATAAAAGCTTTTTAATTGCTAATGTCACACACAAGGAAATTATTGGGGGAAAAAGTAAATATCCACACTATTGATGAATTTGAAAGTTTATATAGAATCTTAATAGAGGAAGGATGAGAAATGCATGTCAATTATGAGAAACTACATTATTTTAGGAAGGATGAGTATGTTCTTTTAGAAATAGTTTGGACATAGCATAATGTTTGACAAAGTTGACTATATTTAAACTTAAACACTCCTCTCCTCTAGGAAGAGTTGATTGTTCCTGGTTGACGAAACAGCTGCAGGATTTTTGACAACTGAATTCCTTTTTGTCAATAAAAATGGATAACAGAGTTCAGGGAAAGTTACCCTCTCCTCTATTTTTCAAATATTTTCAGCTTAAAATTATTGATATACTAAAGTAGCATATTTTGGAGTGGAATGCATCAAATAAATTCACAATCGTATTTTGAGATGGTACACTCTGGTATGCAACAGTTGAGATCAGATTATAGAAATCTAGGTACTGAGTCAACTATTCCTAGATGAGCCTACAGAGAATAAGAATATCAATGCGCTGATCATAACTAATTTGTTTATTGCAACCCTGCAATGAATTTACAAAGGCAAATTACTTCCAAGGATGTTCCCTACAGTTCAAAAACTTTCCCATTTCTAATTTTATTCACAAAATGTTATACATTAGAATACCTTTCCCTATCAAATTTGGTACTTTGTATAATCCTGAGTCTTAAGTGAGAATTTAACTGCAGCATAAATATGCAAATACATTAATTCTTTTGTTATTTCAGGGAGTCTTCCATGGTGGTGTAGTTTAGTGAACATGCAAGTTAGACTAAGGGTTCATTTGTAAATTTAAATTAAAGGAAAACAAGTTTAAAGACAGAAATCATCACTGTTCCCTGAACATGTATTGCCTATGCCCTGTAGCTTTTCAGTAAGGTTAGAAAATCAACAATTGGGGCCCTGCACTGTGGCGCAGTCATTAGCGCCCTGGTCTGAAGGGATGGCATCCCACATGGATGCAAGTTCAAGACCCGGCTGCTCCATTTCCAATTCAGTTCTCTGATATGGCCTGGGAAAGCAGTAAAAGCAGCAGAAGATGGCCCAAGCCCTTGGAACCCTGAACCCACGTGGGAGACCCGATGGAAGCTCCTGACTCCTAGCTTTGGATTGGCCCAGCTCTGGCCATTGCAGCCAATTGGGGAATAAACCAGAGGATGGAAGACCTCTCTCTCTCTTTCTCTGCCTCTCTTCTCTCTGTGTAACTCTGACATTCAAATAAATAAATAAATCTTAAAATAAAAAACAACAATCTCAGGATGTTATAAAAGGAAAAATAACAGATCAATGAGAACCCAGAAAATATTTTATAGCCAAAAAAAGAAGGAGTATATAAGAGGATATGAGTTAGATTGCATTGGTTCTAATGCATTTCCAGCTAACACGGAAATCATTATCACACACATTTTTGTGAAAGCTTCCTTTATGAAAAGAGCCTTGTATAGAATTGTTACATATCATAGATGTGATTTCTATTTATTCATTTTATCATTTCATAGGCTGTTAATCTTCTTAGTAATGAATTTGCCTTCTTTATTTCTGTATTACTAAAAAAAAGTTTAGTTTGTGATTTAAAGTACCTCAAAATAGTTATTGAAAAAGAGCATATGAAAATATTTCAAAATTTATGAAAAAACTTTGAATAAAAGATAAGTTTATGTTGACACAAAAAATTTGAGAATCATGCCTATTAGGGCTGTTCAAAATACTGTTGGAAAAATCACATTATGAAAAAAATACATGTGATTTCAAAGTTTTTTTTAACAAAATAAGCTTATCTTTCAACTCCATTTTTTTCACAAAATTTTGAAGCACCCTTGTTAGTAGAGATGACTGGAATAGAGTTCCTTGTCTTCCCACAAGAAAAGAATTTCAGATGTGAGACAGATAAGTAAGCAAAGCAGCAAAGTGTGGTAAGGAAGTACATCTGAGAGGCCGTATGGGCATGTCTTCAGATGAGGCTGGGAGAGTGTGCCAGGCTGGACACACATACATTCAGACTGGAGTTCTATGGGTATGTGGTCCACTTTTTCCCTCCCACTCACTTTTCTTCTTGGATGAAGGGCTTCCTGTCTATGAAATTTATTAAATTCTTCCCAAGGTTTTATTCCCCAATGTCATCAAACTGGGTAGGCTTCTTGGTGTCAGGTCAGGAAGCTTCTCCTGTGGTGTCCCCAAGGCAAGAAGGCTGGGATCATCCACAAACTCATTGGAGGACTTTGTGTAAAGTGTGTAAAGTGTGGCTGCTTGCAAGGCATGCTTCTAAGGCTGCTGCAGTCCTTCCTACAGGGGCTTTTTTTCTTTTCCTTTCAGCCCCTTTCAAAAAGCTAGGCTAAAGTCTATCTTCCTATTTAACACCCTCATATAGTCCAACAATACTCAGAAAAAGGCCCAAAGAAAACAATTGTAAAAGAAAAGCAACTAAAATTAATTATTAAAATCTAATTACTTTCATGAGATTTATTCGTTGAGACCATTTTTAAATAAACAAATGTTAAATTCTAAATATACCACTTTTTATTCATGTATAACAGTACCTCCTTTAGCATTTGTTGTGCTAGTATGAATTATACAATATTTATTGGTTTACTACTTACTGTAAGATAAGTCACTAATCATTTCAAAAACAAGTTATTAAAGTTGAATTACATGGGGGCCAGCACTTTGGCACAGTGGATTAACGCCCTGGCCTGAAGCACCAGCATCCCATATGGGCGCTGGTTCTAGTCCCGGCTGCTCCACTTCCGATCCAGCTCTCTACTGTGGTCTGAGAAAGCAGTGGAAGATGGCTCAAGTCCTTGGGCCCCTGAACCTGCATAGGAGACACAGAAGAAGCTCCTGGCTCCTGGCTTCGGATCTGCGCAGTTCCAGCCATTGAGGCCAATTGGGGAGTGAACCATTGGATGGAAGAAATATCTCTCTCTCTCTCTGCCTCTCCTCTCTCTGTGTAACTCTGACTTTTGAATAAATAAATAAATCTTTAAAAAAAAGTTGAATTACATGAGCAACTTTTGGGACGGTTAAAACTTAATGTATGAGATGGTACAAAGTACTAAATGATAATTTAAAAAAATCAAAGTTGATTTTGTAGTATGAACTTCATGATGTTGTAGGTTTTAAGAAAAAGGAGATCTTAAATTAATAATCATGGATACAAAAACAAAGGAAAATTTCAAAAGACATTTTTTAGAGTAAGAGGTATATATAGAGGTAGAATTAACTAATGGAAGTGAGTATAATGTTGACAAGTAGTAAAAATGCAAGAAAATTTTAAAGGGAATGCACATTAAAACACGAAATAACAAAGTGTACACTTGATAATAACTAGAGTTATGCATAAGCTGTAAGAGAGACAAACATCTGAAAGAATTGGGATACCATATATAAGATTTGATTTTGGAAGTACTTTCCAGTGTCCACAGCAACACTGGCTACATGGATACAGAAAGAAATAAAATGAGTGCTGATGGAATGTACTAGAAAAGCTAATGCGCTTGGAGTGGTTGAATAAATTTCTAGCTACTAGATTGTTCTGACATTATTTTGAACCTCTCCCTGTGGAACTAAAACTCATATGTTTCATCTTAAGATGTGATAGAAAGTAGCAGGGAATCTCACATAACATATTACGTTTACGACAAATGTATTATCCCAAGTGGTCAGTCTATTCATGTCTAGACTTCAACAACTATTCCACTTTAAGAAAGAAATGTGGAGAAAAAAACTCATTGTTAATAACTGAATGCTGTTACTGTCCAATGTTGCTAGCTTTTAGTAATGTTAGAGTGTGGCAAGGAAACCAAATCCAGTACCAAGGTCAAGGTGCCTGCAGGTGGGGACAAAAAAGTCATCACCAAAAGTTTTTGGGAACACAACAGTTCAATCTAAGAAATGGATATGGTTTTATCAACAAGAATGGAACCAAAAAATGACACGTTTGTCCACCGGACTACCATGAAGAAGAAAAACCCCAGAAGTCCCTTCTCAGTGTAGGAGACTCAGAGACTCTGGTTTTGAAAGTTGTTGAAGACAAAAAGGGTGTGGAGGCAGCAAATGTTATAAGGCCCTGTTAGAGCTCCAGGGCACAGCCCTAAACATTACAGACTCTCTCTGTTGTAGTGGTCCTCCATGCAATGACCAGAAGAGATACCACAGCAGTGAGAGTGGGGAAAAGATGAGGAATCAGGGAACACTCCTAAAGGCCAGGCCCAACCATGCCAGCCCTACCACAGGCAAAGTTCACACCTTAGAATATATGGAGACCCCAAGGGTGTTGCCAGCCTCCTGTGCTGTGATAGGAGGTGCTGGCCACCAGGGTCCAGAACAAGGTAGACCAATGAGACATACTGTGTATCTTCCTTACATTCCTCAATTCCACAGGGGTCCTCCTCACCAAAAACAGCCTAGAGAGGACTGCAATGTGGGGATAAGGAAAATCAAGGTGATGAGACCCTAAGATAGCAAAGAAACAAAAACAGCCAGCCTACCAGCTGAGAATTCCTTTGCTAAGAGCCTGAAAAGGGCATGGGTGAGCAAATGCCTGACTAGCATCTCTACCATTATCTGGCTTAGGAATCCAACTATAAGGAATGCATGTGAAATACCAGCAATAAGAAATGAACAAAAGATTTAGCATAAAATTATTTAGAGAAAATTGGGATTTGAAAATTCTATTGGCTGCCAGATTTCATCTTATGTAAGGAGTTATAAATTATTTGTAGTGTGTGGTCTTGTTAAAAGAGAGTCTTAGGTATTGATCTATAGAGCTTTCCAATCTTGTCGTAAGTGATTTTGAAAATTAGACAGGATTGAATATCTGTGAGACTTTAAGCTGTGAGTGGCTATGGAAAGCAGGGGCTAAAAGTAGAAGTGGATAAAAGCAACATTATAATATTGTAGGATCGGTTGGTGGAGAGGTTTATAAATCAGAAAATTACAGATTATAAATAAAATGTGTATGAATGTTCTATATTAGTTATCTCAAAGGAATGTTGAGAAGGAGTATAAAACTGAAGATGAATGATATTCAGGAGAAATAATATTCTAAGTGTATGGTGAAATAATAGAATAGAACAGTCCTGATATTACTAAGTGTTAATAATGAATAATACATGATGCTAAGCCATTGGTTGTATTAAAATTTGTAGTTGATTGAGTTTATTACTATTGATAGCAGTTGAAATATTTTAGTTCTGTTAAAACATTAAGGGTAGATTGCAAAGGAAGATATGTAATATATTTAAAAATTCACAGAATACAACATTTTTGACACTGATATTCAGTCAAAAATAGAATCAGCTCAAATTTCCTTAATGCATGTTACAGACCAGGCACTATTTTAAATCCTTATCTGAATTGACTCATTATAATAGTGCATTTCTTTTTCCAATCAGTCCTCTAAGAAATGTGCTATGATTACAAAAATTTTAATAATTTAAAAAATAATAATAATAAGTAATAATTTAAAAAAAAGAACTTGAGGCACAGTCCATTAAAAAAGCAGAAGATATCTAACTTAGATAACATATTTTCATCCAATATATGAAATAAAAGTTTAAAATCACAGTAGATTTTTATAACTGAAGGCAAATTCAAGCTTCTTTGGCATGGCATCTCATCTTACAAAACAAAAAACAAAACAAAAGTAAAAAACAGTTGAGCCCTGTGCCTCAGCCAAAACCAAGACCACCATGATATCCAAGCTCTCTTAACACCCAACCATTGCTTAACATGAATATGTTTTATTTCAGATATGGGGAAAATAATAATACCCATGCTAAATGATGGCATTGAGAAGTAAATGGGCTAATTCTCATCAAACACTGACAATCTTGTCTGTTGCATAATTAGTGCTCAATCAATTCATGCTAATATAGTTTTACTAACAATTCACTTTCCTCAGCTTAAAATATTAATTTCTTCTGAAATTCTCAGTTTTCTCTCAGGCAGTTCCATCATCCTCAGGCTTTAAGTCTTTTAAAATAGCAATGAATTGCATAAATGCTCAAATCCTAAAATTCATTACCAATCACCTAAATAATATCTAAAGATTTTTAAAACTATTTTTGTACTTTGAAAAGTTGAAAAAATGAATGATGTTTCCATGTACTTATTAGTGTTAATTACTATGTTTGAACAATCTAAGGATGTTCTGAAAGTAGTCATTGTGTTTGCTAAGTAATGCATGCAGGAGTGAGGTTAACCCTGATGCTACAATATATAGCTGCTTCTTTCCTTCTGGTTTGGGATACTTTTGCAGTACATAAATTCTTTTCAAGGTAATACTGCTAAAGTTGGGAGAAGATGGGAAGTCTTTGAGAGATAGGAATTACATATTTCACCACCTAAATGGCAGCAATGGCTTGGGGTTGGCAAGGCTGAAATCAGGAACCTGGAACTACGTCTAGGTCTTCCACATTAGTGGCAGGGGCCCAGGCACTTGGACTATTTTCCACTGCTTTCCCTGGCACATTAATAGGGAGCTGGATCAGAAGTGGAGTAACTAGGACTGCAACCAGAGAGCAAGTGAGATGCCAGCATTACAGTCTGTGGTTTAACCCACTGAGCCACAACACTGGCCCCACAATTTTACTATTGAGTTATTTAGCATCACATTGTGATTTCCAGTTCCATCTCCATTAATTATTCTCCGACGGAAAATAGTGGCTGCATTCACAGCAAAGAGTTTTGCAAAAACTTTCATAAGAAGAGTCAAAAATTCCTAGATAACAATTTATGCTTATTTTCCCACCATGAGCTCAGTTTGTGCTACATAAATCTAGAGTGTATCATTTTACCATTTATGTAATTGACATTTACTACAGTTGTTAAATATTCAGTTAGAATACTCACAATACAGTCTTGTCAGCTTTAAAACTATTGGACACCAGGTGCTATTTGTGGGGATTTGTATTTTCAATAAAATGTCCTCCAACATTAGCAGCTGTGTTTTGTCAAGAAGTTTTAAATCCATAGCATTCAGTTCCTTCTTCCTTTCTTGGATTCTACTTGCACTCCTATTAACTTGGCAAAAATTTATGCCTGAGAAAAAGTTCAGATGGATAAGGAAAGAGAGAGAAGAAGGGAAAAGCAAAACAGATTATGGTAACTTCAGAGCATTTTCTCCTGGGCTTCTCACAAACCATGTGTGGACAAGAGAAGTGACAATGATTATATTAATTCACCAGCTATTTCTATTTCTGTTCTTTAAAAGTTATTGCATAATTTAGAATTTTTAAATATTATGAGAGTTTTTCTTAATTTATATTAGAAAAGTTAATATTATTTACTTAAGACTAATTAAACCAAAGAACTAAATATTTATGTTAAAACACAAAATAGATCTTGTGGAGTTCAGTTTAACTTACTATGGCAGTTACTAACCAGATCACATAATCCTTACTGTCAAAATGAGAACACTTGTATGCCTTCACAGTAAGTTTTGTCTGTCTCTCTACCACTTGTCCTGGTAGCTCGCTTTATAAACATTTTATTTTTAAATGATTTTCATTTTATGAATTAATTTTAAAAATATTAAAATTTTCAGAAATACACAACACTCATGTTTATCAAAAATTTTGAGGGCTTCACATCAAGGAAGGCAAAAGGAAGTATATCCCTTTCCCAGAAATGGCAGTAATCAGATTTAAACATTTTTGTTAATTATGAAACACTTAACAAGGCACAGAGAAGAGGAGAGGAAACATCCAAAGAATTTTATGAGCTGTAGAACAAATCTGTAAAAGAAAAATGAATTAACATACCCAAAGAAACCAAATCCCAAAGGTCAATTTGTAAATTCTGAAGTCATGGTGTTAGTGTTATCCATCCAAAACTGTGGGCCTACACCCTAGCAAGTTCAATTGAATGTACTAGAAGGACTTGAAACACAAAGTTGTTTATTTGTAGCACATAAGCAGACCACAGAGATCCCTTTCTCAAAGCCATGACCCGGAGCAAGGGAAAACAGGTAATTTTTTTTTTAAAGAAAAAATGATTATGCAAGAAGGGAAATAC
Source organism: Oryctolagus cuniculus (assembly GCF_964237555.1). Lineage (NCBI taxonomy): Eukaryota > Metazoa > Chordata > Mammalia > Lagomorpha > Leporidae > Oryctolagus > Oryctolagus cuniculus. Next base: position 114,912,495 of record NC_091435.1, read on the forward strand.
TTGTCATCACATGTAGAGGGAGTTGCAATGTCACATAGACCCAGTCTAGAAACATGCAACCACAATGCATCGCATGTCATGGTAATGGGCTGAAGATCATCCTTAGGGGAAATTGTAGTACTAAAATAAAGTTCAGGGTGATTGCCTTTGCAGTAGTATATGGAATAGTTCAGGATGACTTGTGATTATATTTTCTCCTGGACTATAAATGAAAACCTGCAAAGCAACTTGCAGCATATCAGACACCTTGGAAGCCCTACGTCCTTTAAGTAAAAATGAGTCTCCACAAAGATATTTGAGCTGCTTTGGCATTAGCGATGGTATTACCAATGAAGTAACATATCCTATCCTCCAGAAACCCAAAGGTTCAGAGATTTTTAGTATCTAGTATTTCTGAGGGAGATGAGAGTGAAAGGAAGATTAAACTAAGTAAGAACAGTTGGAAGATTTATTTAGGCAGTATTTGGACCCTCTATTAAAGATCTTCACACGTGCTGCACTTCAAGGTAGTTTCTCTTCCTATATTTTATCAGAGGTTTGGAGTTTTATTCTTTAAGAGAGCAAACTGGAGACACTGAGCACAATGGTAGTCCCAGTTGTAGATATAAAAGGGGCTGAGTAATTAAAATTTGTTGTTATATTTACTGTTGAAACACCCGGTCACCTCTGCTTCTTCTAATGAATTCTAGAAAGACTGATATATGGCTTATAAGTCTAGACATGAGACTGGAAGAAGTTTCTATGAGGAATATGACCCTAAGAGTATGAAATCTAACATAAAGTTTCCTCATTGAAATTGCACAACCAGTATACACTATAATTAGGTTCGCAGTTAACAATCCCTGTGCACAGACACTGAGTCATTGATCATTTAGTGCTCAGTATCAGATAGGAACATGCAGATATTGTTAGACTTTTCAGTTACCTCTGTAATACGTAAGAAAGCAATGAAATGGATATCCAAAAAAAATAATAAAAAACATCTTGGAGGGAGCAGAGTCTATGAGTTAATAAAAACTTTAAAATATGAGAATTTTCTATCAATAAAATAAAATATTACAGCTGTAAGAAAATATGATATCATATCAAGTAACACAGATATCAAAAAAGAGCTCAAAGAAGTTAATAATATGATACACTAAGTAAAAGGGTGAAAGAAAAAGTTGACGAATTTTCTAAAAAGTAGAGCATGAATATTGAAAATTAGGAGAGTAAGAACAAAATTATTGAAACTTTGTTTTCATATGTTCCATGAATAACAGAAATTCCAGATAGATACATCATAATAGAAGACTAACAATTAAAGAGAAATAACTTTATAATGTCGCGAGATCTGAAAGAGATGAGTTTCTAATTGTAAAGTACCACTGTTTCTCCAACAAAGAAAATGGAGAAAGAACAATATCAATTCTTATAATCCTGAAATTTTACAGTACAGAAAGTAAACAAATGATTTTAAGGAGTTTTTTAAGGTGTTTGAAGCATTAAAAAAATCAATAACTATTGATATTCAGAGACTGTGGACAGAATGACATGAAACTTCTCTACAGCTACATTGGAAGCTAAAGAAATTAAAGCAAAAGAAAGTAACATTCACCCAGAATTACATATATAATCAAAATATCCACTAGATGCACAAGTAGACTAAAGGAGTTGGGGCAGTGTGGCATTTGGCTGGTGGTCAAGATGCCAATTGGGGTAAATATTTCACATTGTACAGCTTAGGATTGACTCCTGGCTCTACACCATCTTCCAGCTTCCTTTTAATGCATACCCTGGGAGGCATTGGATGATGGCTCAGTTAGTTGGGTTCCTGCCACCTGAGAGACTTGGATTGAGTTCCCAGCTACGGACTTTGACCAAGCCCATTTTTGGTTCTTACGGCCATTTGGGGAGTGAACCAGTGGATGAGAGTTCTCTTTTGTCTGTCTCTCTTTGTCTTGGTCTCTCTGTCTTTCAAATAAATAAAGTGAAGACTTAAAACTTTTTTTAAAGAGTAGACCATGATATTTTCAGCTTTGACAATACCCTCCAAAATATCTTTCTTTCTCATACTCAGAGAACATATTGTGGGGATAAATTGTTTTGGATTGGCTTTTGTTTATTCAACTAACTTCTTAAATTATAGAGAAAATGAAGTCATATTACTTTTATATGAATTTTTCCCATTACCCGTAAGCTTAAATCAGCACTCAAATATTATTACTCCTTTTGGTGTTATCATTATATATTTTTTTAAAAGCTGATCTAGTGACACAAAATAATGCTTACAGAGTATACAAAATAAATATTAAAGAATTGAACTTTGTTAGATTGATAGGACCCACCTCAATAAAGGAATATATGATTTACATTTGTCTGTGCTAAGACAAACTGAAATCCAAAGAGAACTTCCAGCATTGAGAGGGAGAAATAATGTTAAGTCATCCCTCAGTACTCCTCAGAGCCATGTTGATTCACAGTGAACCTCTGAAGAAAATGGAGCAGTGACTGTCAAATTCTGAAGGCCCAAGAAAGGCGTGCATGGCTTTTAATTGTTCTTTCCTTCCTTTTGTAGCATTGTAATACTTTAAAGATTTATTTATTTGTTTATTATTTGAAAGGTATAGTTATAGGAAAGAAGGGATGGAGAGAGTAAAAGAGAGAGAATGAACTTCCATCCACTGATTCAATAACCAAATGGCCACTATGTCTAGGGCTGGGCCAGGCTGAAGCTAGGAGCAAGGAACCACATTTGAATCTCCCATGTAGATGCAGGAGTAGGCCCAGTATCTTGGCCATTTTCCCTGGCTTTCCAAGGCATGTTAGTAGGAAGCTGGATTGCAAATGGAGCAGCCAGCACTCAAACTGACACTTACATAGGATGCCAGCATCATAGACAGAGACGTAAAACATTGCTCCACATTGCCAGCCTTATTGGAAATTTTTAAACATATGCAATTCTAAAAGCTTAGAAAAGTATCAAATATTTTTATTGGTGCAGAATTCTGAATTTCTGTTTTCTGCCAGTTCCACCACATGCAATGAAACAAAATTATAATGAAATCAAAGAAACAAATAAAATAAATACTGGATAAATAGATTAGCTGTTTATCTCTTGAGATATTTCAGTGTAGAACTTCTCTTCCTGAACTTAGATTCTTACTAGCCTAATACTTGGGGTGTTTTTTTAAAATTAGAAAATCATTTCTAAATTCTGTATAAGGAAAGAAATAAAGAAGGGACTAAGTATTTCTTCAAAGACAATTCTCAGTAAAACTATTAAAAGGATTTTTTAATAGTATTTATGGCTTTGCTTCTTACTGGTCAAAATTTAGTGAACCTTATTGTATAGAGACTGAGAAATATAGACATTATGTTTCTAAAATAAACACAAATTTCATAGTGTTCTGTTTGAATATAGTAAAATTTATAGAAAAATATTTATGATACATATTGCTTAATAAAAGAAAAAGCATTAACCACATCTACTTTGCATTTAATAGAAAATAAAAGTGTGTCTACAAATAGATAATGCATGATAAGTAAACAAGAGAAAAATGAAACTACTATAATTGCTTGGGATCATGAAGTTGATTTTTTCTTTTATTTCATTTAAATTTTGTGTTTTACAATAGGTATTATCTTAATTTTTTATATGGGGCAGTTAAGGAAAGTAAGAAGGGACCCTGAAGTTTCAGATTTGACTTTTTCAAGTTTCTGTGTAAATATTTTGATTTCAGTGATTACTAGGGCACTTGAACCACTGAGGATCTTCAAATTGAGGCAGGAATGTAGGTGACAAGGATGAGCTGAGGTTATCAGTCTCTCCCTGCATGGCAGCCTTGCCTCCACAAATCAAACCTTACTGCCACTCCCATGCAGTGAAAAACCACCGCTTCTGTAGTTTGCTTAAAACTAGCACAGGCTAAAAATAGTCAACAAGGCTGCCGATAGCATACCCATAATGACTTTAGCTAAATACAATGTCATTATAATAAAATTACTATGGCTCACACTCCTACTCACGTCACACACCTGAAAGAATGCCATTTGTGCCATTTCCAAAACATAACAAGGAAATTGGAGTCGGGGGGACTAAAGTCCCTACCCCCAATACTACCCTCTACCACCTATGACTCTTGATAAAATGAAGGAGTGGACGTAAGCGTGTTTTATGTAGCTCTGTCTTGAACATGCCTGCCCACCATTGTGAGTCTGTAATTTGGCTTTGGATGCAAATAAATCTTGCTTCTCTGCTAACCTTTACCTACAAAATGAACACAAAGAAAGCTTATTATTCACTGAAGACTCCATTTATTCTGTTCTTTTAATTTTTGTCCTGTAATTATGAACAGCTGATATTTTAGTGCAAGCAGAGGAGGCATTATATAAAGTCATTTAGGCAATTCAAAGATTACTGATAAATTATTCATTTCCTAAAATTAGTAAATGGAAGGCTACCATTGTTCACCAATATCTGAATCACCACCCTGGCCTTCCAGCCATGTATAAGATACACTCTCTAAAATGACACGCACATGCAATTTATTCTGATCGATGAATTGTATGTAGAACCAAATTGCCTTGGTTTCCTTCTTTCATTCATTTAGTTTTTATTTATTTGAAAAGAAGAATGGCAGAGAGAGTGGGAAAAAGAAATAGAGGGAGATGCATTCCATCCACTGGTTCACATCCCAAATGCCTGCAATATCAAAGATTATGCCAGGCCAGAGCTTTGAGCCAGGAATTCCACCTAAATCTCTCACGTGATTGGCAGGGACACAAAGCCTTGAACCATCTTCCTTTACCATCCCAGGTGCATTAGCTGGAAGCTGGTTTGGAAGTGAAACAGCCAGGATTTGGACCAGCGCTGTGGAATGGGATAACCACTGCACCACAGAGCTGACCTTGCAAGTATCTCACTTTCTTACTGGAGACTTCATTGCCATAGGCTATAAAGTCTCATTTTCTCTGTTTTGGTCATTGTGAAAGGCTCATTACCAAAAGATTCTGCTGACCAAATCCCCTATCAGCCATTTTAAATACGTGTACTTAATGAGAAATAAATTTCATTGTACTTAGTAACTAAGAATAAGGACTATTGTGCTCACAGCATAAACTAACTTATCTTGATATAAAAGTCTTAACATACAAATCAACAATTACATTAAGGTTAAAGTTCAATAGTGTGAAAAGCATATGATTGCTTTTCTGTATATTAATTTCAAGTTAATTATAGCACTTGTCACATTAGAGTTGTGTTTTAAATTTTTTACAAAGAATTCTGAATGCAAGATTTTTAAGTAGATTCATGAGTTCTTATTACATAGACTTGGACCCCAATTTCACTAAAAGCTATTAATTATATTTTTAAAGATTTATTTATTTATTTGAAAGGCAGAATTACAGAGTGACAAAGAGAGAGAGAGAGACAAAAAGAGAGAGAAAGAGAGATCATCCATCAGCTAGTCCATTCCCCAAATGGTCTCAAGGGCTGGAGCTGTGCCAGTCTGAAGCCATGAGCCAAGAGCCTCCTCCAATCTCCATGTGGGTGCAGGTGCCCAAACACTTGAGCCGTACTCTGCTGCTTTCCCAGGTGCACCAGCAGGGAGCTGGTGGGACAGCCAGTACTTCTAATCACTCCCACATAGGGTACCAGCACTAAAGGCAGTGGCTCAACCTGTTATGCCACAGCACCAGCCCCCACTAATTGCTTTATTATTTAGAAAAGTTAAATGGCACATTAAAGTAGTACATATTTATGAGGCACTTTGTGAGGTTTTGATACTTGTATGCATTGTATGAGGAACAATTAGGGTAAATATATCTACCTTTTCAAACATTTAACATTTTTAAATGGCGAAAACATCCAAAATGTTACCTTACAAGCTCTTTTCTTTTTATTCATAAATATACAGTACATTAATATTATCTATAGTCACCATATTGTGCAAGACAACTTCAGAATGTGTTACTCCTATCTAATTATAATTTTTTCTGTCTCTGTCTGACTTATTTTTGTTTTTTTTTTAAGATTTATTTTATTTATTTGAAAAAAGAGTGACAAAGTCAGAGGAAGAGAGATCAATCTTCCAACCCCTTCCATCCCAGCTAAAGTTGTCTCTTCATTCTGTTGATTTTTTCCTATGCTATACAGAAGCTATTTAGTTCCATGAAATCCCACTTAACTATATTTTCTCTTGTGTCCTGTGTTTTACAATCTGATCCAAAAAGCCTTTGCTTATTTCAATATCCAAAATGTTTCCTCTAAGTGTTTTTTCTTATAGTTTAAAAGTCTAAGGAATAAAACAAGCTTAAAATAGAAAGTATAAACCACGATTTACTTTTTTAATCAGTATTTTTGTTGGATGTTTAGATTTTGGCAACATGGAGTTACAGTGGCAGTTCTAGTTTTAAACACTCCCATATGTACACGTTTGTATATGTGCATGTGTTCATAATAAGTCGTCTAATTAAAAGTAACATAAAATATGCCTGATTTTAGATATTCACTTTATTGAGTTCTGGTAATTTAAAGCTATGATCACCATTAAAAACAAGATGAAAACTACGTTATCCACCAAAGTATTCTTTTTGCTGTTGCTTTCTAGTCAATCTCTCTTTCTTGTTTTCCAGAAATCTGCTTTCCAATTTCTATAGTGACAGACTAACTACTCTGTTCTGCAATTTAATATATATGGAAACATAGGATTGAACTCTTGTGTTTCTAGCTTCTTTTGCTTGGCATACTGTTTTTCTTACCATCCTCATAGGTAATAGTTGAGGCTATAAAGATGAGTGCTATCTCCACTGGAGAGCAAAAAGAAAGTGGCTTTAGGGATAGAGAAGAGGAACATTCTGCAAAAAATAAAATGGTAATAATTATAAATATGCTGGACTCTAATTGAAGATTATCCTGAAGCTGTACTAAGGATTCCAAGGGAAAAATGGGAATCTCTTAAGAATAATGTTACTGTGTTGAAGAATACTATTTAGGAGGGATGTTGTGGTTGCAATTTTATGTCATGAATAATCAGAGCAAGCTTTCTACTTCCAAGTTATCTTCAACTGTGCATGCCTTAGTGGAAGATGTTAAAAAGTCAATTAAACTTTTCTTTCTGCTTTGTGGTTGGCTAGAGAGTACTTATTCTGACTCTAAAAATTAAATGCTTACACTTCCAGGTTTAAATTCTGAAAAATTAGCTACCAAATGGCATGTGTATATGCAGTCACTTTTCATGCAGTTTTGGCAGTCATCACTGGGATGGTCAAATAGTGGAGACAGTGATAAGTGCCCAGCATCTTTAGTGCCAACAGTAGTAACCAGAAGATCCCCCAAGAATGTCGTTGGCTCTCTTTCTAGCTACCTAGATGCTCTGGGCAGTCATCCAGTAGCTAAGCCTGTTTTTCAAGTCTTTAATAGATCATGCCATATCTTTCCAGTAAATTCTTTTCATGCTTGCATTTTAAAAAATATTCTGTGAAATGTTGTGTTACTCTGTTGCAACAAGATGGACACTTACTAAAATTATGCTCTGTTAAGTTGGATGATCCTGCACATACACAAATAAGATATGAAGGGTTTTATTACTCCCACTGAGAGGCTGGCTAGCACAAGTACTAGCTGTATTGCTGGTCAGAGAATGGCTTTAGAGAACAGGGACAGGAGAATTGCTTGTCTTTATGGTGGCTAAAGTTATGGATGGGTGGATAGGCCTAGGAGCAGGTACATGGGTTTCATGTTTTGATATTGTTATGGGTACCAAAGGAGGTAGTTGGAATTCATATCAGCTTGGCCAGGCATGAGGCAAAAGGCAAAGGAGGGTAGTGGTGGGGTTTTAAAAGCATTAAAGCAGCCAAACATAAAAACAAAGTCAGACTTTTTTATTAAAGGAACTATTAAAGGTATATTTTAATTTAGACTTAATCAACCAGAACAAAGTTGTGACCTCATAAAGAAAGATTAAGCATATTTATCAAGAATGTGATAAATGGCCTGCACCATGGCTCAATAGACTAATCCACTACCTGTGGCACTGGCACACTCGCTTCTATTCCCGGTCGGGGCTCCAGATTCTGTCTGGGTTGCCCCTCTTCCAGGCCAGCTCTCTGCTATGGCCTGGGAGTGCAGTGGAGGATGACCCAAGTGTTTGGGCCCTGCACCCCATGGGAGTCCAGGAGAAGCACCTGGATCCTGCCTTCAGATCAGTGCGGTGTGCAGGTCACAGCGCGCCGGCCGTGGCGGCCGTTGGAGGGTGAACCAATGACAAAAGGAAGACCTTTCTCTCTGTCTCTCTCTCTCACTGTCCACTCTGCCTGTCCAAAAAAAAAAAAGAAAAAAGAATGTGATAAATGGCAAATTTAGGGGTTTTGGTAATTGATATGTATGTATTAAATTCTGATACTTCCCTATATGTATTTTACAATGACATACTTTCAGTTTATTTTATAATCATAAACTTAATTCTCTCCTAAGTAAAGAATTTAACAAGTAGGAAGAAGAAAAGACACCATTTCTGAACAGCAGAGACAAGGTCTGTAAACATTAATTGAACCACTAAATGTCAATTTTGCTTATTTATAAATTTTTGTAGTCTATTAGTTACCACAAATAAGGGAAAACATATATTTTGTATTTTGGATTGGCTTATTAAGCTAAGCCTAATGGTTTTCTGTTGCATCAATTTTGTTCCAAAAGACAATATTTCAATCTTTATGACTGAGTAGTTATCATAGTGCATTTATGCCACATTTTCTTTATTCACACATCATTTGATAGATGTCAGTGTTGATTCCACGTCTTAGTTATTGTGAATTGAGCTGCAATAAACTTGGAGTTATAGATAGCACTTTCATATACTGATTTCAATTTGTTTAGGTAAATTCCCAGGAGTAGGATGACTAAGTTAAATGGTAGATCTACTTCGAGATTTCTGAGGTATCTCCATACTGTCTTCCAAAACAGTTGTGCTAATTTACATTCCCACTAACAGTGAATTAGAGTATGATTTTCTAACCCTTGGCAACCCAGTTGGAGACTGCAGGAGAATTTGAGCCCACACGGAGGGCAGAACAGATTCCCTGTGTGGTCCTCGGGAAAGAGCTTCCAATCTCTGGCTCCTGTGGGTATATCATTTGCCTGCTAACTACCTCCAATTCCATTCAGCTGTGCAGAATTACTTCCCTTTTGAATCAAAAAAAAAAAAAAATAGAAAGAAAGAAAGAGAGATTTACTATGCCTAACCTGGGAGTGTCACCTTTGGCACACCCTTAAACCTGAGGAACCAAACAGAGCTCTCAGGCCACACCCATCTCAAGCCTCTAAAGCTACATCAAAAACAGACAGTCCACTTAATCTAGAGTCATAGTATAACAAGAAAAAACACCACAGTGAAGAAACCAAAGAATATCTCCAATATGCCAAATAACAAACGCAAAAACCGAGGTAATAAGAACAAGGAAGACAATATGACGCACTCAAATGAAAAAGACACCCTAATTCAAGATTATGAAGATGATGAGATAGAAGAAATGCAAGAACCGGATCTCAGAAAATTGATAAAAACATTACGAAGTTCTCAAAAACAAATTCTTGAACTACAGAAATCCTTAATGGACAAGACAGAAAATCTTTCTTGTGAAAATGAAATATTAAGGAGGAATCAAAATGAAATTAAACAACTAGTAGAACATGAAACTGTGATAGTGATGAGAAATCATAATGAAGTGAAGAATTCAATAGATCAAATGACAAACACAATAGAGAGCCTCACAAAAAGAATGGGTGAAGCAGAAGAGAGAATATCGGACTTAGAAGACAGAGAACAGGAAAGGATACTGTCAGACCAAAGAAAAGAAGAGGAAATTAGGAATCTAAAACATATCTTCAGGATACTATTTAAAAAAAAAAAATTGGCTTTTAGGAGTTCCTGAAGGCATGGAGAGGGAGAAAGGATTAGAAGGCCTTTTTAGTGAGATATTAGCAGAAAATTTCCCAGGTTTGGAGAAGGACAGAGACATCCTAGTATAGGAAGCTCATAGAACCCTTAGTAAACATGACCAAAAGAGATCCTCACCACGACACATTGTAATTAAACTCTTCACAGTGAAACATAAAGAAAAGATCCTAAAATGTGCAAGAGAGAAACGTCAGATTACTCTCAGAGGATCTCCAATCAGACTCACAGCTGACTTCTCATCAGAAACCCTACTAGCTAGGAGGGAATGGCGAGATATAGCCCAGGTACTAAGAGAGAAAAACTGCCAGCCCAGAATATTATATCCTGCAAAGCTATCATTTGTGAATGAAGGTGAAATAAAGACCTTTCATAGCAAACAGAAATTGAAAGAATTGGTTGCCACTCGTCCAGCCCTGCAAAAGATGCTTAAAGATGTATTGCACACAGAAACACAGAAACACAGTCATCAATATGAAAGAAGGTAAAGGAAGGAAACCTCACAGCAAAAGATCACAGGAAATTGAAAGCGTATATTAGAACTTATCTTTGGCAAATGACAGGGCACAGTTACTACTTATCAATAGTCACATTGAATGTTAATGGCCTGAACTGTCCAGTTAAAAGACACCGATTGGCAGATTGGGTCAAGGAACAAAACCCATCTACTTGCTGCTTACAAGAATCATATCTTTCCAACAAAGATCCATACAGACTGAAAGTGAAAGGCTGGAAAAAGATATACCATGCCAACAGAAATGAAAAAAGAGCGGGCGTAGCCATCTTAATATCGGACAACATAAACTTTAACATAAAAACTGTTAATATATATATTGATTAAGGGATCAATTCCACAGGAAGATATTACAATTATCAATGTATATGCACCTAACTACAGGGCACCAGTTTATTTAAAAGATTTGTTAAGGGACTTAAAGGGAGACTTAGACCCAAATACAATAGTACTGGGGGACTTCTATTCTCCTCTCTCAGAAATAGACAGATCAACCGGACAGAAGATCAACAAGGAGACAGTAGATTTCAATGACACTATAGCCCAAATGGATCTAACAGATATCTACAGAACTTTTCATCCTACATATAAAGCATTTACATTCTTCTCAGCAGTGCATGGAACCTTCTCTAGTATTGATCACATACTAGGCCATAAAGTAAGCTTCAGCAAATTCAAAAGAATTAGAATCATACCATGCAGCTTCTCAGACCATAAAGGAATGAAGTTGGAAATTAGCAACTCAGGAATCCCTAGAGCATACGCAAACACATGGAGATTGAACAACATGCTCCTGAATGAACAATGGGTCATAGAAGAAATTAAAAGAGAAATCAAAAATTTTCTGGAAGTAAATGAGGATAACAGCACAACATACCAAAACTTATGGGACACATCAAAAGCAGTGTTAAGAGGAAAGGTTATAGCAATAGGTGCCTACATCAAGAAATTGGAAAGGCACCAAATAGATGAGCTTTCAATGCATCTCATGGATCTAGAAAATCTACAGCAAACCAGACCCAAATCTAGTAGGAGAAGAGAAATAATTAAAATCAGAGAAGAAATCAACAGGATTGAATCAAAAAAAAAAATTACAAAAAATCAGCCAAACGAGGAGCTGGTTTTTTGAAAAAATAAACGAAATTGACACCCCATTGGCCCAACTAACTAAAAAAAGAAGAGAAAAGACCCAAATCAATAAAATCAGAGATGAAAAAGGAAACGTAACAATAGACACCACAGAAATAAAAAGAATCATCAGAAATTACTACAAGGACTTGTATGCCAGCAACCAGGGAAACCCATCAGAAATGGATAGATTCCTGGACACATGCAACCTACCTAAGTTGAACCAGGAAGACGTAGAAAACCTAAACAGACCCATAACTGAGACAGAAATTGAAACAGTAATAAAGGCCCTCCCAACAAAGAAAAGCCCAGGACCAGATGGATTCACTGCTGAATTCTACCAGACATTTAAAGAAGAACTAACTCCAATTCTTCTCAAACTATTCAGAACAATCGAAAAAGAGGGAGTCCTCCCAAATTCTATCTATGAAGCCAGCATCACCTTAATTCCTAAGCCGGAAAAAGATGCAGCACTGAAAGAGAATTACAGACCAATATCCCTGATGAACATAGATGCAAAAATCCTCAATAAAATTCTGGCCAATAGAATGCAATAACACATCAGAAAGATTTTCCTCACATTCTTATCAGCATTTTTTTTTTTTTTAGATTTCTGTAAGATAGGCATTCTAACCAGAGTGAGGTGAAAGTTCATTGTGGTTTTGATTTGCACTTTCCTGACGGCTAATGATCCTAAGCATTTTTTATGTGTTTGTTCGCCATTTGTATTTCATCCTTTGAAAAAGGGCCATTCAAGTCCTTTGCACATATCTTAACTTTATTAACATTGTTCTAAATCGCCAGGCAGCCAGGCAGCGAAGCATTGGGTGCATATACCTTTACTACTGTCACATCTTCCTGTCAGATTGATCTCTTTATAATTATATAATGCCCTTCTTTGTCTCTTTTAATATTTTTTGTTTTGAAGTCTATTTTTTCTGATATAAGGATGGCTACTCCTGCTTGTTTTTGCTTTCTGGTAGTATAGGATAACATTTTCTTTCTTTTACTTTTAATCTGTGTATATCTTTGTGGGTGAGGTACGTTTTTGCAGACAGCAAATAGATGGGTCTTGTTTTTAATCCTTTCAGCCAGTATGTACCTTTTAGTTGTGAATTTAGACCATTTATATCCAAGGTTATTATTGATGAATAACAACTTGACCCTATATTTTTTCCACCAAGATTCCTATTGTTTGTTTTACTTTCCTTTGCAGTTTTACTAGGAGATTTTCTGCATCACATTCTTTCATAATGATGACTATCATTTTGTGTTTCTGTGTGGAGCACATGCTTAAGCATCAGTATAAGGCTGGATGGGTGGTGACAACTTCTTTCAATTCCTGTTTGTCATGGAAGGTCTTAATTTCACCTTCAGTCATAAATGATAGCTTTGCACAGTTTAGTATTCTGAGGTGACAGGTTTTTTTTTTTCCTTTTATTTTTTGGACTATGTATCTCCATTATCTTCTAGCTTGCAAGGTTTCTGATGAAAAATCAGCTGCCATTCTAGCTGAAGATCCTCTGAAGTTAACCTGTCATTTTTCTCTTGCATATTTTAGAATATTTTCTTTTTTTTTTTTTACTGTTGAAAGTTTGACTATAATGTGTCAGGATGAAGATCTTTTCTGTTTATGTATGTTAGGAGTTCTATGTGCTTCCTCTACTTGGATGTTTTTTCTTTCTCAAAATTACGGAAGTTTTCTGTGATTATTTCACTGAATAGGCCTACTAGTCCATTCCCTCTTTCCACACCTTTAAGAACTCTTAAGACCCATATGTTGAGTCATTTGAAAGTATTCCATAAATCAGGACACAGTTTTTAATTTTTCTAATTTCTTCTTCTTCATTTTCTTTGGTCTGACTGAGATATTCCCAAAGATTTGCCTTCTAACTTCGATATTCATTCTTATACCTCACCAAATCTGTTGTTACAGCTTTTCATTGTATTTTTAATCTGACACATTGCATTTTTAATCTATAGTATTTCAGTTTGATTTCTCTTCAATATCTCTATCTTACTGAAAAAAATTTATATACATTTCATGCATGGATTTCTTTAAGTTATTGATTTGCTTCTCATTTCTTTTGAGTAATCTATGATAATTTTTAATTCATTTTCACTCATTTCATCAATCTCTGTCTACACATGCTAATATTGAAGTGTTATTGTGTTCCTTTGGGGTAGTCATATCGTCTCCCTTGTTTGTGTTTCTCATGTTCCTACATTTACTTTTTTTAGAAAACTTGTATTTAACAAATATAAATTTCAAAAGTACAACTTTTGATTATAGCAGGTTCCCCCCATGACCACCCCCCACCTGCAAACCAGCCCACCTCCTACTCCCTACACTTATTTTTTTGGCATTTGTGTAACCACCTGTTTGTTTTCTCCTCTGATGGCTTTTATCTTTGAAATACACCTATATGGCTTAATGGAGTGTCTGTTTCTTAATTGGACATTCAGAGGCATGTGCTGAGTGGGGCCATGGAAGTCTGGTCAGTGCTTGTGTATGGTACAAGAGTACAGGATGAATGACTCTCACATTGGGAATGGTAGATCTCCTCTAGTAGCAACAGAGAGGAGGGTATGATCATGTGAGCTGGTGTGATCACTGCCTCATCTACTCTCTGCTGAAGTGATCAATGTCCAGCATGAGCCTGCAGAGTCTACACACCCCTTCCACACATTCACCAGAATCACATGAAGGAGCTGCATCGTCCTTAGTGTGAGCACAGAACCCTCTGCAATGATCCACTCCAGGCACTCAGGGAATTCTGAACCTCTGAAACAAGACACAGTGATTACCCAAAGAACTAGCTACACTTCATACTCCATTGTGCAGTCACAAATTTCACACAGTCAGTACTCATGGCCCCCACAGTCACAGGGAGCAGGGGTCCACTCTCAGTCCAGAGAGGCTGCTCCATCCATGAAGAGAGCCAAGGCATTTCTTGAGCCAGCTGCCTGCTGGTGTTCCATCTTGGTAGTTTTTGTACAGGTGCCAGCTATATAGAGTGTAGGAGAGTGTCTCAAATATTTAAATATTTGCACTGTCCTCTTCCAACCCTCCAGGCCAGATTCAAACTCAGTGAATGCTACAGATTTATCCCTCAGAAAAAAGAATCCCATAGTCGCATGCACACAAGCCTTGGAATCCTGTAAACACCTTTCAAGAAGGAACTTTCTCTCTGCTATTTCCAGGAGCCCTTGACAGGGCGTTGGGGGTGGGGACGGCAGTAGACCATGTGCCCTTGCTTCACAGGTTCATATAGGCACCATGCTTCTCTGCCAGAGCTCCAGGCTGAACTCAAAGTCAGTGTGGTCCTCAAGGTTCTCCCTCAGGCAATATTACACAGGATACAGCAGTCTCCTCTCATTTAGTTTTTTTAAAAATATTTTATTTATTTATTTATTGAGAGGTAGTGTTAAAGACAGTGAGAGGGAGAGACAGAGAGAAAGGTCTTCTTCCATTGATTCACCCCCCCCCAAATCGCCTCAATGGTAGGAGCTATGCCGTTCTGAAGCCAGGAGCCAGAGCTTCTTCCAGGTCTCCCAAGCGGCTGCAGGTGTCTAAGCACCTGGGCCATCCTCCACTGCCCTCCCAGGCCACAGCAGAGAGCTAGACTGGAAAAGGAGCAACCAGGACTAGAACTGGTGCCCATATGGGATACTGGCACTGCAGGCGGAGGATTAACCTACTGTGTCCTCCCATCTCGGTTATAGGGGTCAAGAACTTGAGCCATCCTCGAATGCTTTCTTAGGCACATCAACAGGGAAATGGACCAGAAGTGAGCAGCTGGTTCTCTAACTGATGTTCCAACTCCAACATGGGATATAGATGGCACAAGTGGTGACCTAACCTGCCGTGCCACATCAGCCCCTATTTAATCCCTTTAAGCTTCAGTTTTCTCATTAAAAAAAAAGATATATACCAGTCTTGATGGGGACATGTATCTTCAACAAAACTCAGAATGATAGTGCTACCCAATAATTAAGAATGTTATATCAGGAGTCACAGGGCCTTCATTAAAATCTCCTCTTTATCATTCATGAACTAATTAAACTTGAGTAAATGATAAAACCTGTTAAAGAACAAGTTTTCTCACCTAAAATGATATGAGTATTTTGAAGATGTTGCTAAGAGTTATAATCAGCATTGCTCAGAGTAATAATTCACTAACTCTATCCATGAAATAGTTCCAACTTAACAATCCATTACCAAGAATTGCATAGTTGACTGGAAATACTGAGAGAATGTGGAATGAGGGTTCATGTTATACACTACACATCAAAATCTTATTCAAATTGCCTACATTATGGTTCACTTCTCCAGTAAGATATTTTTTCTGTAGTTTGCTGTTTCCTCTACGTTCTTCCAAATACATTAAATAATCTCATAAATCATTTTTGTTATAGTTATTACTCTTGATTCCAGTACCCCTGATTAGTTAAATGAAAACCCAGAGGTACCCATGGCATTGATAACTTATTATCCTCTAACAAATTCATGAGAGAGACTTATTTGCTACCACATCACTAGCGACTTATCTTATTATTAACTCAACAAAGCAAGACTCTGTATGAAAGACGACATGTCTCAAACAAAAATGATTATGTCTAAATAGAGCTATATAAGAATTATGCTTTTCTCATGAGCCTATGGAGGGATTAATGTAGGTAACTGCTATGGAGAAACTAGCTCAATACCTTGCTCATAAAAGGTAAAATGTTCATGTTAGTAATTTATATTAGTTGCTCTCATTAATAGTGTAAGAATCTCTTTACAAATTTCTCAGGATAGTATTTTAGCCTTTAATGATGTTTACATTTTAATCCTATTTGTTAAAAATTATTTCTTACTCCTGAGGTTAGTTTATTCGCCAGATTCAAATTTAATTCACATTTGAATGTGAATTTATGCTATTCAAGTCAAAATGAAAGACTAAATAAATGAAAACCGTATAACCCCATGCCTGCCCAGATTATACCGAGTTTTACTCGGTGATTTTAAAGTCTTCATTAGTGTTTCAAGCTATCTTTTCTCTTTCAAACTGTGGATAATAAACAACTTGAACAAGAGCATGAGAAGCTCTTTTATTTAAGATTTTTAAAATTATTTAAGATTTTTGTTGTTATTATTTTTTAAGAATTATCTTTTTTATTTTAAAGTCAGAGTTACTGAGAGATGTAGAACCAGAGAAAGAGAGGAGAGAGAGAGAGAGAGAGAGAGAGAGAGTTCGTTCGTTCTTCCATTCCACTGGTTCCTTTCTCAAATGATTACAATAGCCAGAGCTGAGCCAGGAGCCAGGAGCCTGGAGCTTCTTCTCCCATGTTGGTGCAGGGGCCCGAGGAGTTGGCTTTTCCAGGCCATACCAGAGAGCTGGATCAGAAGTGGAGTGGCAGGGACTCGAACTGGTGCCCACACAGGATGCTGGCACTGCAGGTTGGGGCTTTAACCTGCTGCGCCACAGTACTGGCCCCTATTTATTATTTTTAAATTTGTTTATTTGAGAGGCTTAGTTACAGAGAAAGGGAGAGACAGAGAGAAGGGACTTCCATCTGCTGATCCACTCCCCAAATGGCTGCAATGACCAGAGCTGGGCTGATCTGAAACCAGGAGCTGGATCTTCCTCCAGGTGTCCCACATGGGTACAGGGGTCCAAGCACTTGGCCCATCCTCAACTGAAGTCCTAGGCCATAAGTAATAAGCTGGATCAGAAGACGAGTAGCCAGGCTACAATAAGTGCCCATATGGGATGTCAGTACTGCAGGTGTAGGCTTAGCCTACTACACATCAGCTCTGACCCCAGGAAGCTCTTTTTTATATCATAAAAATATTTTAAGATCATACATTTTAGAATTTGTTTCTTTTTTCATTATATTAATACACTTTAACAAGTTCATGGAAAAAAAGGAAGTAAACAATAAATTGAGACGCAATTTTTTAAATCTATACATAGCTTTTTTCATAATACACTTTTCAAATACACATTTGTTTTTAATTTAGAATGCACATCAACAGAGAGAGAGAGAGAGAGATCTTCCACTTGCTGGTTAACTCTCCAAATTGCTACAAAAGCCAGGTGGGGCTTCTGAAGCCAGAAGCCAAGAACTACATACTGGTTTCCCACTGCACATCCTGGTCTCTCAAATGGGTAGCAGGGTTTCAGTACTTGAACCATCTTCTGCTGCTTTCCCAGATGTATTAGGAGGAAGCTGGATAGATTGGAAATGGAACAGAGAAGACTTGAACCTGCAATCTGATATGGGATGCCAATATCACCAGTCACTGCTTAACCCACTGTCCCATAACAGCTGACCCCACTATGAAATTTCTGATACTCCAATATACTGTTTTCATGCTTACAGAGCCTCTAAGTCAAAATTGCAGTGAACATATATTTAATTTGAAATGTTTAAACAAATCTATTTAAAAATGTGTTGCAGATTTTCCTAGTTTTCTTAAGACATACTGAAAAATATTCAGGAATATTTGGACAAAGTTTTCTAAAATTATAACCTCCAATCTTCAAAAAAATTGCTTTGCACATTTTCTTTCTGAATATTTAAAATCTTTATTATTAATTATGCTAAAAGTGAAAAATACTAAGTGAAATACCAGAGTCCCACTCGCTTCTCAAAATCAGAAAGCAGACCTAAGTTGCTGAGAAAACAAGTAGCAAAGATTCTTGTATTGACAGCATACAAAATGCATGATTGTATCTGCCTCAAGAAGAAAAAGAAAAGGACCCAGTTACATGGAAAGATGCTGATATTTTTAAATCCTAAGGCTATTGGACCAACGCTAGTGTGAAGATGCAGGAAATTTAAAGCCTTGACAAGAGATATGTAAGGGAACTTGTTTGGTGGACAATTCAAATTCTGAACAACCAATATTACATTTCTCCCCACTCAATAAGCTCTCTGAATCTTTATCAGAGGACAAGCACTCTGTTTAGAGTGTCGTTGAGAAGGAAAAGTGTCTGTAAGCCTGATTATATCTAGTTTGAATGATAAAAATCTAAAAATAAACTATGAGCAAGCAATCATTAAGGGCAACATAGAAATATATGCACACAGCACAGATATGGTCTGTGTGATATCACCATGTTATAAAGCAATGTCTTAGACAGAAGTTACTCAGTAAGTGTTTTGGGAATTTAATTGAATAGATATATTCCTAAAGTACTTTGATTTAAGAAGCAGAGTACTGGAAAACTAGAAGACATTTTGGAGCTAAAGCCATGTTTCTGTAAAACCTGACTCTATATTTCACCACCTAGATCTTCCCAATATTAGAAATTTCATAACAGATCCCAATAAAAAGGTAAGACTTTCCATAAATTTGGGGTCCTCAGGGTTATAGTCTGAGTGCACAGATAAAAGAGAAATAACCCCACTTTGAAAGACAGTCATTTGTTGTGAACTTCGCATTGAATTGATCAGAGAAGATATGCTCTGGGAGTTTGCAAGCACAAAATTATCATTGTAGGGCTTTCATCCAAATACATACTAATGTTCTGCTCTGAAAACATCAATAAAATTTTTTCTTTAAGATGTCACCTAGTTTACTACTGAGAGAAAGCTAAATTATTTCTATAGAAATGGTACTTCAATTTTCTCTTTAAAATATGGCCATAAATTTCTAGGAAAAATGGGCAGTTCATATTCAATTCTTCAAACATTACATGAAACAATGCTCCATTAGTTCACCAAAGTTAGCAGAGATAGGGGAGTAAAAGTTTTATATTATCATATCAAAATTAGATATAAAATTTTCCAGAAACACAATATACAGTAACCATATACATTTTCTTTAAACTTTAAAAAAAGAGAAAGATAATGAGATACTTAATTAGATTTGCTGGGGGCCAGTATTGTGATGTAGTAGGTAAAGTTGCCACTTGTGACATCATCATCTCATATGGGCACCAGTTTGTGTCCTGGCTGCTATGCTTGCAATCCTTTTCCCTGATAATGGTCTTTGAAAATAAGTAGAAGATTGCCCAAGTGCTTGGGCCCCTTCCACCACAATGGGAGACCCAGATTAAGCTCCTGGCTCTCAGCTTTCTCCTGACTCATCCCTGGTCATTGTGACAACCTGGAGAGTGACCCAGCAGATGGAAGACCTTTCTCTCTCATTCTCCTCCTTTCTCTACCTTGCTTTCTGTAACTTGTTCAAATAAATAAATAATCTTTCTAAAAAATCAGAATTTTCAAGTAACAAAATAGAGCTTTTATAAACCATTATATTAAATAAATAAAGATAGATCAAATAACATATTAAATGAGTTAAATGAGGATTACTGCAAGGAAAATAGAAAAAAATCAATTGTGCACAATGTAACCCAAAGAAATAAAGTGAAGGGAAATATTAAAGGCATTGTATTGAATATTAGGCATTGAAAAATATGGAATATTAGGCATGGAATAAAGGCATTGTATGGAATTTTTTCAGAGGTATGTCTCTTTGGAGTTCCAGAAGGCAATAAGACAGAGTATATGAGGCAATAAATGAGGAACTGAGAAAACAATTACTTAGATTTTTTTCTACTTGTGAATAATGAGAAAGAAAACAGAAATCAAAACCAAATCCAGAGGCTGGCATTTAGCCTAGAGAGAAAGAAGAGAGAGAGAGCTGGAGACATCAAGGGTCCTCCTTGAGTAATTAGTGGAATTCCTTCCATTCAGGTCATGCAAGTGAAGAAAATAACAAAGACCCATTTATCAGACTAGAAGGAAGAATACATGGCATTCACAAAGGCAAGAAATAATACTCACATGAATCAAACTGGAAACACCCATAACTCATGAAACATTTGATTGAATACTCAAAAATAGGCATTGCTACTAGGCAATAAGTACCACTGGATTAAACATTGCAAATACCATGTAAAAATATCTTAGGGAGAGGGAGCAAGATTATTCAAATTTGTATTATTGCTATACTCTACTTATTGAAAGAATTGAGAGACAAGTAATTTTACTTAAAAAGACCCAAATCAAACTTTCTTATAAGAATATTACAGTGTCTGAGATAGAAAAGTCATAGCATGGGATCAACAACTGGCAGAAGACTTGAGTAAGCCTTTCACAGAAGAAAAAATGCTGTTGTACCATAAATTAAAAGGTACTAAATCTCATCAGTAATAATGAAAAGGAAAATAAAATTTAAAAAAAAGGCTTCTACTTGGTAATCAGCAAAAAAAAAATAATTTTATACTTTGATAATTTAAAGTGTAGTGAACATGACAAACCATGAAAATTCTCTTTCATCCTTAATTTCAGTTTTTGGAAGGAAGTTTTGCACTGTCCTATTAAGTATTTGAAATATAGGTTCTACAAAGCAGAAATCCCACTCTCAAGTAAGCATTCTAGAACAAAAAGCCCATACAGGTGCACCAGGAGACTTAGAAAAGAATTATAAAAGCTTTAGGCAGCACCAAAAATAAAACTAGAAATACCATAATTGATCATCAAAAATTTTAAAAATTTGTAAATTTATGTATATAACATAAAACTATAAAGAATGACAGTGTACCTAATCCATGACAAATTAATTTGGGTAGGATATGTATTATAAGAGGGACTTGGAATCATCCAGTAATTTTAATGATATATTTCTTAATATGAAGTATATACATGGGCCTTGTTGTGAAAGCAAATGTAACATGCAAATAAGACATGTTACTCCAGGCCTGCTGGAGTCACATTATTGGTGAAAACTAATAGATACAGAATCAACAAATCATATCTAAGCTTTCCATTCACCTATAACAACCTCTGGTGTGTGTGTGTGTGTGTGTGTGTGTGTGTGTATATATATATATATATATATATATATATATATATATATATATATCAGGTTAGCTGAAAAGCCAGATATTGGACTTAAGGAGTCAGTCTCCAATATTTGATCTATGTATTTCTTAAGCCACATGATTAAAGGACCAGCAATTCATTTACAGGTGTGATCAGCAGTTGGCAGCTCTGTATTTGTGGCTAGGATTAGCAGTATCTACCCAAATATTACAGGGAGTTAGTGTGCAAATCCTTTACTTGAAGCTTTATGTCATAAAATTAAATTGTTAGGATTTACCATGCCATCATTATTTATGGTTATGGAAGCACAAGGTGCCTCACACCTGGCATCATATTACAATTGTGCTGAGTGAAGACTTGAAACTCTCCAAGATTAATGGCCTTAAGCACTGGACCATGCTGGTTACCATGGAGCTTGATAGGAGTGCATATCTTTTCTAGAAGGTCAACATACAGAAGATAAATTTTACACAAATTAAGGACCAGCATTGTTACACAGTAGGTTGAGTTGCCACTTGCAAGTGCTGGCATCATATATATGAGAGCCAGTTCAAGCCCCAGCTGCTCTGTTCTAATCAATCTGCCTACTAATGCACCTGGAAAGGCAGCAGAAGATGGTCCAAGTATGGGGACCTCTGCCACCCCTGTAGGAGGCCAAGATGGAATTCCTCGCTACTGGTTTTGCCTGGTTAATGGCTGTTGCAACCATTTGAGGAGTGAACCAGCAGATGGAAGGTCTCTCTATGTGTTTCTTTGCATGTATCCTTCTCGCTATCACTCAGATACATACATAAATAAATTTTTTAAGATTTATTTTATTTATTTGAAAGAGTTACAGAGAGAGGTGGAGACAGAGAGAGAGGTCTTCCTTCCACTGGTTCACTCCTCAGATGGCCGCAATGGCCGGAGCTGTGCTGATCTGAAGCCAGGAGCCAGGAGCTTCTTCTAGGTCTCCCACGTGGATGCAGGAGCCCAAGGACTTGGGCCATCTTCTACTGCTCTCCCAGGCCACAGCAGAGAGCTGGATCAGAAGAGGAGCAGCCAGGACTAGAACTGGCACCCATATGGGATGCTGACACTTCAGGCCAGGGCTTTAACTCACTGCACCACAGCCCCAGCCCTAATAAATAAAATTAAAAAAAAAAAAAAAAACACCTCAGCTGTTACAAATACATCCAATATCAGCACACTTCAATCTATCAAGTATAATGGCAAATATCAATGGATCTGAAGGCAGATATTGACAATATAATAGTAGTTGGGAATACTTTACTTACCCTAACAGTTGTAATATTCAGATAGAAAATCATGAACGCTAGTTCTTGACTTATAAATGGACTTAACTGACATACACAAAACTTTCTACCAACAGCAGCTTTCAGGCAAATACAGAACATTCTCAGGTTAGAGCATATAATGAGTCACAAAATGAATCAACAAATTTAAGAGAATGGAATATTTTCAATTATCTTGCTGAACACAACAGAATGAAACTGGAATTCAACAATAAAAATTTAAAAAGGAAATTTACAAATATGTGGAAACAAAGCAACATAGTCTTAAGCAACTGCTCAGTCAAGCAGGAAATCAAAGTGAGAGATAAAAAGGGAAGGACCACTTCAAAACCAATGGAAAGAAAAGCAAAGCACACCAAAACCTATGGGATACAGCAATCAGGTATAGGAAGAAAATTCCTAGTGATAAAGGCCTACATATATATAAAAAAAAGTGACCTAATTGTGTACTCCATGAAGCTAGGGAAAAAGCGTAAAATAATTAAAAAAAAAAAAAAGGACATAATAGTAACTAGAGCAGAAATAAATCAAATAAAGAACAAAAATAGAAAAAATAAACTAAGAGTTGACTTTTAAACATTATGTATTTATTATTTTTGAGGCAGAGAGAGAGAGAGAGAGTGAGAGAGAGAGCACTCCCATGTACTGGCTCACTCCCCAAATGCTCACAATGGCCAGGGTTGGGCCAAGACTGAAGCCAGAAGCTGGGAACTCAGTCTAGTTCCCCTGCATGTTTGGCAGAGAATCAATTACTTGGGCAATTACCACTGCCTCCCAGAGTCTACAAATCTTGTATCAGGAATCAGAGCCAGAAACTGAACTCAGGTACTCCAATTTTGGATATGGACATCTTAATAACTAGGCTAAATGATTACTGCTAAGAGTTTGTTTTTTAAACAAGAAAAAATTGAGAAATAGAAAGATGATAAATAAAGCACATGAGATAACACATTACAATAACTGCCTCTGTAAATGAACAGAGTCATAAGAGACTATTTGAAACATTTCACATCAATATTGTATAACCTAGAAGAAAAGAATAAATTCCTAGAAATATAAAACCTGTTAAAACTGAATCAAGAATAAATGAAAACACAGACAAATATCAAATAAGAATATAAAATCAGTAATCAAAAATCTCTCATATGTGGTAAGTGTTGTGGTGCAGTGGGTTGAGCTACTGCTTACTCTGCTGATCTTCTGTATATTAAGATAATCGAAAATGAATCTTGATGTGAATGGAAGGGGAGAGGGAGTGGTAAAGGGGAGGGTTGTGGGTGGGAGGGACGGTATTGGGGGGAAGCCATTGTAATCCATAAGTCGTACTTTGGAAATTTATATTCATTAAATAAAAGTTAAAAAAAAATAACTCTCTCAAAACAAAGAAGAGCAGAGAAGACTTTCAACTTGTTTTATGTGGCACTGTTACCCTGAGAGAAAAATCATGCAAATATATTAAAGAAAGGAAAACTACAGATAAATATCCCAGATGAACAAAAATGCAAAAAGCTTATCAAAGTTGCAAGCGGATTTGACTGCACATTTAAAAGATTATACACCATAACTAAGAGGAATTTATTCCAGGAATGCAAGGATGATTCAACAAACCCACAAATCCTCTGGGATGCAACATGTTAATAAATTGTTTTAAGAGGCCATTTCAAGAGACACAGAAAATCATTTAACAAAGTTCCACACCCATTCATTATGAAAATACTCATCAAAATAAGGATGAGGAGGTTAGGAAAAGCATATATAAAATGCATGGCTAGCATCCTAGTCAATGGGGAAAATTGAAGCTTCCCCTCTAAGACCTGGTAAAGTGTAAGGAGGCCCACACTTACCACTTCTTTACATCATAGTTCTAGAAATTCTAGTCAGTGTTGCTAGACATGAAAAATAAACACCTTGGAATGAAAAAGCTAAAATTATCTTTGTTTGCACATTACAGAGTTATGCACATAGAAAATACTAAAAATTCACAAAGAAACTCTTAGAGGGGTAAGAATTTGGTATTGGTTAAGATACTGCTTGACATTAGTGCATCCCACATCTGAGTACCTAGTTCAAATCTCAGCTCTTCTGTTTCTGATGTACCTTCTTGGTATATAAGAAGATAATGATAATTATCACTGGGTTCCTGACATGCAGTGGAAGAGTCAGATTGAGTTCTGGGCTCCTGTCTTCTGCCTATCCCAACCATAGCTATTGCAAGCATTTGAGAAGTATAGAGAGTCTCTCTCTCTCTCTCTCTCTCTCTCTCTCTCTCCCTCTCCCTCTCCCTCTCTCTCTCCCTCTCCCTCTCCCTCTCCCTCTCTCTAATATTAGGAAATAGAATATAAAAAGCGGTAAGGATCTAGAGAAACAGAACCCTTCCACATTGTTGGTGGGAATGCAAATTGGCAAATCCAATTCAGAAAATATAATGGAACTTCCTCAGAAATAAAGAGTATTGTCTCATGATTCTGCAACACCACATTTTGTATAGATGCATGGGAAATTAAATCACAGTCTGAAAAGCAATATCTACACTCTCCTTCATTTCAAAACTATTCAAAATTGCCAAGATATACAAAGAATATAAAAGTCTAAACATTTATGTTCTTGTCACATCTTGGCTAAAAGCCATATATAAATATATATATAAATATACATATATACACACACACATATAGATGGAAAGATATAAATATAGATTGATAGATATAGCTCTACACTTAGATATCTATCTATATCTATATATAGATATCTATTATCCATATATATTATATAGATAATTATATATATAATGATATATGGTAAATATATTATATATATTATACCATATATATACACACACATATATATATACCATATATATATGGTATAATATATATAATATATTATATATAATAATATATGGTATTCCCATAAATTATATATTATCTATAATAAAAATATATTATATATTTATATATATTATAATTATATATATTAAAATATATAATATATAATATATATTATATATGTATAGATAATATCTATTTATCTATATATAGATAGATACATAGACACAAATATCTATTTATCTATCTATCTGTAAATACATATAGATATATAGAGAGAATACATTTTTTGCAAAGATTTACTTACTTGAAAGTCACTGTTGCAGAGACAGAAGGAGATAGACAGAAAGGGACATAATTTTATTCATTGGTTCACTGCCTAGATGGCTGTATTGACCCTGGGCTGGGCCAAACCAAAACCAGGAGCCAGAGGTTTTATCTGGATCTCCTGTGTGGGTGGCAGGAGCCCAAACACTTGGGCCATCCTCCATCACTTTTACCAGACACATTAGCAGGGAGTTGAACCAGAAATGGAGTACTGGGACTTTACCTGTGGCAGCCTTACCAACTGTACCACAAAATGGGCTCCAAGAATACATTTTTGCAAAAAGTTGATGCAAATTCAAATTAAAAGGTAAGCTTATTTTCATGCAAAAAATGAAATATGTGCATATGAAGTTTTGTCAGAATTTTTATGTAGGGTTCGATGTTTTGACTAGCAGTTAAGACCCTGATTTTGATGCCCACATCCCATATCAGAGTGTCTAGATTTGAGTGCTGGGTCTTGGTTCCAATTTCAGCTTGCTACTGCAGCAAACAACATGAAACATTAGGTTATGGTTCAAGTATTTGGGTCTGTGCCACAAATGTGGGAGATCTAGATTGAGTTCCTGTTTCCTAACTTCAGTCTATCTAAGCTCCAATGATTGCAAGCCTTGGGAGAGATTTTTGCTCCCTGGGGGAAAATATGCTTATGGCATATACATAGATATCGATAGAGAGAGAGAGAGATGTCTCCCGCTTTCTCTATGTATTGGTAATCTCTCAGCTTATCTCTCTTATCTCTCATCTATGTCTCTTATGACCCCACCAATTAGGAATCATGCTTCAAACCATAGCTATAATAATTGGTTCTACACAGCACTTCCATCATTTTTAAACAAAAATACATTTTGTGAACATTTCTTCTATCATCACCTCCAACCTCAGTAAAAAAAAAAAAAAAAAAAGTTTAGCTTTCCAACCTTATATTTGGTAAAGGGAGTCCATTATGACATAGCACATGTCTTATGAACTGATTTTGTCTCATTAGATAGAAGAATCCCTTGGGTAATACTTTTGTTCCCTTAGATGACATACCTAATGCACCACGGTATTCAGAAGGGTGAAAGTATGGTATTGCAAGATGGAGAACCAGAGAAACTTAAGTGGAAAAAAAAAAAGCCTAGGAATGATCTAGTGACATAAAATGAGAGATGTGGAAGCAAACCTTGTTGAAAAACTGTAGTTCACTGGAGTTTCACTAGTAGAGTATGGAATGTGTGAGAGATGTAACCCAGTGCTTGGACTGAATTGTGTGTCCATCCCAAATTCCTATGTGGAAGCCCTAACCCCTGTGAGACTGTACTGACTGGTGAAAGGGCTTTTAAAGAGGTGTTTAAGGTCAAATGAGAGCATAAAGGTGGAGCCCTGATCCCACAAAAGTGGTATTCCCATAAAAGAAGAAGAGGCATCAGAGGTCTCTTTTTGTAATGTGAGGTTACATTGAGAAAGTGGCAGTCTACAAGCCAGAAAGGAGAGTCTTACTAGAACCTGAATCAGCCAGTACCTTGACCATATGTGAGAAATAAATTTCTCTTCTTAAAGCCATCAGTCTATGATATTATTTTGTTTTTGCAGCCCAAGCAGACTACAGCAAAATAAGTAGAAATTGAGGATAAATATCCATGGAAATCAGGTGAAATAAGTGGAGCCTGCAATCCTGGGAACAGTACAGTTTGATTTCAGTGTGCAGGAAGGCATTTCTTAGTGGAAGCTGCTTTGTTTTGAATGGGAATGTGCATGCTGCTATGGCTATGTGGTGTCGTAGCACTGCCTTACACTTGATCTGTCAGATTTCAAGTGTTTCACATTTCTCTGGACCAGAAAAAACTCTCAAATTATTTGTTATTTTAGTCTGAATTAGTTAGTGGAAAATTTAAACTAAATTTTAAATGGTTTATGGAAATGGGTAAAATATTTATTTCAAAAGCAAGAAAGTTAAATAGATTTCTTTCAACACTAAGCTGGATACTAATAATACTGATCTAAATATAGTTCTTATTATTGTGCCCAAACACTTCAAAGTTGAGACTAAATCTGGGAATAAAACTGCCTAAGAAGTGAATCCCAGAAAGAAATGATCCCAGGAATTAGTCAAAATAGAAAGGATGCTTATCATAGGAAACCTAGGATACATGAAATGTTTTCTAAATGATCATAAATAATAGCATGGAAAATGGAATGAAGCTTCATAAAATCAGAGTGAATCAAATACAAAGACTAAATAATGAATAGCACGTTTACTGTTAACTGATGAAGAAAAAAATCAAAGGGGGATTAGGCAGCACTCTGAATTAAAGTGAAAAGCCAGCTGTTTCAAAGTGGTAATACCCATCATGCCTCTGGGGGCAGCAAGGATTAAAGAATAGTTCAGCTCTGAACTATATTTCAGATATCATCAAGTATTTTCCAATTCATTATGCATTTGTTCAATACAAAATATTTGAGCAGATTTCCTGTGTACACAAAAAAGGCTTATAAGGCATAAAATGGGGAGACTTAAAATGTAGGATTCATTCATTCTAGTGGAAGTCATTTGATATCCTACCATGGCAGTAAACAGTTTGTTTTTATATGATTCAAAGCCAGAAGAGAACCTGGGATATCCCATTAGTCATCCTGGAGAAACTCCTAAACCTGCCTTACTGCTTTTAGAAGTGATCATAGAGAAAATGAAGCCACCATATTTTTGAAGATGCTCAGGCTGACTTGCCCCAAGTGGTGGAGTTGGAAGCATACCAGGGGATTCCAATTCAATCCCATCGAGGTGGCATGTACCAATGCCATCTCACTGTTCCAGGTGATCAGTTTCAGTTCACAGTTGGTCATGGTGAAGGGACTGGGAGTCAAAGGGAGCACATAGACAAGTCTAGTACCTGCTAATGCTAACTGATGGAGTAAATAAAGGGGAGAGTGATCCAACATGGGAAGTGAGATACTCAGCAGACTCATAGAATGGCAGATGTCCTAAATAGCACTCTGGCCTCAGAATCAGCCCTAAAGGCATTCGGATCTGGCTGAAAAGCTCATGAGAGTATTTCAGGCATGGAAAGCCAAGAGACTCTGGAAAAAGATCTCTGCGAGTGAGATCCCAGTGGAAAGAACAGGTCATCAAAGAAGGAGGTACCTTTCTCTGAAGGGAGGAGAGAACCTCCACTTTGACTATGACCTTGTCTAAACAAGATAAGAGTCGGAGAACTCAGAGGGCTTCCATAGCCTTGGAAACTCATGACTGGAGCATAGGGAGATTACTGATGCCATAGACAGGAGTGTCAATTGGTAAAGTCAACAACAGGAGTCACTGTGCACTTACTCCTCATGTAGGATCTCTATCCTTAATGTGCTGTACATTGAGATTTAATGCTATAACGAGTACTCAAACAATATATTTCACTTTGTGTTTCTATGGGGGTGCAAACTGTTGAAATCCTTACTTAATGCATACTAAACTGATCCTCTGTAAAAAAAAAAAAAAAAAAAAAAAAAAAAGAAATTATCAATTCCCAACTTGACTCTCACTGGGATTAAACATGACAATAGGTCTGCTCTGATTTCATCATCATTTAAAAAAAAATCATCTATTATTTTTCACTTTATGTTTCTGTGTGGAAGCAAACTGTTGAAATCCATACTTAATGTATACTAAGCTGATCTTCTGTATATTAAGATAATCGAAAATGAATCTTGATGTGAATGGAAGGGGAGAGGGAGTGGGAAAGGGGAGGGTTGTGGGTGGGAGGGACGGTATGGGGGGGAAGCCATTGTAATCCATAAGTCGTACCTTGGAAAATTATATGCATTAAATAAAAGTTAAAAAAAAAAAAAAAGAAAACATACACACACACATCATGGGGTCTTTGAAAAGGTTGTGGAAACTGTGTACTGTAAGACAACAATATAAAAAATTTTTGGAATTCATGCATCAAATAAATTAATCTATTATTTGTCTAAAAAAAAAAAAGAAAAGTACAAGTAGGCACTGTTAAATTTCTCTTCTTTTTTGATTTTGAATTAAATTAATATGGAAATTATTAACTGAGTTTCCATGATATTAATATCTTCTTGATATTGTAGACACTGATCTGTTTTACAATAAATTCACTTATCTTTTTGCCTCCATAATAGCCCTAACCATGTACCTTCTCTAATATAATTGACAAAATAGTGGTGCTGGCCAGCGCCATGGCTCAATAGGCTAATCCTCCGCCTTGCAGCACCCGCACACTGGGTTCTAGTCCCGGTCGGGGTGCCTGATTCTGTCCCGGTTGCCTCTCTTCCAGGTCAGCTCTCTGCTGTGGCCAGGGAGTGCAGTGGAGGATGGCCCAAGTCCTTGGGCCCTGCATCCGCATGGGAGACCAGGAAAAGCACCTGGCTCCTGGCTTTGGGTCAGCAGGATGCGCCAGCCGCAGCACGCTGGCCGGGTGAACCAACGGCAAAAGGAAGACCTTTCTCTCTGTCTCTCTCTCTCTCTCTCTCACTGTCCACTCTGCCTGTCAAAAAAAAAAAAAAATAGTGTGCTTAATTTTCTCAGAATGGTGGTTGCAAAAGTATGTTCAAGCCATAAGTAAATATGACATGGACTATGCTCCAAATATTTTGCTGAATTTTGTAGATGCAGCATCTGTGGAAATGGGGTATATCAGAGACTATGTCAGGTGTGGTAATTCTTTCACAAGACTGCATCATGAAATAATAAATCTGGTGAAAGATGTATACACCTTTTATAGTGAGTTAAAAATTGACAATAATTTATTAGGTAATTAGGAGTATTAAGTGTTTCGGGGGCTCCCCTAAAGACATATGTTCTCAGTTAACTGTGATCACCTCTCTTTCCCTACTTTTTGGCATACTTCTTCATGCTACCTCACAAATTCTGCTATTCTGCCACAGAGAAATTAGTTACAAGTTGCAAAATCGAATCCTTGATGTAATAAGCTACTTTAGAGGAGAGTACAACTGGACGCAACTGATGATTCCTTGCTTTACTAAAGTTCATATAATGTAAAGTCATTTATGTAGGCTCCTAGAAGTACCAATTGCACTAATTTCCTGAGTGACAAATTCTCTACTCTGTCACTTCAAGCAGATGAACAGACTTGTCAGGGAATGCTACTGTGGACTTGGGTTGATTTATCTCATGTTGATCTCTGACTATAATTTATTTCTGGGGGAATACACAGACCTCTAACCAGCCATAAAAAAATGGATGATGGCTCATCTCCATTAAACTAGGATAGGGAAGTAATGGAATTAGAGTTCAACCTTAGGGAGATTACTTTGAAGGAAACAACTGCAGTTGAGAACAACTAGAACACATTTATGCTTCAATCACAGAGATGGGGACTGGAATTACAAAATCATAGGAGATATGTTTTTCTGTGAAGAATTCATAATTAAGGTAATAAGACATTATGCATGCACAAACCAATTAGTGAACTACATGTCTTAAAATGAATATCTTAAATATTTGAAAATCATTCAACAGCAGAAAAATATTTCAGTAAAAGAAATAATTTAGAACAAATATTCATGGTCACTGTTTCTGTGGAACTCAGAAAACAAAGTAACTAATCCAGTCTAGGTAACATAGCTAAGTTAATGAATTTATAGGTTGAATTATTTTCTTTGGTGGAAAAATATAATTTTTTGTAGTCCTCTGTCTTTGCTTCTGCTTTTTATTGTTACCAGAAAATGTTATTTAAGAGTCAATTTCATTGTTGGTTCTTGTCAAATCTGATGGAAATATGAAAATTTAGATGAATAGGAAAATGGGTTGTTATCGTTATTTTTTTTCTCTTTGAATCCATCTTTATTAGCGTAGTCATGGTGCCAAAAATTTGCTAGTTGCATATATGCTCCAAGAACCATGAAGGTGCTCCATGAGCCCTGAATGTCAGAGCACAAATATATTTTGGTTTGCATTAATTGTTACCATATCCCAACACAATGGTATTTGCTATTTGTGCAAGCAATGACGGTAATGAATTCCTTCAGCATTGTTATATTAATCCTTTAAGGAGTTTGAAACCAAATTAATCAATGGAAATAAAAACTTTCTAACTTGATCTAATATAGGTTAATAAATTAAAATCTCTTCATCCTAAATAAAATGAGGTTTGAAGTTGAGTAGAAAATTTGGTGTAATATTAAAATGATGTGGTAAACTTCATACAAAGCTAACAAAATATAGATGTTTGTCCAAGTTTAAATGATTGAATTAATCTAAGGCATTTAGTTCAAAACAAAAAATAAATTGGCAAAGATAATTCCCTTTAAATAGTTGTCTATCTATCTTATTTACACTAATCAAGTTTTAAATATCCCACTGTTTTATAATCTTATACTAGTTCTTGGAGTACTGCATAAACTGTATGTACCGAGTAAGAATTTGTAGGGTTAAGAAGCCAAGAACAAAATTTAAAAAGAGAGGCTGGATTGTCAAATAACCACTTGAGACACTGGCATCTCATATTGCACCACCAGTTCCAGTCCCAGCTACTCTCCTTCCATTTCAGCATCATTGTTAATGTGCCTGGGAATGTCATGGAAGATGGCCCAAGTACTGGAGCCTCTGCCACTTATGTGGGAGACCAGTACAGATTTCCTGGCTCCTGACTTCTGCCTTGCCCAGATCTGGTTGTTATGATCATTTAGAGAGTGAACAAGTGAATGGAAGATCTCTCTCTCTCTCTCTCTCTCTCTCACTCTCTCTGCTTCTCTCTGTGTCTCAATCTCTCTCTGACTCTGCTTTCAAATACATAAATAACAGGGGCCGGCGCTGCGGCTCACTAGGCTAATCCTCCGCCTTGCAGCACCCGCACACCAGGTTCTAGTCCTGGTCGGGGCACCGGATTCTGTCCCGGTTGCCCCTCTTCCAGGCCAGCTCTCTGCTGTGGCCAGGGAGTGCAGCGGAGGATGGCCCAAGTGCCTGGGCCCTGCACCCCATGGGAGATCAGGAGAAGTACCTGGCTCCTGCCATCGGATCATCGCAGTGCGCCGGCCACAGCGCGCTGGCCGCGGCGGCCATTGGAGGGTGAACCAACGGCAAAGGAAGACCTTTCTCTCTGTCTCTCTCTCTCACTCTCCACTCTGCCTGTAAAAAAAAAAAAAAAAAAAAAAAAACATAAATAATAAATAAATCTTAAAAAAAATACAGAATATGGTAAAGACTCCACTTGGACCTCAAAATTGACAGAGTAAGCACTATTTTCTTTCCTTAGAAGCCTAAACATAAAGAGAACATAAATGTAGAGGTCCTTGGAAATTGTACAATCTTGATAATCTTATGTTGAAATTCTCTGGAGACAGTCACCATGAGTCTCTTCATTCCTGTAGTGGCTGGCTTTTGGTAAGTCATAGCAGTGTCTCTTGGTTATAGTCACCTTATCACCAACAAACTCCATCCTAGCTTTAGGAAGCAGAGCAAATTTTGAGTGCCTCTGTGTTAATTGCTATATGAGTACTTCATAAATAGGAACAGATGATGTCTCATTTCAAACATCTTATAGTAACACCTTTCATATAAAAATCCGTTCACAGTAAAAAGTTGCATCAGACATGTGATTTGTTGATATACTATCTCCTTTCTATGAAAGTACAAATTAGTTATCTAGAAATTGAAGTATTCAGGCCACTCAGAATTTTATGTGCAAATCTGACAGGTGTCAGGCAAGATTATCAATAACGCATTGAGATTATACTCTAAATCATTTTCTAAAGGCATTTGGATGTGTTTGGATGTGTTTTTAAATGCATCAGTTAAGGACAAACATACTTTACAATTTGCAAGTTTACAATTTGAAGTATTTTTCCAGCTAATTGATCTGTGGGCATTTACAATCTAAATTTATATAAGTTCATCATAGTATAATATAAATTCAGGAACAAATTTTTGCATAAACATTGTTAAATAAAAATCTATAGAAACAATATACTAGTGTGGGTTTTTAAATTAATATTTTATAAATGTACATATCTTTTATTTAAAATCACAAGTTTAGAAGAATAGATTGGTACAGAAAGAATAGATTGGTACAGAAAACAGATAGTCTTCTAAATGTGAAATGTGACTTTAGAATAGCAATTATAAATTGACATAATTTCCTAATTAATAATAGCCAGAAATAATTTAATAATGGCAAATTATAAATAAAGTTTTTATTCCGAGTTGTAATTTAGATGACTTGTCACTAGCAAACCATAGTAAATTATTTCAATATCTATGTTTTATAAAACTTTATCTTGCAACTTGCAAAACTTATAAGGCTTTAATTGTAAATCTGAGAAGTACTTTGTTGAGATAATTGATATGGTCATTTATAACCATGCTTTGTATACTCTCTAATTATTATTGTAAGATTTGTTGAAATTAATAATATAGTAGAACTATAGCCTGAAAAAATAGTTAAGTTATATATTCGTTGAAGCATCTCACCCCTCCAACATTTCAATGTGGATGTAAACCATACATACTTTGTATCCTTTAGTTCATTGTAGACTGATCTTTATAGAATGTATACCATTAAGCTGTACTACAGGATGTTATAAGAGAACTCATTTGTATATATGCATCTATAGGTTGATGACACACAGATAATAGATAGATAGATAGATAGATAATGTACAGTATTTGAGGTATTGCTTGCAATATAATCTATAGTATCTTCTTTTCTTTTCTAAAGATTTCATTTATTTATTTGACAGATATAGTTACAGACAGTGAAAAGTAGAGGCAGAGAGAAAAGTCTTCCCTCTTTTGGTTCACTCCCCAGATAGCCTCAACAGCCGGACGTGGGCCGATCAGAAGCTAGGAAACAGGAACTTCCTCCGGGTCTCCCATGTGGGTACAGGTGCCCAAGCATTTAGGCTATCTTTTACTGATTTCCCAGACCATCAGCAGAGAGCTGGATCAGAACAGAAGCATCCGGAACTAGAATCAGTGCCCTTATGGGATGCTGGCACCATAAGTGGAGGATTAACCTACTGCGTCACAGTGCTGGCCAGTATCTTCTTTGTTATACGCTATGGAGATGGTCTAAATACATACTATCAGAAAAACTTAAATTTGTCCTAAAAAGTGATGTACATTAATCACATATGTACTAAGACTATCATTTGATTGCATTTATCCTTTATTTTTAATGACCTAAAAAAGAATACAGGTCTTTATAGTGTAGATTTTCTTAACATTAAATTTGGCTTCATTATATGATGATGTCATGTTCACTTTTTCTAATCCCAACAATTGTCGTATTAGCTTTTCTTAATCATGATACATGTAGTTATACTCTAAATTGTACCAAATTAGACAAAACTACTTGTGATTTATTGTGGGGAGCAACCCGGACTAGACTGTTACTGGAATTAAGACTTATTCTATGCACCTGCTCTCCCACAATATGGCGCTGGGAGAGAAGAAAACAGCTTCTACACAGCTGCCTCCAGTTCAACCAATAAACTGTAGGACTTGCTCCTGATTGGAGGAGAGCAGCGTACTCGGCGTGTGGGCAGCCGAGTTGGGATTGGCAGAGGAGGACTATAAAGGAGGAGAGAGACGGCATGCACCAGGAACATCTAAGGGGAACATCTAAGGGGAACACCTGTGCAGCCCCCGAGAGAGCCGGCCGGCGGTGTGCCGCTCCCCTGCGGAAGTGGGGAATGTGGCCAGGGGGAACCGCCCTTCCACGGAGGTGGAAGGGACAGTAGCTAACCCGGGAAGAACCAGCAGCAAACCCGGGGAGGGCCGAGCAGACGAAAGAACAGCGCAGGGTCCTGTGTCGTTCCTCCACAAAGAGGGGGAGCGACAATTTATATTTATATATATATATATATATATTAATTTCTAAAAACTTTATTGAGATAAAATTGACATACAGTTAACTGTCCATAGCTGAAGAATGAAGTTTGATAGGTTTTTTTGGCTTATATACACATCTGTAAATTATTATCATAATTGAAATAATGAACATATCCCTCATCTACAGACTTTTCTTCATGTGTGTTTATAATCTAGCCTACCCTAAATCAGTCCTTCAACATTCCTTGTCAATCACTTATCTGCTTTCTTTCATTGTGTATTATCTTAGAATTTTGCAAGTGGAATTTTACCATATACATCGCTTTGTGATATCTTTCACTCAGCATGATTATTTTGAGATTCAACCTTATTGCCACATATATTAATATTGCATCATTTTATTGCTGAGTGGTGTTCTATTGTATAAGTATACCACATACTAAAATGTATTTTTCTACTCTTAACCTTTTTATTTTCCCAACTTGGGAATATGACTAATAAAGTTGATGTAAATATGCATTCACAGATCTCTATAGAGACACGATCTCTCTTTGATTTCTTCTATTTATTTATTTTATTTGTAGGCAGAGTTACAGAGAGAAAGAGAAGCAGTCAGAGAGAGACCTTCCATCTGCTGGTTTATTTCCTCAGTGTCCACAATGGCTGAGGCTGGGCCAGGCTGAAGCCAGGAACCAGAAACATCAACCTAGTTTCTGACGTGGGTGGCAGGGACCCAAGTGCTTGGGCCACCTGTCAATGCTTTCCCAGGCACATTAGCCTGAGCTGGATTGGAAGTGGAGTTGCTGGGACTCAATTCAGCACACATATGGGATGCTGGTGTCACAGTCAATGACTTAACCTGCTGTGCCACAATACTGACCCTAGACACAAACCTTCACATCTCTAGGACAACAACCCTGGGGTGGAATGCCTGGAATATATGATGGGCCTATGTTGGAAAATTAAAGAAAATATCAAATGATCTTCAAATGTGGCTATACCACTCACATTCCCACCACCATGTTTAAAAGTTTCTGCTGTCTATGTCTTGCTAACAGTGGATACAGCCAATTTTTCAAGTATAAGCCATATGTCAAGTTAGTAGTAGTAAATAATTCTCATATAACTTGCATGGTCTTAGTGACTAAGGACATTCAGCATCTTTCCATGCACTCACATGCCCCCTGTGTGTCTTTTTTGGTGTAATATTTTTTCAAATATTTGGCTACTTTTAATTTGTTATTGTAGGTTTTTAGGATTTTTAAAAAGTATTTATAATATGAATGCTAGTCCTTTATCATATAAATATATGGAAAGTAGTATGTCCTCCATATGAATTATATATTCATCTACTTAACAATGTTCTTCAAAACCAGATGATTCTTGTTGGGGAGGGAGAAGAGGAGCAGAATTTTATTATTTTTTCATTATGGAAGTCTTTTTTTTTAATTTATTCACTTATTTGAAAGGTAGGGTTACAGAGAAGCAGAGAGAGGGGGAGGAGGGGTATTCTTTCCACTGATTCACTCCCCGAATGACCACAACAGCCAGAGCTGGGCTGATCTGAAGCCAGGAGACAGGAGCTTCTTCCAGGTCTCCCACGTGGGTGCAGGGGCCTGAGTACTTGAACCATTTTCTATTGCTTTCCCAGTCCATAGCAGAGAACTGAATTGGGACTAGAGTGGCAGGGACTTGAGCTGGCATCCATATGGGATGCAAGCACTGCAGGCAGCGTCTTTTTTGGCAATACCACAATGCCAGACCCTGTAAGTTTTATTTATCCATTTTTGTCTTTATGGATTACGATTATGGTTTCATTCACAAAAAACCCTTTCCTAAGTGAAGATCACATATATTTCACCTTATAGTTACATTGTTTTGATTATTATATTATAGTCTATGATCAATTTTTATATAATATTTTTAAGTGTGAGATACGGATTTGCTTATACTTTGCATTTGGAAATCCAATTTTTCCAGCATTGCATTTTGGAAATATTTTAATTTCCTCACAGAATTTTTGATTTACATCTGTTGACATTAGTCATCTAAGCATGATATAGAAATGAATATTATGTCTTCCCCAAATTCACATGTTGAAACCAACTCACCAATTTAATATTATGTGACATTATCATTGGATGTGATTAAGTTATAATAGACAAGCTTTTATGATTGGAATTAGTGCACCCAGTGAAAACACAGAGAAGTCCTCTTCTGCCATGGAGAACACAACTGTCTATGAACCAAGAAACAGGCCTTCACCAGACACCTGAGTCTTGGTTTGAACTTAATGGATTGTGGAACTATGAGAAATAAATTCCTTCTGTTAACACTGCCTATGGAGTTTGTTACAGCAGTCCAAATGCACAAAAACAACGTATATATATGAGTCTACTTCTAGAATCCAATCTGTTCTTTTGCTCTATTTTTGCATTTGAATGCTGCAACCAACTGTATTGATTATTGTAGTTTTATAAAAATTCTAAAAACGAAGTACTGTTAGTCTTCTAATATTGTTCTCTTTTTAATCAGAGTTGCTTGTGTTATTTTGAGAGCTTTGCCTTTCTAGATTAACTTTAGAATCTGCCTGCAACTTCTATAAGTAAAGCTGGCTGGGATTTTAACCAGGAATATATAGAATGTTTGGTTCAGTTTGGAGAGCTTGACATACAAAATTGGTGAATCTCTAGTATTTCTTTCCATTAATTTAAGCTTTCTCTTTAATCTTACAGACCTCAATTAGTAGTTTCAGTATCTTTTTTGTAGATTCTGTTAGATTTGTTTTGCAAAGATTGTTGCTCTTTTTTATATTGGTCTTTATTTATTTGATAACAAGAGAGACAGCGAAAAAGAGAATGATACAGAGACATATAGAGAACTCCCATCTACTAGTTCACTCCCCAGATACCTATAGCAGCTGGTGCTGAACCTGGCTAATGTCAGATCTAGGAATGCAGACCATGTATCCTACTTGGATGGCAGGGACCCTACTACTTGTGCCATTACTTCTGACCTAATGGTGCACATTGAAAGGAAGCTGGAATCAAGAGCAGAGCCAGGACTTGAACCAAGCACTCTTATAGAGAACTCAGGCATCCCAGGTAGAATTTTTACCACTAGGCCAAATACCTGCTCCCGATTCTGGGTTTTAACTCCAGTCATTTTACTTTAGTCTCACAAAGCCAACACTTGATCCAATAAGCTTCGGGTGTATGCACATATGTATAATAGATATCAGAAGCCTCTAGCCTCAAGTACATTTTTATATACATTTTAAGATATAAAATCACTACTTTTAGGTTGATATGCTTCTTTTTTTTTTTTTTTTTTTTTTTTTGACAGGCAGAGTGGACAGTGAGAGAGAGATACAGAGAGAAAGGTCTTCCTTTTATCCTACTTCCATTCTTATTTCTTTGGATCTGATGATAAATAAAACTTCCTTGTTTGCTGCTATTATTCTATGTGTGTTTTATTGCGTTATTCAGTTTTAAATAGAAGTTCCTAGTCAATTGCCCTCTCAGGTGCACCAGCAGGAAGCTGAATAGGAAGTGGAACAGCCAGGACCCGAACCAGCACCCATATAGGATGCCCAGCATTGCAGGCAGAAGCCCCACCCGCTATGCCACATCTCTGCCCGCAGGAAATCTTATTGATTGTTGTCTTCTCTTTACTCTTAAGCATGTTCTAAGAATTAACTGACAAAACTTGTTGATTTTATTTCTTCAAGTGCATTGTCACTACTGTCATAAGATTCCTCTATAGCAATTCACATTGTAACACACTACCAAACACATAGTCATGAGGCCTTGTTGTAACAGTGTACATCTTTCAGGACCAGCATTTTGGCACAGTAAGTTATGTTTCTGCTAATGTAGCTGACACCCCATCTTGGAGAATGGGTCTGATACAGCTTTCTGCTAATGTACCTAGGAAGGCAGAAAACAATGACCCAGAATATTGATTCCCCAGCTGCGCATGGTGTTTTTGTATGAAATTGAGTATTATATTCAGCTTTCCACAGTGAAGTCAGTGATTGGTTTTCTGAGTGTAGGGGGAGCAGACACAGATTTGAGAGATCTGTAGCTACTCCCTCAAGTAGTTTAGGGGCAGTGGTAGTTTTGCAACAAGATCCGAGAAGTGAAATTAATTAGTAATAAAAAGAAGTAGTTTTAATACAGAGCAGTATTACAGAATGTTCCTCCTAATAACCTAATAACTTGATAAATAACTGCTCCAAATTATGGAAAATTCACATAGGTCATGATGGCAAATGATTTTTAATATAATTAGGTGTAGCGTTTCTCTCTGTTCCTGTAAGATAATAGATAAGCATCTTTTTTAACAGATTCCTAGAGAATTATTCCACCCCGTCAGAGGCTATTGTACAGAAGTTGGTGATTGGTCCATCTATGACGTAGAACTGTGATACTTAGCTATTACCAGACGAACAAGTGACTCAAAAGAAAACCCCACAAAACCCTTAATTCAACCATATTAAA
Source organism: Oryctolagus cuniculus (assembly GCF_964237555.1). Lineage (NCBI taxonomy): Eukaryota > Metazoa > Chordata > Mammalia > Lagomorpha > Leporidae > Oryctolagus > Oryctolagus cuniculus. The sequence continues at coordinate 114,952,639 of NC_091435.1, forward strand.
AACAAAATATACCAGGTCCATTTTGTGGCATAGTGGGTAAAGCCTCCACCTGTAACGCCAGCATCTCATATGGGCACCAATTGAATTCCTAGTTGCTTCATTTCCAATTGAGTTCCCTGCTAATGTGCTTGAGAAAGCAGCAGAAGATGGCCCAAGTGCTTGAGTTCCTACCCATGTGGGAGACCCTGAAGAAGCTCCTGGATGCTGGCTTCAATCTTTCCCACCCTAGAGGTTGCAGCCATTTGGGGATTAAAGCAGAGGATGTAAGATTTCTCTCTGTGTGTCTCCCTCTTTATCTATAACTCTAATTTTCGAAAATATTAAAAGAACATCAAGTATGTAATATATATATTTATATATCTACTTGAAGATCTTAAAGATTTTGAAACACTGTCAAATTATATTTAGCCTTTAATCTCATGGAAACTACATTAGTAAAGTCAAGATTAAACTTCATGCTTCTGCATTTAGAAAACAAACCAAAGAAATAATTTTCTGAGTAGATGAGAATTATATAAATAACATTGAATATAAATATAAATTGTACTCCTGCAAAATATAGCAATTGTTATAGCACAAAAGCAGTAAAATTTTCTATTTTAATATGGAATATCAAAACTTCATGTGAAGAAAACAAGTCTGACAATCAAAATCCAATAAATCAAGGCGGGGCCAGTATTGTGACATAGCCGGTAAAGCTGATGCCTGCTACACCAGCACCCCATTTGAGGATCAGTTCGGGTCTAGGCTGCTCTACTTCTGATCCAGCTCCCTGCTGTGTCCCTGGAAATTCAGCAGAATATGGTCCAAGTGATTGGGCTCCTTCACCCATATGGGAGATCCAGAGGAAGCTCCTACCTCTTGGCTTTGGCCTTTGGCTGGACTTTGGCCCAGGCCTGCCATTGTCTCTCTCTTTTTTTTTTAAATATTCATTTTATTTATTTGAAAGAAAGGGCTACAGAGAGAGGCAGAGACAGAGAGAGAGGTCTTCCATCTGCTGGTTCACTCCCCAGATTCTGCAACAACCAGAGCTGAGCCAATCTGAAGCCAGGAGCCAGGAGCCAGGTTCCTCCTCCAGTTCTCCCATGCAGATGCAGGGGCTCAATGACTTGGGCCATCCTCTACTGCTATCCCAGGCCATAGCAGAGAGCTGGATGGGAAGAACAGCAGCCGGGACTAGAACCGGTGCCCACATGGGAAGCCTGCACTTCAGGCCAGGGAATTAACCCACTGCACCACTCCAGCCCAGCCATTGCCCTCTCTTTCTCTCTCTCTCTTCCCCTCCCCCCTCCCTCTCTCCCTCTCTCCCTCTCCCTCTGTGTGTATGTGTCTGTATGTGTGCCTTCCTCTCTCTGTGTAACTCTAACTTTCAAATAAATAAAACCTTAAAAGAAATCAAATCATTTTCAAGTGATCATGTAGACAGGAAATCATTATGGATTATTCTGTTTGGAGCCAGGAGTCATCAGATTATAATAGTATTCAAAATCCAAAAGTAAAAGAGTGGAATATTATCGGATAAAGAGGAATTCGCAACATAATAGCGACACAGATTAAATGTAAATATAAAAGTTTGAAAAGCCAGAGAGTACAGTGGAGACAGTGGATCATCCACACAGAATTTATTTCTCCTTTCTGAATTTGTTGCTGTCCTAGTAACCATCTCTTCTTCCCAAAAAGACTTGTTATCAGAGCAATCTATTCAAATACAACTTTAAGGTCTGATCTTGGTGGTAATTAGCTATTTCCCTCCTTGACTCTACATTAGGATCATTTAGATTTTTTTTTGAAGAAAACAAAAAAGTGCTACAATCAGGATCCATCCCAAATACCACACTTAAATAAGAAAGAAAACAAGACATTTGTATTTTTAATCTCCTTTCCTCTACAAGCTCTTTTTAAAAATTTTATATAATAAATATAAATTTCCAAAGTACAACTTTTGGATTATAGCAGCTTTTTCTCCCCATAACCACCCTCCCACCAGCAGCCATCCCATCTCCTGCTCCCTTTCCCATCCCATTCTTCATCAAGATTCATTTTCAATTATCTTTATATACAGAAGATCAATTTAGCATATATTAAGTAAAGATTTTAACAGTTTGTACCCACACAGACACACAAAATATAGAGTACGGTTTTAGTAGTACTTTTACCATTAATTTGCATAGTACAACACATTAAGGACAGAGATCCTACATGGAGAGTAGGTGCACATTGACTCCTGTTGTTGATTTAAATATTGACATTCTTATTTATGATGTCAGTAATCACTGGAGGCTCTTGTCATTAGCTGCCAAGGCTATGGAAGCCTCTTGAGTTCGCCAACTCCAATCTTATTTAGACAAGGCCATTATCAAAATGGAAGTTTTCTCCTCCTTTCAGAGAAAGGTACCTCCTTTTTTGATGGCCCATTCTTTCTGCTGGGATCTAACTCACAGAAATTTTATTTATTTATTTTTTTTATTTTTTGCCAAAGTGTCTTGACTTTCCATGCCTGAGAAACTCTCAAGGGCTTTTTAGCCAGATCCGAATGCCTTAAGGGCTGATTCTGAGGCCAGACTGCTGCTTAGTACATCTGCCATTCTATGAGTCTGCTGTGTATCCTGCTTCCCATGTTGGATCATTCTCTCCTTTTTAATTCTTTCAGTTAGTATTAGCAGACACTAGTCTTGTTTATGTGATCCCTTTGACACTTAAATCTACCATTATGATCAATTATGAACTGAAACTGATCACTTTGACTAGTGAGATGGCATTGGTACATGCCACCTTGATGGGATTGAATTGGAATCCCCGGTACGTTTCTAACTCTACCTTTAGGGGTAATCCGAGTGAGCATGCACCAAATTGCACATCTCCTCCCTCTCTTATTCCCACTCATATTTAACAGGGATCACTTTTCAGTTAAATTTAAATGCCTAAGAATAATTATGTGTTAATTAAAGAGTTCATTCAATGGTTTTAAGTAGAACAAAAAAAGGAATAAAATAGTAAGTTGTTCCTCAACAGTCAGGACAAGGGCTGATCAAGTCATTGTTTCTCCTAGTGCCCATCTCACTTCAACAGTTTTCCTTTTAGGTGCTCAGTTAGTTGTCAATGATCAGAGAGAACATATGATATTTGTCCCTTTGGGACTGGCTTATTTCACTAAGCATGATGTTTTCCAGATTCTTTCATTTTGTTGCAAATGAGCAGATTTCTTTTTTTTTACTGCTGTATAGTATTCTATAGAGTACATATCCCATAATTTCTTTATCCAGTCTACTGTTGATGGGCATTTAGGTTGATTCCAGGTCTTAGCTATTGTGAATTTAACTGCAATTAACATTAAGATGCAGACAGCTTTTTTATTTGCCAATTTAATTTCCTTTGGATAAATTCCAAGGAGTGGGATGGCTGGGTTGTACAGTAGGGCTGTATTCAGGTTTCTGAGGAATCAGTTTGGGACTTACCACCAACCAGGTACATCAGAATCTGTGAACCTGACAATGGAACACAGTGATTTTTTTTAATTTAACACTCTCCTGTTCAAACTTATGTACAGAGAAATTTGAGAAGCACTTTCTTAATGTGGCACTCAATCTCCGTACATAGAGGTCAGTTTAGAACAGAATATATGACTCAAAATACATACCTAAACATACTAATAATGAGAATCACTGATAGCTGAAAGAAAAGAAAGTTTCTATATCAGGAGAACTAGATTTTGGAATCAAGCTGTCAAATATGGTAGCCACTGGCCATAGGTAGCTATTTGGGTTCTGAAATGTGGCTATGACAACTGAGAGCTGGAATTGCTAGTTTTAGTTTATCACATTTTTACTCTTGGAAAATGTTTATTTTAGAATATTCTTCAGAATATAAATCCATTTTCTCAACTGTATATTTTATGAAACATGTATTTACATACAAATATACTTAGCATGAAAAGTAATATAAAATGTCTCAATAATTTATGCAAATTTTGCAATGGAATAAGATTTTTAATCTATTAAGTTAAATACAACATATTACTAAAATTAATTCCTGTTATCTTTGCTTTCGTTATAAGTGATAACAAGAAAATTTTAAATTTAATATTTTTGGTTAATGTTACACTGCTCCTGGACTTCACTGTGCAAGTATGGGTGATTATAAGGCATTCAGTGGGCATCTTGTCATCAGCATGAGACAAAAGCACAGAGTATGGGAAAGTCAAACTCGAAAAGAGAAATAACAAACCTTTCTGAAAACTGCTGATTTTGCCAGGCTACCTGAAAATTTCAGTTACTTTTCCATTCTTTCTGAATTACTTATCTATTGCTGCTTAACAAATTATCCCCAAAATAGTGGTTTAAAACAATGATTGGTCTGACACTGTGACACAGTGGGTAAAGTCACCACCTACAGTTCTGGCATCCCAGATGGCATTGGTTCAAGTCCCAGCTGCTCCACTTCTGATACAACTCTCTGCTATGGCCTGGAAAAGCAGTAGAAAATGTCCCAAGTACTTGGGCCTCTACACCTGCATGAGAGACCTCGATGAAGCTCCTGGCTCCTGGCTTCAGATGGGTGCAGCTCCAGCCATTACAACCATTTGGTGAGTGAACCAGCTTATAGAAAACTTCTCTCTCTCTCTCTTTCTCTCTATAACTCCACCTATCAAATAAATAAATAGATGTATTTTTTTAAAAAAAAGATATTCATTATTTTACAATTTCTTGGAACATGAATCTAGACAAACCTTATGAATCTTGACTGGTTACCTGTGCCTCAATGTCTCTCACAAAGTTGCAAGCAAGGTGTAACCAAGGCTTGGTCTCACCTGATGGTTTGACTGGGGAAAGATCTTCTATGACTACTTATATTTTTACTGTCATGGTTTGGTTCTTTATACAATGTTGGAAAAGAACATTAGGTCTGGGGCCTGCATTGTGGTGTAGTGGGTTAAGCAGTGGCTTATACAAACCACTATCCCTGCTCAGCTTCTGATGCAGCTCCCTAGTAATTCACCTAGCAAAGCTATTGAAGATGATCAAATACTTCTGCCATTGCCAGGAAAGTGTTCCTGGCTCCTGGATTGGCATGGACCACCCTTGCTGTAGCAGCCATTTGGGGATTGAATCAGTGGATAAAATATTTCTTTCTCTCTCTCTTTCTCCTTCGCTGTGCATTTTCTCTATCACTCTGCCTTTTAAATAAATAAATCTAAAAAAGAAAGAGCTTTTAGTTCCTAATTGACGGTTGGCCAGCAGGCACCCTACGGCCTTCGTTGTGTTGTCTCCTCTGCACTGGACAGCTTACAACATTGCAACTGTTACTTCAGAGCTAGAAAGCAAGTGAAGAAATAAAATGAAGGCCCAAAATGATAGATAGTCTATTACTTTTCCATATTCAGTTCATTCTTAGCATTAGATCTAATCTATACTTCAATGGAGTGAATATGAGAAAGCACAAATCATTAACACCATCTCAGAGACTTCCTGCCATTGTTCTTCATGCTCCCTATCTCCAAGCTCAGAGGTAATCACTGTTCTGATATTGGAAAATAACATTTATAGTTAATTTTTATTCTTTTATCTCAAATCATTACAATTATAATGTTACTAGGTTTTCTAAGGTTTGTTTATACACATATCTATTTGGTATTTATTTTTCTGTCTTAACAGAAAATTAACACATAACATTGCATGTGTGAGTTACATTCATGCTGAATGTAATTGTTGATACTGGATCATCTAACTTACAATTTACTTCCTATGTAGTTATATTACTAAATGAATAAGCCACACTTTATTTATGCCTTCCTCTTCCAAGTAATATTTTCTTTTTTGCTGCATGTTTATTCAAATACAATATTACAAAATATATTGTCATAAATTTTCCTGTGCATCTATGAGACATTCTATTTTCTAAGATTACTTGGGTATTAAATGCATACAACTTCAAATGTGTTATATATTGCAAAATTGCTTTCTAAAAAGTTACACTAATTTGTGATCTCAACAACAAAGTTGTTAGTTTTTATTTTACTAACACTAAAATCATTGAGATTAACTACATTCTTTCTCTTTGATGGTTATAAAAATTGTACTTTATTATGGTATTAATTTTCATTTTCCTGATTACTCCTGAAGTGGCTCATATACAATTTACTTTAACATGTGAGTTTTTGAGGCTTCAATGTGTGTATACTTTGTCTCTTCTCTAATTAGCTCTTTATGGTTTTATTTATTTAATCACTGGAGCATTGTATGTACTCCTGTTACAAAATCTGTATCCAATATATGGGTGATACATATTTATGCCAATTCACAATTTGCTGTCTTTTGGTTATGTATTTTAATCATACAAAGACTAATTTTAATGTATTACTTTCATTACTATATTTTTAATGATTTATAGCTTCAGATCCTGTTTAAGGAACTGTTACTAACCCAAACTCATAGGTATATTCTCTCATTTACATTCTCCTTCTACTACACTATCCACTTATTTCTATTTGTTAAGATTTATTTCATGTATTTGAAAGACAGCAATAGAAAAGGAGAGAAAATGAAAGACAGAGATATTCCACCCAATGGTTTGCTGGTTTGCTTTCCAAATGGTAACAGACAGAGCTGGACCAAGCTGCTGCCAGGAGCTGAAATCTCACCTGTGTCTCCCAAGTGGATGACAAGGGTCCAAGTACTGGGAGCATCTTCTGCTGCTTTCCCAGGAACACTAGCAAGGAACTGGACTGAAAGCAGAGCAGCAAGAATTTAACCAACAGTCTGAAATGGTATGCCAGCGTGGCAGGCAGTAGCTTAACCCTCTGTGCCACAACACCAGCCCCCACTTGCTTTTTAGTTGTTTGCATCAGTATTTCTTGGCATTTTGTAACAGGAGATGTTTTAGATTTACCTTAGTCTGTCTTCTTGCCTGAACCACAGACAATCCAACTTAACTTTTAAGCCACTCTGTAACTTTTTAAATTACTTGCAATTAAAATAATTCATAATGAAATAAGATACATGAAAATAAATATTTTAATAAATTTATATATTATTAAGATATACTGTTATGCTGTGGTAATGAATTCCAAAACCCCAATGAGAAAGATTTATTCCCCCATTATGCATGTCTCCTTATGCATAGACTCATGCAGGTGGAGTGTAAAATCAGAATCAAAATGGAGTGAGTGTGGCTAAAAGCTAATTGCAGATCTCTTGCTTTTGTACATATTAGCTTTGCTTGTTAATGTCTAAGGGTGTATCTTGTGAAACTATTTGGGCCCAAATTCCCAGGAACTAGGTTGACCGAAATGTGTCCTTCACTGTTATCCTACAACCATATATTGAATCTGTTATTGGGTTTGTTGTTGTTAACTGTTATCTTACAACCATATTCTGGTTTTACTCTTTATTGTTCACTGCATACCAGGGGTCCAGTTCAAAACTGTGAGTCCTAGTGGACAGAATACTATAAAAAGCTGTGTAACCTGCTGTTGGGGGCTGCACTCTGGTAAGGAGTGTCGGTCCTGATCGGTGGCCAGTCCCAATCGGTTACCTTGCCTTTCATTTGTCTCTCATTTGCTTCTCATTTTGAATAAATTTCATATGTGACTGTCACTGGTTTTTGTAACATTCTATTTTAGCAGACGAGTGAATGCAGCAGGAGGAGCATATCATAAAATTCCTGACTTTGGCAGAGGGAAGAAGCATAATGGAGAAACAAAGTTTTGCCACTGGGATTTTGGAATTTATCACCAAGGCATAGCCTAGTCTATCTTGGTAATATGTAAATTGATACAAATTAGGTGAGAATTCATGTCTATATCATAATAGTTTTTTTTTGTTTTGTTTTGTTTTGTTTTTTACTTTTGGCTTTACTTTTGGATCTGTTCCCCATATTCTCACGCCCCAAGAAAACACAGCAGTAACTATCTGGAACATTGCCAGTTGCCAGGTAGAGGAACCAACTAGAAGGTAAATCACCCTTGACCTGAGCTCTGTCAGCCTTGGTCTGACACATCAATTTCACACACATTTCCTTTTAGTTGGCTTCCTCAGAAGTGATGGCTCATGTGAGAGTGACATCATTAGTAAATAATAGTGAGCCGAATCCACAAGTGGGAAAGGGAAGTAGGACCAAATTGAAAGGAACTCGCTAAGTTTCTACCAGCAAGTAAAGTGCCCTAAGGGTGAATCTAGCTTCATCATCAGCGCAGCTCTGGAGGCTGGTGAGTCAATCCCAAATATTGTCCTGACCAGAGGGCACAGAACCTATGTGACTACACCCCTTCCAGGTCAGTTACTCTTTTAAGTTTTTCATTGCAAGGCTGTAAAATTCCATGTTTCTGGGATGTAGTGCACCTGAAAAATCACATATCTGGATTTCCTCAGCGAAAACCTAAAAGCCATTGTAAACACAGTGAAGGATTTTCAGGGGTAGGAGGAAGGTACATTGATAACTAACACAAAGGCACATTTCAATGGCTCTGAACACACACATGTACACACATACACACATACCCACTTATGGAGAAAAGCAGGTGTCATACTGTGACATTAGCAGGAGGAAGAACTGGCAATAGTTAGTGAATGACACTAATGATATCCACATTGAAACATGGGATAAAATAGTTCAATTTTTCTAAGTTTACTTGGGCAAGAAAGCAGTTATAGGATCAGGCAACATCCCAGACAAAAGATAGTTTGTAATGCTTCCCACCCCAATATATGTATGGGTTGTAATTACAGTAAGAGAAAAAAGTGACATACAGAAACAGCCAGATTGCTTGCAGTTGGTGTTTGCTTTACATGATCACGCATTAGCAGCTTTCAATTTCTTTTTAGTTGGAAGCTCAACTATTATGATCATGAAACTCTATGGTTTATTACAAGGGCATATTCTTCAATTAAATTACAATTTCTTTCATGTTAAGTTAGTACAGTTTGCTATATATGATGACTTCTTTAGGTCAAACTTAGCATTCACATACAAAGGCTGATTTGACTCAAATTTGTTTCAGAAAGAAATATAATAAACACTTTCTTAGTGGAACATTATGGGATAACAAGCTGCTTCCAATGTGTCCTGGAAAGCTGAAAGGAATAATTGGAGGAGATGGAAGACAGAATGAAGAAAGATGAAAGAAAATAAACAAGGATTGAAGAAGTGTTTTATTAAACTTAAAAGTCCTTAGGGGACCTGCACTGTTGCCAATTGGCTAATCATCTGCCTATGTCACCAACATCCCATATGAGTATGAGTACAGGCTACTGTGATTCAAATCCAACTTACTGCTAATATGCTCAGGAAAGCAGAAGAAGATAGGCCAAGTACTTGGGCTCTTTGCATCCATTTGGAAGACCTAGATGGAGCTTCTAGTTCTTGGCTTCAGCCTGGACCAGCTCTGACTGTTGTAGCCATTTCAGGAGTGAACCAGTGAGTGGAAGATCTTTCTCTCTATCACTTCTTCCCACCCTCATCCCTACCTTTCAAAATATATAAATGCATATTTCAAAAATAATAACAAATAAAAGTCTTAGAAATGTATACTTGCTGATGTACTAATATGAAAGGTGAGTTTGAAGATATACAAAAGAAGAGATAATAGATAAGAGAAAGTTTTATATGAAACAGAGAGTGAAGTCACTTGTGTAGGAATAGACTTTGTTTTTAGCAAGGTGAAGCAATACTATTTCGTATGTAACAATAATTGAGCATGCAAATAAACCTACAGACATGGGGGAGGGAAGTAAGGAAGTGCTCAAATGTTGGCACCCTTTTTGCTCTGAATTTAAAACACCAAGACATATCCTGAAAGAGTGGAAAGAAATCTGGGTGTAAAAATAAATTTGAGGTAGATCCAGAGGGGAATGTACAAGGTGTGCCCAGGTTTATGATGAGGGATGTGTGACAAAAAGGAGGACCTAGATAGTGAGTTTGAAGTAGAATCAATCCACACAGTTACTCTGTGCATTGAGCATTTCTGGTACTATTGCAGAGAAGATTGTTGTAGAGTCTGGGCACAACATTTAATAGGGAAAATTGTTTAATGCTTTTGACTAGTAAGTTATTAACAGGAATTATTGTTTTGAAGTCTTGTAAGAAAATAACAAAAGGCAAGAGAAGGTGGAGCAACAGGGAGCATAGATTAAGGGCTTTATCTGAACAAAAATCATCAAGAATAAAAATAAATAGAATAAAATATTAGAAATGAAAGAAATTTTAAAAAGAAAGGAAAGAAATTGTAAACATGTACAGTATTGAGTTTCTTAATTTGGGTATTCTGGCATTTAGAGGATAATAATATGGACTGTATGATCTCAAACTGATGATAAAATCAAGAGGTTAAGATAGGTTTTGAGTAATTAATTTACATGTAAAAATTGATTGAGAAGCAGGCATTATAGCTAAATAGTTAAGATGCTGCTTAGGCCATGCACATCCGATAACACAATGCTTGTGTTTAAGTCACTCTGCTTCTAATAAAACTTTCTGCTAATGTGCACCCTGGGAGACAGCAGATGAATGATGAAGTACTTAAGTTTCCACTACTCATATGAGAGATCCAGATGGAATGCCTGACTCCTGGGTTCATTATGGCACAATCCTGGCTGCTGTGGGCATTTAGGGATTGAATCAAGGAATGGAAAATCTTGGTTTCTGTATCTCTCTTTCTCATCCTATGAAATAAATAAGTAAAAAAATTTTTAAAAAAAGGAAATTGGTTGAATTACTATAAAGAGTTATATGCCAACAGATTGGAAAATCTAGAAGAAATGGATAGATTTCTGGACACATTCAATCTACCAAAATTGAATCATAAAGACATAGAAAACCTGTTGAATCAGTAATAATGATACCCAACAAAGAGCCCAAGATCGATGGTTTCACTGCTGAATTCCACCAAGCTTTTAAAGAAGAACTACTTCCATACTTCTGAAACTATTCAAAACAATTGAAAGGGAGGGTATCCTCCCAAACTCCTTCTAGAGGTCAGCATTATCTTAAATCCAGAACCAGAAAAATATACAACAAAGAAAGAGAACCATAGACCAATATCACCAGTAAACATAGATGCAAAAATAACCAACAAATAATAAAATACAAAATAATTAAATCCAACAACACATAAGAAAAATCATTCACATGGATCATATGGGATTTATCCCTGGCATGCAAAGTTCAAAATATGCGAATCAAATTGAAGAATAAAAACCATATGATTATCTCAATAGATATAAATAAAGCATTTGATAAAATATAGCATCCTTTCAAGATTATAACCTTAGACCCTTAAGCTAATTGGGTATAGAAGGAATATTCCTTAACACAATGAATGCAATATATAACAAACATGCAGCCAGCATCTTATTCAATGAGGAAAAATTGGAAGCATTTCCACTAAGATCCAGAAACAGACAAGGATGTCCACTTTCACAATTACTATTCAATATAGTACTAGCAGTTTTAGCCAGAGCCATTAGGCAAGAAAAGAAAATCAAAGAGATATAAATTGGAATGTAGGAAGTCAAATTAACCCTGTTTGCAGATGACATAGTTTTATATATATACAATATTACATATTAAATAAATATATATAACATATATATTACATATATATATGTAATATATATATGTAATATATATATATGTTATATATATATGTATATATGTTATATATCTTTTTGTTCTTACATATATATATACACATATATATATATACCTTTTTGTTCTTACATATATATGTATGAACATATATATGAACATATATATGTAAGAACAAAAAGGCTCCACTATGAGACTATTGGAACTCATGACAGAATTTGATAAAGTTGGCCGGCACCGCAGCTCAATAGGCTAATCCTCCACCTGCGGCTCCAGCACACTGGGTTCTAGTCCAGGTCAGGGTGCCGGATTCTGTCCTGGTTGCTCCTCTTCCAGTCCAGTTCTCTGCTCTGGCCCGAGAGTGCAGCGGAGGATGGCCCAAGTCCTTGGGCCATGCACCAGCATGGGAGACCGGGAGAAGCACCTGGCTCCTGGCTTCGGATAAGCGTGGAGTGCCAGCCACAATGCGTGGGCCGCAGCGGCCATTGAAGGGTGAACCAACGGCAAAAAGGAAGACCTTTCTCTCTGTCTCTCTCTCTCTCTCTCTCACTGTCCACTCTACCTGTCAAAAAAAAAAAAAAAAAAAAAAGAAGAATTTGATAAAGTTACAGGTTATAAAAATATCATATAAAATTCAATAGCCTTGAGGTTGGCACTGTGGTGTAGTGGGTAAAGCTGCCACCTGCAGTGCTGGAATCCCATATTCAAGTCCCTGCTGCTCACTTCAGATCCAGCTCTGTGTTATGGCTTGGGAAAGCAGAAGATGGCCCAAGTCCTTGGGCCACTGTGACTGCATGGGAGACCTGGAAGAAGCTCTTGGCTCCTGGTTTTGGATCAGCCCAACTTTGGCTGGTGCAGCCATTTGAGGAGAGAACCAGTAGATAGAAGATCTCTTTTACTTTGTCTCTGCCTCTCTGTAACTCTGCCTTTCAAATAAATAAAATAAATATTTAAAAAAATCAGTAGCCTTACTATATACAGACAATGCTATGCACTGAGAAGGAACTTGTAGGATCAGTACCAATCTCAATAGTTATAAAAAACTTAAATATCTTGGAACAAATTTATCCAAGTATTTGAAAGAGCTCTGCAATAAAAAATTATAAAATGTTAAATAAAGAAATAGAAGATGACACAAAAAATGGAAAAATCTTCCATGTTAATTATTGGAAGAATTAATATCATCAAACTGTCCATTCTATCCAAAGCAATTTATAGTTTCAGTGTGATATCAATCAAAATACCAAGGACATTCTTCTCAGATCTAGAAAAATTGATGCTAAAATTCATATGGAAACACAAGAGACCCTGCATAGCTAAAAGCTAATTTAAAAAACAAAAATAAAGCTGAAGTCATCACAATACCAGATTTCTAGACATATTACAGGCAATCATAATCAAAATAGCCTGGTACCATCACAAAAATGAACATACAGACCTTTAACAGAAAAGAAATGCATGAAATCAATCCACACATTTATAATCACTGATCCACCAATCTACAATCTTTGATAAGTGAGCTAAAATTAATCCCTGAAGAAAGAACAGTCTCTTCAACAAATGGTTCTGGAAAATTCAATCTTCACATGCAGAAGTATGAACCAAAACCTTTTTTACAACTTATACTGAATTCAACTCACAATAAATCAAGGATGTAAATACATAATCTAATATATCAAATTACCAAAGAAAAACATCAGGGAGCTTTGTAATACATTGTCCTAGGCAAAGACTTCTTGGAAAAATCTCAGAAACAGAGGTAATAAAAGCAAAAATAGAAAAATAGGATTACATCAATCTAAGAACTTCTGCACTACAAAGGTAGTACTCAACAAAGTAAGGAGGCAACTGTCAGAATGGAAGAAAGTATTTATAATCTATGCAACTGATAAAGGATTAATATACAGAATCTACAAAGAGCTCAAGAAACTCAACAACAACAACAACAAAATCCAATTAAGAAATGGGCAAAGGACTTCAACAGGCATTTTTCAAAAGAGGAAATTCAAATGGCCAACACACATGAAAATTGATCAGCATCAGTAGCCATCATGGAAATAAAAATCAAAGGCACACTGAGATTACATCTCACCCAGGTAGAAAGGCTAACATCTAAAAATCAAAAAACAACAAATGCTATTGAGCACATGGGAGAAAAGGTACCTTAATATTCCATATTGGAAATATAAACTCATACAGTCATTATGGAAGACAGCATGGAGATTCCTCAGAAATCTGAAAAGATGATCTATTCATGCTACTCATGGATTTTTTTCCAAATAAAATGAAATCAGCATATGAAAGAGTTACCTAAACATCCATGTTTAGGGCAGCTCAATTCACAATAGCTAAGATATGGAATCAAGCCAGATGTCCATCAAATGATGATTGGATAAAGAATATGCAGTACATATACTCTACACAATACTACTTATCTGAAAAAGGATGAAATCAGGTGTTTTGCCACAAAATGGATTAAACTGGAAGCCATTATGCTTAGTGAAATAAACAAGTCCCCAAAAGACAAATATCATATATTTTTCTGATCTTTGACAATTAATATACAGAGCACAAAAATGTAATATATATGAGTAAAGTTGACATTTTGAGATTTGAATATTATTTACTGTCCTTGTCTATATTCTTGAGGAACAGAAATTTTTCTACTTACTACTTTTTGAATTATTTATTAGGTGGAGAGTTAAGCTTATGGTTATAAAACCAACTGAAAGTAACTCATTGTATCAAGAGAAAAAATAAGAAAGGAAGAAGGAGAGAAAGTGCAAGTGTAGGTAGCCAGATAGGATAAAATGGGAAGTATCATTATGTGTTTGAATCAGTATATATGAAATACATTAAATTTTTTCACCTTATATAAATAAAACTTTTAAATAAAACAAAAAATAAAATAAATTGTTTGAGATGCTGAGAAGTCCAGATATAATGTCCAGATATAATGTAATTTTTGAACATTATGTCTCTCTTGTGAGAGGCACACAATTTGTTGTTGAAATACTTTAGTTAGAATCTTGATCTCAGGGCCAGAGTTGTGGTGTAGTGTGTTAAGCCTCCTCCTGCAACAAACACAAGCATCCCATGTGAGCAGTATTTGAGTCCTAGCTGCTCCATTACTGGCTGTGGCCTTGCCCAGGCCCAGCCACTTTTGCTGTCTGGGGAGTAAAGCAGCAAATGGAAGATCTCTCTGTTTCTCCCTCTCCATAAATCCACCTTTCAAACTAACGAATGAATTTTAAAAGTTGATTTTTCACAAAAAAATCTTAAAAACAGATTACTGATCTCTATGAGTAAAATCTCTATGTCTAAAATTACAAATTGTGGTTGTTACTTTCTGTCCTACCTCCTTAGCTGGTTGGTATTATTAATGATATTCTTTATCTTGACAATTAAATAGAATAATGAATATATTACTTAAAATATCAAGTGCTGGACAAATATTATGTTGCTGAACTGGATTATACACTGGAAACCTCACATAATCACCAGCATAATACTGTGCATCATAGCTCTGTAATGTAGTAAATTGAATTGATCCAATATTTGAAAATATGAGGTATCTGTACTTTCTCAAAAGCAGTGTGATTAAGGAAAAAGAAGCAGCTGACATGAAACCATATAGAATTGATCAAAATTCTCCATAGATAAACAAGACTAATTTGATCTAAGTTACTACCATTGTCTAGAAAATATGATTGAATAGTCAGCAGGAAAACCACATCTCAACTCCATCCAAGTAATAAAACACAGCAGGATATGTTATTGTTACATTAAACACCTGAAGTGAGTTAATGTGTTTATAATGTGCTTTCTTTAAACAAACCAATTGTAGCATGCACAGGTAATAAATTATTTTCAAGATTAGTATCTGAGCTTAGGTCTTACATTTTATATTCTTCCATAGATTAATATTCATGTTACTACTTATGCTTCATATTATCAGAAATGTTTACTCATCATTGAATTATTAATTCTTTCATATACATGTTTATTATTTCCTTCTATCACATAAAATACTTCCTAATTAGAATTATATGTGGAAATCAACTATAGTACATGCCATCCAGGTGGCATATGTGTGAGCTATGATTATTTTCTAAGAAAAGTCACATTTCAACCACATTAAGTCTCTGGTCAGGAGGAGGAGACACAAAGATAGCAATAGCAAAATCTACTGCTTCTCAATATTTAAATGGGGATGTCCTCAAGGAATTTATAATCTGACAGAGGAAGAAAACATAATCAGAACAATAACTATAATGTGACAAAAATTAATTTAAGCTCCATAGAGAGATAAGCTGGAGGGTACACAAGGAGATTAAGAGGGCAGCCTATAAGGCATTTCTTTGGAAGCCTGAGGGAAACTTTCCTAGGGAAGATGATGTTTTAAGTAAGCCATGAAAGGCAAGCAGAAATTCTGCACCAGAAGTGGGAAGAGTTGTTAACAGAGTATAATGGACAGTTATAATATCCCCGAAAGCACTAGGTATCACTTTTTAAACTATATTCTCATTATAAGTGTCTTATACAATCTTTATATTAATAAATGCATATGTAAAATTCAATGAAGAAATATTTACTGATCTTTAATCCTGTTCCATGCACAATGGAGAGAGTTTAGGATGGCTTGACATAACACTCCTGTACTAGTGGATGAAAAGACAAAAAAAAGTCAGGAATATAACCTATTTATAGATAAAGCTACCAGAATTTTCTGATGGACTAGAAGAGTGTAAATGAAACAGAGAAGTTAAGAATAACCACAGTACTCTGACTTATCCAGTAAATAGATAACGCTGTCATTTACTAAGGTGGACAGAGATTGAAGGCTTTTCAGTTTAAGAAATTTGGGACCCATTTGTTACCTGAAATGTGATCATGAGTATGTTTCTGCATAGAAATCTTTTTTCCCATGTTTAAGAGACTGTAGACATGAATGGATCTTTTTATTTTGCTCTTGAGATTTGGGAACTAAAGTAGGTTAGATCTTGCACCTTCTCCACCTGACCAACCCACCAATCCATCTCTCCCTGACACTCGTATGTCTACATCATCAGAGAAAGGTCACTATGGACCCTTTAATGGTATACGTTGAACCACATACAAAGATACTGACTACTCTTCCTCAAACTCCCTCCCCTCAGATTTGAGTAGCAAGGTCAACCATAGGTTTCCTTTGCTTGAACTTCTATAGAGAGTGATATTCTCCTTCACAAAACTTATCCTGACAAAGGAGTATTCACTTTTTCTCTTCAGTTATGGAATCAATTTGACCACTCTACGGTGTGTGTGTGTGGGGGGGGGATCCTGTTTTGGGAATTTAATTTTTTTTAATTTTTTTTTTATTGACAGGCAGAGTGGACAGTGAGAGAGAGAGAGACAGAGAGAAAGGTCTTCCTTTTTTGCTGTTGGTTCACCCTCCAATGGCCGCCGCAGCCAGCGCACTGCAGCCGGCGCACCACGCTGATCCTATGGCACGAGCCAGGTGCTTCTCCTGGTCTCCCATGGGGTGCAGGGCCCAAGTACTTGGGCCATCCTCCTCTGCACTCCCTGGCCACAGCAGAGAGCTGGCCTGGAAGAGGGGTAACTGGGACAGAATCTGGCACCCTAACTGGGACTAGAACCCGGTGTGCTGGCGCCACAAGGTGGAAGATTAGCCTAGTGAGCCACGGCGCTGGCCTGTTTTGGGAATTTAAACTTTAAGAGGTAATCACTTTGTGTTCCTTGTGTTGGTTTCTGTATGGTAAACGCTCTACTATTTAGCAAACTCTATGAACAGGAAAATACTGGTTACAATTTGCACCTGAGTTTATTCTCTTGTTTTCAGAAAAATCAAATGCCTTTAAACAGATCTCTGTCAAAAGTTTGCATATTTAACTTTTATTTACTGGGCCACTGAATCATCCTAATATATATAGAAGCAAATTATTATTTTTTTTTTGACAGGCAGAGTTAGACAGTGAGAGAGAGAGACAGAGAGAAAGGTCTTCCTTTTCTGTTGGTTCACCCCCCAAATGGTCGCTATGGCCGGCACACTGTGCCTATTCGAAGCCAGGAGCCAGGTGCTTCCTCCTGGTCTCCCATGCGGGTGCAGGGCCCAAGAACTTGGGCCATCCTCCACTGTCTTCCCAGGCCACAGCAGAGAACTGGAGTGGAAGAGGAGCAACCGGGACAGAATCCGGCGCTCCGACTGGGACCAGAACCCCGGGTGCTGGTGCCACAGGCAGATGACTAACCAAGTGAGCCTCCGTGCTGGCTGCAAATTATTTCTTACTCATCCTTAAGAAACACTAGATTTCACTGATGCAATTTTGGCTTCCAATTTCTTTTTTTGTTTCTCTCATATAGTGTTGATTTTCACCATGAGAAGTGATTTTCTGATGCTCTCAGTACCATATTAGTCTGAATTTTGTGGCATACACATACAAGACTAAATCAAGTTAACAACAAAAAATCATATTACTGGTTCTGAATACTCCCAACATATTCAGATTTTATTTTTCAGTATGGTTTTTGGTACCGCACTTTTCCATGAGTTGTGATTTCTCCTTAAGAAATGCATCAAATTAGTTTTATATACAGTAGACACATAAAGAGTTTTGGAATTCTGATAGTAGTATAGGGGATGGTGTTGTCATTCAGTCAGTTCAGCCACCACTTTGAACAAGAGCATCCATATGTGAGTACTTGAGATAGAGTTTGCTTGCAATCCAGCTTCTTGATAGTATGCACCCTGAGAGGTGGCAGGTGATGAATCAGGTAGTTTGGTACCAATCACACATGTGGGAGACTCAGATGAAGTTCATGTCATCTGGCTTGAGCCTGGCACAGCCCTGTTTATTAAAGGCATTTTTGGAGTGAACCTGCTGATGGTTCGGTATCTATTTCTCTGGCTTTCAAATACATTACATAAATAAACTTTTCAAAAAGTTATTGATGTGTCAAACTAAGGTGTGACATGACATATTAGTATAAAATGTATTAGGTTAATTAGAGTCAATATAGTGAGAGAAATATTAGTTAAGAGAATTTTTAATTCATCAAAGGGAAAAAAGTTTTCTTTTCAGAACTCAGATCATGACAGAAGAGATGAAAAAAGTGGAAAATTTTAAAATATAATTTTAAAGTATAATAAACAGCAACTGGAGACAAATTGATTATGTGAAGTGAGAGTAAGAGGAACACAAGGCTGATGCCACATTTTGGGATTTGCCAATTGAGTTGATGGCAATGTGATTCTATGAGACTGGACATTCAAAAGAAAAAGTGAAAGAGAAAACGATAGTTTCAATCACGCTGTTCCTGAGCTAATTGTAGTGTTTAGTGTTTCGTTGGACATGTGAGTCTGAAGCTTATTAAACTGGTGTTCAATTATCTAAATGACAGAATCATCAGAATAAATGGGAATTGACTAATACATGAGAGGATTATCAAAACTTTGAACTATAAAAGATAAGGAAAAAGAGTCTAGGCGCCAACTCTGTGGCGAACTAGGTTAAGCCTCCTCCTGCAGCATGCCATCCCGTATGGGTGCTGGTTCGAGTTTTACCTGCTCCACTTCCAATCCAGATCCTTGCTAATGGCCTGGGAAAGCAATGAAAGATGTACCAAGTGCTTGGGCCCCTGAACCCATGTGGGAGACCCGAAAGAAACTCCTGGCTCCTAGCTCCTGGCTCCTGGCTACAGATTGGCCCAGCTCCAGCTGTTGCAGCTATTTGGAAGTGAACAAGCAGATGGAAGACTTCTCTCACTTGCTCACTCGCTCTCTCCTTTTCTTAGTAACTCTGCCTTCCAAATAAATAAAATAAATATTAAAATAAAAAAGAAACCTGATAAAATATATCAAGATATAAAACAGGGAAATCCAGAGTCTTTGGTGACATAGGCCTCTTCTTTAAAGTTTAAAATGTTTTTCTTTCAAATGAAAATTAGAGACACAGAAAGACAGACTGAGATCTTCCATCTGTTATCTCACTTCCACAGGCAGGGGAGCAAGAAACTGATTCCAGATCTCCCATATGCGTGGCAGGGGCCCAGGTACTTGTGCCATTACCTGCTGCTTCCCATGGTGTGCGTTACCAAGATGCTGAATCAGAAGCAGAGGCTGCACTCAAACCCAGGTATTGTGTGCTGTGGAATACAGGCATCCCAAGTGTGCCCTGAACTCTGGAGACAAAGGCTACCCTGACCTGAAATTCTCAACAGTACTTCAAGAAAGAAAAGAATGATGACAAATACCCAGGTATTCAATCGAATAAAATCTAAAAGTGTCCACCGCATTTCTCAAAAATAAAGATGTATGTGATACTACTACTAGCGTCAGGAGAAAAGAGTAAGAACAGAGGACAGATAACAGTGAATTGTTCATGAGTGGAAGTGAAGATGAAGCGACCCAAAGAAAATCATTTTGAAGGAATGTAGAGAGGGTTGGGATAGAGACTGGCTGAGAGGTATGACTAAAAATAATGTGAGCATCAGAGATGTTTCAATATTTGTAGAGAATTTAAAAAAGAATTAAAAAGAGAAGTTGAAGACGGATAATAGCACAGTGTGGCCTCTTTGGAGCAGAAGTAGCAAGTTTCAGTGGCCTGGTGGAATGATTACTCTATTTCAACTGCAATTAAGTGGAGAAAAAGTCAATGACTTAAATTACAGGTAATTTTGCAGATTTGATAGTTTAGTCTTTGGGGAGAGCCCATCTGACCATTCTAGTTCTAAATGAGTAGATGATAGAGTTATCTCCAGAGTGACATCAAGAGTCCTGATAGAATTACAGATATAAGAGAAGTGAAGAAAGCATAACACTGCTTTTCTGAAGAGAACAAGGGACACTAACAAACAGGCTGAAATTTCCATGCTGCACAGCATACTCAACAAATAGCTAAACATGGATTTATTAAGGAAACACTGCTCAGTTAATGAGTGTTTTTCCAATTTCTTTTTTTAATCCCTTAAAGTGAAAGGCTGGTTAATGGTTTGTTAGCCAGCTGAACTTATTTTATGTAAGAGATTTTCCAAGCAGTAGCTCAGCAAGGAATGCGAATATCAACAAATGTCAATGGGCATGTACATAAGAAGTCATAGATACTGTTTCACTCAGTCATACAATGTAAGTGCCATGTTATTGTGCAAGGTAGCAACTATACTTTGCCTTAAAGTCAGAAAAAATATTTTAAAAGTATTCACTTTCTGGCATGAATTAATGATTAATTAGTTATAAGTGCTTGTAAATATGTAATTATTTTTCTTTAGAATTATGTTAAAGGATATATTGTTATTTTTGTGCTTCAGTTAAAATACAGTTTGGATTGTACAACTATATTTTTATGTATTCTGTCATACTGAAGATGTTATAAACTATATATACCTATATACAAGAGTTAAAATAATTTCTAGAGACCTGCAACTTCCTTGAAATTATTGCATTTCCCATAAGCAAGATTTACATGATTGGTTTGCATTACATTTTAAGCTGATGAAATTTTAAAGTAAAACTTAAATTGACCATTATTTAACAGTTTTCTATAGCTTGCATGTATGGGGCTTCCTTAGTCTGTGAGTACAAATTGAATCCCATTAATGATATAACTGAATCTTAGTAATGCCATTGCTTCATCTATGTAATTATAGGGTGCCAAATGACAAGCTTCCCTTTAGTAGTGTCTCTGCAAGTCTTTAAGAGTTGTGCGTGTGCCCTTGATCCTTGAAATAGTTTCATAACTCCACCCAACCACTGACATACTCACAATTATGCTACTCATAATGTGCTTCTCAAGACCACCTGAACTCCAAGAATGATTTGCAGTCCCGCATGTTCAGCTCCTGGCTGTGTTCCCAAGATTTCTTGAACCCACATGCCATATTCCCTAAGTCCATGGCATTACTTGCATTGCATGCCATTCCACTCTTTTCTTCTTAGGCCACATTTCTGCCATGCACTGAATTCCGGTCACTAACTTGTGACCTTACAGAGGCTTCCTTGAGGTTTCCTGCTCCGCTTCCCCTTATTTGGGTTTCCCTCTCTGGTTCCCTGATACTACTTCTCCTATTAGCTCTACTGTTTTGGAGCCAAACATGGATGTCTCCAATAATAATTGCCCTTTTCTCCAGTATCCTTCAGCTGAAGAATCATGCTATTTGTATACTTTCTTATAGTAATAATGAAACTAACTTTGTTTTGTTAATGGTAAAAATATTTCTATTCATGATTAAAGAGCATCATAAGACCATTAGTTGTTAGAAGTCTTTCATTTGCAGTTAAGTCATGCCTCTTTCTTGCTTTATAGTTGCGTGTGTTTTTGCCATATGTCCAAGGGCATGAACATGCTGCAAGACTGATTAGATCCAAAGTAAATTTAAGTACAGTCACTGGGTTCTTCTAGAAACTACTTTTACTCTGGCCTCAGAATCAGCCCTTAAGGCATTTGCATCTGGCTGAAGAGCCCCTGAGAGTATTTTAGGCATGGAAAGCCAAGACACTCTGGCAAAATAAATAAATAAATAAATAAAACTAAATGAATGATCTCTGCAAGTGAGATCCCAGTGGAAAGAATGGGTCATCAAAGAAGGAGGTACCCTTCTCTGAAGGGAGGAGAGAACTTCAACGTTGATTATGACCATGTCTAAATAAGATCGAAGCCAGCGAACTCAAAAGGCTTCCATAGCCTTGGCACCTCATGACAAGAGCCTCGGGTGATTACTGTTGCCATAAACAAGAGTGTCAATTGTTAAGTCAACAACAGGAGTCATTGTGCACTTACTTCCCATGTAGGATCTCTGTCCTTAATGTGTTGTTCAATGTGAATTAATGCTATGACTAGTACTCAAACAGCATTTTACACTTTATGGTCTGTGGGTGCATACTGTTGAAATCTTTACTTAATATATACTAAATTGATCTTCTGTATATAAAGAGAATTGAAAATGAATCTTGATGTGAATGGAATGGGAGAAGGAGCAGGAGATGGGAGGGTTGTGGGTGGGAGGGACGTTATGGGGGGAAACCATTGTAATCCATAAGCTGTACTTTGGAAATTTATGATTACTAAATAAAAGTTTAAAAATAAAAGAAACTACTTTTACTCCCTGATCAGAGTCACCTTCCACAAATCAAGATTTTCTTAAGTGCAGTAGATTTACTCTCAGGAACATCATTCACCCCCCTCCCAAATATTTTAGTTTTTGTCATGCTCCCTAATTATGCTAGTAACGGTCTTTAATAAAAGATTCTTTTCAAAGTTTTGCCATTACATGATTAATGCTAGATCATGAACAGAGCTTAATTTATTTCCCAGTGTATCCTTGACTTATTTATTGATTGGCTGATTTGAAAGGCAGATTGACAGAACAAAGAGGGAGGGAGCAGGTAGAGACAGATACAGACCTTTCCATAATGGATTCACTTCCCTAATAGCTAGAACAGTCGGGTCTGGGCCAGAACAAAGCCAGCTAACAAATTCCTCCCAGTCTCCCACGTGGGTGGCAGGGAACCAAACACTTGGGCCATTCTTCACTGCTTTCCCAGGTGTTTTAGCAAGAAGATGCTTTGGAAGTCGAGCAGCAAGGACTCAAATTGGCACTCAGATATGGTATGCAAGGTCCCAAGTGGAAGCTTAACCACATGTGCCACAATGCCTGCCCCATATCTTTGACTTTCACACAGACCATTTGGTGCTACTAAATTCTAAGGTCAGACAATATTAACAAATTATATTTCCCAACTTAAAACCCTGTGATAAATTATAAGTTCACATTACTCAAAAAATTCAGAGCTCCTGGTGCAGGAACTGGGCCATAAATACTTCTGCTCTTTGTCATCCTCAAATCTGAAGCAAGAATAAGCTCACAAAGTAGCAAGTATAGTTTCTGTTTATATCCCATTGTCTAGAGTTTAGTAACATGACCACACTCAGTTACATTGTTTACTAAGAAATGGTAGTCTATATTCTGGGCAGACATATATCTTTCCAAATTTTACGTTATATTTCTGTGTGAGAGAAGAGGGAAGTAGGTCTTGGTAAACACCAATAATCTCCCCTACAGAAAGTAACTGCCTATGTTTAATTTGATACAGTGTGGAAAATCCCAGTAAGGTCTGATCATTACTTAAGTTTCCCCAAGAAGAAGAAATACTCAAAGCTCTTCTCCTTTGATAGAGAGCTTCTTTGGATATGAGTGAATGGTTAATAAAGAAAGAGTGCAAATGAGAAGAGGCTGGAGAACCTATATACTTTTGAAATTCACTTAATCATTCATGTTCTCCAGAAATATGTACCATTTTCAGTTGAACTTGAATAGTAAAAATGTTTGTTCCCCTTGTATTCTCAAGGCTGTTTTGCTGATAACATTTCTTACATCCAGAAAACAAAATGACCTCTGTCTTTTTTTTATGCCAGAGGCATGAGAAATTGATAGATTCATTCACTCAACACATATTTTTCAAAGGACCTGTTATATACGAGTGTGTGTTTAAATGCGGAAACATATTATTTTGTTTTCACTTCAAGGAAAATGGGATGTTTTCTCCCCACCAAAAACCATTTCAGAGGTCCAGATTGATGATTCTATGTATGCCTTGAAAGAGTATAGAAATATTTATGACTCACACATGGAGGCTTTCTGAGGTTAGGAGGAGAAGCAGGCAAACCACACCATTTGGCTTAAGCAGAAAGAGTGGATTGGCAAAGGGTTCCTGTGCACATATGGGGGTGGGGGAGGGGGTCGTGGGGTTTGGACTTCCTGGTAATTACCCAGGGAAGGAGTTAGTGTGTGTTTGTTGTTTTGTTTTGTTTTGTTTTGTTTTGTTTTGTTTTGTTTTGTTTTGTTTGTATCAGCTTGGCCACATGTTTGGATAGAAGGAAAGATAGTAATCAATCAACAAAAATGTAATCATAGCCTTGGAAACTCATGACTGGTGCATAGGGAGATTACTGATGCCATAAACAGGAGTGTCGATTTGTAAAGTCAACAACAGGAGTCACTGTGCACTTACTCCTCATGTAGGATCTCTCCTTAATGTGCTGTACATTGAGACTTAATGCTATAACGAGTACTCAAACAGTATATTTCGCTTTGTGTTTCTATGGGGGTGCAAACGATTGAAATCTTTACTTAATGTATACTAAACTGATCTTCTGTAAAAAAAAAAAAAAAAAAAAAAAAAGAAGAAGAAATTATCAATTCCCAACTTGACTCTCACTGGGATTAAACATGACAATAGGTCTGATCTGATTTCATCATCATTTAAAAAATCATCTATTATTTTTCACTTTATGTTTGGGAGCAAACTGTTGAAATCTTTACTTAATGTATGCTAAACTGATCTTCTGTATATAAAGAGAATCGAAAATGAATCCTCATGTGAATGGAAGGGGAGAGGGAGTGGGAAAGGGGAGGGATGCGGGTGGGAGAGACGATATGGGGGGGAAGCCATTGTAATCCATAAGCCATACTTTGGAAATTTATATTCATTAAATAAAAGTTAAAAAAAAATTTAAAAAATGTAATCATATACTTTATTATAAATCCCATTACTAGATTTAATGTGTTCTTGTATATAACCTTAATTTTCAAAACTTCTTTTTTTAAAATTTTTTTTTGACAGGCAGAGTGGACAGTAAGAGAGAGAGAGACAGAGAGGAAGGTCTTCCTTTTTCTGTTGGCTCACCCTCCAATGGCCGCTGCAGCTGGTGCGCTGCGGCCAGCGCACCGCACTGATCCGAAGCCAGGAGCCAGGTGCTTCTCCTGGTCTCCCATGCGGGTGCAGGGGCTCAAGCACTTGGGCCATCCTCCACTGCACTCCTGGGCCAGAGCAGAGAGCTGGACTGGAAGGGGAGCAACCGGAACAGAATCTGGTGCCCCGACTGGGACTAGAACCCAGTGTGCCAGTGCCGCAGGTGGAGGATTAGCCTATTGAGCCGCGGTGCTGGCCTTCAAAACTTCTTATACCTCATAATATAAAATCGCCCAGCATTTTAGTACATTTTCTGTCACTATAATGAAATACCCAAGGCAGAGTAACTTATAAAGTACAGAAGCTTACTTAGATCACAGTATAGAAGGCTGAAATTCTCAAATCAATGGGACCCATGTGTTGTACCTCTGCATCTCTGGTGAGGGCCCAACAGTGGATGACAGCATGGTGAGAGACCATGTAAGAGGGAGTGATCCCAAGCCAGAGGGCAGGAAGAACCAAGCTAGCTTTTTTATAACAACTTGCTCTCACAATAATTAACCCAGGTACTACAAGTGGTACCTGAATCCCTTCTGAAGGCAATTCCCAATGACCTTCCAAGAGATTCCATTTCTTAAGATTTATTTATTTATTTGAAAGGCACAATGACACATACCCACATACTCAGAGAGAGGGACACAGAGCAAGAAAAAGAGAGAGAGACAGAGAGAGAGAGAGAGGGCTGTTTCATCCACTGGTTCACTCCCACAATTGTCATAACATCAGGACCGAGCCGTGCCGAAGCCATGAGCCAGGAACCTCATCCAACTCTCCCACATGGTTGTGAGGAACCCAAGCACTTGGGCCATTCTCTGCTGCTTTCTGAGGCAGGCAGACACTTAACCCACTGTGCCACAACTCCAGCCATGATGACTCTTCTGATGGTTCTACAGCAGCTCCAACATCGCCACATTGAAGACCAAGCTCCCAACATGCGTGTTTGGGGAACATGAGCAAACCATATCCAAGTGGTAACATATTGCAGTTATCCAACCAAGTCATGTGTTATAAACTCTAGTACATGAAAACATGATTAGGATCTGATGTGGATGCCATTTAAATAACCAAGAATGAAAAAAAATGGAGTTAAATTTATTGTTTCAGGTAAAATTCATATTAAACACATGAGCTTTTGAAACAGAAACAAGTATGAAGAAAAATAGAAATGATTCATGGTATTATTTAAAAAAATATGTAATAGTTTCTTTCTCATCACTTTTGAACATACTAGAGTACTTCAAAAAGCATATGAAAAATGGAATTCAAAGATAATGTACATTTTCCATGATCCTATTGAAACCCCTCATATAAGTATCTGTGTATGATTCTATCTTTACTTTTTTATATCTATATATAATTATGCAAATCTATATCTTCATATAATTTTTCAAGTTTGACAATAATTATATTTTAGCTTAACATTGTCTAAATTACCATTCTCTATGTAAAAATACCTTTCAAATCATTGTACTGTGTATATATTCCAAATATATTTAAACATTATTTTCATATAATAAATATTTAATTTAATCATAATGAATAGAATAATTAATTTTGTCACCACAACAGTTTGAATATCATTCTATTTAATTAGCTTTTGTTTTTGTAAATGAGAGCATAGAGCCAAATACATAAATAATATTTCATGTTTTAATAAAACTTGCAATAATTCCCTATCTATCACATTATGAGATTAAATATGAGAGGCCAGTGTTGCGGTGTAGTGGGTCAAGCCCCTGCCTGCAACTCCGGCATGCCATATGTGCACCAGTTCGAGACCCAGCTTCTCCACTTCCAATCCAACTCCACGTTAAAGTACCTCGAAAGTCAAAAGAAGATGAACATTGAGGCCATTTGGGGAGTGACCCAGTGGATGGATGTCCGAGAGACAGAGAGAGAGAGGACTAAATATGAGTAAATTTTATCCAGTAGTGCATATGTATGTTTTTGCATCCCTCATATATATATACATATATATATATATATATTATTTGTGATAAGATGGCTGAGAAGGATGTCAGTTATTTAATCCATACATTCTTGCTGCTGTTAGACAATTCCCCACAAATTTCTATTGCGTCAACATCTCCACACTTTACAGGCCCTGGCTCCACAGCTATCTTTCCCAGAATGTTTTTACAGGACACTCTGCAAAGCTCAAGACAGGACTCCTGCAGCAAATGTATTTACATCTCCATGTGGTAAAGATGACATCAGTGATGGCTTGTCAACTGATTTAAAAATGGTTTTCCCATGAGACATTGCAGATTAATATAGAGGAAACTCTTCTCCAGAAGACATTGGCTTACATTATAAGGTAATAATGGAATCAAGAGGGGAGGATGGATAGGTGTGCCAGCAGCCGTTTGTTAAGATCAGGCTGTCCTAAACACTGGAGACCTCTACTGCAGCATTTTCTCACCATAATTTCATGTACCATCTGGCCCTCATCATGTTGCTCTGTGGAAATTAGGGCTTGGAGAATGGAAGCGAGATGTTATTCTGCTTAATATTTTTTGCAATGATGAATAAACTTTGTCTCTTGCCTACAGGTCTAGTTCTTCTACTGGGGTAAAACTACAGTTATGACAAGTTAATTTGTTAGCTTGCCAGTGTAGTGAAATCTTAGACACCAGTTACTAGTGTGATGATTAAATGCTATATTATTGGTGGAGTTGAAAATTATTTCCTGTATTGAATGGAATTTGTTTTATATATATACTAAATTGTCTTCTTATAGGTTTGTTCACATTTCAAAGTTATTTTTGATTATTAAATAATTTGTATCCTTATGTACACGATGTAAATCCTTTGTTGTATTTTCTTGCCCCTTTGATCTTTAGCTTTTAATTCTATTGATTAGTTTTTCCAATGTGTACTAATGTTTGTGAAGATATACTATAGTTTTATATTTTTATTCTTCTCATTAATATTTATGTTTAGAATAAAAACTTCCAGTTCCAAAACCTCTTTATTTCCCTATTCTGAACTTTAACCATCTCACAGTTCAAGAAATTATCTTACTGCTTTTTATATGGTAATTTTTAAAAAATTTAATCTTTAACAAATCTGGAATGTATTTTGGTATGTGGCGTACCATCAGAACTTAATTAAAAGTCATAAAGTATATTATCCCTTTCACAAACACTATTTGTTGAAACATTCCTAACTTAATTAGCTCTCAGTGTTTTCCTGTAGATCTGTTCCTTACATAACTTAGAGCAAATGTTAAAGTAGTTTTGTGTTTGGAATTATCTTATAACCTTGATTCTTTAATAAATAAAAATATAATTTAAGTATACAATTGGGATAAATTCTGATAGTGATTCACAAAAATGATAAGGTAAATCTTTAAGTCATTCATTTTATGAATTATTTGATTACACAGTTGACCCTTCTCATTTCCTTATGGGTGCAGACTCAGTAGTCTTGAAATATTTAGTCCCAAGCACGTGTGTATATGAGGACCTTCAAAAAATTGTGGAAAACAGAATTAAAATAGAAGTTGATTTATGATGCAAAAAAATTGAAATTTATCCAGTTTTTTCAAAACATGTATTTTCTTTCTTTCTTTTTTTCTTTTTTTTGACAGGCAGGCTGGACAGTGAGAGAGAGAGACAGAGAGAAAGGTCTTCTAGAGTTTTCTTTTCTTTTTTTCTTTTTTTTTTTGACAGGCAGAGTGGACAGGGAGAGAGACAGACAGAGAGAAAGGTCTTCCTTTTGCCATTGGTTCACCCTCCAATGGCTGCCACGGCCAGCGCTGTGGCCGGCGCACCGCGCCGATCCGAAGCCAGGAGCCAGGTGCTTCTCCTGGTCTTCCATGGGGTGCAGGGCCCAAGCACTTGGGCCATCCTCCACTGCACTCCCTGGCCACAGCAGAGAGCTGGCCTGGGAAAGGGGCAACCGGGACAGAATCCGGCACCCCAACCGGGACTAGAACCCTGTGTGCCGGTGCTACAGGCAGAGGATTAGCCTAGTGAGCTGTGGCGCGGCCTCAAACATGCATTTTGCATAAACATTTTTGAAGGCCCCTTATATTTTAAGTCTCTCCTTGAAAATCTGTGATTCAGCAAACTTTAAAAATCCATCTTATACATATTTGAAGGTTGATGATCCTTGATTTATGTATCTATTTAACACAAGAGAAGAAAACAAATTACCATGTCAAAGCATAATTGCCTTATAAAAGTGAAGTAAATAGCCTTAAAGAAAATCTCAAAGACTGGTCTTTTGTGATGCTAACAGAAGAAATGGTGCTTCTCTTTAATAAAGAAAAGTTCATAGTAAGCTAAGCTGGGGTATAGTAATTAGAGAACATTGAGTTACTGTATAGGACAATGTCCAGAGAATTTATGTTCTTTATAAGTCCTCAACGCAAGATCTATAGAGTCTGGGATGGCTTTACTATTGACACAGTAGTTCAGAGAAGAGTTTTAGGAGGAAGTATCTAATCTAATTAAATGGTGATTTTTCACTAAAACACACAGGTACAGAATGTGTGGAGATATTAAATGTATAGTTAAAAGAATTTGCAAAAGGAAATGTATGTAGCCAGCAGGGGTGCTGGCTAGGGCACATCATAATCAATAACCCCCTTGCTGCCTTTATAATCAAAAAGTCAAATGGATGTGGTTACCAGCTTGTCCACGATTCATGGTCCAATTACAAGTCCACACTTCCTCACTCCCTGCAGTTCTCAACCATAATTGTTTCCTAGCCTTCCTCTGAGGCAGCTAATATTGAAGAAATAAAGGATGAAGGATACCTGAGTACCCTCACACATAGAACCTGTTTTCGCACTTACCTAGGGATTCTAAGTCAATAAGACAGTACATAAACATTGTTTGTTTAGACCTTTTTGCTTAATCTCATGAGAAAAATCTTACCTGCTTGTTTATGGGCAGTGGTAGCAGCTGTAGTGTTAACTAAGTTCTATAAAGACTTCTACCCAGATCTCAGCACAATTCTTATATCAAAGTATCCAATTAATATTTTTGACAGAACTATGGTATTTTTTAATTGTAAATATTTATTTTTATGTGTTTACTTGAAAAACAGGCAAGAAAGAGTGTGAGAGAGGGAGAGAAAGAGAGAGAGAGGGAAAGAAAAAGGGAAAGAGAAAGGGAAAAGGAAAAAGAAAGAGAGAGAGACTTCACATCTGTTGGTGCACTCCCCAAATACCCTCAACACCTGTTGCTGATCAAGCCAAACTCAAGAGCCTAAGATTCCATCTAGATCTCCCACATCAGTGGTAGGAACTCAATGATTGTGCCAACATCTTCTGCCTCTCAGAGTGTGCACAGCATTAAGCTGGATTGGGAGTGGGCCTGATCTTGAATCTAAGCATTCTGATATGGGGTACAGGCATCTCAAGTGGCAGCTGAGCAGCTATGCTTCAATGTCTTCTCCAAGCAGCACTACTGAAAGCAAGGAAAGAAACAAAAACACTCCACATTAGAAGTGATAAAACTATTTAGTCCATTCAACATCTCTGGAAACAACAAGGCAGCCTTATAGACTGTCTTAAAACACTGAAATGGACATTCTCAAAAAAAAATTTAACTCATCACGTAAAATAAATTTAGTAATTTTCAATAATCTTTAGAAAATTACAATACATTACAGGGGGTATCTGTAGTGCATGTCCCACCTAGGAACCCCATATGCTGAAAAATCTCTAAAGATGATCATAAGCCAATGTCTTCAGTTTCCTTCAAACCTCTATGTACGGACTTAACTGAGTCTTAGAGGTTTGTCAAGATATTCTTATTATTTTCTGCAGGTTTTCTGGTTAACTTGAGTTTGTCCTTATCACAAAGTACCTGCTCTTCTCGTAGGAAACCAACTTTCAGGCTTTCATTTCCCTCTACAGCAAATTCAGCTGCCCAGTGACAGGAGTATCCATTCCTTTTGAACAAAAATTAAGGTACATGAGAAGGTTCTGTCTGTTGCTTTGAAGCTTTACTTTCAAAGTTCTCAAACAGATTAGAATGAATGAATGGTATACTAAAATTAATAGTGACAAAATTATTCTAAGAATTTCAGTATCTGTGATAAAGGTTTTGCCCTCGGCTCCCATAACCATTGTCTCCGCTCCAAAACAGAACTCGTGAACCATTCTCATATGAGCTCCTTCTAATAATGCCATTCCCTATTTTCACTCAGAAGCCTGACAAAGACAACTTTTGGGAAAGTTTAATACAAATGTATTATCAATATGTCTTAGTGTCTTTCCCAAGAGTAAACACCATGTACTCCTACATGATCTTTAGTCCATAAACTCAGCTTACCAGAAACACCCGCAACTTAAGACTGCTCTTGAATTTTATTGGAAAAAACCTTATGCGTCATTGTTCACTTTAACCTGTGCAGTAAAATTTCACAAAATTGATATTTGGAATCCTGTACCCCAATTAAGGATATATATCCACCTCCTAAATTAAAATGTATAACAAAATGATTTGTTAAGAAATTTAGATCTGGTATGAGCATTGTGGTACAATGAGATAAACTGCTGCTTGGGACATTCACATACCTTAGCAGACTGCCTGGTTGAATAGCCAGATATTGTGAGCTTCTGATACAGTTTTCTGCCAATATGCCTTAGAGGCAGCAGATAATGGCCCAAGTACTCGGGTTTTCACCATCTATATGGGAATTCAGGATGGAGTTCTTGATCCCAGGATTCAGCCCAATTGAATCTCAGCTGTTGTGGGAATTTTGGGACTAAACAAGTGGATGGAAGATATTTTTTCTCTCTTTTTCTATCTTTTCTCTCTCTTTCTTCTTTTTCATTCAAAAAACTGGGCCTAATGCAGACAGCTAGAAAGAGCCTCTACACCTCTACCCTTATTTTTCAGATCAAAACATTGATGTAATGAATGAAAAAACTCTTACTACTATCGGTGTTTCTCCTCTCAATTTTCGTGGCTTTTTTTCTCTTTTGCCTTGGATTTAGACATCTTGATAACTGAAATGAATTTATACAAGTTACTTCCCCAATCTTATTAGTATGGGTACCAATGATTAAACCTTGGCATTTAGATGACACTTGGCACCTTTGAGTTCACTTTCTAGCTAAAGAGCTTAATCAGATTGCTGACTTATACCATCTAAAACCATATCTTGGTAGAAGAGAGTAACATAACTTTCTTGTCATTAAATATTGCTGAAGATATTTCAGAGGAATTAATTTCAAGAGAAATATAAAGAGAAACCCTCTAGACTATTATTCCCCAAAAGATGCTGAATGTTTAATTTTATCTAATGATTTGAGGTCACTGAATCAGGTTTTGCAAAGAAACCATAAATGAACATCCTTCATTTCTGCCTTCCAGTAACAAATTAGAGTACTCATTGCCTTCTACAATCCTATAAAGTAAATTCATATTTTCTCTGTTAGCGTCATGCCATCTCTATGAAATGGTATAAGATACTTTCATGTTCAGGAGACAAAGCAGCTTATGCATGTTTTGAAGCAGTAGTCTCCCCCCAACTCCCACCCCACCACCAAAGTTTTTGTGATTCATAAGGAAATGCATGTTCCTGTGATGAATTTTTATGATTTGTAGACTCCCAACCTCCTAAAATAATTAAAAATGCATTTAAGTTTCATTTAGGAACTTTTGTTCCCCCAAATCATTCAGGATTACAAAAAATGTATCTGATTAATATATTTTGATATTTAAATATGGGATCTAAGTCACATTACTTTAATATTTTTATATCTCTTGGATCTAGGTTACTAGAAAATTCCAACTAATTAGACATGTATTACAAACTATCTCAATTTTCTGGTCTTCTAATAATAGAACCCAATTCCTAACTATATGCAAAAACATTACCCTTATTTTGCTTAAAGTTTTGAAAAGCTTAAGTGAATATGGCCTCCATTTAGAGAGACATGATAATAAATTTCCAGCAATATATTCATTGGCATCTGAAGAAGAAGTTAAAGCCTGAATAAAGATATAACAATCTATTTCTACCAGTGAGTCCTGAGTGGTTGTTTTCTTTCCTAATATGCAACTTTGCCAGTCAAGCAAAAACTCAGAAACAGGATTCAATTTGTCATGCTGAAAGCAAGTAGGCAATCTAAGTAAGATGCGTTGGTCTAAGCTACTGCTTAGGAGGTCCACATTCCACATCAGAGCACTGGTTGAAGTTCTGGCTATTCCACCTCTGATGTACCTCACTGCTAATGAGCCCTGGCATCAGTGGATGATGGCTCACTTACTTCCGTTCCTGCTTTGGAACAGGTCTAGTTACTGCAATTATTTGGGGAGTGAAGCACTGGATTAGAGATCTCTGTCTCTCTGTCTCTCTCTCTCTCTCTCTGCTCTATGTATGTGTGACTGTCACTCTACCTTTAAAACAGGTAAGTAAAAAATTTATTAAAAAATAGATATAAGAAAGGAGGTTTGTGTTTAGACAGGCATTTGGGCTAGTGATTCAGGCACTGGTTAAGCTTCCTCCATTGGATACCAGGATCTAGTTCCTAAGTAAAGCTTTTGCTAACACATACCCTGGCAGGCAGTGCTGATGGCTCAAACAATTGAATTCCTCTCACTCATATGGGAGATGTGGATTGTGTTTCTGACTCTCAGCTTTGGACTCAGCCCAACCCCACTGTGGAAATTTCAGAAATAAATCAGCAGATGAGTGCTCTCTCTCTCTGTTTCTCTATCTCTCTTTGCCTTTTGCATATGTAAATAAACAAAAATTTAGAAATAATACTTTGTTTTTTCATTTTTTTTTTACTTTTCTATGTCCTTATATTATTTAACCTTGAGCAGTTTTGTTTGGTTTTCTTTTGCTTGAATTCAGTTTAAGTTTGTATTAAATTGCCATTGTAATGAACTCAGTTGCTGATAGTTGTGATGAAAATCTACCATTTCACTCTCTGTCTTATGTTTTGTACTAGTTTTAAATTGACATAGGTTGGTCAAAATATTCCCAAAACACACAGGTATAAAAATTTACTGAAGAAGAAATAGAAAACCTAAATAGTCCTATATATGATAAATACATAAAATTTTTATTATAAGTAAATAAATTTCCAGTCCTTATTTCCTGGTGAATTCCATCAACTTTTTAGGAGGTACCTTTCTCTGAAGGGAGGAGAGAACCTCCACTTTGACTATGACCTTGTCTAAACAAGATAAGAGTCAGAGAACTCAGAGGGCTTCCATAGCCTTGGAAACTCATGACTGGAGCATAGGGAGATTACTGATGCCATAGACAGGAGTGTCAATTGGTAAAGTCAACAACAGGAGTCACTGTGCACTTACTCCTCATGTAGGATCTCTATCCTTAATGTGCTGTACATTGAGATTTAATGCTATAACGAGTACTCAAACAATATATTTCACTTTGTGTTTCTATGGGGGTGCAAACTGTTGAAATCCTTACTTAATGCATACTAAACTGATCCTCTGTAAAAAAAAAAAAAAAAAAAAAAAAAAAAAAAAAAAAAAAGAAATTATCAATTCCCAACTTGACTCTCACTGGGATTAAACATGACAATAGGTCTGCTCTGATTTCATCATCATTTAAAAAAAAAAAAAAAAGAAAGAAACCTAACACCAATTTTAAACATATTTTACTTTAACATAAAGGAAGACAAATACAATTTATAGAGCTAGAATCGCCCTACAAAAGCAGAGAAATAGCAAGAATAACTACAGAACTATCTTATTTAAGAATTTAAATGTAGAAATCCTTATCAAACTATCAGAAGAATAATCAAATACAATAGTAAGTAAAATGATAAACAATCATTGTTAGGTTTCAGGATTTTTTAGGTTCTAAGATGATGATGTATAGACAGAGGGCATGGGGTATGAAGCAAAGCTTCCTTCTGTCTGAGCAGTAGGCAAAGTTCTTTCTTAAGCTGCTTCTCTGGGGAGGTACAGGACACCAGATGGACCCTGATAATGTGGGTGAGGGATGTGCAAAAAGGCTCCTTGTAAAGTTTACAATATATTATCTTAGCAGTTTGAGATGTCCCAGGTGAGAGTCTTTCCCAAGCAATACAAATTCCACTAGCCTTTGAATTATCTTTGACCACTTTCATTGAGATTTGGCATGGTGGGGTAGGGTTAGGCCTCAGTAAGATATATCTAGAAATGCGTGTGTCATGTATATGGAAAAACTCCCATTAGTTACCCACTGTTCAAATTACTGAATATGACAATGAATCTTCTAAAAATATATTTCTCAATAAAACTTTCTCAAAGAACATCAAAGGTTTGTTTTAATGATCTCATTAAAATTTTTGTATTTTTTTTTAGTATTTTGTTGAACCACTCCACAATGTTCCAGTATTTGCTAATGTGTATTCACAAGGATGTCTCCATACATTTCTTTCTGCTTTGTCAGTTCACAAATTCTGGTAATAAAATCTCACATATTAGATTAGAAAAAAATTCTGGTAATAAAATCTCTTTCACATATTAGATTAGAAAAAGTGCCCACAAGTTCAGTGACCTACTATAACAGTGAAGTCTGTTTTGTTCTCAAATCTAAAATATTGATTCTTGTTGGGGATGCTTGTAATTTATTCATGTGGTATTACGTGGATCACCTGCAAAGCTGTGGAGGAATCAGCTGAAGTACTACCCATTTCTACTGATTTATATATTGGTGATTTGTATGAAAAGCTCAGAGATAGGACTTGGAAAACTGGATTTCTTCTGATATTTCTCTTTATCTCAGTGTGGTTTCTGTACCTAGTCTTAAGATGTCAGACTGTTCACATATTACTTCAGGATTCTCAAGATATTTACTCCAGGAGATTCAAGTGGAAATCTGATTTCCTGTCTTACCTCCAAAAGAAGTTGTTATCACTTCTTGCATACTTTGTTGGCCGTTATATTAGTTTCTAAGGGCTGCAGTAACAAAGCACTGAGACTGTGTTACTTAACAGAGATTTCTTTTTTTTTAAGATTTATTTATTTATTTGAATGAGTCAGAGAGAGAGAGAGAGAGAGAAAGAGAGGTTTTCCATCCAATGGTTCACTCCCCAATTGGCTACAACGGTTGGAGCTGCACCAATCTGAAGCCAGGAACCAGGAGCTTTTTTCGGGTCTCCCACATGGGTGCAAAGGCCCAAGGATTTGGGCCATCTTCTACTGCTTTCCCAAGCCATAGCAGAGAGCTGGATCAGAAGTGGAACAGCCTGGTCTTGAACTGGTGCCCATATGGGATGCAGGCACTTCAGGCCAGGGCATTAACCTGCTGCACCACAGCACTTGGCCCCATTTAACAGAGATTTACTGTCTCACAGTAATGAAGGCTAGAAGGCTGAATCAGTATGGCCATGCTTTTTGTATAGAGAATCCCTCCTTTCCTAGCATCTGGTGACTTACTCACAAACTTTGTTATTTTTTTTAATTGTGAAGGTATTCAGGTATTCATCTTTATAGAGCATTCTCCCATGTTTCTCTGTCTTCACACAGCCATCTTCTTACAAGGTCACCAATACTATTGCAGTAAGTGCCCAACTCACTTCAATATGATGTCAGTTTAACTAATTATATCAGAAAAGACACTATTTTTTTATGAGGTCATATTAAGAAGCCCTGGAGTTAGACTTACAGATGTCTTTTTTTGTATGTGTGAGAGTAGAGGGGGTTGTAGCAATACAACAGATGAGTTGTAGCAGTCAAAATTGTGCTACTTCAAAAGAAAGGGATGTATACTTCACTTCACAATGGAGAAATGGCAAACATATTGAAAGAAGAGAAGGTGAGATATTGACTTAACCAGAAAAATACAATCTGTCACAACATATTCCACAATTATATTGGCCCTTGACTTCCTTAATTTTGAATCATTTTAATTGTATCTTTAACATCATTTTAGGATATCATATGGATATTTATGCTTTTTCAAACTTTAAACAACTGATTATTATGTGTTCTTCAACAGAAAAGGATGTAAACTAACTTCTGGAAATCTCATACCACCAAATATTCTATAGACATTGCTCCATTAGTTTTCTGATTTAAGTTTTATTTGATTTGTTTTGATTCAGATATCAATACAGCTTTGTTTTCTTTGTAACTGAGATGCTGCTTATGTCAGATGAATAGAGGATTTTCAAACATTTCTAGTTTCAAATAACTCAAATTTATGAGTTTACTTTTATCAGTTACATTTGACATCTTGGTTTTTAGGTTGCACAACTTTTTCTAACATCAGGGAAATTTTACAAGATTTTATTTTTTCACTTTGAACAAATGTTAACACTATGATTATTACTTATGCTTCACTAATGTGGCATATTTACACTCATATGCACTGAACATACCTCCTTTAGGAAATATTATAATTTGAGTCACAACTTCTATATTTGCCTTATGCAACAGTTCCATTCCTTCTTGTCAATTTTATTTTTTGAATGAGTTTCTCAAGAAATGTTTACTCAAATGTTTACTGTAAGTGAAAGATACATTCAGAAATATTTGCAAAGTTTTAATATTAAATATAGAACAAGGAAAAGAAATCAGGGGTGAATGGGCTAATAGCACATAACTTTGATATTTCTGGTTTATAAAGTAACTCGAAAAATATTCAGATTTTAAAAAGATTTATGTAATCCAAAGTAACAGAGAAAATTATAATCACAAATGTTTTTCAAGGAAATGTTCTGAAATTGACAGATGAGGGGAAAGGATCTAAAAAGATTCTTTTCCTTATTTATATTTTCCCTTGCAACACATTCAAGTTTTATATGATTCTTGTCAAAAATATTTACAGAAAATTTAGGATGATGTGAAAAATATATGGAATAATCTCTCAGAAGCAAGATGGAGCATGTTCTTCTGTCATCCTTTATTGTTTCCTCCATTTTGCTTAGAACCCAACTAGAAGAGATTTCTACCACATCTATTATTTTGTTCCACATTTGTAGGTGAATAAATGGTAAATTCATGAAGGTGGCTAGCAAAATTTTCACAAACACACACACACATACACACACATACAGAGCTAGATTATTTGGTACCTGCAGGTTGTGATCTGTGCTGTGACTTTAAAAAAATTAGACAAGTTTGATCAAAAGAAAAACAGATTAATATATTTGGTGACAATTTGTACATATACATGAGATAAGTGCATTATTTTAAGCTTTCTTTAATTTCTATTCAACAATTAATAGCTAGAGTGCTTTTTTGGAAAAAAATATCTTAAACTGTATGTAAATTACACATTTCTATCAGTATTATTCAAGTGTCATATGTGCCATACTTTCTTCTAAAGTTTGATGAACTCACTGAAAGAGAAATTAAGAAATCCCATTCACAATAACCAAAAAATAATCAAATATTTAAGGATAAATTAAACAAAGGAGTGAGAGATTTATACAATGAAAATTAGAAAGATTTCTGAAAGAAATCATAAAGGACACAAAATATTGAAAGACACTCCTTGACATGGAGTTGAAGAATCAACATCATGAAAAATGTCTATGCTACTTAAAGCAATATACATATTCAGTGCAATACTTAAGAAAAATACCAACAACATTCTTTACAGAATTAGAAAAACTATTCTAGAATTCATTTGAAATCATGAAAGACTCAAAATATTCAAGTAAACACTAAAAATATCAACCAAATGGGGCAGGCTTTGGGACCTGACAGATAAGACCACTAACTGTGCTGCCTGCATCCCATATGAGGTCAGGTTTAAGTCCTGGCTGCTCCACTTCCAACTCAGCTTTTTACTATTGGCCTGGAAAAAGCAGTACCATGGTCCAACTTCTGTGTCCCTGTCACCCACGTGGGAAACCCGGATAAAGGTCCTAATCCCTGGCTTCATCCTGGCCCAACAATGACTAGTACAGCCAAGTGGGGAGTGAATCAGAAAATGGAAGATTGCTCTCTCTCTCCCTTTCCCTCTCTCTCTATCTTTCTGTAACTTTGGTTTTCAAATAAATAAGTAAAACTTTAAAAGCAAATCAAGCTGGAGGCTTCATAATACCTAACTACGAAGCATTCAGCAAAGCTATAGTAATTAAAAATGCATGGCAGCAAATAGATCAATGGAACAGAATACAAAGTCCAGAAATTAATACACATACAAGCAGCTAACATATTTTTGAAAAAAGCACCCAGAACATACATTGAAGAAAGGATAATCCCTTCTATAAATGATGCAGGAAAAACTGGATGATGGGGCCGGCACTGTGGTGTAGCCACTTCCTGAGGCACTGTCATGGATGCAGGCACTGGTTCGAGTCCCAGCTGCTCCACTTCTGATCTAGCTCTCTGCTATGTCCTGGAAAAGCGGTAAAAGATAGCTCAAGTCCATGGGCCCTGGCCCCGATGTGGGAGACCTGGAAGAAGCTCTGGCTCCTGACTACGGTCAGCTCATCTCCAACTGTTGTGGTCATCTAGGGGGCGAATGAACAGAAGGAAGACTTTCTCTCTCTCTCTCTCTCTCTCTCTCTCTCTCTCTCTTACTGCCTCTGCCTCTTTGTAACTCTGCTTTTCAAATAAAATAAATAGATCTTAAAAAAAAAAAAAAAAAAACTGGATGAGGTCGGCGCTGTGGCTCACTAGGCTAATCCTCCACCTTGCGGCACCGGCACACTGGGTTCTAGTCCCGGTCGGGGCACCGGATTCTGTCTCGGTTGCCCCTCTTCCAGGCCAGCTCTCTACTGTGGCCAGGGAGTGCAGTGGAGGATGGCCCAAGTACTTGGGCCCTGCACCCCATGGGAGATGGCTCCAGCCATCGGATCAGCGCGGTGCGCCAGCAGCAGCGCGCTAGCCGCAGCGGCCATTGGAGGGTGAACCAACAGCAAAGGAAGACCTTTCTCTCTGTCTCTCTCTCTCTCACTGTCCACTCTGCCTGTCAAAAAAAAAAAAAAAACTGGATGAATATATGTGGAAGAATGAAATTAGAATTATACTTCGCACCAAACACAAAAATTAACTCAAGATGAATCAAAGACCTAAAGTTAAGTCTTGAGACTATAATTTGCTGGAAAAAAATATAGGGGAAACACTCCAAGATTCTTAGAGAAGAGCCTCAAAGCATAGACAACAAAAACAAAACTAAACAAATAGAATTATACAAACTCAGAAGTTTCTACAAAGCAAAAGAAACAATTGATATAGTAATGAGACATCCAACAGAATGGAGAAAAATATTTGTGAGTAAAGACTTTAGTTCAGCAGCAATATAGGCAATGAGTTTACTAATACTCAAATGGAAAGATATTCATTTCACCCATATACACTGAACATTAAAACAATCATCTGAAAAAAGGATTAATATCCAGTATATATCAGCTATACCGAAAACTCAACAACAACAACAAAATACAATAAGGTTAAGAAATGGGCAAAGGACATTTTTAGACAGTTTTCAAAATAATAAATACAAATGGTCAACAAATATATGAAAAAATGCTCAATATCACTAGCCATCAGGGAAATACAAATCAAAACTAAATGAGATATCAACTCATGCCATAAGAATGCCTAAAATCCAAAAGACTGAGAGTAGCAAATGCTAGTGAGGATGTGGAGAAAGGGGAACACTTACACACTGTTGGTGGGAATGTAAATTAGTGCAGTCACTATGGATAACATTATGGACATTTCTTATAAAAGTATTAATAGGGAGGTAGTGCTGTGATGCAGTGGGTTAACCTGCTACCTGAAGCACCAGCATCCCATAGACACACCTGATTAAGTCTCCGATGCTCCACTTCTCATCCAGCTCACAGCTAAAGTGGCTGATAAAGCAGCAGAAGATGGCCCAAGTTCTCGAGTACCTGAACCCAGGAGTTGCTGGCTCTTGGCTTAGGCCTAGCCCAGCCATGGCTGTTATGGCTATTTGGGAAGTAAGCCAGTGGATGGAAGATCCCTTTCCCCTCCCTCTCCCTGCCCCTCTCCCTCTCCCCCTCCCCCTCCCCTTCTCCCCCTCCCTCCCTCTCCTCTCCCCTCCCCTCCCTCTTCCTCTCTCCCTCCTCTGCAATCCTGATTTTCAAGTACTTAAATAAATAAATCTTTTAAAAAATCTAGAAATAGATTTGCTATATGAGCCCTCAATCCCACTACTGGATATAAAGCCAGTATATGAACAGGTTGTGTCAAAGAGATACCTGCACCACCACATTTATAGCACTACTGCTTAGAATAGCCAAAATATGGAGTCAACCAAGATGTCCATCATCAGATGAACAAATAAAATGTGATATGTATGCACAATGGAATGTTATTCAGCCATAACATAGAATGAAACTCTACAATTTGCTTAAAAATGGATGTAACTTGAGGACATCAGGCTGAGTGAGATAACCCAGACAAAGAAAGACAAATACTGCATGTTCTCCCTTATATGTGGGAACTAAGATTAAAGAAGAGAAATAAATCAAATAATAAAAACCAAAAGAAGAAAAACTCTGGTGTATATCAATATACTATGAATATATTTTTTGGCAAACTTTGTTTTATGTCTTTGCCAAATCAGTGGTTAAGAATGTTATACTACTATAGTTTTAATAATATGTGATTGTTTTAATATTTATTGTATATGGGTGAAATGAACATCTTTCCATTTGAGTATTGTTAAGCCCATTTCCTATATTACTGCTGAACTAGATTCTTTTTACTATTTACATGTTGATCTCCTTATTTAGTGGAGCATTGAGCTCTTGACGGCAATATTAATTAAAACTATGTTATCTCATAAGCTAAAAAGAGAGAAAGGAAGGAAGGAAGGAAGGAAGGAAGGAAGGAAGGAAGGAAGGAGAGGGAGGGAGGGAGGGTGGAAGGAAGGGAGGAAGAATGAGGGAGAGAGGGAGATAAGAAAGTAGGGAAGCTGGGAAGGAGGAAGGAAATATATTCTTAGAATCGTGTCTATGAACTACATTGAATCTATTCTCTTTGTGTTAAATTACTAACATGAAAAATATAACAGCATTTAAAAATTGCACATACATAAAGACTATTTTAAGGATAGGAAACAAATCAAATGACCTTTTAAACAGTTCTTGAATAAGTAGCATCATTTTATAATGCACTCATTGTTTAATAATTAATTTCTCTACTCTGAGAACAGTTTATCATTTGTCCTGTTCAGTTCCTTTCTTTTCTTTCAGTAAAACTATACTTCTCATTGACAATAGTGGATGTCATTACAACTTCTAGATACATTTAGGGCACTTGATTTAAAACCAGTTTTTACAAAAAACATTCTGTTTCTGACAATGCATTAATTGCGAGCCCTTGTTTTCCTCTCCCTGATTCTGCAAGACAGAAATTTCCACATGGCATTGCATGTATATTAAGATACTCCTGTACTGTAGCTTGGGGATATTTTTCTCAAGAAATTGATTGACTTATATAATTTAGACTCTACATGGAAAAATATTATATTCAAACATACTGAACATAAAGTTTAAAGTTTAATCTGTTATCCAATTTCTGTCCATCTTTTATTCAGTTTAACTACTTTCTTTTCTTCTCTAACTCACTATTTCATCTGATGAATCAGATGATTAAAGATAAGCCAGGACCTTAACATTGCAATGGAAAATGTGTGTTTTCTAAGGACAATTTAAGAACAGTGTTAAAAATATTCTAAATCCTATCTTTTTTACTCTATGATCATAATTTTTGCTTTCATAATCCTTAATCCTAAAATTTTAATGGATTCTATATTCTTTGTGTGATCTTTAAATTTTGTTATTTATTTCTTTATATTAATTGTATTTGCTTATTTAATCAATGAGAATATTGTTACCAAAAGTAACTTTTCCTATAAAAAGAGTCAAGTTGAATAGGATTGTCATAATTAGAATAACAGTGCAAATGACTTCAATACTTATTTCTCTGATTATGAAATAGAGACTAGCAAAAAAAACCTCCAAAGACATTATAAGTCCTAATATTTATTTAAAGACAGGAAGCCACAGAATTGTCAAGTAATTTATAAAAGAATCAAATAAATGTATTAAAATTGTATGCTGACACATAATTTAAAATTATAGAGCACATCTCAAGTCCGGGGGTCTTCTCCAACTTATTGATTATTGCTCAAATACTTAGCTCAAGTTAATTTGTTTTATTTTTCTGAAAGACAGTTCTATAATACTTGAGGAACTGTTATCTAAATTCAACTTCTCCAAAGCAATATTTTCAAAGAGACTAAAGATTTTCCAAGTTAAGTACATTGATCAATTGCCAGAGGGCATTAGCCATTATTAACATGGATTTCCATAAAGTATTCGTTTCTCCCAAATTCAGAGGCAACAAGGTATGCTGAAGAGTAGCCACTGAATAATGAGATTAAAAATCCATAA
Organism: Oryctolagus cuniculus; assembly: GCF_964237555.1. NCBI lineage: Eukaryota > Metazoa > Chordata > Mammalia > Lagomorpha > Leporidae > Oryctolagus > Oryctolagus cuniculus. Next base: position 114,996,285 of record NC_091435.1, read on the forward strand.
TGGAAAATTCCCATATTATTCAAGGCCCTTTACCTGATATTACTTAGTAAAACCTCATACATTTTATAAGCCATCAGAATGTCTCCTTACCTGGAATTTATTGTTAAGAGAGGTTTTTGCTAGTTTTTTGTTGTTTTTTGGCTGATTTTTCAGTTTCTACTTTTGTTTACTCCAAATTTATGACTAAGCACAAAACTCTACTGTGGCTAGGAGCTATAACTTATCACACAAAATTAAAAGAAACATTAATTTTAGAGAAAAAAAGGATAGTTTCCTATGTGGTTTTAACTAAGGGGATTGATTCCAGATTTTTCCTATATGTTGCTTTAGTAGACGTGATCTTCACCTTTTCATTTGCATCGGAATCATTTGAGGTCTTACCCTGTGTGCCACTTCAGGAGAGACTAACTTGGTATGTCTGGGGGATGGGAGGCAATAGTGGCTTTGGGAGAAACTAGAAACAATGAGGGAAACAAAGCCATTTTTTGAATAACGATGGATCCACAATGCAATTTTATTGAGGCTTAAAATATGATTTGTAAAATGAAATTCATGTTTTATGGAGTGGATGAAAATGATATAAAAGGTAAAACAGTTGAGTACTAAACAAAGCAGTTCTAAGTAAGAAATAGTTTGTCATCCAAAAGACAAGTCTCCACACACTCCTCATCTTTGTCCTATTTTCATTTATTATTCCTGTTTCATTTTCTTGGAAGGAAAATAATGCACTCTGTATTTGATGGGGCATATATGATCCTGTACAAAGAAAACTCAATGAGAAATTCTTTAAAAGATTTATTTATTTATTTGAAAGACAGAGATAAAGAGAGAAGGAGAGAGACAGAGGAAAGGAGAGAGGTATTTCATTAGCTGGTTAACTCTTTAAATAGCCACTCCTCAAATGGTCACAATAGCCAAAGCCAGGAGCTCTCTTCTGGGTCTCCCATGTGAGTTCAGGGACCCAAGGACTTGGGCCATCTTCCATTGCATTCCAAGGCACTTTACCAAGGAGCTGTATCAGAAGTAGAGCAGCTGGGACACCAGCTGGCGCCCATATGGGATGCTGGCACTGCAGGTGGAGGCTTAACCTGTTGTGCCACAGCGCTGGCCCTTCAATGAGAAATTTTTCAGAAGAGTTTTTGCTATTTTTATAAGAAATTTTCTTTAAATATGAAACCACAATTTCATATGTAGTCTAACTGGATAGAAATTTGCACAACCAGACTAATAAATCAAAGAAAAAACCTGGCTTAATGAAAATAGTCTATTCCCACTTCTTAGTAAGGTAACATTTCTTTTTTTTTTTTTTTTTTGGTTAAATGATTTCTATATGTAGTCCAAAAATATTCTAAACATAGAACAGTAGTAAGTTAATAGTAATTTTCAAGGAATTCAATAACCTTAGAAATGATCTTTTAGTATCATTTTTCCCACACTCTTAGCTATAATTTATGTATTGTTTTACTATACTTCTCATATTGTCATTTTTAAATAATCATTTTACAATAATTAATGTAGATATCAGTATATCAGTGCCAGCATTTTGGCATAGCAGGTAAAGCTGCCACCATTAACACCAGCATCCCTCAGGGGTACCTTTCATGTACCAGCTGCTCCACTTCCATTCCAGTTCTCAACTAATGGCCTGAGAAAAGGACTGGAAGATGTCCCAAGTGTTTGTGCCCCTGCCACCCATGAGGGTTATCCCACTGAATCTCTTTCTGGCTTTGGCGTAGCTTAGCCCTGGCCACTGCAGCCTTCTATGTAGTGACCCAGGAAGATAGAAGACGTCTCTCTCTCTCTCTCTCTCCATCTCTCCCTGTAACTCTTACTTTCATATAGATAGATAAACCAAAACTTAAAAAATATAAATCATTATTTTACATTCATAAAATGTCTAATATTGCTTTTAATATGTACCACACCATCTGTGAAAAAGCACAAAAAAATACTGCTTATGAATGACTTACAGTAATATTAAATGATTTGGTTTTAGACTTCATTTATTTGTAAAGCCAAAAGCAAGAGAGAGAGAAAGAAAGGCACAGAAAGAGATTGATCGTCCATCTGCTAGTTTACTTCCTTATAGCATTCAATAGCCAGGTCTTGGACAGGATAAAGATAGGAACCAAGAGCTCCATCCTGGTCACTTACATAGATATCATGGGCATAATCTTTTGCTACTTTCCACTTCCATTAGCAGGAAGCTGCATGAAAAGGAAAGCAGCCAGTATTGGAACTTACACTCTGAAATGGGATACTGGCATAAAAATTGGCAAATTAACCTGCTGAGCAACAAGATAAATGCTTTATATGGGTGACTAGTACCTTCGAGTCTATTTATTCAAGAGATTAAGCAATTATAGCATTTTTGTTTGTGTCTCATGAAAGAAGACATTATGCCAAGTGTGTAATCATTTAACTGATGTCTTGATTAGCAAACTAATGCTTTCAAAATTCTCTAATATTCAGTCATTGTTTATAAATGTACGACTTAGGCTTCTTGGGAGCAGAAGAAAAAAAAAATACTTGAAACAATATTTTAGAGGCTATTAACTATTATAATCTTCAAAATAAAATCTTAGTAGAATATATCATATTTAGAGTTGGAAGAAAACTTAAACCAGTTTGAACATCTGCTCAATAAGTGTCTCTTATAACAATGTACACATTCATTTAAAATACTTATTAAGGGGATTCCAACATGTCTGAAGATAGAAAAGACATACTGCTTCAGAAGAGGGGAAAATACCAGCAAAAAAGCTGAGGAAGTGCATTCGCAGGGGAGTGTTAGAAGTTTGCAGTGGAAAATCTATATAAGGAAAAGGGATGCCATGGAAGATGTAGATGTACAGCAACAAGCATTAACACCACACGCAGCCACCACAGCCGTAGCTGGAGGGTACACCAGCTTTGGAGAGCAAGGTGAGAGTCGACTGTGACAGCCCGTGTCATTGATAATACTGCCAGAGAGAGAGAGAGAGCATTGTGGATCACACTGTCTTTGAGTCCAGCCTGGAGCCCTAATTGTGTGCAGGGTACCCATCCACTCCAGCAAAAGAAAAGCACATTTCTTTTCTCCTCAATAGGGATTTTACAAGAAGAAAAAAACAAATTCCCCAGTGACTTTGAGTCTGGCAGGGAGTGTTGACAGGGAGCTGGGCACCCACATAGGACTGTGAGATGCCACCATCTTCTCAACCTATCACCAGCACTAGGACTCAAACTGCCAATGCAGAGCACCCACAGGGAGCTGGCTCTGGGAATGTCTCTGCTGTCTCTGTGGATGAGATAGGCTAGTGAGGTGGAGTGGACCCTCTGCATCCTGTGACTATGGGAGCCTTATGTGTTATGATGCTGGGAACTCTGTAACTGTACTTTAAGTGTGGAGCTGAGTCTCAGCACAACAGTGTGTAGGGCTCCAGGGGTTCAGAGAGCCCTAATTACCTGGGGCAGGTCATTGCAGTGGGATTCATGCTCACAGTGAGAACTTCAGCACAGATGCTTTTTGCAGTTCATGTGGCAGTGTGGGTCAATGTACCACCCACTGTGGGCTAATCCCAGGTGTCGATAATATTGGAAGACAGTAGGTGAGCTTGTGATTACACCAACAGAGAAGGCCATACCCTTTCCACTGCTGACAATAGAGGAGATCTATCATGCCCAACTTGGGTGTCATCCTGGTTACTCACCCCACACTGGGGCACTGATCAGAGCTCCCTAGCCATAACTAGCACATACATCCAAACATTCGCTGAAAGAGCAGACACTCCACTAAGCCACAAGACATAGATCAAAGATATAAGCCATTACAGGAAAAAAAATATTTTTACAAATGCCAAAAATAATTGCATAATTTCAATTAAAAAGAATAAGGAAGATAGCGTGACCCCTCTAAAGGAGATTGATGAAATGCCTGCAAAGGAACTCAAAACAATGTAGGATTACTCAGAAGCAATGAGAAGCAAATTCAGAAGTTAAAATAATCCACACATGACATGGAGGAAAAATTTTCACATGATATTGAGTTTTTGAAGTGAAATCAAACTGAAATATAAGAAATGAATAATTCATTATGTCAAATGAAAAATATTATTGAAAGCCTTAACAACAGAATTAGTGAGGAAGAAGACAGAATATACAAGCTAGAAGGCAAATCTTTGGAAATAGATAGACGAAGATGAAGACGGAGACAAAGATGAAGAAGAAGAGGAGGAGGAGGAGAAGAAGGAGGAGGAAGAAAGAGAAGAAGAAGAAGAAAAAGAAGAAGAAGAAGAAGAGAAGGAAAAAGAAGAAGAAAAGAAGGAAGAAGAAGAAGAAGAAAAGAAGGAAGAAGAAGAAAAGAAGGAAGAAGAAGAAAAGAAGGAAGAAGAAGAAAAGAAGGAAGAAGAAAAGAAGGAAGAAGAAGAAAAGGAAGAAGAAGAAGAAAAGAAGGAAGAAGAAGAAAAGAAGGAAGATGAAGAAAAGAAGGAAGACGAAGAAGAAAAGAAGGAAGACGAAGAAGAAAAGAAGGAAGAAGAAGAAGAAAAGAAGGAAGAAGAAGAAGAAAAGAAGGAAGAAGAAATTAGAAAAACTAAAAACAGTGATGGGGATTTATGGAATACTATCAACTGACTCAATATGAAGGTCTAAGGAAGTCCTGAGGTATGAAAAGAGATAATGGATTAGAAGGCCGATTCAGTAAAACAATTAAAGAAAACATACCTAATCTGAAGAAAGAAAGGGATGCCCAAGTATATGAGGCACATAGACTCCTAATAGACTTGACCGGAAAAGATCTTCACCAAGACACATTGTGTTCAAGCTTTCAAGAGTAAAACAGAAATAAGATCTTCACCATGACACATTGTAGTCAAGCTTTCAACAATAAAACATAAATAAAAGATTCTAAAATATTCATGAGAGATATGCCAGGGGATCACCAATTAGACTCACAGCTGACTTCTCATCAAAAACCCTACAAACTAGGAGACAATGGAGAAACATAGTCCAAGTCTAAAAAAAAAAAAAAAATACAACTGTCAACTTGGTTTACTATAGACTGCAAAACTCACATTTATGAATAAAAGTGAAATAAAGGCCTTCCATAACAAACAGAAATTGAAACATTTTGTCACCACTCATCCAGCTTTACAAAAGATGCTTAAGGATGTGCTATACACAGACCACAAAAAGATAGTCATTTTTAGGAAAGAAAATAAAAGCAGAAAGTACCCCAGTAAAAGTACAAAGGAAATCCAAAACAAACAATAGGAATATATTTGGAAAAATTGTAGGGCCAAGTTGTTACTTATCAATAGTAACCTTAAATGTAAATAAGCTAAATTCTCCGCTGGCTACGTGGCTCACTTGGCTAATCCTCCACCTGCGGTGCCGGCATCCTGGGTTCTAGTCCCAGTTGGGGCACTGGATTCTGTCCTGGTTGCTCCTCTTCCAGTCCAGCTCTCTGCTGTGGCCTGGAAAGGCAGTGGAGGATGACCCAAGTGCTTCGGCCCTGCACCCACATGGGAGACCAGGAGGAAGCACATGGCTCCTGGCTTTGGATCGGCACAGCACGCCTGCCATAGCTGCTATTTGGGAGGTGAACCAACAGAAGAAAAACCTTTCTCTCTGTCTCACTCTCTCTCTCACTGTCTAATTTTGCCTGAAAAAAATCCTAAATTCTCCAATTAAAAGATACATACTGTTGCAAATGACCAGATTTCATTGTTTTTGACTGCTGTATAGTATTCTATAGAGTACATGTCCCATAAATTCTTTATCCAGTCTACTGTTGATGGGCATTTGGGTTGGTTCCAGGTCTTAGCTATTGTGAATTGAGCTGCAATAAACATTAATATGCAGACAGCATGTTTGTTTGCCTATTTCATTTCCTTTGGGTAAATTCCAAGGAGTGGGATGCCTGGGTTGAATGGTAGGGTTATATTCAGGTTTCTGAAGAATCTCCAGACTGATTTCCATAGTGGATTTACCAGTTTGCATTCTCACCAACAGTGGGTTAGTGTCTCTTTTTCCTCACATCCTCTCCAGCATCTGTTATTGGTAGATTTCTGAATGTGAGCCATTCTGACCAGGTGAGGTGAAACCTCATTGTGGTTTTGATTTGTATTTCCCTGATTTCTAGTGATCTTGAACCTTTTTTCATGTGTCTGTTGGCCATTTAGATTTCCTCTTTTGAAAAATGTCTGTTGAGGCCCTTGGTCCATCTCTTAAGTGGGTTGTTTGTTTGATGTTGTGGAGTTTCTTGATTTCTTTGTAGACTCTGGTTATTAACCCTTTATCTGTTGCATAGTTTGCAAATATTTTTTTTCCCATTCTGTCTGTTGCCTCTTCACTCTCTGGACTGTTTCTTTTGAAGTACAGAAACTTCTCAATTTGATGCAATCCCAAATGTTAATTTTGGCTTTGACTGCCTGTGCTTCTGGTGTCTAAATCCGGTCATTTGCAACAAGATGGAGGATTCTGAAAAACATTATGCTGAGTGAATTAAGCCAGTCCCAAAAGGACAAATATCACATGTTCTCCCTGATAAGTGACAACTAACTGAGCACCAAAGGGGAAACCTGTTGAAGTGAAATGGACACTATGAGAAACAGTGACTTGATCAGCCCTTGTCCTGAGTGTTGATGTACAATGTAATACTTTATCCATTTTAGTATTTTTTTAGTTCTAGTACTATTGCTTGAACTCTGTAATTAACACACAATTATTCTTAGGTGTCTAAATTTTAACTGAAAAGTGATCACTGTTAAATATAAGAGTGGGAATAAGAGAGGGAGGAGATGTACAATTTGGGACATGCTCAATCAGACTTTCCCCAAATGGTGGAGTTAGAAACGTGCGAGGGGATTCCAATACAATCCCATCAAGGTGGCATGTACCAATACCATCTCACTAGTCCAAATGATCAATTTCAGTTCACAATTGATCACACTGATAGGTCTAAGAGTCAAAGGGTTCACACAAACAAGACTAGTGTCTGCTAATACTAACGGATATAATCAAAAATGGAGAGAATGATCCAACATGGGAAGCAGGATACACAGCAGACTCATAGAATGGCAGATGTCCTAAATAGCACTCTGGCCTCAGAATCAGCCCTTAAGGCATTCAGATCTGGCTGAACAGCCCATGAGAGTATTTTAGGCATGGAAAGCCAAGACACTCTGGAGAAAAAAAAAAAAAAAAAAAAAAAGAAGACCTAAATGAAAGATCTCTGCGAGTGTGATCCCATGGGAAAGAACGGGACCATCAAAGAAGGAGGTACCTTTCTCTGAAGGGAGGAGAGAAATTCCACTTCGACTATGACCCTGTCAGAATAAGATTGAAGTCGGCAAGCTCAAAGGCTTCCATAGCCTTGGCAACTCGTGACTAGAGCCTAGGGAGATTACTGACGCCATAAACAAGAGTGTCAAATTGTTAAGTCAACAACAGGAGTCACTGTGTACTTACTTCTCATGTGGGATCTGTCCTTAATGTGTTGTCCAATGTGAAGTAATGCTATAACTAGTACTCAAACATTATTTTTCACTTTGTGTTTCTGTGTGGGTGCAAACTGATGAAGTCTTTACTTAATAAAAATCTTTACTTAATAAAAATTTATCTTCTGTATATAAAGAGAATTGAAAATGAATCTTGATATGAATGGAATGGGAGAGGGCATGGGACATGGGAGGGGTGCGAGTGGGAGGGAAATTATTGGGGGGAAAGCCATTGTATCCATAAACTCTACTTTGGAAATTTATATTTACTAAATAAAAAATATTAAAAAAGATACATACTGGCCTAATGGATTAAAAAAATAAAAAAACAAGACCCTGCTCTTTGATGCCTACAAGAAACACACTTTACCAACAAAGATACATGTGCACTGAAAGTAAAAGGATGGAAAAAAATATTCCATGCTAACAAAAAGAAAAGTGAGCAGGTGTAGCTATCACAAAATCAGACCAAGTAGACTTTACTGCAAAAATGATTAAAAGCAACAATGAAGGGCATTATTTAATGATTAAGGGATCAATTCAACAGAAGAGATGACTATAACAAATATATATGCACCCTATTATAAGGTGCTTGGCTATTTGAAACAAATGTTCATGGTACTAAAGGGAGACATAGAGGACAATGCAATAGTAATGGGTAATGGAACCTCAACACTGAACTTTCATCAATGGAATGTTTCCACTACATAGAAAATCAACAAACAACACAGCTAACTGACACTATAGACCAAAATTGATCTAACTGATATCTTTAGAACCTTTCAATCCACAATTTCAGAATACACATTCTTTGATCAGTGCATAGAACTTTCTCTGGGATAGACCTTATGCTAGGCCACAAATCTAGTCTCAGCAAATTCAAAAAAAAAAAAAAAAAAACAACTAAAAATCACAAGAAGTATTAATTCTGACCACAGTTGAAAAAAAGCTGGAAATTAACCACTCAAGAATCTCTGAAAAAATGTAAACACATGTAGACTGCACAACACATTCTTGAACAAATACTAGGTCATGGAAGAAATCAAAAGGTAAATAAAAAAATTCCTGGACACGAATGAAGACAATACAACACATCAAAAGTTATCAGATAAGCAAAGGCAGTGTTTACAGGGGAGCTTATATCAATTAGTGCCTACATTAAAAAACTGGAAAGGAATCAAATTAATCAATGCATCTCAAGGGACTAGAAATACAAGGAAACAAACCCAAAATTAATAGGATGAAAGAAATAATTAGAGATGCTATAAATAAAATTTAAGCAACAAATAATACAAAAGACCAGTGAAATGAAGCTACTTTTTTGAAAATATAAACAAAATTTATACACATTATATTGATATAATAATATCACAACTATTATATATATATACACACACATTATACACACACAATTATCAGTTGATATCCAATCATAAGTTGATAAACATCTCGGTAGATTCCATAGCTTATATATTGTGAATTCAGCTGCAATAAACATAGGGGTACAGATAACTCTTTCATGTCCTGATTTAATCTCCCTTGGGTGAATTCCCAGCAGTGGGGTTGCTGTGTCATCTGGTAAATCTATTTTCAGCTTTCTGAGATAATTCCATACAGTCTTCCACAATGAATGTATAAGGTACATCCCCATGAACAGCAGATTGGTGTACCTTTTTCCTCACATCCTCATCAGCATTCATTGTTTGAATAGGTATTTTTCAAAAGAGGAAATTCAACAGACAGAATCGTTTATGGTAATTCTGACCTGAAGCTTCATATTTTTTTAAAGATTTTAAGGCAAAAATATTTGAAAGACAGAAGTATATGCATATAACATAAATATATATATGAGAGAGTATATATATGTGAGAGAGAAGGAGACAGAGAAACAAAGAGTGAGAGGATCTTCCATCTACTGGTTCACTCTCCAGCTGGGCCAGGCCAAAGGCAAGACCCAGGAACTTTATCTGGGACTCTGTTGTGGATGACAGGAACCCAAGTCCTAGGGATATCATCCGCTGCCTTTCAAGGCACATTGATAGGTAGCTGGTTTGATAACTCAGAGTAGCTGACTTAAACCAGGCACACCAATATGGGGTGGGAATGTTCCAAGTGGTTGCCATTCCTGATGTGTCACAATGCCTAATTCAGGAACTTTTGCACCTCATAAAAATTTTGGAATCAATTTGTTCACATTTCTCTTCCCCCCAAAAAAGTTATTGGTAGTTTGAATGTAATTGCATTATCTTTATATTTCAGTGGACAAATATTCAAGATTTTCAATACCGAGTGAGTATTTATGAACATTAACATTGTGTCATTTGTTTAATTCTTCTTTTATGTCTTTCAATGATATTTTGCACTTTTCTCTCTAAATTTCATTCTCTTTATTTATCACCTTTTTATTATAGTATTTATCTCTTTAATTTTTATATATATGAAACAAAGTATATGAACATGTAGAAATTTTAATGAACACCTGTATGATTTATTAAGTATATTATACTCATATCATTAATATATAAACATGTAGTTTGAATTTACCTCAATTTTAAAAATAATAGCCTCCACTAAGAATAGAAAGAGCAAAACAACTTCAAAACTTGCATCTTCATCTATGATTACTTCATGGAATAATCTGAAGTAAATGTAATTATTTTTAACTTTTGATTAATGATGCATGTGAATGAATTTTATCCCTTTTGAGTTTGTATATAATTTACAAGGCAAAGATTAAAAGGCAAACACAATAAAATAAGTTTTGCAAATAAACACGTAGCTAAAAATGCAGTGCACCAAACATGCATTTGCTATTGGGGATTTATTCAAAAAAAGTGTTTCCCCTTGGCCACAGGGTTGAGATTCCAGAGTCAGTAACACAGTTTTCCAATGCTGCACTGAGAAGCCCAGGCAGGTACTGGACCCTGTTAGGTGTCGGCAGATCTTCATTCAGCCTGACATTACAAGGACGGTTCATAGCCCAGAACTTCACATCCTCTTGAATCTCACATGACTGATACTTCATCCGATGCTGCCTTGTGTTTCCGTCTTAACCATTTCCACAGTGCTCTCTGAAACTCCTTGTTCAATGAAAAGATCCTCCAGTAGCCTGAAATTCTGCACAGAATTCTTCCTCTCTGTTTGCCTAAAGCTAAACCTTACCTCAAATCCCCCAAATCAAGGCTTTGTTAAAGAGAAACTATGTTCTTTCTTCTGTCCTTTTCCTATCTCTGGACAAAGATATAATTTTGTTACTATTCTGCCATGCTTCCTTGTCATTTATAAGTAACTTTTCCTTCAAGAATAGTGTGGACTTTGGAGACAGATTGCTTAGTAAAGTTTTGCTCCAACATTTTCTAGCTACATGACCTTGGGCAATTAATAATTATTTTTGTGTCTCTATGTTATCAGCTAAGAAAACAGACACCCAAAACACTTACCTTGTAGGCTTGTTGTTAGAATAAAGTGAGCCAATAAAGTTAACACACATACCAATGGCTTCTGAAGCATAAATTGATTACAATATTTTTCATATACAATCATTGCTAAATCTGTATCTGTTAGTCTCCACAATTGGTTTCATATACAGTCTTCATAACACCAAAAAATATTAAATTTTCCATTAAAAAACACTGTTACTGTTGTTTTCTCTATGGAGAATTCTGCTCACTTCATATATTATCTTGAGATAACTTCAAACAAGTTTAGCTCTTATTTGAATGATGGTTTGACATTGGTTTACATATATGTGTAATGAACAAATAAACTGAAAAATAATTATAGATTTTATAAACATCACTAAAAACATCACTAAAGAAAAATTAAATAAAAATTTAGATGGGTACTAGTTATTAAATCTATGGAGTAAATACGACTAAAAGCAAATGCAGAAGGATACTTAGGTACTATAACCATGTATATATACCCACGTATTAGACAACCTTCAAGAAATGACTTACTTTGATGTTCCCAGTATCTCCAAAGGAAATATGGAAAACATAAAGTCCTTCCAACACCTACTTAAGTAAGCTTGGAGGAAGATCCTCCTTGCAAGGAATCTTTCAGATAGACCACAGCCCCAGCTGCCAGTTTGAAATCCCCTTGCAATGTACTTAACCCAGTGTTTATTGACTAAATAATCAAATACTTACAGAAACTATAAAAGAATAAACGTTTGTTGATTTAAACTTTAAAGATTTGGATCAATTTATTATATAAGAGGAGACTTGGAAAAGCTCATGAAAGGGGCACACTACCTTTAAATTTCATTTCTTCAAAGATTTATTCAATTGAGAGTCAGAGTTACAAAGACAAAGAGAGATAAAGAGAGACAGAGAGAAGGCCAGCTCCACGGCTCACTAGGCTAATCCTCCGCCTTGCGGCGCCAGCACACCGGGTTCTAGTCCCGGTCGGGGCACCGGATTCTGTCCCGGTTGTCCCTCTTCCAGGCCAGCTCTCTGCTGTGGCCAGGGAGTGCAGTGGAGGATGGCCCGAGTACTTGGGCCCTGCACCCCATGGGAGACCAGGAGAAGTACCTGGCTCCTGCCATCGGATCAGCGCAGTGTGCCGGCCGCAGCGTGCTGGCTGCGGCAGCCATTGGAGGGTGAACCAACGGCAAAGGAAGACCTTTCTCTCTGTCTCTCTCTCACTGTCCACTCTGCCTGTCAAAAACAAAAACAAAAAAAGAGAGACAGAAAGAGAGAGAGAGATCTTCCATCCATTAACTAATTTCTCAAATGGCCTTAAATGCCAGGGTTAGGCCAGGCTGAAGCCAGAAGTCAGGAACCTCTTCTGGGTCTACCATGCAAGTCTCAGGGAACCAGGGACTTGGGTCATCTTCAGCTGCTTTCCCAGGCATTTTAGCAGAGAGCCTAATAAGTGGAACAGCCGGGAGTAGAACCGGTGCCCATAAGGAATGCAAGTGCTGCAGGCAGCAGCTTAACCTGAAGTGTTATGGTACTAGCCTCTAAATTTAATTTTTATGAATGTTTTGAAGCCCACTCACCCTTCATTTTTCCTATGTGAATCTAATGTGAATTTCCTTAGTGTAAAATCTGAATTTTATATTGGCTTCTTCATAGGTCTTTATAACTCCTATAAATAATGTATAAGCCAGCTAAAGAAAGATCATTAGAAAATCAAGCAGAACACTTAAATTCTGTATCCAGTAGCAAGAGTTATTAATAGTGCTTAAATCAAATCTTAATGCTTACGCATAAGAGTATCAGGTAAAAAGGCAATTAAGGTCAGTAACACTTGAAGCATATACAAGGCTAAAGGGAGTTATTGTGTTACAGTTTTGTCCAATTACCAATGGCTTCTTTCATAATGAATATGTCATGAAAAAAACAGATTCAATTATATTTAATATTTTTATAAAGATTGCTTTGAGAGCAATAGTAATGTTTACCTTAGAATTCTTAGTCTATAACTATTAACAAAACTGCTTTTTGAGGAAATCTTAACTTATTTATGATTTGACTCATCATATATTGGAATAACTACACTGATATGTCTCTTTCATATTCATTTAGTAACTTTTGAGGAATAGTATTCATTGTTGCTACTTTTTTAAAAAGCACACTGAGACCTGGAGTGTTTTAATAGCTTATATGGTAATATCTCAGTTAAAAATAAATAATGAACTGGATAGCAAGCAAATGTGGCAGATTTAAAATCTCATTTAAAAACAAAGAAATATAATCCATTGTTTTAGATTTTAAAACTCAATTATATAATTTATTTCCCACTGTAATTCAGACAAAATTATATATGTAAGATGTTAAAATGTGTTATACTGAAATAAAAATTGAGTTGTGGGTCTTGGTGTTAAATCAGTTTGAACAAAACTGAGTTATATGTATGTAAACAGATTGTGTTACTTGAGGAATTTCAGAACTGTTATCTATATTGAGAATTATGTTTGCTACATAGACAATTTTAAGCAAAATTTACTTGAAGAAAAATCTATAAATAAGAGCACAGCACTTACAAAGACTTCCACAAAACAAAATGCATGTGTTGCCCCATTTGAATCACAAAACATTGTAAAACACAAAGTGTTTATCATGCCACTCTTATCGCTAGCTCTCCCAAGACATGGCTAACAATCATGGTGACTACATAATGTGTTTTTCCATCACTGTATAAATGCAATCACATGTCTGATTTCTATCACTCAGTATTGCATTTGAGATTGTATTTGTGAATTAATGGACTGGTGTGTGTTTGCAGTTGTAATTTATTCATTCTCAGTGCTGTGTAATGTTCCAGTTATGGATATATAAAAATTTAGGAGTTGTATAGTTGCAATGAAATTTAACACTAATAAATGAAGACTATTAGCAAACTACAGTTGTGGAAATTCTTGTACATATAAGTTTATTTTCACATACATATGTATGTGTGTATGTTTATGTCTTTTTATTTTATAAGGGCACTGGTTTGTGTTTTGGCTGCTTCATTTTTTGGGGGGTGGGGGAAGATTTATTTATTTATTTGAAAGGCAGTGTTACAGAGAGGCAGAGAGAGGTCTTCTATCCTGGCCAGCGCCGCAGCATAGGAGGCTAATCCTCCGCCTGTGGCGCCGGCACCCGGGTTCTAGTCCTGGTTGGGGCATTGGATTCTGTCCCGCCCGGTTTGCTCCTCTTCCAGTCCAGCTCTCTGCTGTGGCCGGGAAGGCAGGGAAGGATGGCTCAGGTCATTGGGCTCTGCACCCACATGGGAGACCAGGAGGAAGCACCTGGCTCCTGGCTTTGGATCAGTGCAGCACACCAGCTGTAGTAGCCATTTGAGGGGTGAACCAACGGAAGGAAGACCTTTCTCTCTCTCTCTCTCTCACTGTCTAACTCTGCCTGTCAAAAAAATTAAAAAAAAAAAAAAAGTCATCTTCTATCCTCTGGTTCACTCCACAGATGGCTGCAACGGATGGTGCTGTGCCGATCTGAAGCCAGGAACCAGGAGCTTCTTCCAGGTCTCCCACATGGGTACAAAGCCCAAGGACTTGGTCCATCTTCTATTGCTTTCCCAGGCCATAGCATAGAGCTGGATTGGAAGTGGAGCAGCAGGGACTCAAACCGGGGCCCATATGGGATGCTGGCACTACGGTAGCTTTACTCTCTACACCACAGCACAGGCCCCTGTATATGTCTTTTGGTGGATGTGCACTTGCGCAGCTATAGGGGGATTAGAATTATAGGGGAATTGCCTGTCTATTGCAGTGGTCTGAATGTTTGCGTCCCTTAATAGTCTTATGTTCAACTTAATTCTCTCTGTGACAGAAGATGGTGCTGAGAAGTGAGTAAGTCGTGAGAACGCTGCTCTCAAGCGAGGACATGGGGACAAGGCACCATCTATTAACTGGAAAGCAGGCTCTCACCAGACCCGGATATGTCAGCTCTTTGAACTTAGACTTTCCAAATGCCGGAACTATGAGAAATAAATTTCTGTTGGTACGAACCTGTTTAATTTACATTGTTACAACAGCCCAAGCAGACGAACATAGTTTAGCATGAGTAGAAACTGCCAATTTTTTTTTCCCCAAGGTGATTATAATAATGTGTATTTCAGTGGCCGTGTAGAAAGACTTTCCCTTTGATTTATTTTTTTGCCAAACTTTAGTATCTATCTTTACTATTTTTCCTTCCTTTCTGATTAGCTCATCTTGTGTCTGACATGTTATTGTGGTTTTGATTTGCTGATCTTTGATGATAAATGGAAGTTGCAACTCACCTTATTTCATTATTTGCTATTGGATAACCCATTAGGGCATTTTTAATGAACATATACTCTTATATTGAATGGAAACCAATTTGCTAATTTTCCATAATAGCACTCAGTGTACTATTTAAATTTTCCTTAATGAAATATTATATAGATATCCCCATAAATTGTCCACTGGAAGCCATGATTTGTCGCATTCAAATCTACGTTTCACTCAGGACTGTATTCAAGGGGTCCGAAGTAGTCCTTAAGGTTATTTTATATCCATGCAGATATGAAATTTTCCCAGTAATATATTTTTTGACAGGCAGAGTGGACAATGAGAGAGAGAGAGACAGTGAGAAAGGTCTTCCTTTGCCATTGGTTTACCCTCCAATGGCCGCTACGGCCAGTGCACTGCGGCCAGCACACGCGCTTATTGGAAGCCAGGAGCCAGGTGCCTCTCCTGGTCTCCCATGCAGGTGCAGGGCCAAAAAATTGAGCCATCCTCCACTGCACTCCTGGGCCACAGCAGAGAGCTGACCTGGAAGAGGAGCAACCGGGACAGATTCCGGCACCCCAACTGGGACTAGAACCCTGTGTGCCGGCGCCGCAGGCAGATGATTAGCCTATTGAGCCACGGTGCCGGCCCCAGTAAGTATAATTTTTAAATATCCTTTCTCATTTAAGGAAGGTCTTATTGATTATCAAGTGAATATATATTCAAAGGTATATTTATAAAGTATATACTTAATGTAGTTTTATATCCTTATTCCATACTATAGATACTGCTGTATGCCCTATATGCACTTTTTATTTTTTAACTTTTATTTAATAAATATAAATTTCCAAAGTATTGCTTTTGGATTACAGTGGCTTTCCCCCCACATAAGCTCCCTCCTACTTGCAACCCTCCCACCTGCCTCTCCCTCTCCCATTCCATTCACATCAAGATTCATTTTCAATTCTCTTTATATACAGAAGATCAATTGACTTAACAATTGACACTATTGTTTATGGCGTCAGTAATCTCCCTAAGCTCTAGTCATGTGTTGCCAAGGCTATGGAAGCCTTTTGAGTTCGCTGACTTCGATTTTATTTAGACAAGGTCATAGACAAAGTGGAAGTTCTCTCCTCCCTTCAGAGGAAGATACTTCCTTTTTTGATGCCCCGTTCTTTCTACTGGGATCTCACTCGCAGAGATCTTTCATTTAGGTCATTTTTTTTTTTTTTTTTGCCAGAGTGTCTTGGCTTTCCATGCCTAAAATACTCTCATGAGCTCTTCCGCCAGGTCCGAATGCCTTAAGCTCTGGTTCTGAGGTTAGAGTGCTGTTTAGGACACCTACCTTCTTTGAGTCTGCTATGTATCCCACTTCCCATGTTGGATCATTCTCTCCTTTTTAATTCTTTCAGTTAGTATTAGCAGACACTAGTCTTGTTTATATTATCCATTTGACACTTAATCCTTTCATTCTGATCAATTGTGGACTCTTATTCCCACTCTTATATTTAACAGGAATCACTTTTTAGTTAAATTTAAACACCTAAGAATAACAGGGTGTTAATTAAAGAGTTCAACCAATAGTATTAAGTAGAAAAAAAAAATACTTAAAGGGGTGAAGTATTAAGTTGTTCATCGACAGTCAGGACAAGAGCTGATCAAGTCACTGTTTCTCATAGTGTTTCCAACTTTTCCCCATTCAATAGGATACTGGCCGTGGGTTTTTCATAAATTGCTTTGATTGTATTGAGGAATGTTCCTTCTATACCCAATTTGCTGAGAGTTTTCATCATGAAAGGGTGTTGTATTTTATCAAATGCTTTCTCTGCATCTATTGAAATAATCATATGGTTTTCCTTCAGCGGTTTGTTAATGTGGTGTTTGAGAAGAATTGGAGTTAGTTCTACTTTAAATGTGGTAGAATTCAGCAGTTAATCCATCCAGTCCTGGGCGTTTCTTGGTTGGGAAGGACTTTATTACTGATTCAATTTCTGTCTCAATTATGGGTCTGTTTATGTTTTCTGTGTCTTCATTGTTCAATTTATGTAGGTTGCATGTGTCCAGGAATCTATCCATTTCTGAAAGATTTCCCTGTTTGCTGACATACAACTCTTTGTAGTAATTTCTGATGACTCTTTTTATTTCTGTGGTGTCTGTTGTTACATTCCTTTTTTCATCTCTGATTTTTGGTTTTGTCTTTTCTCTTCTTTTTTTTAGTTATTTGGGCCAATGGTGTGTCAATTTTGTTTACTTTTTCAAAAAACCAGCTCTTCATTTGACTGATCTTTTGTAATTTTTTTTTGATTCAATCCTCTTGATTTCTTCTCTTCTCCTACTAGCGTTGGGTCTGGTTTGCTTTAGTTTTTCTAGATCATTGAGATGCATTGAAAGCTTATTTATTTGGAGCCTTTCCAGTTTCTTCATGTAGGCACCTATTGCTATAAACTTTCTTATTAGCACTGCTTTTGCTGTATCCCATAAGTTTTGATATGTTGTGTTGTTATCCTCATGTACTTCCAGAAAGTTTTTGATTTCTCTTTTGATTTCTTCTAAGACCCAGTGTTCATTCAGGAGCATATTTTTCAGTCTCCATGTGTTTGCATATGCTCTAGGGATTCCTGAGTTGCTAATTTCCAACTTCATTCCACTGTGGTCTGATAAACTGCATGGTATGATTCTAATTCTTTTGAATTTGCTTAGACTGGCTTTATGGCCTAGTATGTAGTCAATCATAGAGTAGGTTCCATGTACTGCTGAGAAGATTGTAAATTCTTTAAGTGTAGGATTAAAAGTTCTGTAGATATCTGTTAGATCCATTTGGACTATAGTGTCGATTAAATCTGCTGTTTCCTTGTAGATCTTATGTCTGGTTGATATGTCTATTTCTGAAAGTGGAGTATTGAAGTCCCCCAATACTATTGTATTGGAGTCTAAGTCTCACTTTCACTTGAAATATCTTTTAAATAAACCAGTGCCCTCTAATTAGGTGCATATACATTTATAATAGTTACATCTTCCTGTTGAGTTAATCCCTTAATCATTATATAGTGCCCCTCTTTGTCTCTATTAAAAGTTTTTGTGTAGGGCCGGCACCATGGCTAAATAGGCTAATCCTCCGCCTGTGGCACTGGCACACTGGGTTCTAGTCCCAGTCGGGGTGCCAGATTCTGTCCCGGTTGCTCCTCTTCCAGGCCAGCTCTCTGCTGTGGCCCAGGAGTACAGTGGAGGATGGCCCAAGTGCTTGGGGCCTGCACCCACATGGGAGACCAAAAGAAGCACCTGGCTCCTGGCTTCAGATCATCGTGGTTTGCTGGTTGCAGCACACCCGTTCAGCGGCCATTGTGGGGTGAACCAACAGAAAAAGGAAGACCTTTCTCTCTGTCTTTCTCACTGTCCACTCTGCCTGTCAAAAAAAAAAATAGTTTTTGTGTTAAAGTTTATTTTGTTTGATATTAATATGTCTACGCTAGCTCTTTTTTGGTTTCTGTTGGCATGGAATATCTTTTTCCAACCTTTCACTTTCAGTCTGCATGCATCTTTGTTGGAAAGATGTTTTTCCTGTAAGCATCAAATGGATGGGTTTTGTTCCTTAATCCATTCAGCCAGTCTGTGTTTTTAACTGGAGAGTTGAGGCCATTAACATTCTTTTTCTTTTTTTTTTTTTTTTTTTTTTTTTTTTGACAGGCAGAGTGGACAGTGAGAGAGAGAGACAGAGAGAGAAAGGTCTTCCTTTGCCGTTGGTTCACCCTCCAATGGCCGCCGCTGCAGCCGGCGCACCGCGCTGATCCTGGCAGGAGCCAGGAGCCAGGTGCTTTTTCCTGGTCTCCCATGGGGTGCAGGGCCCAAGCACCTGGGCCATCCTCCACTGCACTCCCTGGCCATAGCAGAGAGCTGGCCTGGAAGAGGGGCAACCGGGACAGAATCCGGCGCCCCAACCGGGACTAGAACCCGGTGTGCCGGCGCCGCAAGGTGGAGGATTAGCCTATTGAGCCACGGCGCCGGCTCGAGGCCATTAACATTCAATGTGACTATTGATAAGTAGTAATTTTGCCCTGCCATTTTCCCAAAGATATTTTTAATATATGCTTTGAACTTCCTGTGATCTTTTACTGGGAGGTTTTCTTTCTTTACCTTCTTTCATACTGATGGCCGTGTTTCTGTGTGTAACACATGCTTTAGCATTTTTTGCAAGGCTGGACAAATGGTGACAAATTCTTTCAATTTCTGTTTGCCACAAAATGTCTTTATTTTTCGTTCACAAATGAGAGCTTTGCAGGATA
The DNA here is from genome assembly GCF_964237555.1 of Oryctolagus cuniculus. Taxonomy (NCBI): domain Eukaryota; kingdom Metazoa; phylum Chordata; class Mammalia; order Lagomorpha; family Leporidae; genus Oryctolagus; species Oryctolagus cuniculus. Next base: position 115,015,748 of record NC_091435.1, read on the forward strand.
TAATATTCTGGTTGGCAGTTTTTTTCTCTTTGTACCTGGGCTATATCTCACCATTCCCTCCTAGCCTGTAGGGTATCTGATTAGAAGTCTGCTGTGAGTCTAATTGGAGATCCTCTGGGAGTAATCTGACGTTTCTCTCTTGCACATTTTAGAATCTTTTCTTTATGTTTCACTGTGGTGAGTTTTATTACAACATGTCATGGTGAGGATCTCTTTTGGTAATGTTTATTAGGGGTTCTATGAGCTTCCTGTACTTGGATGTCTCTGTTCTTCTCCAAACCCAGGAAGTTTTCTGTTTGTATCTCACTAAAAAGGCCTTCTAATCCTTTCTCTCTCTCTCTCCATGCCTTCCAGAACTCCTAGAACCCGAATGTTGTTTTTTTTTCTTTTAATAGTATTCTGTAGATTCCCAACAATATTTTTTAGATTTCTAATTTCCTCTTCTTTTCTTTGGTTTGACTGTATACTTTCCTGTGCTCTGTCTTCTAAGTCCAATATTGTCCCTTCTGCTTCACTGATTCTGTTTTTAAGGTTCTCAAATGTGTTTGTCATTTGATCTATCGAACTCTTCATTTCATTTTGATTTCTCTTCAATATCACAATTTCGTGTTCTACTAGATTCCTCATTTCATTTTGATTCCTCCTTAAGATTTCATTTTCATGAGAGAGATTTTCTATCTTGTCCAGTAAGGATTTCTGTAGTTCAAGAACTTGTTTTTGAGAACTTCTAAATGTTCTTATCATAAATTTTTTAAATCCATATCTTGCATTTCTGACATCTCATCATCTTCATAATCTTGCATTGGAGTGTCATGTTCATTTGGGGGTATCATAATGCCTTCCTTGTTCTCATTTCCTCAGTTTCTACATTTGTTGCTTGGCATTGTGGAGATATTTAGTTTCTTTTTTTTTTTCCTCATTGTGGTGGCTTTTCTTGTTATACTATGACTAGATTAAGTGGACTGTCTGCTTTTGGTGGATCTTTAGAGGCTTGTGATGGGTGTGGCAAGAGAGCTCTGTTCAGTTCTAAAGGGTTAAAGGTGTGCCAAAGGTGACACACCCAGATTTGATGTGGTAAATCTTCTCTCTCTCTCTCTCTTTTTTTTTTTTTTTTATTATTCAGAAGGGATGTAATTCCCCACAGCTGAGCTCTTCTCCTTGAAGGCAATCAGTGTCTGAGTGCTGTCCCCTGTGGGTATAATATTCGTCTGCTCTGCCCCAAGGACCACACAAAGGATCTGTGCAGTCCTCAGTGTAAGCTCAGATTCCCCTGCAATCTCCCAATGGGTTGCCAAAGTTACCAAGTTTGTGGCATCTCTCACTGAGTACTCATGTCTCTGGCACTCTGTGAGTTCTCTCACATACCCTCAGTTTTTTTTTTTTTGTTTTGTTTTGTTTTGTTTTGTTTTGTTTTGTTTTGTTTTCACAGTCTCAGTTCCTAAGCTCCACACATTCACTAGGTCTTATTTCTCCCCACCAGAGTCAGGAATTTCTGCTTGGCTGAGGGCGGGCGAAGTCCTGAGCTGGTGCAGCTGTTACGTTTGTCCAAAATGGCGTGTGCTCTTTGCCTTTGTAAAGTGAGTAGAGAGAGAGTTGTGTCCATACTGGTCCCTTTTATTATTTTTTTTTCTCTCCTCTAGTTAGCCTGGTGAACTTTCCCCTACTGGGCTTCAAGCTTCATTCCCTCTAGGCTCTTCCTGCAACTTCCTTGCCAGTGTGTCTGGCTACTGAGGTTTTGCCTCACCTCCCTTTACAGTGCTGGTGGCTAGACTCGGCGGCTGGGGTCCTGAGCCGTAGGCACCCGTGCCCTCCATGTAGGTCCACCATGTACCACTAGTTCCAAAAGAGTTTCCTCTGCAGTTTTTTTCCCTAACTCTTCCCTACGGCAACAGTTTCTCCACATTTATTAAACTATCTTTTCCCGGACTATCAGTGCACTCCTTCCCTATTCTGCCATCTTGGAGGACTCCTCCCAGTCCAGCTCTTTTATATGTAAGTTGTGATATATGGTGAATTATTCCATTAGCTACTTCATCTTCTATAATGTTGTTTGTCTTGTGTAGTTCAGATATTTGTATGTCCATATTAATTTTAAAAACAGCTTGTGAATTTCAAGAAAAGAAATATCTGCTAAAAATTTGGGATGGGATTTAATGTATAGATCAACTTGGAGGAACTTATATGTTAACAGTATTGAGCCATATTTTAATAAATATTTTATCACATTGTGCATTTAAATTTTTGATGTTTCTCAATAATATCTTAATTTTCAATAAAGATATCTCACACAGTTCTGTTAAATTTATTACTAGATATTTGATATTGTACTGCTGCTGTAAAATATACTTTAAAATGTTATTATTTATTACTGGCATACAAAAACAAAATTATTTCTACATATCAACCTTGTAGTGAGCATTTTTCTCTAATTTCCTGTTAATTCTGATAGTTAAATATGTCCATATATTTGATTTTTATGCATGAAATGCATATCTTCTACAAACAATGAAATTATACTTTTATTTCAGTTTATATTTTTCTTTTCTTACCAGATTTGCTAATTTTAACTAAAGGATAAGTTTAAGTATAAGTAAATATAAATATCAAAGGTAATGGAGGTATTAATTTTAATAGCCTATTTTGAAGTAGGATATTTGCTGTAAATTTTTGGTAGGCATTATCTATTATCTTAAGATAATAGATATTCTGTGAACATACTTCAAAAAGTTTGTTGGAAGTGGTGTTAAAAGTTGCATGTATTTTGTAGCAAAACTATTTTCAAATCATTTTGTAGTGTTTTCATTATGTGTGGTTTCCATTAAGTTTTTAAAATATCCTCTTATTTCTGGATTACTAAGAGCTTTTTTTTTTTTTTTACTGTTTGGGAACAAGTTTTACAGTTAATTCTCATAGTACAATTCATTGAGGCCAGAGAGGACCTGCATGGGGAGGGAGTAAGTGCACAGTGATTCCTATTGTTAATTTAACAATTGACATCAGTGATCACTCTAGGCTCTTGACATGAGCTGTCAAGGCTATGGAAGTCTTTTGAGTCGAGTTTCCATCAGTATTTAGGCAAGGGCATAAGCAAAGTGGAAGTTCTCTCCTCCCTTGAGAGAAAAGTGCATCCTTCTTTGATGGCCACTTCTTTCCACTGGGGTCTCGCTCGCAGAGATCCTTCATGTAGGATATTTTTTTCACAGTGTCTTGGCTATCCATGCCTGAAATGCAGAGCTTTTATCATGAATTGGATAGTAAATTTCATAAAATACTTTTCTGTATCTACAAAAGTATGATTTTTCATGTTTAGCTCATTTAACTTATAAAAAAGTTATGCTTAGAGTATTTTCAACACAAACTTCCTTTAAGTTCCTGAAAAGTAACATTTCATAATATTTTTCTATGTATTGTAAGATTCTATTTGTTAAAACTTGTTGCAGGATTGAATCCCTCTATCTATATATCTATATATGAAATTAATTGGTACATCATTTGCTTTTATTATTCTCTTTATTTATTTTTAAATTTTAATTTTATTTGAAAGCTAGAGAGAATAGCACAAATACCCAGGGTGAGATTAAAGCTAGAAGCCCAGACATTATTATTTGCTTTTTCTAATTATTGAAGCTTAACCTAATCTCTGATTTAATCACAGATACTTTATAAGTCTTCATTTTAATTTTGAAAGTATTTAGATTAAGCTCAAATTATTGTCTCAAAGTAGACTTCAGTAAAATCTCACAAATTATAATATACCCAACTTCATCATTTAATTGAAAATATCAAATTTTTGATCAACATGTTCTGAATTTGTGAAATACTATTATAATACTATGCCATTACACATTTTCCTGACTTAAACCATAAATTGTGATATAATAAAATTTAATAAATAAAAATAAAGATAAAAGTCCACATTCTGTTATAAAGTATCTTTATTCTTTTCTTTATATCTGAGTTTTCACCTATTGCTGTTGTCTTTCAGCTCAAACAGCACTTGTTGGCTTATTTTTTGCAATGCACATCTACTATTATAAAAATCTCTTTGCTAGAAACTATAAGAAAACATTTTTAAACATTTTATTTGATCATTTTATTTATTTGAAAGACAGGATAGAGCAAGAGATACAGATAGATATCTACCATCTGACGTTTCACTCCTCAAATGCCCCCAACAGGTATCATTCTGGACACGCTGAAACCAGGAGCCATCTAGGCTGAAACCAGAACTCCATCTAGGTGTCTTTGTTGGTGGTAGAGATACAACTACTTCAACCATCACTGCTGCCTCCCACAATGTGTATTAACAGTAAACTAATTGGGAGCAGAGCAAGGATTCTTTTTGTTTGTTTTGTTTTTTGACAGGCAGAGTTAGAGAGTGAGAGAGAGAGAGAGAAAGGTCTTCCTTCAGTTGGTTCATTCCCCAAATGGCTGCTACAGCTGGCGTGCTACGCCTATCCGAAGCCAGGAGCCAGGTGCTTCCTCCTGGTTCCCATGCAGGTGCAGGGCCCAAGCACTTGGGCCATCCTCCACTGCCTTCCCAGGCCACAGCAGAGAGCTGGACTGGAAGAGGTGCAACCAGGACAGAATCCGGCGCCCCAACCAGGACTAGAACACAGGGTGCTGGTGCCGCAGGCAGAGGAATAGCCTAGTGAGCTGTGGTGCCAGCCAACAGAGCAAGGATTCTAACATAGATGTTATAGTATGGGATGGGGGCATTTCAGCTGCTACACCAGATACCCAACCCAAAAACATAATTCTATTAAATCTTCATTTTTAATATAACTTTTTTTTTGCTGAGCATGAAAACATTTTTTTATTTCATCATATTAGTGAGATTCCATTCTCTTCTGACTTTCATTATTTCTTTATAATAATTCTATACTTTTTCTGATTGTTTTTATTCAATGCATGATGTACCATTTTTGGTCAATTTCCAAAAGTTTTGATATTTAGTAGTTTAATTATAATGTGATTTTATATACTTTTTTCATTGCACTTATCGTGATTACCCTTCACCAATCTCCTGGAATATGTATAATGAAGCCTTCAACATATTTGGAAATATTCCAGCTTTTATTTATTTTTCTGTTCCATCATTTTTGGTATACATTTTTTAAAGATTTATATATTTATTTGAAAGTCAGAGAGAGAGAGAGAGAGAGAGAGACCTTCCATCTGCTGTTTCACACCCTGGATGGCCAGTGACCAGCTCTGGACCAAGCTGAAGCCAGGAGCCAGGAATTTCATCCAGGTCTCCCATGAGGTTGGCAGGGGTGCAAATACTTGAGGCATCTTCCACTCCTTTTCTCAGGCCATTAGCAGGGAGCTGGATTGGAAGTTGAGCAGATGGGACACAAATCGGTGCCCATATATGATGCCAGCATCACAGGTAGAGGCTTTACCCAGTACACAACAAAACTAACTGTTTTGCTGTCCCTCTTTATAACTTCAGTTACATGCATGATACCTAATTTGATACTATCCTAAAACTTTTTTTTCTTTAATATGTGATACCTTTATTAGTACTCAATGTCACTGGACATTTTCTCTCCAATATACAATATACTATTAAGCCCATGAATTAAATTTGTCATTTCAGAAACTGCATTTTTTGGGGCCAGCGCTGTTGCTCACTTGGTTAATCCTCCCCCTGTGGCGCTGGCATCCCATATGGGTGCCGGGTTCTAGTCCTGGTTGCTCCTCTTCCAGTCTAGCTCTCTGCTGTGGCCTGGGAGGGCAGTGGAGGATGGCCCAAGTACTTGGGCTCCTGCACCTGCATGGGAGACCAGGAAGAGGCACCTGGCTCCCAGCTTCAAATCGGCTGCATCACCAGCTGTAGCGGCCATTTGGGGAGTGAACCAGCGGAAGGAAGATCTTTCTCTCTCTCTCTCTCTGACTGTCTATAATTCTACCTGTTAAATTAAAAAAAAACAACAACTGCATTTTTTAGTTGTATAATTTTATGTGGTTCTTCTCCAAAGTTGACTTTGGTAGCTGATAAGCTGATATGCTTACATATAATAATTGTTATTAGTGTAATTTTCTACTAAGTGTTTAATTGTACTCAAAAAGACTTGGAAGATGCCATTGTGCTATAGGAAGTTAAACCACCACTTGCTTGTTGATTCAGTTCGAGTCCCAAGTGCTCCACTTCAGACCCAGTGTCCTCATAATACACTTGGGAAGGTAGTGGAGAATGGCCCAGATTCTTGGGCCCCTACCACCCAAGTGGGAAAACAAGAAGTAGTTTCTGGCTCCTGGCTTTGACCTGTGCCAGACCTGGCTGCTGTAGCCATTTAGGGAATCAACCAGCAGCTGCAAACATCTCTCTCTCTGTCTTTTTTATGTTTCTTCTACTTCCTCTGTCATTCTGCCTTTTAATATATAACTAAACAAATATTTAAAAGTAAAATACCTGCCTACATTTCATGTTTTTTTTTCTTTTTTTTACTGTTTATTCAGTTGGTTTAGATAGCATTTCCCTCTTCCTTCACATGTCTAGTGGTATTGATTACTTGTTGGGAATTTTTATTATATATTGGAAGGACTCTAAATTGTTTCTTTTTGCTGAAAATATATTGATTTTCTTATGTATAGACTGAAAATTGCTGACTTGTGTCCTTGATCATGCACAAGCTTGCTGTTTACATTTTAAGAGTAATTTTATTTTCATTTTATATATTTTTTGTAATGAAAACTCCCTTATTTCTGCAGCAGTCTTTCCTCCTGAGACATTGTCATTCTTGGTGGACACAGGAATATCTCACATGTTTACAAATCCCATATTGCTTGTTAAGATTTAATTATAAACTCTATCACGTGGTAGATAGAAGTAGAAATTTAATTTAGGTTATTTTAATCTGCTAGCTACTGCTCTCCCTGACGTTAAGAGGCCAAAGATGAAGTCTGTCATCAAAATGTTAAGCTCTCTTCTCTGTGGTTCATTTCTTCTTAATTTAAAAAAAATATTATTTAAACAGAACATATTTATGGAGTACAGTGTGATAATCTGGTACATATATTCAGTGAGTGATGATCAAATTAGCTTAGTTTGCATTTCCTTACCTACAAATATTCTTTCAATTTCTTGGCTTGTTGTTTAGGGCTGATGCTGTGATGACTTAAGCCACTGCTTGCAATGCCGGGATTTCATATCAAAGTGTTTGTTATAACCTGCTACCAATCTAGATGACTGCTAATGCTTGGGAAGGCAATAGAAGATGTCTCAAATTCTTGGGCTCCTGCCATTCATGTGGGATACCAAGGTGGAGTTTCTGGTTCATGGCTTCTGATTGGCCCAGATTTGCCTGTTGTGGCCATTTGGGGAATAAACTAGCAGATCTCTTTCTCTCTCTCTCTCTCTCTCTCTCTCTCCCTCTCTCCCTCCCTTCTTTTTAAATAAATAAATAAATAGTGTTTTGATTTAACAATCAATAATTGTATGTACTTACGCCGCATGAGGCACAGTGTGAAATCTTGTCACATACAATGCACACGGATCAAGTCAGGAGAATCGATGCTTGCCTCTCCTTGTCATTTACTTTTTGTTAGGAAGCACAAGCTCCTCTCTTTTGTTTGTAACACTAAACACATGATAGGCTGTTGTAAACTGTAGTCTTCCCACTGTGCTGTAGAACGCCAGCGCTTATTCATTCTATGTTTCGTTACCTATTACTCAATGCCCTCTACCATTCTTTTTTTCAAACTTGCCAGACTGTAGTAAACAATATTCTATTTGTAGGAGAACTTTTCTTAGTATCTATATATGAGGAAAGGACTCAGAATTTTTCCTTCTCTGTCTGGTTGATTTTGTTTAACACAATGTGCTTTTTTTTAAAGATTTATTTATTTATTTGAAAGTCAGAGTTATACAGAGAGAGGAGAGACAGAGAGAGAGGTCTTCTATCCGATGGCTCACTCCCCAGATGGTCGCAACAGCTGGAGCTGTGCCGATCTGAAGCCAGGAGCCAGGAGCTTCTTCCCGGTTTCCAACATGGGTGCAGGGGCCCAACGCCTTGGGCCATCTTCTACTGCTTTCCTGGGCCATAGCAGAGAGCTGGACAGGAAGTGGAGCAGCCGAGTTCGAACCGTCTCCCATAGGGGATGCTGGCGCTTCAGGCCAGGGCATTAACCCACTCTGCCACAGCACTGGCCCCAACGCAATGTCCCTTGGTATCACACATATTGCTGAAAATAACAGGATTTCATGGTTGAATATATATTCTTTGTGTTTATGTATTACTTTTTCTTCATTCATCTGCTGATGAACACTTTGGTTGACTTTATATTTTGGCTTTTGTGAATAGTGCTACAATAAAAATGAAAGTGTAAATGTCTCTTTGACAAAGTGATCTCATTTCCTTGGGACCAAATAGTGAGTTTTCTGTATCAAATGATAGATCTATTTTTTTTAGTATTTTAAAGAATCTCCATACTGTTTTCTTTATTTTTAAAGATTTTACTTATTTTATTTGAGAGGTAGAATAACAGTCAGTGAGAAGGAGAGACAGAGAGAGATCTTTCTTCCATTGGTTCACTCCCCAGTTGGCTGCAAAATTTGGAGCTAGGCCAATATGAAGCCAGGAGCCAGGAGCTTCTTCTGGGTCTCCCACATGGGTGCAGGGGCCCAAAGATTTGGGCCATCTTCTACCACTTTCCCAGGCCATAGCAGAGAGCATGATTGGAAGTGGAGCAGCCAGGACTAGAACTGGTACCCATATGGGATGCTGGCACCACAGGCAGAGGATTAACCTACTGCCCCCATTCTATTTTCCATAGTGGCTGTACTAATTCAAATACTCAACTTGTATAAGAATTACACTTTCTGTAACCCTTCAACAGCATTTTTAAAAGTTTTATCCTAATAATAACATTTTAAATGGGCTGAGTTGGTACACCATTATGGTTTGGATTTGCATTTCCCTGATGAGTAGTTAGAGTGGTATTTTTTATATGCTGGTTTTACTATTTCTGTCTTGCACTGAGAAATCTTTCAGGTTATTTCCACATTATTTAAAGATTTGTTTTATTTATTTATTATTTGAAAGACAGAGTGACAGAGAGGAAGACACAGACAAAGAGATTTTTCAAATAGCCATTTATACTTCAAATGGCTACCATGGCTGAAACTGGGCCATGCTAGGTGCCATACGGGTAGCAGAGGTCCATCTGCTTAGGACATCTTCTGCTGTTTTCCTAGGTTCATTTGTAGGGACCCTGGTAAGAAGCAGAGAATCTGGAACTCAAACAGGTGCTCTGTTATGGTATGCCAGTGTTGCCAGTGATGGCATAATCTGCACCACAATGCTGACCCAGATTTGCACTTTTTTTAATGAACTAAATATTCTGGATATTAATCCCTTGTCAGATGAATAATATAGAATATAAATATTTTCTTCTACTCTACTGATTGTCTCTTCACTGCGCTGATCATTTCCTTTGCTGGGTGGAAGCTTTTTAGTTGATGTAATCTCACTTTTTCCTTTCCTTTTCTTTTTTTTTTTTTTACTTTTGCTACCAATGTTTTTTGTTTATTATTCCAAAAGATATTTTCCTACACCAATTTATTGAAATGCTTTTCCAATATTTCTTTTAGAAAGTTGAGAGTTTCAGGTGTTACATTTAACATTTTGATCCATTGGGAGTTAATTTTTGATTATAGTGACATGTAGGAATCTAATTTCATTTTTGTACAAATTTATACCCAGTTTTGATGGCATCATTTATTGAAGAGACTGTCCTTTCTCCAATAAATATTCTTTTCACCTTTGACAAAAATAAGTTGTTTGTATGCATGTGGGTCCAATTATAGGTCCCATATTCTGTTCCATTTGTCTGTATTTCAGTTTTTAATCCCAGTACAATGATATTTTTACTGTACTTTTTAGTATGATCTGAAATCAGATAATGTTAGGCTTTCAGGTTTATTAGTTTATTTTTTTATTGGAATCATCTTGACAATTCTCATTCTTCTGTGGTTCCACATAAATTTTAGTATTTTTTTTCTGTTCTATAAAGAATAGCATTGATACTTTGATGCAGATTGCAGTGAATCTATAGATTGTTTTGGGTATTGTTGTCATTTTAAGAATTATAATTTTGCAATCCATGAACATGGAATACCTTACCATTTTTTGTGTCTCTCTTAAGCTTCCTTTCCTCAATGTTTTATAATTTTTGTTACAAATATCTTTTACTCCTTGGTTTGATTAACTCTTATTTAATGATTGATTATTTGATTGATTTTATCTATTGTGAGTTAAATTTATGCCTTGATTACTCTTTTAACAAGTTTGTCACTAGTATTTAAAAATGCTATTAGTTTTTGTATGTTGATTTTATATCCTGTGAAATATCTTTTGTCATTTCAGGCAGCATTTTGGTGGAATAGTTAGGCTTTCCTATGTTTAAAATCACATAATGTTGAAAACATGGATTTTTAAGACTCTTTTTCCAAATTTGTATGCCCTTTATTTCTTTCTGTTGCCCTGCTCTTACTAAAACTTCCAATACTATACTGAAAAGAATGGTAGAAGTGGACATTCTTACCTTGTTCCAGATAACTTAGTATGATATCGTCAGTGACTTTGTCATATATAATCTTTATTATTATGAATAGGTTATCTCTAAACCAAAATTCTTGGAATTTTTTATCTTAAAAGGATATTGAATCTTATTGCATTTTTCTGCATCTATGTACATGATGATATTGATTTTTATATTTCATTCTGTGATATGATTTATTATAATTGCAAATTTCAAACCATTCTTTTATCCTTGAATTATATACTCCTTGATCATTACCTCTAATCTTTTTGATGCTCTTATATTCAGTTTACTGGTTCTTGCTGAGAATTTTGAACATTAAGGATATTGGCCTGTAATTTTTATTTTTTGTTTGTATTTGATATGGCATTTTTGGTCTCACAAACAAAGCTTGAGAAAGTTCCTTCATTTTTATTTTTCTTGGAAAATTCTGAAAAGATTTAGAATTAATTCTTTAAAGTTTTACAGAATTCGACTGTAAAACCATGAGATCTTATACTTTCCTTTCATCCATCTCATTACTTGAAATCGATCTGTTTAACGTCTAACTTTCATCTATTGGCCCAGTGTCCAAATGCCAGCAAAACCAATGTTAGGCCACACTGAAAGATTTGAAGTCTGGAATTCAATCTAAGTTTCCCATATGGATGGCAGAGACTCACGTAATTGAGTCATCATCTGTTACCACTCAGGGTGCACACCAGAAGGAAACTGAGTTGGAAGCAATTGGTGGGAGAGTAGCTGGGACTTGAACCAGTTACTCTGAAATGGAATGTGGGCATCCCAAGTGGTTTCTTAACTGCTGTGCCAAATATCACCCCTGGCTTCTAATTCCATTTCATTGTATCATGAAATGATACACTATATGATTTTGAGTTTTAAAGGATTTACTAAGACTTGAATTGTGGCCTAGCATATGAAGTGTTCTGGAGAATATTCTATTTACTGATGAAAAGAATATGTACTCAGAATCTGTTGTATGAAATATCCGTGTCTGTCAGATCCATTTGTTTATAGCATTTTTCTTTCTTCTTAGTTTTACTTCTTTATTTTCAAGGTAAAGTGACAGAGAGAGGAAGTTGTGGGGAGGAGGAGAAAGAGATGATTGCTATCTTTTTACTTCTAATGTAGGAATCTATTAAGCATTTCTTGTTGAGAATTTCTGATGGTGATGGATTACCTGTTTTAGCTTATTATTCATTTCTGAGAGATATCTGCTGAGTACAGCATTCTTATTTGACTTATTTTCCCTATACAACTGTAAACATAGTCCTGTAAACTGTAAACATACTTTTGGTTTGTAAGGTTTCTCCTGAGAAATTTCCTGTTAATCTGATGAGTATACTTTTACGTGTGACTTGATGCCTTTCTCTTCATTTGGGCTGGGCCAGGTCAAAGCCAGGAGCCTGGAACTCCATCCAGGTCTGCCACGTGGGTGTCAGGGGTTCAGGTAATTGGACCATATCCCACAGCTTTCTGACATACACCAGTAGGAAGCTGAGTCAAAAGTGGAGCAACCGGGGCTCTAACGGTGCCCTGATATGGGATGAGAGGATTGCAAGCAGTAGCTTAACATTGCTATGCCACAGCACAGGCCCCTCTCTTCATGCTTATAGAATTCCCCGCCCATCTTAGATGTGATAAATATGCCTTGAAGAATGTATTTGTGATTGAGTCAAATTGGGGTGCTTTGGACATCCTGGATCTGGATGTTCACATCTCCTTCAACCCTTGGTAAGATTACAGTAATTATATTAAATAGATTTTCAGTGTATGCTTCCCTTCTGTTCTGTCAAGAAAATCCACAATGTGACTATTTTTTCACTTAGTGATGTTATGTATGTCTCACAGTATTTCTTCACTCTTCTCAATCTTTTTTTTTTAAGCTAAGGGCTCTGATTTTGATATTTCAAAAGACCTGTTATCAAGTTCAGAAATTGTTTTTATTTTTCTCAGGCTGGCATGTTATGCAGTGGATAAAGTACTGCTTAAGACACTGGCATCTCATATCAGAGTGCTACCTTAAGTACTGACTGTTAAACTTCTACCCATATTGCTGCTAATGTGCCTGGAGCAATGGCCCAAGTACCTGGACCACTGCCACCCATGTGAAAGACCCAAATGGAGCTCTTGGATCCTGGCTTCTGCCTGGTCCAGATGTAGCTTTTGTGACTATTAGGTGCATGAACCAGTGAATGGAAAATTGATCTCTGTCTCTCTGCATTGCAAATACATTAACAAATATTAAAATAAAGAATTTCTCTTTCTTCTGCTTGGTCTACTTTTTATTGAAGTTCTCAATTTTATTTTTTTTTTATTTCACTGGTTGACATTTATAACTAATTCTCTTCATTTCTAACTATGTCAAATTTCATTCTCATACTGAAATGTCTTCCTTATTTATTGAATTGTTTATTTGTCTTTATTTTCATAACATTGAGTATTCTCTAGGATCATTATTTTGAATTATTTTTCAGGCATTGCATATGTATCCTTCACATTAGGATCTATTTTTGCAGAATTATTGTGTTCCTTTAGAGATCTCATATTTCCTTGCTTCTGTTCCTTTTGTTTCCACATTGAGATCTGTGTATGCAGGGTAACAGTTACTTTTTCTAATTTTATGTAGTAATTTTCACTGACAAAAATATTTTTATGTAGTGTGGGGTTTCAGCTGATTAATTGCTCTGGCTTTGGTTCTAGGTGATACTAGACGTGTAGCACCTGTGTGAATTCTTTAGCATCAGTGCGGTATCTGCAAGTGCTGAAATTTTCTATAGTGCTGCAGTTTGTGGACATGATAGTGTGACTTTGCTGTAGACATAGGTTTCCAATGATATATGTCCTCTGGTCCATAGAGTTTAGTTTCAATCCTATTGGAGCTTGTGATGGTGGCAGTCATGATTCTGGCACTGCAAACACTAGGTCTTAGTGCCACTACGCAAACACAGTTGATGTTAAGGGGTTATGATGCTGCAATCTTGACACCAGTACCACAGGACAGAGAAAACTTTTCCCATGTCCTTGGAATGAATGACGGTAACATGGTACCTTCCAGAGGCCCCACAGAGTGAGTTTTTACTGGTAATATCATATTTGCAGCAGCAACTGCCACAGAATTTCTTGCCACTGAAGGGACTTTACTTGTGCCCCATCAGGTAATGGTGGATGATGCTGTGGCTTGTGGAATTAACAACTGTAGTCTTATAGCTGAAGGATACAGATGTTATAGTCTCCCTGTTATGACTGTTTGCTCTATACCTATAACTACCTAAGCTATCAAATGTGTCTTTGAATAATTTAGCCACTTGATCCAGAATCAGCATCTACTTTTAGGAGAAAAGGGGCTCACATTCTCTCATGTATCCTGGATCCCCATCTTCTTTAGAAGAATGGCTCATTTTGCTAAACAAAATTCATTCAGTTAATTGATTTTCATTGATCTGGATTTTCTTTCTTTTTTTTTTAAACTTTTTTTAATTTATTTAAAAGTCAGAGTTACACAGAGAGAGAAGGAGAGGCAGAGAGAGAGAGAGAGAGAGAGAGAGAGAGAGAGAAGGGTCTTCCTTTCACTGGTTCACTCCTCAATTGGCCGCAAAGGCTGGAGCTGAGCCAATCCAAAGCCAGGAGCCAGGAGCTTCCCCTGGGTCTCCCATGTGGGTGCAGAAGCCCAAGGACTTGGGCCATCCTCTACTGCTTTCCCAGGCCACATCAGAGAGCTGGATTGGAAGTGGAACATCCAGGACTCAAACCGGCGCCCAAAAGTGATGCTGGAACTTCAGGTGGTGGCTTTACCAACTTGGCCACAGTGCCAGCCTCAATCCAGATGTTCAATAAAGGGGGACCTTCAGAAGTTAAGCTCATCGCTAATATATAGGAATACAATTCAATATATATATAAACTTTATATAATCATTAAAATTCTATTAATATTTTGTTGCAATATGCTTTGCCTGCCCAGTGAGACCATATCTAGTAATAAATATTGTTATATTCTTTTTTATCTGCTTAATTACTATCTCCCCTTCACTTACTTTGCAAATAGCTTATATTTAAGATGATGCGGGACTATGGTTCAAGCTAATTAATTTCTTTTATACTTTATTCTTTGTACATGACAATAGGCAGCAGTGTAGTCTTCCCTACTCCCCAGAACCCAATACAATGATTTTCTTTTCTTTGAGTTCCAGAGAACAACTTATTTCCTACTTGTTTTCATAATTTTTCATTAAGTTATTTCTTTTCGACTTCTAGTCAGTTATTCCTTGATGGCATTATTGCAGTGAAGATATATAGATGTTTGCATGTCATCTTTTTAAAATACTTATGAATTTATTTGAGAAGCAGAGTTACAGACAGACAAAGGGACAGACAGAGAGAAAGATCTTCATCTACTCGTTCACTTCTCAAATGGCCGCACTGGCTGAAACTTGGCCGATCTGAAGCCAGGGGACAGGAGCTTCTTCCAGGTCTCCCATGTAGGTGCAGGAGCCCAAGCATTTAGGGCATTTTCACCCCTCTCCCAGGCCATTAGAATGGAGCTGTATCAGATGTGGGCCATCAGGGCTTGAAACAATGCCCATATGGAATGCAAACACTACATGCAGAGGCTTAACTTGCTATGCCATGGTGCTAAGCCCTGAATATTATCTTAAATATTTTGCTTTATTTACTTTTTATGATTTTTTAAAATTTTAATTTTAATTTTTAATTGTGGATATGACTGTATTCATAGTCAGCCACACCAGTAAGAACATTAGAGATGGCTGTATCTTTGTCTTGAAAATTCATGAAAAAAAGATGTGATTTGTAGATACAATTCTTTTTTTTTTTTTTTTTTTTTGACAGGCAGAATTAGACAGTGAGAGAGAAAGAGACAGAGAGAAAGGTCTTCGTTCCATTGGTTCACCCCCCAAATGGCTGCTAGGGCTGGCGCTGTGCAGATCCGAAGCCAGGAGCCAGGTGCTTCCTCCTGGTCTCCCATGCGGGTGCAGGGCCCAAGGACCTGGGCCATCCTCCACTGCCTTCCCGGGCCACAGCAGAGAGCTGGACTGGAAGAGGAGCAACTGGGTCAGAATCTGGGACCCCAACCGGGACTAGAACCCAGGGTGCCCACGCCTCAGGCGGAAGATTAACCCAGTGAGCCGCGGCTCCAGCCCTGT
Source organism: Oryctolagus cuniculus (assembly GCF_964237555.1). Lineage (NCBI taxonomy): Eukaryota > Metazoa > Chordata > Mammalia > Lagomorpha > Leporidae > Oryctolagus > Oryctolagus cuniculus. Next base: position 115,031,458 of record NC_091435.1, read on the forward strand.
AGATACAATTCTAACAACAGAACTATTTTCCCTTTTTCTCTCCCTCTCTTCTTGTCTTTCTCTCCTAGTCTACTTCCTTCTCTTTTTGTTTTCATTTTTGAAATTATCTATTTTAAATTTACATTACAATAAAAGGCTTAATACTTTATTGTATAAAAACTTTTTCTTAACTTTTATTTAATAAATATGAATTTCCAAAGTACAGCTTTTGGATTACAGTGGCTTCCCCCCCATAACTTCCCTCCTACCCACAACCCTCCCATCTCCCACTCCCTCTCCCATTCCATTCACATCAAGATTCATTTTCAATTCTCTTTATTTACAGAAGATCAATTTAGTATATATTAAGTAAAGATTTCAACAGTTTGCACCCACACAGAAACACAAAGTATAAAGTACTGTTTGAGTACTAGTTATACTCTTAATTCACATAGTACAACACATTAAGGACAGAGATCCTACATGGGGAGTAAGTGCCCAGTGACTCCTGTTGTTGACTTAACAAATTGACACCCTTGTTTATGGTGTCAGTAATCACCCGAGGCTCTTGTCATGAGTTGCCAAGGCTATGGAAGCCTTTTGAGCTTGCTAACTCCAATCTTATTTAGACATGTTCATAGTCAAAGTGGAAGTTCTCTCCTCCCTTCTGAGAAAGGTACCTCCTTCTTTGATGGCCTGTTCTTTCCTCTCTCTACTGGGATTTCAGTGGCAGAGATCTTTCATTTAGGGTTTGTGTTTTTTTGCTTTTGGTTTTTTTTTTTTTTTTTTTTTTTGCCTCAGTGTCTTGGCTTTCCATGCCTAAAATACTCTCTTGGGCTCTTCAGGCAGATTCAAATGCCTTAAGGGCTGGTTCTGAGGCCAGAGTGCTGTTTAAGACATCTGCCATTCTATGAGTCTGCCATATATCCTGCTTCCCATGTTGGATCATTCTATCCTTTTTAATTCTTTCAGTTAGTATCAGCAGACATTAGACTTGTTTATGTGATCCATTTGACTCTTAATCCTTTCATTCTGATCAATTGTAGACTGAAACCAATCACTTTGACTAGTGAGATGGCATTGGTACATGCCACTTTGATGGGATTGAATTGGAATCCCCTGGAATGTTTCTAACTCTACGATTTGGGGCAAGTCTGCTTGAGCATGTCCGAAATTGTACATCTCCTCCCTCTCTTATTTCCACTCTTATATTTAACAGAGATCACTTTTCAGTTAAATTTAAACACTTAAGAATAGTTCTGTATTAATTACTGAGTTCAACCATAGTATTAAGTAGAAAAAAAATATTAAAAGGGATAAAGTATTAAGTTGTTCATCGACAGTCAAGACAAGGGCTTTTCAAGTCACCGTTTCTCATAGTGTCCATTTCACTTCAACAGGTTTCCTTTTTGGTGTTTGATTAGTTGTCACTGTGTGAAAACTTTAACACCTGCGCCCGCATGGGAGACTGGGAGGAAGCACCTGGCTCCTGGCTTTGGATCCGTGCAGCGCCGGCTTTGGCAGCCATTGGAGGAGTGAACCAATGGAAGGAAGAACTTTCTCTCCAACTCTCTTTCACCGTCTATAACTCTTTCTCTGTTTCTCTCTCTCACTATCTAACTCTGCCTGTCAAAAATTGAAATAAAAACATACAAAAATTTTAACAAGTTAAAAAAAAGAACCTAATGAGAATATAGACAACAGCTATATACAATAATTGAATGGAAAAATGACAATTTCACTCATTTATAGTAAATTTTAAAGTAATCACAGTTCATTAAGCTATGGTACTTAGTGTTATAATATTCTTAACTATTTGTTTGGCAAAGGTATAAAACAAAGGTTTCCAAAATATTTTGCTTTCTTTTTGAAGAGTACTTCTTTTCTATATCATTGGAGATGCAGGGGTGGCATTTATCTATATCCAATTGTACATCTTCTCTGAGGAATAGCCACTTGTATGGGCATTTTTTACCATCCATCTCGCATTTTGAGTTTTAGTTCTTCCTACTTTCAATTAAGATGGAGTGTGAATGTTTATTTCTATTATATGGTGTGGCTGCTGGATGATTTATTTATTTTTTATTTGATGTGTAGAGTTATAGACAGTGAGAGAGAGACAGAGAGAAAGGTCTTCCTTCTGTTAGTTCACTCCCCAATGGCTGCTACCACCAGCGCTGTGCCAATCCAAAGCCAGGAGGGGCCCAAGCACTTGGGCTATCCTCCATTGCCTTCCCGGGCCACAGCAGAGAGCTGGATTGGAAGAGGAACAACCGGGACTAGAACCCGCCACCCCTATGGGATGCCAGTGCCGTAGGCAGAGGATTAACCAAGTGAGCCACGGCACCTGCCCTGGATGATTTCTTAGCACAGACTGGAAGAAACAATTTCCAGAACATTCATGGTTCAGAAAGATGTCCCTTTTAGATTAATAGTGAGTATTTTGTAAGTAGCAGATTTATATGAAACTATAACTTTTCCTTAGAATTTCCTAAATTATTTATAATTTATAATTGAAAATACCTAATACTTTCCAAAAAGTATAATATGTAATTGTGACAGAGTGTTTTCCCTAAAGATTCATTTATTTATTTGAAAGTCAGAGTTACACAGAGGCAGAAGGAGAGGCAGAGAGAGAGAAAGAGAGAGAGATAGAGAGAGGTCTTCCATCCACTGGTTCAGACCCCAATTGGCCACAACGGCCCAAACTGCACTGATCCGAAGCCAGGAGCCAGGAGCCTTTTCCAGGTCTTCCCACATGGGTGTAGGGGCCCAAGGACCTGGACCACATTCTACTGCTTTCCCAAGCCATAGCAGAGAGCTGGATCGGAAGTGGAGTGGCTGGGTCTTGAACCAGCCCCCATATGGGATGCTGGCGCTTCAAGCATTGGCTTTACCTGCTACACCACAGCACCAGTCCCCAGAATGTTTTAATCGATCTTAATATGAAAATGTAATTTTATGTTCTGTTTTGCCATATTAAAAGGATGGCAACACAAAATTGCTCCTTATTTTTACAGAAATCTAAATATCTAGATTTTCCTTTTATCAAAGAAAGAGCTAGCTTTAAAGATGTCAGTGTTTCTAAATTTGGATTTAATAGGCCATAAATGCCTCTTCCCATATAAGAAGAACAAAATATAATTTTAGAAGAGATAAGAGATATAATTCCTCTGGGGAAATCTATAAGGAAGGAATAATTTTCCCCTTGAAAGAAGTAGATCATTGGTTTGGTAAGAGAGCTATTAATACTTGTGCCCAAGCCAGGTTGTTGATTCTGGTGAGATTTAGTGGTGCTCAGCATAAGAAGAGCTGAGTAGAGAAGCAAATAAAGAATCACTATGAAGAGCCTTCTGGGAAAGCCCTGGAGCCCTATTGGAATAGAAACATTGTCCAAACATTTCTCAGCCTTTACATTAGAAAGACTATCTCACTTCCTAGCCCAAAGGATTATTATCATTTCCAAGTGGTCATTAGTAAGATCCATTGAATAAAAAGTCCTCTTGCAGCACATTTTCCAAATAACTTAAATTATACATTCCTCCAGATTGAATAAATTTTAAATGTACAAATTAAATCAGGACATCTGGAACTTTCAAGATTGTTGCCTAGAGATCATGTATAATAGCCATTTATTCAGCACATTATCACTTTCTCAAAGAACAATTAAGCTCACAATCTTATTTACTCTCCATAATAAAAACTGACAGTGAGGTACAATTGAAAAATTCTGGCCTAGGATACAGGAATTTCAGGCCCAATTTGGCTTTGCTTCCAAAGTCACTTAATTTCACTGTGAAAAGTCACTTAATTTCAGCATTCATGGAGTGCTGGAATGAAGTTTGTTCTTTCGGCCTGACCAATATTCAATCCCACTTATACTGGTAACAGACTGTCATTGTCCTTTGGGGAAATCATCTTTAATCTAGTAATAGTGTATGTGTTCAGATGTGTTCAGATGTCTCTCACAGTGGTTCAAGAGTTGGCAGCATTATATTTGGGGTGTCAGTGATTTGCTCATGCATGGACAAAAAAATTAGTTATGATCAGTCACAGTCACACATGAAATTTTTGCTAGAGCTATGGAAAAGTTAGGCTCATTCCCCCTGGGCAGCTAAATTGACTGAATGTAAGTCCCTGGAAATGTTCGGAGGACCTGTGGTGGGCAACCTGCCAACAAATAAGGCCAATGCAAAAGAAAATAGAATAGATAAGTAGGAAAACAGAGAGGACTTGATTAGCATGAATTCCTATACTTAGGCCTGATTGCTCAGTGAAGTTGGTTTTAAGTAACTTTGAGTTAGAGTTCTCTCACTTGCAGTAGAACAAGTCATGACTCAGGCTATCTTCCATGCTAAAATCATGTGATTACCAATGTTAAAGCACTGTTATGCAAACCTGTAGAGAAAGTCATTGCATATAGAATCTAAAACTGTTAAGTACATGGATGTTTTTCCCTTGACTGATTCTTTTCTATTTATTCTACTAATAGAAAAAATAAAATATCATATGTTTTAATGGGGTGTGATACTAAGGTAACTCATATCTTTAATTGACAATTAGGATTCCATTAATTGTTTTGGAACATCAACATCTTTTGTTACTGAATTTTCAAGACAAAGTCACAGACATCTCTACTTATTGGTGTAGCTGAATATGAATAAAGTTATATCCACAAAGATAAAATATCTGTTTTATCACAATTAGATTTTTACTTGAACACAAATTTTTCACAGGCTTATTTTGCTCATGAGAATCCCATGGTTATCAAATATTTATTGAGCAGTTAGTAAATGTTAATAATTGTACTATTGAAATACATGTTTTTGGAGAAAGGGCAAAATGACTCCCAAATTTCCTTACTCATTAGATATGAACAACTTAATGCTTGCCTAATACAGCTTGAAGTTCAATTACACATGTTGTGAAAATGTACTGTAAATCAGAAATTAATAAATATATCTAAGTACTTGTTTGGGGCAACACAATTTAAGACTTAAATTAAAATTGGATCATATTTTTTGGATGTAAGTACTTGCACTGGCCCAGATATGATCATTGTTGCAGAATCTGATCTAAATGGCTCTCCTTGGAAAAGAAGTTCAGAAAGAATGTTCACAGAAATGATACAAAGTTGTTCCCTTGGGTCACACCAGTTACAATGGCCATTTATCTAAATTGTCTCCTCACTTTGCGGTCATTGAAACCCAGGTCCCTTTTAAAACATCTCAAATCGGGGGCCTGTGCCATGGCACAGTAGGTTAATTCTCCACCTGTGGCACCGGCATCCCATTAGGTGCCGGTTCTAGTCCCAGCTGCTCCTCTTCCGATGCAGCTCTCTGCTGTGGCTTGGGAAAGCAGCAGAAGACTGTCCAAGGCCTTGGGCCCCTGCACCCGCATGGGAGAGCAGGAAGAAGCACCTGGCTCCTATTTCGGATTGGCGCAGCTCCGGCCTTTGCGGCCAATTGGGGAGTGAACCAGCAGAAGTAAGACCTTTCTCTCTGTCTCTCCCTCTTACTGTCTGTAACTCTACATCCCAAATAAATAAATACAATCTTAAAAAAAAAAACTCAAATCATATACATATCCTCAAAGTCTGCATTACACATGCTGATGAACTGATGCACCTTCTTTTTTCATCTCCATGTTCAAGTTCCTATAGGGAGGTACACTGCCAAGATCACTGTTAAAAAGGTTCAGGAGACCATTTTAAGTTAACCCCTGCACCCCACGGTTGACCTGTCTCCACCAAGCATTGGCAGTACTTTTACCAGTCTTTACCACTGCCACTGGCACCTTCACCTTCCATAGGGATTTTCACTGCCTCCTCCTCCTCTTCCAGGCACTTCCATCCCTTGTGAGATGAACATCTCAGAGAGCCAAATTGGCATTTGAAGTAGATGAAAATAACAAAAACAAAGCTATTATTTCAAATCTTATTAAAATATGGAAACAAGAGGCTGACTCATGACTCTTTCAAGAAATTAGCTTGAAGTCTATTTTTAAAAAAAACTGAGGGTGGCCATAAAATGCCTAGTTATTTCCAGTGAAGTTTCATGGTTCAAATTCTTGAAAGGCATGAGAAAACTGGAGAATTAATCATGAGACAAGATGCAGGATGGCGGGACTGAGCCCATGGTTTTGTGAGTGTTGATCAACTGAGTTTGGTAATAGTTATAGGGAGGAACTCTTCACTGTCAGTAGAAATGTATTACTTGCTCAGACTCTTTAATACTCTGAACTCAGGGGATTCTCTGTGGACACTAGGTTCAATGCAAACTGAAGAATTCCTTATTGCTTTTGCAGTTGTGGTTTATCACGGAGATATAATGCTTCAAAATCGCCATCCCTGGAGTCCTCCAGAGGAAATAGATACAAATTTAAGGACATCAATGCCAGAGACTAATTTTTATAGCACAATATTTTACTTAGTATCATCCTTCCTGCTATAGACTGAATTGTGTCTCCCACAGCACTCAAATTTATATTCTGAAGTTCTAATCCCCAGTACCTGAGATGTGATTGTGCCTAGAGATAGAGTTGTTAAGGAGGCAATGAAGTTAAAATAAGGTCTCTATTATGGGCCCTAATCCAGTAGGATTTGTGCCCTTACAAGAAGGAGAAATTTGAACATAGATATTTTCAGAGGGAAAATCATAAGAAGGCCTTGATCTCAGATTTCCAGCCTACAGAACTTTGAGAAAATAACTGTTGCATAAGTCACCCAGTGTGTGATACTTCATTCTGTGGTAGTTTATTGATTCCTGGCAAACTATTACACTTGTCATCTTATTTATAAGTTTTGTTAATAGAAGGGGCCTAATCTTATGTCCCCTTCATCCCTTAAAATGAAATTTCCCTCCTCAGCTCTCCATTCCTTTGCCACACACATCCCCATGACATATCCAGTAGGTCTGAATTCCAGGGTGTTGGATAATTTTAAGTTTTATATAAAACATACACTTTCTTTTCTCATAACTAATACTCTTGTTATACACTCAATGAACTGCTGCACCACTACTCCTGGACCCCTCACTATAATGGATACTCCCTTAAATGGTGGGAATCGCTTTGTTATACATCATCCTATCATCAAGGTTCTTAGACATGGACTAATATAGGGTAAAGGGCAAGCTCAACTTAAAAGGGATAGTATTGCCTTTATTCACTGCTCTCACTTTATAATAGCATCTTTAGGAGAATCTCTTTATTGCTCGTCTATTTGCAAGTTTTAGTCAATACCTGAAGTAATGGTGTTGTCATTAGACTTGCTTAAATATAAAAGCTTTAAGATGTCAGAGAGAATGTTCATTGAAAAGGGAATTGACTACATGGCACACTTGAGTGTGCTTGTACTTCTAAATGAATTGGAAAGTTCATCCTGATTGATGACACATTGGGCAACATTTTGCAAGGTTGGAAAAGGAAATTAAATGCACCTAGATTACACACTGATAAAGGGTTAGTGGTCTTTCTATTGCTCACTGTGATTTAAAATTTTGCAATATGTTAGACTAATCTCTTTTTCTCTCATTATAAAGTAATAGATAGGCTATGAAGTGTGGAGGTAAACAGAAATCAGTTAAAACACTGGGGCTTCTACTTAGAACTGTAGGAATCTCCCACCTTTTATAATCATGAAAATATCCTAATCTGTTAACTGGGGATAATAATGCTAACTCCACAACAGCTGTGAGTATTATTAATGCATAGCGCTTGGAAGTTGTAAATGCCCAATAAATGCTGGTTGCTTTCAATAATGTAAGTTATAAGAAGCAAAAATGTTAGCATTACAATAAAAATTAAACTGAATATAAATGTGCTTACATCCATGTTTTATTTAAGGGGATATATTAACTTCCTTGGCTGCCGTAACAGAGTACCACACAGAGGATGGTTAAAAACAACAGGAGTTTATTTTTCCCCAGTTCCGGAGACTGTGACTTTAAAATCAAGGTGTCAGGGACATTGACTCCTTCTGGAGGCTCTGAAGGAATAACTCTCTCATGTCTCTCTCCTAGCATCTGGTGGTTTTTGGCAATCTGTGGCATACACTGGCTTATAGATGCATCACTCTAATCTTTGCCTCCACCTACCCATGGTTTTTTTTCCTTGTATATCTCCATGCAGTATTCTGACAAGGGTACCATTCATTAGATTGAAGCCTCACCACATTCCTGTGTGATCTCATCTTACCTTAAATAATATCTGCAAAACCCTATTTCCAAATAAGGTCATGTTCTTGGGTTCCAGTTGGACGTGAAGCAGTACTAAATCAAATATAGCCCACCTTCCATCCAACACAAATTTAGAGTTGACTCACATACAAAATAGTCTCCCCAGTTCAAAATTCCTATAATTCTTGATTCATGCCAGTGTTAATTTTAGATAAAAAATTATCAACTCAAAAAATTTCTAATCTCATCATTCAAATGCTCTAAATCAGACTCTGAATGCAATTCATCCTGGCATACAACTCCTGTGACTATATAAAACTAGAAAACAAGTTTATTTTCTTAATACAAAGGTGGGATAGACTTATAAAAGATATTCTGGGGCCAGCATTGTGGTGCACAGGTTAAAGTGTCTCTTGCAAAGTCAGCAGCCTATAGCTAAGTGTCAATATGATGCTCCCCTTTTAATCCAGCTTCCTGCAAATGTGCCTGGGAAGGCAGTAGATGACCCAGGTACATGGGCCCCTGCTATCCATATAGGGAACCCTGATGATGTTTGTGGTTTCTGGCTTGTGTCTGACCATTTGGGGAATGAACCAATGAAAGGAAGATCTCTGTCTCCTTTCCACCACCCCCATCACCCTGTCTTTCAAGTAAATAAATAAATAAATGTTTAAAAAATTCTCATTTTGAAGGAGAAAACATGAAAGGAATAAAGCGCTCAGTGTTTTAAAGGAAGTTCACAGCTCAGTGGGTCAAATTTCACTAGGTTTAAAGATCTCAGAATAACTTCTGTATCTTTGATCCTGCAAAACTTCTTGGACTACTCCTCTGTGTCACCTTCAAAGCCATTCTTCTTTCATTTCCTCCCATCTCTGTTCCTTTCCATTCAGACTGGCAGTATTGATGCTGGTATAAAATGTTCAGAAAACATGTGAATCTTCTGTGCATTTCAAGGGAATCCACAATACCACATGGTGGAATTCTTCACTGGTGCCTGCTGAATAAATCTCTATTTCTGGTGGAGGTGGTGAATTGGTCCCATGAGTGATACACCTCATCTCTTAGACAAAACTTTGTCTAGCCACAGTCTTGGAATTGTCTCAAAAGTATGCCTTAACACATTTTGCAATATACATAGACTTAGAATACTCCAAAACATTGAGTTCTGGTTCTGTTTGCTCTAGAGTTCCTTTGCTCTTTCTTCTCTTACATCTTATTAAACAGGAAGAAGAGGCCAGGATGCATCTCCCGCATTTTGCTTAGGGATCTTTCCAGCTAAATATTCAAATTCATTTATTTCAAAGTTTTTTCACCTAGCCCTAAAACACAAATCAGATAAGTTTTCTACCCCCTCATAATAAGAATCAGGAATCATCTTATATTCGGTATCAAATAACGGGCTTCTCTTTTCCTTCTGACAACACACTAGAATCAAATTTAACATTTGTATTTCAACCAAAGTTCTGTTACAATGATATATATATTTTTCTACAATGATAGTTCTCCCTACCTTCATCCTCACTCACATCTGAGACTTTATTAAAATCTCTTATGACATTCAATCTTTATCAACCTCTTCAAGGCAATCATGTTTTTTGCACCAACTTTGTCAAACCACTTCCCAATTCCAAACCAACTTTCACAATTTTAGTTATTTGTTTTCAGAATAAAAATAGGTTCACTTTCTGAAGAAGCTATAATAAATACCATGAAACTGGATTAGCTAAAGCAATGTAATTTTTTTCTCTCAGTTCTATAAACTGGAATTCTGAAAACAAGTTCTTACCAGTGTAATTTTCTTCTATAGATTCTGAGGAAGAAATTATCTCTTGACTTTCTCCTAGCTTCTGGTGGTTTGAAGTCACCCTTTATGTTCTCTGGCCCATGGATGGAGAACTCTAGTCTCTGTCTCTGTCATCTCATGATTTTGGATCCTATGTGCTTTATTAGACCTTCTTATAAGGGCACCAGTCACAGAATTTAATGATCATTGTAATACTGTATCATTTCATTTTATTTAATCATGCCTGCAGAAATGCTTCTCTTACAGACAAGGCCAAATTCTGTGGCTCTGGGTTCCATGATCTCTAGGGGACACTGTTTAACCAACTACAGAGAAGATAATGTGTTTTGCATAAGCACATGCACCCAACAGGGAAATGTCTATGATTCAGAGGGGGCATTTAACACCACACCTTGATTAGGACAAAATGCATCAATACAAAGCATTATTCTTCTACTTCCTGCATAAAAACATTTTTCAATAAAATATACTTTGATATAAAAATGTAATCTTTATACCAAGTGTTTTCAGAATTCCACAAATAACTGAGGCTTACATATATGCATTGAACACTGAAAATAACAAAAATTTAGAGTATTTCCCTTTATTTAATTCAAAGAATGTAAAGGTAATAAATGTTAAATAAATTAAGAAAATGAAAATGAATTATAGGCTGAAATTATCACTCAATTGAACTTTTCAGGTTATGCTTCTACCATAATGTAATGTGTACATGATTGGGAGTTAATTTCAAGTTGCTTGTTGTTTGATGTTTGAAATGAACACTAATCCTCTGAGGGCACTGGTTGTTTTAAGTTCTGACATTACTCAGACTTGAGGTACAAAGGGAAGGTGAAGCAGATAGAGCAACGCATCGCTTCCTGTGGTGCCAGGCTGCTTTGAAAAGCTTCCTGCAGCTGCTTGGCCTGGTCCTCCAGTGAGCAGCAGGACTGGGAAGAAGGGTTATGGTGGCTCCTGCCAGCTATGCTCCCTGCAGCCGATGATGGTAAAATGACTTTGAACAAGGACTCAGAAGAACAGGATGACCAAAGCAAGGAGTATTGTGCTGGATTGGAACAGAGAAGATGAAAGTAAAATGAAGCTGACTAAGCAGGCAGGAGTGGGGGAACTAATGAAATATTCACATGCCACCTGTTTCCTATCACTCTCACTGCTAGCTATTCCTTTCTTAGTGAAGGAGAGTTACTTAGAAGCACTTGTTTGTTATTCAGTCTTGAGCATTTCTATTCAACTATCCTTAAATTTATGCAGGGCTTTGTTTACCTGCAGTGGCCATGTTTTACTAACTATATGAAAATTCATTACTAACTGAAGGCTTGACCCCAAGCGTTAGCTCCTAGGTAATTCGAATACACATATCTTTCATTAGCAATCAGAGACTTGTAATTTGTTCCTTTCTGTACTCGACCTGTGCCATGATCCTGTTTCCTGATATATTACCGTGGGGTGCACAAGCGTTAATACTACATGCTAACTGTTTTTTAAAACCTCCAGTTTTCTGTCAGGTCTTTCCAGACTTAGGAGATGTTCAGGTGCAGGGTTGCAGAGGAATGTCAACCATGTTCAAAAACAGATGCTGACAGCATTGAGGTGAGGTCATTTTCTTAGTGTTTTCCCACTATTTGTAGACCTACTGAATTCTTTGCTGCCTGCATAGAGCTGCATTGCCAATTCTTCCAGCAAAATTAGCCAAATTACCTCTGTTTAGGGATCACTGATGTCCCATGGGACACTGACATTCTGCTACACACGTGCCTGATGGACGGTACCTGCCTTCTCTACAGAACTTTGTGTGGCTGTGCCTAGTACCCATCATGCAAAAGCAGACAATGATCTCTTTTTTCCCTTTACGTTTATTGTGTTACATTGTTTCTAAAACAGTGCTGCCAATATGCCAATGCTTACAGAGATTTTATTGAAATAAGCTTCTTTTTAGTATATTTGAAAGCTATTTATTTTGGTATATCTGTGGTTGTGATTTGCATTTCCCTGAAGATTAGTAAGCCTGAACACTTTCTTTTGTGTTTGTTGGCCATTAGTACTTCATATTTTGAAAACTGGCTATTCATGTCCTTTACTCATTTATTAATTCGATTTTTTGTTTTCTGTTTCCTGAGTTTCTTGAGTACCTTGCATATTCTGGATACTAATCTTTTATCAGATGGATTGCTTCAAGGATCTTCTCCTATTCTGCAGGTTGCCACTTAACTTTGTTGTCTGGGGTGTTATCTAACAAGGCTTTTCCTATGCCAATGCCTCCCAGTATTTCACCATCTTGTCTTGTTGTAATTTGATGGTTTCAAGTTTTAAGTTTAGGTCCTTAATCCACTGTGAGTTGAGTTTTGTATAAGCTGTAAGATATGCATCTTACACTTCTGCATGTGGAGATCCAATGTTCCCAACACCATTTGTTGAACAAAGTATCCGTTGTCCTGGGACTGATTTTAGCTCATTTGTAAATGATTAGTTAGTTGTAGATGTGTTTAATTTCTGGGTTCTTTTCCACCGGTCCAAGTGTCTAGTTTTTTTGCCAGCACTGGCACTTTTAGATTATAACTGCCTTGTACCATGTCTTGACATCTGATATTGAGATTCCTTCAGATTTGTTTTTATTGTTTAAAATCTTAAATAGCTCTTGCTATTTGGAGTCTTATATGTTTCCTTGTGAATTTCAGGTTTTTTTTTCTAGATCTGAAAAGAATATCCTTGGTACTTTGATTTGAATTACACTGAATCTATAAATTTTTTGGATAGTTTGGACATGTTGGTATTAAGTCCTCCAACCCACAAACATGGTAGATTTTTCCAAGTTTTCTGTCTTCTATATCTTTCCTTAATATTTCAGCTTTTCATTGTAGAGATCTTTCATGACCTTGGTTAAATTTGTCCCCAGGTATTTAAAATTTATTTTACTTTCATTCTTTACTTTATGTTTTATTTTTGGAAATTTGACTTTGATGTATCATAGTGAAACCTTTTCTGATCATTTCCATTGGGGATTCTATGCACTTTTTGTACTTGGATATCCAGAATTTTCTTCAAATTAGGGAAAGTTTCTGCTATTATTTCACTGAATTATTTTTATAAGTCATTCTGTTTTTCCCTTCCTTCAAGAACTCCTTAGACATGTATATTTAATCATTTTGTAGTACCCCATAGATCCCACTGTTTTTAGTTTCTCTAATTTTTTCTTCTTTTTTTTCAGACTGAGATATTTCCAAAGATATGTCTTCTAGCTCTGATAGCTTTATTCTTTTCATCAAATTTGTTTTTAATGCTTTCTACTTTATTGTTTATTTGATATATTAAATTCTTCATTTCTAATATTTCAGTTTGTTTTCTTTAATATCACTACCTCTTGCAGAATTTGTCATCCATGTTATGTATAAATTTCCTTTGTTCATATAATTTCTGCTCTGCATCTTTGAGAAATCTTGCAATCATTCTGTTCAATTCCTTTTCAGGCATTTTGTCAATCTTTTTGTCTTCCCAGTCTAATTTTCAAGTATATTTTGTTTCTTTTAGGGAGTCATATTGTCTTCCTTGCTCATGTTTCTTGTATTTCTGTTACATTTGCATATCTAGAAAAATATTTCTCGGTATATCTTCTGAAGTACTTGTTCTTGAGTTGTTCTTCTATGCCTCATTGGAATGCCTGCACTTTCACTGAATACCTAAAGGTATGTGCTGTGCGGGACCAAGGAGCTCTTGCCAGCATTTGCGGATCAGGCTTGAGTGCAGAGTGACACCCAAATTGCACACAATAGATCTCTTCTATCATCAGTAGGGGGTGGAGGCAGAGATCACCCTGGATGGCCTGTTCCCAACTTCAGGCCTTTTTCATGCCAAAGTGAAAAAACTCCCTAGGGACAGTTCACAGTAGCAGTGCATCCCACCCACTCAGGCACGCTAATCATATAAAGGATCTATGAACTCCATAGTGTTATCCTGAGCATTGTACAAGATTTCTCCCCAGCACTCAGGGAGTTCTGAGCTCCTGCAGTCACACAGTGCAAGGGATCTGCTCTCTGCCTTGCAGGAGTCCCCATCACGGGGCTAGCAGCCTGCCTGAAAGGTGTTGGTAAGTGCTCCACCACAGCAAGCTGAGTCTGGTCCTTTGGCAGGAAGAGGGGGGGGAGGGAATGGAACCTCCCTTCCCAGAACTACGTGGGCATCCTCACCCTTTGTCAGTTCTCCAGGCCAGACTCAAAGTCACTGGGGACTGCAAGGTTTAGACAAGATCACCGGTGGCATGGAGGCTGCTATGGAATCCTCTCACCTTGCTCTGAGAGAAGGGCATCTCCCCACCAGCTGTTGGATGAAGAAGTCACTAGTAGCATCCAGCAGCTGTTGCATGTTTGTACACTGTTTTTGCTGTCCCACAGAGTCTCTTTCTGTCCTGTAAGCTTTCAACTCAAAACTTCTCTATAACTGTCCCCTGGGAACATGGTCGCTACCCTGTTCCTCTGGAGTCTTCCTGTAATCAAAATCATTGTGTCTTTTCTCTATCTGCCACCTTGGATGCCCCTGTGAATGAACATTTCTTCTACGTATTAACAGAATTTAGGATATTTATATTGTTCTGGGAGTTATTTCCACTATTGTATAACTATGTTTCTACCATCAATTAGAAATAATAATTGCCAATCTTTTGCTGTAATGTTTGTATTTATTGTCATATTGGCCACCTTGCCATCTTGAAATTATTTCAGAGAACTCATGAAAACACTATCCCCTGTGTTCTTGTGTGTTTGAATTTGTGTATGAGGAATAAAATCTTCACTGAGCATAAACATTTCAGTTTCTTCTTTGCTTGAGACATTGAAAAGTACTGGGGGTTTGAGAAGCTTTCTTTTCTGCAACCACCATAAGCATCTTCATCCTTTTTTCTAAAAACTCAAAGGGTTATTATTATTATTATTATTATTATTATTTACTCTGAAATTTAGGAAGGATAATTAGCATTACAGTAGTTTTACTTTAACAGTATATCCAATCTAAACACTAAATATTTTCTACCAATATAATGTATAAAATAAATTTTAATAGTTTTAGAAATGTTTGTATTATATTTTTTCTTTTACTCAAGAGAACAAACTATATATTTTGAATGTGCTCTGGGTATCTTATTTGTTGACCTGTTCTTTCTAATCCCTTTAATACCAGTTATTGCCTGATTACTCCACTTTCTCAATCTGGATTTTTTCTCCCCATTCCAGGAGGGTCTACTTCATTTGATGTTTTCTATGTGTCCTAGTTCTCTGAATGACCTATTTTCTCTTTTACTCTCCTGAAACCTCCCAGTTCCTGTTTTATTTATTTTTCCAACGACTTCCTCATTCTGTTATCTCTCTGCTTTGAGTTTCTGTTCAAAATTGGAATATTTTCTGCATAGTATTGTTAAAATTTGTGTTTTCTCCACAGTGATATTTTCCTGCTATGTGTTCCTTCTTTGTTATTTATATTTTTTTCTAATTCTAATCTTTAATTTGTTTAATCATTTTATAAATGACAAAAATATTAAATTATTACATACAATATCTGCTAGGAGATGTTTAGAGTGTCACAGAACAGTTTACATCTTACCAGGATATCTCTCTCATTCATGGAGAAATTTCTTATGATGCAAGACTTTGTGTTTATTTATTTGTACAGTGACAGATATTAAATAGCATCAAATTTAGAGATTATATAAATTTATTGGGCATGTAAAAGAACAGTTTGCAAACTAGGAGACCATAAACCGTGTGCTAAGAATCTTGCTTTAGAACAGTTACAGCGGTTTATAAATCATAAAAGAGGAAGTATTTTGTCCTTTTTTGATTGGCTGTCATGTGACTACCCTAACAATCTTCTCAATGCAAGCAGAGCTAGTTAAGCTGATTTTTTTTCTCTAGATGATTGGTTTAATTTCACTGAATCATGCTGGTGAGATATAAAGCTTGTGTCTTGTGTTTAATTTATGATTAGAACTGACATTTCAGTAAAATCAGGATAACTTTTGGCTTTGTGGCTTTAAGCAATTGTCTTTAGAGTATGTATATCTGTATTTTGACTGTTTCTTCTGTTTTAACTTTTCTATAACAATGTACATATGCATATGATTTAAACAAACTCATGTGCATATGTAGAAGCAGAGAGAAATATAAGGAGACAGATTATTTAGTTTGTCCATTTTCTCTCAGCTGAAAGAAATCAGCAGCTGCAGGGCTGCTCACAGAGCAGAGGCTTCCATTATCTGGCCTCCCTGGTAGATTGTTTTCTATACATCCTAAATGTTTGTGTGCTTTCTTCCTTAGCCACCTCTCCTGGCTTCTCTGTGATGTTCAAAAAGTTCTCCAGAGGCTTTCCCTGGCTGTCCTACCATCCTGGAAATTCAATCTCTAGTGATATTTTATCCCTTAAGATGGCCATTTACATCCGAGAGTTCTCTGTGCCAGCATTATCTAACAACACAGCTGTAGATTCCTTTCTCAGCATTTTCTTGCACTGTATTATTGTCATTGGATTTAGGGTGCCTTTGTGTATTTTTTAGGTTTACAAGTAGTTTCGTTTCATCAAAGATCAAGTCCCTTATCTCTTTATTACAATTCTCATTATTTGAGAATATTTTCAAAAAGAAAAGAGGCTATAGAGATATCATTATATCCTTGTAAACCAGCAACAAATTCTTAAAAATTTATTTTGTTGTTGCCTTTGATGTCCATTGTCAGCTGTAGACTTAGTCATTAACCCATTGAGTGTTAGTGTGGAGAGAAATATAGGAGAGAGTAACATTGATGTCATATCCTCTCAGAAACCAGAGGCAAAGTTGCAGGCTCAATCAAATGTCTGCAGGATAACTGGGTTATGCTTTTATCAGGAGGTTCCCTATGATCTGATTCTAATATGATATTGCTCCTTCCAATATAGGGGTTATAGCTTCAGTTAAAGATGAGGATACTCATGTAGGCAGATAATTAGACATGAGTGATTGGGGAGGGGCCATAGACCTTCCTCCAGGGGCAAACCCAGGGGTCCTGCTCTCCATCAGGACCCACACAATACCACCAACTTTCTATTTTAAGTTACTAAAGTATACTGATCAAACGGGAGCTTAACCAAGCTATAAAAGTCTATTCTGTAGCCACATGCACAGATTGCCCAAAGGTATTTACACCCCATATGTCAATCCTAAATGTCAGTCATGAGTATAAGGCCACGTCACCAGTCAAATTTTAGGGATAAAAGTCTGAAATCAGGAAGAGAAGCTGCCATGTACTCTCTCTCGACTGGCCCATTCACGTGCTTAGCTTTACTATCCCTGCAGGGCACCACATGCTCTTTCCTCTGGCCTCTTCCTCCCTGGGAACATATTTCAATAAACTTTTATTTTGTTATTTTTACTTTTGTCTTTCTGAACTATAATTTGTTACTCTGTCAGCAAAATCTGAGCAAGCCAACCACTCCTGGTGACAATCTTACTTTCACATAAAAGACACATGAAAAGGGATAATAGTAGAACAATGAAAAAAAAAATCTGAGGGGGTGAATGAGGGAAAAATGAGATAGTGAGGGCTGAGGGGAAGCTGTACTGCAGGGCAAGGATTCCCAAAGTAGGCAAAACATGAGATAGATCTTGAAAGAAAGGTTGAGAAGAGGTATTGGACCTTAGGTAAGATTGCTGTACAGGACACGGTGGGTATGCTGGCTAAATAGTAGGGGCCTGATGTCTACAATGTAAGAGTTTGAACATGACTTTGTAGATAATAGAACATTATGGAAAGATTTTAAGAAGGTAAAATTTTTGTTTTTCTAGTAGAGGTGTGGGAAATAACTTAGTAGGATATGACTTTAGAAACATTTTGATAGAGAATCCTAAAGTGGCAATGGAAAGAACTAGTAAGCTAAAGCTATTATAGTAAATAAGCATGACAAAGTTCACCTTTAGATAAACAGGGAGTAGACCAAATGCGTTCATGAAATATTTATATGTATTTACTGACTACTGTTTGCCTAACACCATTCCAGGCATATGATTAGAAATAAGTACAAAATAGACGTTTTTTTCCTCAGAAAGAAATAGGAAAAGACATACAGAAACAAGGAAATGCATTGCCTACATGAAGACCACCGTACAGGCTAATGGACTAGAAAACATGTCAATTAAGCTACTGTGGTGTGAAGTGAACCGGATACCCAATTTCAAATGGGTTAAGTAGAAGTGGGACTTATTATCATATGTGAAAAGATGACTAGATGGGGCCAATGTCATGGCACAGCAGTCTAAGCCATCATTTGTGATGCCACTTTCCAATATTGGAGTGTTGGTTCCAGTCCTGGTTGTTCTGCTTTCCATCCAGCTCCCTGTTAATTTTCTTGGGAAAGTAGCTGATGATGGTTCAAGTCCTTGGGGCCCAGCCATGCCCATGGGAGACCCAGGTACAGTTCTGGGCTCCTGGAGTCAGCTTGGCCCAGATGTGGTACAGACCTGGCCTTTGCAATTATTTGGCGGGTGAAAAAAGTAGATGCAAGATTCCTTTCTCCTCTCTCTCTCTCTCTCTCTCTCTCTCTCCTTTCCTTCTCTCCCTCTCCCTTTGTCACTCTTTCAAACAATAAATAAATAAATCTTAAAAAATAAAGAAGACTCAAATTACTATTTTGTCACATAATTCAGCAATGCTATTTGAATTTTTTCAAAGATTTGTTTTTATTTGAAAAGTAGAGTGACAAAGAGAAAGGATGGAGAGAAAGAGGGAAAGGGAGAGGGAGAGGAGGAGAGGAAGAAAGTAAGAGAAATCTTCCTTCCACTTGTTCACTCTGAAAACCCCTGTAACAGCTGGGGTTGAGCAGATCAAACCCAAAAGCTAGAGATTCTATTCCAGTCTCCTACATGAGTGTTGATGACCCATATACTTTGACCATCATTCACTACCTCCCTGGTACAGTAAAAGGAAGCTGGATCCAAAGCAGAATCGTCAATCTTGAACTGGCATTCCAACATGAAAAATGGGTCCCTCAGGTGGCTTAACTAGCTGTGGTCATTTGAAACCTCATCTTTTTGTCTTTTTTTTTCTTTCCTCTGTCAACTTTAGGATATTGGCTTTTATCATCAAGCTTTTATCGTTCTGGGCACAAGATAACCACAATAGTGCCAAGCTTCATGGCCTAACAAAGCAACACCCATCTTATTGCTGAAAGATCATTTCTTCTTTGACCCACCCCTTTTATAAGGCAATGAGCATTTTCAGACTCCCATTAGCAATCTTTCTTCCACATCTCATTTACCAAATTGTAACCTATGCCCATTCCTATACCTAATCACTCCAAGCTGAATTTAAAATGTCATACATGGTTTGGAAAAAATAGTTTTCAATCTCAGAAAAATAATTTTAGAATTTCTACGTGCAGGGCTCTGGCATTGGTTGACAACTTCTCAGACAAAATAAGAGAGAAAACCATCAGACTTAGACCAATGAAGATGAAGTGCACATCCTCCTAACCATGGGGAGATGCCGGGAGAATGTACAAATTCCAAGTGTTGGGGCCGGTGCTGTGATGCAGCAGGTTAAAGCCATGGCCTGAAGTGCTGGCATCCTTTATGGGCTCCAGTTCTAGTCCTGGCTGCTCCTCTTCTGATCCAGCTCTCTGCTATGGCCTGGGAAAGCAGTGGATGATGGCCCAAGTGCTTGGGCTCCTGCACCCATGTGGGAGACCCAGAAGAAGCTCCTGGCTCCTAGCTTTGGATTGGCTCAGCTCCGGCCATTGCAGCCATCTAGGGAGTGAACCAGTGGCTAGAAGACCTCTCCCTCTGTCTCTACCTCTCTCTTTAACTCTGTCTTTCAAATAAATAAATCTAAAAAAATTCCAAATGTTATTTGAAATTAATAAACAGTTGTCTGTTACAGGGGTAAGGCTTTTGGCATAGCAGTTGAGCTACTGCTTTTGACACCCACATTCTTTGGTTTGAGTTCTGACCCCACTCCTGACTCCAGCTTCCTGCCAGTGAATACTCTGAAAAAGGCAGCTTGCAATGGCTCAAGTAATTGAAACCATGCCACCCTTGGGAACAACCAGATTGAGTTCTTGGATCCTGGCTTCAGTCTCATTCAGCCCCAGCTGTTGTGAGCAATTGGCTAATAAACCAGAGGATGGGAGCACCCTCTCTGTCTGTCTCTCTCTCTGTGCGTGTGTGTGTGTGCACACGCAAGTCTTTGTCTTTTAAAATAAATAAATAAATAAATATATTTTAAGTAAAAAAAAATTGCTTCAGAGAATAAGCATGGAGTATTTTATAAAAGCAGTTAAAAACTGAGGAAGTGATAAATGAGCTGAAACTTAATGCTGAGAAGGCAACTAGCCAGATCTGGGAAGAGCAGAGGGAATTGAAAGGTTTTCAGTTGCACATGATCTTGGCATGTCGGAAGACAGAAATAAAACCAGTGTTAGAGTAGTTGGCAGAGTCAGTTGCTATGACTCCCAGGGTCACAGTGAGTCCCTGAGCTTGTACTAAATGCCACACAACACTATTTCATAGTATAAAGCATGGCTGTAGTATAATAGGATTTTTTTCTGGCCAGTCTGTTGTGAAAGAATGTATCCTGTAGAGGAATGAAGTGAGAAGTAAGAAGTCCTTTAGTAATTTATTCAGTCGACTAGTGATAGGTTTATAGAAGAAGAAAAGTGAATGGATTTAAAAATAAGCTTAGCAAGTTTTGTTGATGAATTGAATGTGGGAAATAGAGAAAAGCAGGGGAAAAGAGAGAGAGCAAGAGCGAGAGAGAGAGACAGAGAAGGAGAAAGGATCCTTTGTATATTTTAGACACTGAACAATTAGGCACACATGAGCAAATGTGGCTGAATAACACAGTCACAAATTAAAATGAAAGTAGAAATAGATTTCAAAAATTAGTATTAGAGAAAAACCCTAAGGCATTGGATAAAAGAAACAACAAATATAACTAGTACATACAAATCAAACTATACAACATGAAAAAAATAACACAAGGACTCTAGGCTACTACAAACATGAATTATAATTATAAAAAGTAGATTAAAAAGTAGTCTCTGATGATTTTAAGAAATATTGTCAACTTGTGATGGTAGTTTCAAACTATAAGTTTCTGGAAATAATCAGTAATGGACAGATATATTAGGGAGGTGTTAAAGCCATATTCTAGAAAACTGTAGGCCAGAATTTCACCAAAGTTATCAAATGGAGGTGGCCATTTTGCTGGAACTATGGATGAACGCTCTGATTGAAGGAATAAGAGAATATTCCAATTCCATTCAGTTCATCATCTTCCTTCACAAGCACATTTTCATAAACTCATATACGTCTGGCCACAATAAAGAAAGACAAAGGGGGGAGTATAATTATATAATTATAATACTATAATATATTATTATTATAATTATATAATTATATACAATATATAGTATTATATATTATAAATATATAATTAGAATTGTATCTATAAACTACTTTGAATCTGTTCTTTTTGTATTAATATCACATTAACATGAGGATTGACAATTATGTTCTAGTAATAATCATACATTTCTTGTGATGTCATGAATCTAATGTATTAGTAAATGCCTTAAATAAAAAAGTATGCCAAAAAGTATTTTTAAAAGGTTTTATTTATTTATTTGAGAGACAGAGAGAGAAAAACAGAGAGAAAAGACTTCCATCTGCTTGTTCACTCCCACAACGGCAGGAGCTGAGATTATCTGAAGCCAGGATCTTCTTCTTGGGTCCCCCATGTGGGTGCAGGGGCCCAAGCACTTGGACCATCTTCCAGTGCCTTCCCATACAGAGAGCTGAATTAGAAGACAAGCAGCTGGGACACAAACTGATGCCCATATGGAATGCTGGCCCTGCAGGTAGAGGCTTAGCCTCCTACATAGCAGTGCCGGCCCCAGCCAAAAAGTGTTTGAAATAATACAATTTTTAAAAAGATTATCAAGAGAGCGAATCAGATTACATTTGTATTCTTGACAAGGTAAGAACACTGAAGAGTATATCAACTACTATTTTCAGGAATTTGTTGGTAAAAGAAAATTTTCTAAAATTATTTTCCTGTGAATAGCTACCTTGGAAAAATGAAAAATAAACACACGGTAGATAATACACTTTTCAGTTACTGATACTGAGCCAGTAATTGTTAGTTATTAAGAAATAGCAAAAAATATTTATAAAATAACCCATTGTAGGCCCAATTTTGTTAACTAAAATTGAAAAAAATAAAAATTCCACAAATTTCATATGTAATGAGAGAGCAATAAATGTTTATATAAATGAAACAACAAAATATACAATGCAACATAATGTTTTTTTTAAATAGTAAACACCTACCACTTCATTCATTTATTTTTTCAGTGAGTATATGTTGAATGACAACATATGTCAGACTCTAATTACTGAACAAACATAAAATTCTTGTTCTCATGGAGTTTACGTTCTAGCATTTTGGGGATGGGGCCACAAAAATGAGTGAATCGAGAAATAAGAAATAAGTCCACCAAAAACATACAGGATATTCCTGGTTCTCAAAGTTGGCAAATT
This sequence comes from Oryctolagus cuniculus, assembly GCF_964237555.1. Taxonomy (NCBI): domain Eukaryota; kingdom Metazoa; phylum Chordata; class Mammalia; order Lagomorpha; family Leporidae; genus Oryctolagus; species Oryctolagus cuniculus. Next base: position 115,053,965 of record NC_091435.1, read on the forward strand.
TCTGGGGGGCATTTTGAATGGCAAGCCATGTCTTACTTGTTCAGATCTAGAACAGTTGGACTTGATGCTGTATTCACTGCATAGGATTATATTCTACAGCAAGATTTAAAGCTTTGCCACTAAAGGTGAGTAAAGTGAAAGTTGGTCTTCAAGTAGTTAAGATAATGTACTCCAGCCCTACTTAAATCAATGTTTCTCAATCTTTTCGTGCTGCAGCCTCATTCCCATCCACCAGACAGTCCTACAAGCAAGATCTCAATGTAAATTTTGAGAGTAAGAATGTTCTAGGTTCTACAAGGGATAGAGGAAGAAAGGAGTTTTTCATAATTCCAGGGAGCTATTTAGATGAAGAAAATCCTTTTCTTCTACCTCTTTCTGAAATATCATCATTTCTCAGTAAAAAATCTGTGCTTTTCAATAACTGTTCCAAATGTTTAAATACTGTAACTCAGTGATACCCAAACAAATCCTTAATGAAAAAATTGAGACTCATCTGTGGGCATATTGCCTAACACTTAAAGCTACACATTCCATATTCCAATTCCTGAGACAGTGCCCATCTCTAGCTCCTGATTCCAGATTTCTTCCAATGTAGAATTTAAAAAGTAACAGTGATGGCTCAAGTAATTGAGTTCCTACAACCTATGTGTGAGACATGGCTTGAGTTTGTGGGTCGAGTTTACAACATAGGGAGATAGTTTTCCTATATCCCCATGCCCAGGCCCAACCCAGCTGTTGAAAGCATTTGGAGAGTGAATAAGCAGATGACAGCTCTCTTTATCTCTCCCCACCACTCTAAAAATAAATAAATACATGAATAATTTTTTAAAAGTCACAGTAAAGTTAATGTTATATCCTAGGTTACCCAGCTAGTCAGACAATGTAGGATTCAAAATCAAACAGAAATATCAGGACTGTGATAATAAAGACTATACTAAAGACACAATACGTATCCCTGATTAAAATATATATTTCAATTAATCATTGATAAAGACTTTTATATATTCCCCATTTCTTTTTGGCCTGATCAGAATTCTAGTATTGAATTCTTCTGACCATGCTAGACTAAAAAAGGACTAAATATGAGTTTCAAATGCCCCTGAAGCTTTAATAGCTCTTACTGAAAGCAATGCGCTAGGTCTACTTTTCTGTTTGCTGAGATTTCCAACTGAGTCCTCATCCTTGAGGTAGTGACACTTCGCTATTCACCACAACTCTGCTGGTATTCTGTTCTCTTAGTAACCTAGACCTGGACAATGTCAACCATAACAACAGCGACAATAACAACAAAACAGAATCATCTACTTCCTCTTTTGTTTCTTGCCTTGCATCAATGTGAGTCTACATCTAGGGTGTGTGGTGCTTGAATTCATAGGCTCTATTCAACTGCAGAAGTTGCTAGATCACTGTATGACAGTTTCCTCTGCTATAGAAACCATGTAGAAATGCGGCAACAACTACATAATAAAATATGAACATGTAAACACTTGCTACAGTGCATGACATAATTAAATGATTAATAATACATATCTGTTTTACCTAAATTTTCATCAGAAACAGGTTTTTCTTTACTTGGTAATTGTATTGAGTATCTAATCTTGAAGAATTCTTTAATAGAAAATTCTTATAATGAAATTGAATAACTTATTCTTTCAATTTTTACTTTTCCATTTTTGTGCCTTATTGAAAGGTGATAAGACTTTCACATAACACATACTAGCATATGTACATATACACATACATACACACATTAGGTCATGAACACACATGCCTACACACACATGCATCTATGCAGGAGGAACTAGTTGAAATAACTTGCTTTTCCCTTCCCTCCAAAGTCCTGAAAGTTGATAAAGTTTTTTTCCTACCAATTGAAATTCGACTGTCTTTTTCATTTTCTCTCAGAACAAAATCTTCCTCTATGCTTTCAAAGTTGTTAGCTACCAAATATGATGAAGATGTCCTACTAACAGTGTGATTGAAAAATAGTGCAGTATCTATTTCTAGGTCCACATAATACATAAAAGCTCCAAATAATACATAGTGTGTTCCTGGTAGCCTCTGTCCATTGTTCTTTCCCAAAGAATAATTTCAATGATGAGAGTTTAATGTCAAAGAAAGAGGAAGTGATTACAAAATAGAATTGTTTGAATTGCCGAACACCCTTCATTTTATCTTTGTAATTTATTTTTTTTAAAAAATAACCATACCTTACATTAATTCAACAAATTTATTTCACTCACTTCAGGCATTATCAGTAACAAAAAGATTTTGAATTTTTAGACAAATAATGACAGTGGTGTTTTTAGTCACAAAAAGCATTCATACAACCTGCATTTATTATGTACCCATTCAAACACTCAGTCTTTAAAAAGCACCATGTAAATGTTGCAATTTACAAGGCATTGCACGTTCCTGTGCGCTCCAGAGTACAATGGATGTCCTATGGGTAAGAAGTATATGATCCAACTGGATAAATCAAAGGAAAATAATGGTAGGATTGATTTTCATTGGCAACTATTAAATTATTTGACTCACCTTACAAAGACTGCATAATTGTCAGTACCTTAAGTTTGATCTATCCAAACCTCATTACAGACTGTAAATAAGGTGATTTTATCTGTACCCACATTTCTGCTCCTCTCTGTGTTCCCTCCAAGTGTCTTTTTTATTTCTATCTATCCTTCTAAAGTTATTATGTCCAACAGATCAACCTTCAAATGTTACATCTTCCATTCTCATTTTCCTTTTGTAAACCTCTGTTTATGTTTTCAATTGAACCTCAAAAACCTGCAGTTTCTCCTTTAAGATTAGGCCCTTGTGCGGTTGTTCTATACATCACTAGTGCTTCTGTAAATGCTAGAGGCAAACACCTTGAAGTTAAAAATTATGCCTATATTTCCTGAAATACAACCAAAAGTATCTCAGCAAGTGTATTCATACCATAACATTTTGACAAATGTGGTAACTGAAAAGATCAATAGCAACATTCCTTCAGGATGCACTCTTTCCTTTATCATTAAGCTTTAATTAACTGAGTCAACATGGTTCAACTCTTTTGTCTTTCTGTAGCACCTGACAAAAAAACTAAATATTTATCTCTATATGTCCCCAAATTCATTGAAAATATTAAGCCTAGATATTTGGAGTTCTTATGCATTATTCCTAAAATAACATTATATTGATATTTGAATAAATGATTTTCTCTCTAGATATATACATATATATATTCTGAATATTAAGAACCTAAATAAAAATGATTACATTCACAGGAATCAATATAACTCTGTAGATAATCAATTACTACCTTAGTGCCCACAGGTAATAGTGATGGTCACAAAGTGACATCGCTGCATCGCACTTCAATGGAAATGATTGCAATCAGAAAAATATGAAATTCAGTTGGCTCCGGTCAGATGATGACTATGAGTGGCTAAATCTGAACAGATTTTAGTGTATGGCCTAGACAAAAGCTGCCACCACCCACATTTTCACATGTAACTAGAACACATTCCTTTTGTGTAATATTTTCATTTTATGGCTTTTATCTCACAAATGGTATTTTAATAGAAGACTGTTCCATTAGTAAACAGACTGGTCTTGCTGACACATCTTTCCTTTTAAAATATACTTTGGCTGAATTCTAACAAAACCATTTTGAATGCAAAAGGGATGCTTTTCAAGCCAGATGGTTTATCTAATAGGAATGTTTTCTGATTAGAGAAACAGCAGTAGACTCATGATCACAGCAGGTGCCAAACTGGTTCTGTAGTTTACATGAATTTGCAACTGAACAAGTCATGAACTAAAGGGAATCTATTTTTCAATGTGCCACAGTCTTTTAAAAGTGTAAGAAGGAATGTCAATGATGCCACCATGTCCTATGTGGTTTATATATCATTTCTTAGCATGAATGTAGCTATTATTATTGCCTTTGTGATAATGAATTTATTTTTTTTTATTTTTTTAAATTTATTTGACAAGTAGAGTTATAGACAGTGAGAGAGAGAGACAGAGAAAGGTCTTCCTTCCGTTGGTTCACCCCTCAAATGGCTGCCACGACCGGCGCTGCGCCAATCCAAAGCCGGGAGCCAGGTGCTTCCTCCTGGTCTCCCATGTGGGTGCAGGGGCCCAAGCACTTGAACCATCCTCCACTGCCCTCCCGGGCCACAGCAGAGAGCTGGACTGGAAGATGAGCAGCTAGGACTAGAACCCGGCGCCCATATGTGATGCTGGCACCACAGGCAGAGGATTAACGAAGTGAGCCACAGCGCTGACCATGAATTTCTTTGTATATGGAATTCTGTGAGTACATTGTACATAAGATTCATAAAATTTTGAAATCATACAATTTTTCAGAGCATTTTACGTTGGCATAATAATCTAAGGTATATTTTTATAAAATAATCAAAAATATTTTATAGAAAAACTATGACTTTTTCTTTCTCATTATCATTATTCCTTGCAACCACATTGGTCTTTTGTTTCAAGAAAACATTACAAGAACATGTACTTATAATCATGTAAACAGAATGTTATTGGAATCATGCCTAAAACAGAACTTCTTAGGTCTCTGTAGAGAAGGCATGGGGAGGCAAGTTCTAAATAACAGAATTATTAAATTTTACAATAGTGAAAGTTGCTCTGGGAACTGTCATGACTATTGTGTGCTTGAAAGACAGTACGTGCATGGACACATACTGTGCCTATTAGCATCTCCTTCCCACGATCTGCCATGAACCCCAAACTGCTCCACCTCAGTGGCATGTAAGATTAAAGATGTATGCTGTTAGGGGGACAGTATGTGTCCACCACACTTATCTTCCTTTCTAATTTATATTATTCATCTGCTCTCTTATCTCATTTGTTCCTTAAATTTTCTGCTTTGAAAGTTGAATCCAAGTCATCATTTCCACTCATCCTAACCACAAATATATTCCATAGTCTGTGCTAGAACAGTTGCTTAAATAGCAAAGACTGTTGGTTCCTGGAACATGTTCAAGTCAGAGATGCAGTTTTTCCAGAATAATCATAATTTCCCAAATTTTTAGAAATTCAAATTGGAAAATGAAATTATATTTCTATTACTATATCCATATTAATTCTTTCAAAAAATGTTCAGTTAGTATCAAAATATGCTAAATGTAAATTAAAACTTGGAATCCCATTTTTTAAAAAAGTAAGCATTTAGCCAGTTTTATTAATACATGCATTTGTCATTTGGTCTAATTAATAAAACTCAGAATTTTTAATTTATCATTACTTTTTTAAAGATTTGTTTATTTTATTTGAAAATAAAAATTACAGAGAGAGAGAGGGAGACATTACAGAGAGATCTTCCATCCGGTAGTACACTCCCCAAATGGCCACAATAGCCAAAGTTGTGCCAGGCCAAAGCCAGGAGCCAGGAGATTCATGTGAGTGCAGGTGCAGGGACCCAAGGGGTTGGTCCATCTTCCGGTGCTTTTCCAGTGCATTATCAGGGATCTAGATTGGAAGTGAAGTGGCAGCCAGGACTCAAACAGGTGCCCAAATGGGGTGCCAATACTTCAGATGGCAGCTTAACTTGCTGTGCCACAGTGATGACCCCAGTGTATTATATTTCTGCACTTGTTTTGGGTAGCTATTCAGACAAAGACTTGAAACTCAATTACATGTAACTATCTGATGTATCAAGCCTTGTTCCTTTAGGTCAACAGTAAGATTTTATATCATAAGAAACATATATCTGGAATATACTATCAAGTCTCTCTATAATTCTTACTGTGCATGACAGACTTTTAATGTGATCAGTTAATTAAAATTGTCAGGTTGTTTATTAGAAGTTGGATTTGCAGCCCTAAAGGCATTCCGATCTGGCTGAAAAGCCCATGAGAGTATTTCAGGCATGGAAAGCCAAAGCCAAGACACTCTGGCAAAAAAAAAAAAAAAAAAAAAAAAACCTAAATGAAACTAAATGAAAGATCTCTGTGAGTGAGATCCCAGTGGAAAGAACAGGTCTTCAAAGAAGGAGGTACCTTTCTCTGAAGGGAGGAGAGAACCTCCACTTTGACTATGACCTTGTCTAAACAAGATAAGAGTCGGAGAACTCAAGGGGCTTCCATAGCCTTGGAAACTCATGACTGGTGCATAGGGAGATTACTGATGCCATAAACAGGAGTGTCAATTGGTAAAGTCAACAACAGGAGTCACTGTGCACTTACTCCTCATGTAGGATCTCTGTCCTTAATGTGCTGTACATTGAGGCTTAAAGCTATAACGAGTACTCAAACAGTATATTTCACTTTGTGTTTCTATGGGGGTGCAAACTGTTGAAATCTTTACTTAATGTATGCTAAACTGATCTTCTGTCAAAAAAAAAAAAAAAAAAAAAAAAAAGAAGAAGAAATTAGCAATTCCCAACTTGACTCTTGCTGGGATTAAACATGACAATAGGTCTGATCTGATTTCATCATCATTTTAAAAATCATCTATTATTTTTCACTTTATGTTTCTGTGTGGGAGCAAACTGTTGAAATCTTTACTTAATGTGTGCTAAGCTGATCTTCTGTATATAAAGAGAATCGAAAATGAATCTTGATGTGAATGCAAGGGGAGAGGGAGTGGGACAGGGGAGGGTTGCGGGTGGGAGGGACATTATGGAGGGGAAGCCATTGTAATCCATAAGCTGTACTTTGGAAATTTATATTCATTAAATAAAAGTTAAAAAAAAAGAAGTTGGATTTGATTGATTTTTAACTCTGTTAAAGTTGTAGGAGTCTATTCTGTGACTCCAGCATTACATAATAATAGAGCATCGTTTATATCTGCATTGACCAATGAACTAACAACCATTAACCTGAACTTCCTTTCCATTAAATATTTCCATTTTTTTCTGTGAGTCACTTCTTTTTACACAGAATAGAAGTGTGCAAATGCGTATAGGGAATCCACAAGTTCTCTGTAAGAACGGTTTCATTTTCCTCTCCGTTTAAGAGCTCATGTCATTTAAGCCTGATGGTAATCAAAATTCATGGATTTCCAGTGTCGGCATGTCCACATTGCATATCACTTTGAAAATGAGTTGGTGTCAAGAAGAGATAGTGTCCTTTTCCTGATAAATGATAAAAACAACAGAATTTTAGAACATCAACTATAGAGCCCGCGCCGTGGCTCAATAAGCTAATCCTCTGCCTGCGGCGCCGGCACACCGGGTTCTAGTCCAGGTTGGGGCGCCGGATTCTATCCTGGTTGCCCCTCTTCCAGTGCAGCTCTCTGCTGTGGCCCGGGAAGGCAGTGGAGGATGGCTCAAGTGCTTGGGCCCTGCACCCTCAAGGGAGACCAGGAGAAACACCTGGCTCCTGGCTTCAGATCAGCGTGGTGCACCGGGTGCAGCGGCCACTGGGGGGTGAACCAATGGAAAAAAGGAAGAACTTTCTCTCTGTCTCTCTCTCACTGTCCACTCTGCCTGTCAAAAAAAAAAAAAAAAAATCAACTCTATGATCTTTCTTCACTTATGAGCTTAGAAGTCAGATCCAAATGATTCCAGCATTTTCTACTTCAGTAGAGGATCCAGGTTAATGTGAATGGAGAAAATCAGAAGGAAACCTGAGTCATCAAAGAGAATGCTGTGGGGTCCATGCGCCAAACTCACAAGAGCCTGTATGTAAAACCAAGTAATGCCAATTTTGTCTGTGCCAAGTACTGATTTAGTCTGTGCAAAATAACATCATCATTAACTCCGTTTAATGTTCACATTATTTTTGAAATACTTAAGTTACAAGTATAAGAGAATATACCTAGGAACGTGTTTATTCAGATTTTAAATAGTATACAGTCAAAGAAATTAAAGCCATAACTGCTGGTCTAATACAATACTTTTCATCCTTTGAAGGGCTTAGTTACATTTTTCAAGTATGGTAAATACTGTTATAGTCTGTGTGGCTTCAGTGGTGCAAAACAGTTCAGTTCAAGAAGTAACACTATTTCTGCAAAGGGCTGAATAATAAATACTTTAAGTTTTGAAGACTCACCTCTGCTATTGAATTTAAAATGTGGTCATAGACAATACATAAATGAATGGGTTATAATTGTGATCTCATAAAACTGTATTTACAAAAATATGAAGTGGACCACACTGAATCCATGAACTGTTGTTTGTATCTGGAGATGCACTAGCAAAATATTTTTGAGTAAGTTACCTTTCTCCAGCATCTAAAAAGGGCATTCTAGTACCATTAGCACAGTGGTACATCTCATGTGTTTCTTACTTTAACTTAAAAGTGGCTTATTTGTTAGAAAGATTGAACAAAATCTGCGTTCTTCAAAAATAATGTTTTGTAGTAAAGTTTAAAAGAATTTGACAGTTGCATAAATTAGCCATCTCATTAAACATTTAAAAAGAAATGATCGCCATTCTAGGAGCCAATGTTTCATTTTTATGTCTGAAGTACAGAATTTTCAAAAAGCTCCATTATTATGATTTTGAGTGTGCTGACTTTTCTTGGAAGAAACGTGTCAAAGTAACATATTTTAGTAATAGGAAAAAACTAGCTTTCTTATATCAGCATGGGTGTGTGTAATGTGTTTTGAGTACCTTGAGTTCTGATTTTTTGAACAATAATTACCATTAGAAGGAATCAAATGAACATAACAGGCATTTATCTCTCTTGCCAATTCAAAGGTATTAATTGAAAAGAAATAAACAAATTACCAAGTAGAGTGCATAATCTTTTTAAATGACAGGGTTTCATACTAAGTGTGATTGGTTCTGATAAGTAATGAAGAACAGATAATTTAATTCTTTAGACAAAATAACAATTACTCTACTCATGATACACTTAAGTAGCTATAAAGAAATCCAGATGCTTTGAAGAAATCAATGAAGGCTGTGTTATTACAAAATAAGCAATTTGAGTGTGAAGTTAATTTGTTTTATTTTAAAATGTGCATCATCATGTTTTATTTTGTTTGTAAAATAATGATGAAATAGATAAGCATTTACACCAGTATCCATTGGTTGTTATTTCAATTAAAATGTTTTGATGTTTAGTGTATCACTTTATTTTGAAAATTCTTTGTAGTAGATGGTAACTTTCTAATTTGTCACTCATTTTTTTTCTTCTTTATTTCTCCCAGTGTTACCTTAGTTTGTTGATTCTTTCACCTGTTAGGTAATTTATTTAATAATTTTGATGATTTATATCCATTAATAATTTCATTTTGAATTATGCTTCATAGGTAGTATTAAGAATTATGCGCTTGTTATTTTGCACCTGATATTTTTATACGAAGTAGTCATTCATAGTGTGATGAATGATCTAAACATCAAGGAAAACCAACCTTATTGGAGGAGGGCACAGAGTACGTCCAACTTTCAATAACACTGACCTATAATTTAAAATAAATACTCTTATGAAAAAGAAAGATTTTTTTGAAAATATTCAATCATATAGAAGTGCAAAAATTAAAAGTTACCTTTTTTTACCTATCCCCTAAACTCTGAAGCACTACTTAAAGTCTGTGAACACACTGATAAACACAATTAAGACTTCTTATATGAATGAAAGTATGTTTATGCATGTGCACCAATATGTATATATGTATATGTATGTGTGCTGGAAAATACATAACAGTGTATGTGCTTTTACAAAATAAAACCTAAGCGTAGATACTACTGTTTTCTCTCCACCATTCAACAAACAAAATAGCATGGATCTCTGCACATCAATGCATCACATTTGTACTATATCCAGGTGCTACACATTGTAAATATACCCTCTTTTACTAAATGATGCTCTCGCTGATAAAAGATGTCTTCATTTATTCTTCCTAATAATGAAATATTAAACACCTCAGTGGGAGAATTTCTATAAGATTGAATTCTTTAAGAATTTTTATTCACAGTGTTTGCATGTTTCAAATATTGGTAGGAGAAAGCACTTTGCTTCCAATTTACTTTTCTAAAAACTGCATATTTAGAACACCATCACCCTCACTAAATCATTGCCTTTTTTTAAAAAAAAGCAAATTTACACAAATGAGAAATGGTATTCCTTTCAAACACATTTCCCAATCACTGACACAGTTCAACTTTTTTTTTTCAGTTATTATCTTTATTTATGTTTTTACCTTGAATTGCTTTTTTTCCTTGTCCTTTTTTATGCTATGTTATTTAAACATTTTGTCAATGATTTGAAAAATTATGAATAAATAGTGACAATCAAACCATAATTTACCACGTTCCTTTTATTTTAACCAATTGTGGTATTATAACTCATAAATAACATAAAATAATTTTACAGGGAATCTTCAAATGTTTCATTTAAATTTTTTTTGCCAAAATAAATTTATTTTTTCAAATAAAGCAACTGAAATTGGGAGTGGAGTCACAAATCTACCACGCATTCTGATATGTGATGTAGCCATCCCAAGTAGTGTCCTGACCACCACTCTGTACACCCACCCTAAATTTATCTTTAATAACATCTTCCCACTAACTTCTGATATAATTGCATTCGTCACCATATTATGATATCTTTAATAAGAGTGTGTGTTTCAAGTGAAGAAAATAAAAGTATTAGGTTAATAATACATTGTGTTGGGGCCAGTGCTATGGCACAGCGGGTTAACGCCCTGGCCTGAAGTTCCGGTATCCCATATGGGTGCCAGTTGAGCCCCAGCTGTTCCTCTTCTGATCCAGCTCTCTGCGATGCCCTGGGATAGCAGTAGAAGATGGCCCAAGTCCTTGGGCCCCTGCACCCGAATGGCAACCTGGAGGAAGCTCCTGGCTCCTGGCTTCGAATCAGCAGAATTCAGGCCGTTGCCACCATCTGGGGGGTGAACCAGTGAATGAAAGACCTCTCTCTCTATTTCTACCTCTCTCTGTATCTCTGTTTTTCAAATAAAATAAATCTCTAAGAAAAAGAAAAAATAATATATTGTGTTTTAATGCTTTATGTACAGTAATTGTGAACTATTTAATGAATTTAGTGTGCATTTTATTTGTTTGTTCAGTTACTACCCCAACCAGACTTTTCCTTAATAATTTGAAGTGTGCTATCCCCCTCTCATCATATTGCATTAGGAGTTTCTAAGGCCAAAATATAAAGAGCAGTTTTATTGATTCATACTCTTGGCCCCACAGGCACAGTCAAGACCATTTTAAATTCATATAATCAGACATTGAAACATAATTTCATCTTTGATAATTTTCTGTATCAATATGACTTGGTCACAGTAGTTAAATATTTGGTCAAACATTATTCTAGATGTGTCTGTCAAGATATATTTTGATGAGAATAACATTTAAATCAGTAAATTCTAGTAAAATAGATCACCTCTCATAATGCAAGTAGGCCTCATCCAAGCAGTGAAGGTTGTAGTAGAAGAAAGTGAATTTCCCAGATGAGGAGATAATTCTTCCTAAAAAGTCTGCTGACCTACCCTACAGATTTTGAACTTGACAAACATCCACTGTCAAATCAGTTTCTTAAAATAAGTTCTTGCTTCTCATATATACATGCTGTTAATTCTATTTCTTTGGAGAACAAATATGTAATATTGTCAGATTAACTGGATACACAATACAAAGCTGATGTATCCTTTGTTCTGTTCCACTGTTCCTGACCAATAAACAGCCTTGATGTTCTTGAGATGATATCACCTTCACTCTTTATGAGTTCCCTGCTATGGGCTCTAGTGACTTTGTCTGCCAGCATACCTTGGTCAGGACCATCTTAATGCATTCTTTTAGAACTCTAAATCTTCAAATCTCATAGATCAGGAAGTTAAGTTGGTATTTTGTTTACCAGGGTACCCCTAGTGTCCACATGCACATCGTACACATCTTATCCATATGCACATACAGTACTCTTCCTCTTTATTATTCTGATTATATGAATTTCATGGACTGTTTAATCTCTGGGGAAGCAATTCCACCACTTTGAGTAGTTCACTCCCAACATTTGCATAGTTTTCTTCATGCAGTCACATTTCCAGATAACCATGGGGAAGAGCTAGACAATTCCATGCTAAATTTCGACTACAGTTGCATTGGATGTATAGAATCACCTGACATATAGATGGTATTCTTACATTCTTGCATGTTTTATTTACTTCTTCAATAAACACTTACTTTTTATTTAAAAAACTATTAAGCATTCCATGCTTAAAATATTGCTTCATATTTTGTGGTTATTTTCTCGTTAGTGTGAATATTTTTCTCCTAATGTTCTTATATTGAATTTAAAAAAATTGTGTCTACTTTAGAACTCTACTTTTAGTAATTATTTATTTGAATGTCTTAATAGTTCCTATGTAGAAATATAATCTACCCTTTTCTAATGGTTGGCCTTTCCACGCCTTTCATTTAAACCTAGAGATACTATTTTCATGACCTATTTTTAAGAAACTTTTTTTTATTTCCTTTAAATTTTCAAATTTTTAGAATAAAATTCTAGATACAGTAATTTTAAAATAAACTGAATTTTTGGTTGTGTTTACTACTTGTAAAAAACAAACTACTTTTTTTTCTAGGTTTTCAATCAGAATTTCACTTATTTTTCTTTTTTAATTGCCAAATAGTTTTTTTTTTTCAAATTTCAACGTATTTTTTCTTTTGTGATGTCACTATGGTTAAATGCCAGGCTTATTTGTATGAAACTAATTTTTTCTTTAATGTCTTCTTATTGGGTCATGCTCCAACCCAAGTTACTCTATTGCATACTATTGTTTGATTTTTAGTGTCTTCTGAGATGTAATAGTTTCTTGGTCTTTCCTGATTTCTATGACTTGAAAGTTTTGATGTATACTGGACAGGTTTCCTGTTTGTTGTTTCCAAATATGAATATGTCTTGTTTTTCTCATGATTAGAACAGAGTTGGAAGTTTTTGGAACAATATCACAGAGGGAAGTGCTATTCTCATCTCAACATATCAGGGGGTAATGATGTCCATATGGCATCCCTGGTGTCATTAGCCATTATCATTTGGTTAAAGTAGTGCTTACAAGATTCCTCAACTATAAAATTTATGACTCCTCCTATCCCTACATTTCGGGAAATACCAGCAATTCTAGCCCACCTTTTATGAGTAAAGACAGAGAAAGGGAAATAATTAAGTTCCATTTCTCAGGAAAGGTGTCTCTCCAAAAATTACTTGGAATAATTCTGTGAAAAAGGCTTGTCCTTCTCCTTCATTAAAATAACTGTTTTTAATGTTGGTTGATGCATTTCTCTTCTGTTGACTGTTAACATCCCAATATACATCCAGAAGTAGTGATAAAGCAAAGCTAAGTTTATCAGACCTAATGTGGTACAGAAGAATAACACTTATGATGGAATTCTAAGTCTCAGGAAAGAGAAGTCAGAAAGGGTGGGAAATAATTGTTATATTAAATGTTTGGAATTGGTGATTTTCAAGTGAGTCATGCCAGATGGAAAACTGACTGGCATTACACAGGGCTTAGGAAATAGTCTCAGATTAGTGGGCACCATGAATCCAGGGTCATGGAATGAGTACTGCTAAACAAGCCATGAGTCTTTATTAAAAAGCAGCTTTATTTGGTTTACAGTTTTATCTGCCAAGAGCAAATATTTCCTAAAGCAATGATTGGCTTATTTTTGTTATCAGTATCAGTTAAGAAAAGGAAGCAGAATTTTTCTTGGTTACAGTTAGCTTAACAAGATGACAAGAAACTACACTGACCTTGGTTCTCAATTTTTTGTTTTGACAGCTTCTTGAAACAAATGTAAATTGCATTTGTCTAAAATTTTACTTGTTACTATATGTTTTTGTTATTGCATAATTTTAATGACATATCGATTTGTACTGAGATTTATTCAGTTTTTATTCAAGATTCACTAATTGATTTGAAAGGCAGAATAACAGAGAAAGAGGGAGAAGCAGATAGAGATATCATCCATCCACTGGTTCACACTCCAAATGCCCACAAAAGCCACTGCTAGACGAAGCCAGAGACAGGAGCCAGGAAATCCATCCAGGTCTCTCACATGGGTGGCAGGAATCCAAGTACTTTGGCCATCATCCACTACCTCCCAGGATGTGCATTAGCAGCAATCTGGATCAGCAGTATGAAGCAGCTGGGACTGGAGCATGGCATTCGAGTATGGGATGTGGACATCTCAAGTGGCGGCCTAACCTACTGCACAAAACACCTGCCCCTGAGATTCTTTGTAAATGCCTGTAATGTAAAGCTTCTTTAATTCAAATAATAAAATGATCTTATTTTCAATTAATTAATTTTGGCTATTTTTGCTTTTCACTTCTACTATTCTATTACCTTGCATTTCTATGATGGCCCTTCAAATAGTTTGTGGAAATAGGGAATTAAAAATTAAATTTGTTTTGCTGCAAAAATATTTGAAATCAGTGCATAAGCTATTTCTTTTCTTTTCTTTTCTTTTCTTTTCTCTTCTCTTCTCTTCTCTTCTCTTCTCTTCTCTTCTCTTCTCTTCTTTTCTTTTCTTTTCTTTTCTTTTAACTTTTATTTAATGAATATAAATTTCCAAAGTACAGCTTATGGATTACAATGGCTTCCCCCCCATAACGTCCCTCCCACCGGCAACCCTCCCCTTTCCCACTCCCTCTCCCCTTCCATTCACATCAAGATTCATTTTCGATCCTCTTTATATACAGAAGATCAGTTGAGTATACATTAAGTAAAGATTTCAACAGTTTGCTCCCACACAGAAACATAAAGTGAAAAATACTGTTTGAGTACTAGTTATAGCATTAAATCTCAATGTACAGCACACTAAGGACAGAGATCCTACATGAGGAGTAAGTGCACAGTGACTCCTGGTGTTGACTTAACAAATTGACACTCTTGTTTATGGCATCAGTAATCACCCTAGGCTCTTGTCCTGAGCTGCCAAGGCTATGGAAGCCCCCTGAGTTCACTGACTCTGATCATATTTAGACAAGGTCATGGTCAAAGTGGAAGTTCTCTCCTCCCGTCAGAGAAAGGTACCTCCTCCTTTGATGACCCGTTCTTTCCACTGGGATCTCACTCACAGAGATCTTTCATTTAGGTTTTTTTTTTTTTTTTTCCCCCAGAGTGTCTTGGCTTTCCATGCCTTAAATACTCTCATGGGCATTTCAGCCAGATCTGCATGCCTTAATGGCTGATTCTGAGGCCAGAGTCCTGTATAGGACATCTGCCATTCTATGGGTCTGCTGTTTTTTTTTGTTTGTCTGTTTGTTTTGTTTTGTTTTTGTTTTTGTTTTTTTGACAGGCAGAGTGGACAGTGAGAGAGAGACAGAGAGAAAGGTCTTCCTTTTTTGCCGTTGGTTCACCCTCCAATGGCTGCTGCGGCCAGTGCCCTGCAGCCTGCGCACCGTGCTGATCCGATGGCAGGAGCCAGGTGCTTATCCTGGTCTCCCATGGGGTGCAGGGCCCAAGCACTTGGGCCATCCTGCACTGCACTCCCTGGCCACAGCAGAGAGCTGGCCTGGAAGAGGGGCAACCGGGACAGAATCCGGTGCCCCGACTGTGACTAGAACCTGGTGTACTGGTGCCCCAAGGCAGAGGATTAGCCTATTGAGCTGTGGCGCCGGCTGCATAAGCTATTTTTAAATGCATATTTTCTATTAACATTTTAAAGATCTCATGTATAAGATATTTTTACTGTGAGTTTTTAAATTATTTTTTACTAACATCTTAAATACTTTATGAATATTTCAGTAAAATTCTTTATTCTTTGTTTTTTGGAAATTATAAAATATATATTCTGTGAAGTGCTTTTGGTTGTTTTTCTTTTTCATGACTTCTGGCTTTTTTTCAGGACACATAGGCTTACAGTGGCTTGATCTTCCTGGTGGGCACGCATCCTTGTCTGTTTTCCCAGTTGTTGCTCCTCTGCAGTTCTATGCCTCATCTCTGCCCCCAAGATCATTAGAGGGACAAGTCTTTTGGGATCAGAGATGGACTCTCAGGAAAAGAGCTCCTTTGCTTTTTGGCATTTAGCCCCTGATTTTCCATCAGCAAGTCCTCAGAATTCTCCATAGAGGAAGCTGGAATTTTCTAGAACAGCCAAGACCCATCCTATTAACAACAACAACAATAACAATAGCAATGCCCAGAAGGTTTCAGTCTGTTGAGGTGTACAATGGTGGCAACATTTTGCATTACTATACAGACCATCTTTACTGCTTATAATCAAGATTCTGAAATAGCTTTTCTGATACTGTCATCTACTGTTTATTTGCCTTGTTATATAGTTTATTCAAGTTATTTTTCTACAGCAAAAGAATCTACTTTCAAGATATATCTATTACCTCTCTTTCAAAATAGAAACCAGCTATTTCCTTTGAAACATCACAAGGGTCATTGCAAGTTCTCCTCTTCCTTTCAAGGTTTCAAAGAATCTAGGGGCCACATCAGAGTTCAATTTCAAAGCAACCAGCCACATAACCCTAGAAATCTTCAAGAAAAAAATATTTCCCCAAACTCACAGAAACAATTTAATATAGTAAGTGAAATCAGGCATTAGAGTCAGGTGGCATTTAGGTGAATATTGTTCTGATATTTAGTTGAGAATTTTATTCAATTTATTTGTAATTACATTTATTAAAATATGAAATAGAAATAACACTAAATCTTGTCTTGTCTCACTATTTCCAGGATGAAATAAGATCTGGAATGTGCATTGTAAGAGTTGTCATTGAGTGCAGATTTAATGCAAGGTGGCTATTATTAGCAATGAAAGCTCTATCCTGAAATGATAAATACATGCCCAACTTGCATATCTTGTTCCAGGGATCATTACCTTTCCTCTGGGCAGAGATCACTACTACACCTAGAAACGAGGGCCAAGGACCCATCAGCATCTGTGAAAGCACATGGGGTAACAGAAGACAGGGAACAGGAAGCAGGTGCTGACTGATCCACTTAATTCTGATGGATGGCATGTGTCTGGCTTAGAGCTATTTTTAACAGGTCCAGGAAAACTAGCAGATCATACTCTGTAGCCTCTTAAAAGACACTGCCAGTACTTGCCAGTTTTCAAGACCAATGGGAACTCTGTGCAATTGTATTTGTTATTCTTTCTAGCCAAGATTTTGCCTTAATTATAGATGAAATCCCTTCCTATATTAATACCATATCTCATTTCCACTATCAATCTATTATAATGCAAACAGTAAAAATATACCTCTAGCACTAGAATTTTTTACACTCTTGACGTTTCTGCAATACACCAGCAAGGAGAGATATAATATATGTGACCTCATGTGCACACTACATTATTCCAGAAAGGGGATGCAACACTTTTAGGGAAATGAATGTTGGGAAACATAATTCCAGGTTAGCCAACTTACAAACCACAATATTCTCTAATTATATGACAATTAGCATCTCAAATTTAACGTGTCAAGGAGCAGGCATTCGGTGCAGCTTGAGATGCCTGCATTCCATACTGGGATACCTGGGTTCAAGTTTCACTCTTCTTCCAATTTCAGTTTTAGTACATTATTTTTTTTTACAGGCAGAATTAGTGAGAGAGAGAGAGAGAGAAAGAGAGAGAAAGGTCTTCCTTTCCGTTGGTTCACCCCACGAAGTGGCCGCTAAGGCCAGTGTGTTGCAGCCGGCGCACTGTGTCAATCCGAAGCCAGGTGCCAAGTGCAACTTATATAGGTATAATTAATATTTAATAAAAGAAATATACCATCAGAATTGTTTAATGTTAAGGAAAAATGGTATAATAATAGAAGACAATGAATTTGTGAAATGTATTTGGAAGGATAAACGACAATAATCATATAAAACTAAGTGTGCTCATAGTATTTTTTCTAACTTTTCTTGAGAATGTGGGGAATTTGCGAAGCTTCAGTATGAGCTTCATGTGCTCAGAATGTGTTTGCATTCTTCTGTCCGAATGCAATGGAATGATAGAGATTTCAACTTTAAGTGTACTTTGAAATGACCAGGATAGAGGAGTCATCAATATTAAATCTTTCCTTCCTTTTCTTTTACTATTCCTTGGGTCATTTTATGTCCTGGACCATTTAACTCCCACTTTCTATGGTCTCTATCTCTCATCTCAGCTCTCAATAACTTCTCTATTCTGACATTTCACCTCTACTTTCTTCCTATCAAAGCCATTACAAAGCTCACAAATCATGGCCTCTGGTAAGCCATTTATCTTCCATTCTCCAGTTTCATCACCTATAAAATGAAAATACTACCAATCTTTTATGTATTTCACAAATACAGTATGGCATAAGCATAATAATATAGATGGAGAACAATGCAAGATGCGGTGAGACTCTGAAAGAGAAGGAAAGTGAAGGAAGTTAGACCATGAAAGAAGCTGTCACTAATAGAAGAGGCAACTCAAGCAGAATTCTAAAGAAAAAGACCAGGAGCTGACAGTGGGAAGCAGGTGGTGGGGAGATTGACTGCACATAATAGCCTAAGGGAACAGTATGGAAATTAATGGGGCATCCTGTGAAACTGCAAGAGAAGCATAAGTAAATATAATCTTTTTGCTCATCAGGGAGAGTTAAGCACTATGATAAGCTAAATTTGTGTTATTATTTAGATGCATTGGAAATTGGTTAGTAAATGCATGGGTTGGTTTGTTTACAGTAAGGAATTAGAATTAGGTAATGATTGCTGTTGCTGTGTTTGTGCTTAAGAGGAATTGCACTATTATTATGTTAATAGAATAAGACATAAGTGCAAAATTTATTGACATCTCTGTCTCTCATTCTTATCAAAGAAGTAAGAGCATGAGCACGAAATAAAGGCAATTAGAGTCTAGCAACCACTATTTCCAGGAAATTCTTATGCAGGAGTGGAAAGTAAAGGTTGTTAGAGCAGGTCTATGAATGACTCACAACATGTTGTTTCTTGGTGTAAGACTGTGACTTTTGGCTGGCGCTGTGGCTCAATAGGCTAATCTCTGCCTTGCGGCACTGGCACACCGGGTTCTAGTCCCGAGTGAGGTGCCAGATTCTGTCCTGGTTGCCCCTCTTCCAGGCCAGCTCTCTGCTGTGGCCAGGGAGTGCAGTGGAGGATGGCCCAAGTGCTTGGGCCCTGCATCCCATGGGAGACCAGGATAAGCCCCTGGCTCCTGCCATCGGATCAGCGCACTGGCCACAGCAGCCATTGGAGGGTGAACCAACGGCAAAAAAGGAAGACCTTTCTCTCTGTCTCTCTCTCACTGTCCACTCTGCCTGAAAAAAACAAAAAACACTGTGACTTTCATTTCATGCTACTCAAACTATAATTATTTTATGTACTTCTCTCAATAGAATATATCTGAAAAATTCCCAAGGAAGATCACAGAAAGCTGCAAATATTAGAATATGACATGAACATAGCCAATGCAGAGCTTGATTTTATTCTATATTAATGGTTGTATTAATTGTATATTTCTGTATAACAATCCATTCCAGCAGTTAATGGCTTAAGCAAAAATATTAATGTTACTCAATCTAAAATCTGTAAGAATCTCTGTTGCATCAGCTGAAATGGTTAAGTTGGGGGCATAAGTATTCAAGATGGCTTACTCACATGAGTGTCATGTTCATTCTGGCTATCAGGTGGGAGCTCAGACTGTTGGCCATGAGCCTAATTCTTCTTCACATGTTTCTCTGCTAAACAAGCTTACTAGGCATATACAGCACAGTTGCAAAATTTTTAGAGCAATTATCATGAATGAAGTATGAATATTTAGTATATGTCATGAACAACTCTGTAAAGTTTTATAGCATTAATAATAACATTTCTGCCCAGATTCAAGGGAAAGGAATACCTCTTGATGAGAGGAGTATCAACAACATATTTTAAGAAAAAGGGTGAAATAGGAGACTTTAACAGACATTTTTAAAGATGTATTTATTTATTTGAAAGTCACAATTACAGAGAGCGAGATATACACACAAACACACACATAAAGAGAGAGGAAGAGTAAGAGAGAGAGAGAGATCCTCCATCCATCGGTTTACACCCCAGATGGCTGTAATGGCCAAGGATGGGCCAGGTCAAAGCTAGGAGCCAGGGTCCCAAGCACTTGGATCATCTTCTGCTGATTTTCCCAGACCATTAGCAGGGAGCTGGATCAGAAGTGGAGTAGTTGGGACAGGCACTGGTACACATAAGAGGTGCCAGCATCACAAGGAGCAGTTTTACCCACTAAGCTACAACACGGAATTCTTAATAGACATCTTGAATTATAATCTAAGTCAACAAGAGTATGTATCCCTTCATCATGCAGAACATACTCATTCACTTCTCCAGGAAGTAAAATCTCATTGTATATTTGCATCAGCTCAATGTCTAGTCTTATCATCTAAATCAAATTTAGCTATAAATGATATTTGTGCAGTTTCTCAAATACTGCTCATTGAGCACTCTTTCTTCCTTGTGACTTCCCTGATCTATAGTGACAATTTTTCTCATTCTCCAAACATTCAAAATAAAGTGATGGGACAGGTATTGGATAATGGGCAGTAGATACTTGCGTGCAAAATGATGATTAGAAGGAAAGAACATGGAGGCCACAGGCACACATCCACTGTGAAAAACTGGCACATGCAGTTAGTATCTTAAATAGACCTCAGTTCTACTTCCTGGGAATTGTTCTCCCTGGCTTTTTGACAGACTGCACTAACTCTTATTCTGTCCTCTGAGTCTACCTTAAGCCTATTTCCTGACTGTTAATGTTTGTGGTTTTAGGGCCTTTTCTTATTGTATGCTGTTTCTTTCCATTTTTCTCAGAAGCTGATACTTTTTAAAAAATATTTTTGAGAGCTTTTTGTGTTGAAGATATAATTCAGTCCATCAGGAAAAAATAGCTATTTTTTCAAGTTAAACTATCCTCTCACTTGACCTCACCATTAGATTGCTGTGGGCCAATATTCCCCCAATTTTTATAAGCTTCATTGTATACTGGAGAGCACAGCTAAAGCACAGTACTATGATCCTTAGAAGGGTATTTGTCTGCTTGAAAGGTTCTATGAGAAATCATCTTAGATTTCTCTAAGTTCTTAACAGTGGATTTTACTGTACAATTGCTCTTCTGCCTGAAGCCAGTACTTAATTTAAGGATTGTTTGTAGTCTAGAGATTGAGAATGAATAGTATACTTATTTTCAAACTCAGGAACTCCTGGATCTTTCACATTTGAGAGTATATTTTTATCTCATCTTTCCCTCATACTTTATCATAAGTAAGGATAATTCAATGGACACTTTCAATATATCTGCCTAGAAATTGGTTTGACCATTTTGATCATCAACTTCTGTAGTGCATTTTTTATCTTCCCTGTGACTTCAGGTAATAGCATTGTCAAAATTTCCACACTACAAAACATATTGCAATTACAATTTAAAGTTTCCATTTTACCTATCAGAGGTAGCTTCCTCATGGTTCTATAGCCCTCTAGTAACACTTTGTCAAGCCCCCTCTACTTCTTTATATGGTTTGTCTCAAAACCAGTAATGATTTTCTAGGGCTTTGACAGCCATAGCCCATTTTCAAATACCAAAATCTGTGTAATAATCTGTTTTTGTGTAAAGAAAAATCAATCCCCAAGCTAAATAACCTAAAGAAATTATAAATATTTACTTTGATCATCACTCTTCAATCAAAGCAGAGCTTAATAATGATGGAGAAAATCCTATGCCTGTTCCAACTGTCAAGATATCTCATCATTTTTCACACTGGATTTGCTACCAGAAGACATGTCATGAAAACCATTGCTAAGTGAAAGTCAAAAAGGGAAAGAAAAACTCATATCAATATTATTTTCATTGAACACATAGATTTGGTCAAGTCGGTCACTATTGTCTAGCTGATCTACAAACGTGCTTGGATCAACAGAAGAATCACCAAGAAGTTTAAGCAGGCTGCTGAGATGGGAAAGGGCTCCTTCAAATATACTTATGTCTTCAATAAACTGAGCTTGAGTATGCTATGACCATCAACACCTCCCTGTGGAAATATGAGACCAGTGATCATTACGTGGTTATTATTGATGCCCTAGGACAAAGAGACTATCAAATTTATGATTATAGGCACATCTCAGGCTGACTGTGCTGTCCTGATGGTTTCTGTCGGTTCCACTGAATTTTAAGCTGACATATCCAAGAATAGGCAGACCCATGAGCATTCCCTTCCGGCTTACACATTGAATGTGAAACAGCTAACTGTTGGTGTTACAAAATGGAGATTCCACTGAGCCACCATATACCCAGAAGAGATGTGAGAAAATCATTAACGGAGTCAGCACCTGCATTAAGAAAATTGGCTACAATCCTGACAATCACATTTGTACCAATTTCTGGTTGGAATGGGAGCAATACACTGGAGCCAAGTGCTAATATGCCTTGGTTTGAGGGATGGAAATTCACCCATAAAGATGACAATTTCAGTGGAACCAAATGGCTTGAAGCCCTGGATTGCATCCTATCACCAATTCATCCAACTGACAAGCCTTATGTCTGCTCCTTCAGAATGTCGACAAAATTGGTGGCTTTGATACTGTCCCAGTGGTCAAAATGTAGACTGGTGTTCTCAAACATGGCATGGTTGTAACCTTACTCCAGACAATGTCACAACTAATGTATAGTCTGCTGAAATGCAGCATGAGGCTTTGAGTGAAGCTCTCTCTGGGGTCAACGTGGGCTTCAATGTCAAGAATGTGTCTGTCAAAGATGTCCAACATGGCAACCTTGAAGATAACAGGAAAAATGAGCCACCAGTGGAAGCAGTTGGCTTCCCTGCTCAGGTGATTTTCCTGAATCATTCAGGCCAAGTCAGCACTGGCTATCCTCCTGCACTGGAGTGTCAGACTGCTCACATTGTTTGCAAATTTGCTGAGCTGAAGAGAAAGATTGATTGCTGTTCTGGTAAAAAGATGAAAGATGACTCTAAATTTTTAAAATCTGTTGATGCTGCTATCGTTGATATGGTTCTTGGCAAGCCCATGTGTGTTGAGAATCTCTCTGACTCTCCTTTTCTGGGTCATTTTCTGTTCATGAAATGAGACAGACAATTGATATGGGTGCCATCAAAGCAGTAGACAGAAAGTCTATTGGAACTGGTCATATTAGCAAGTATGCACAGGAAGATCAGAAAGCTAATTAAATAGTATCTTTACAACTTGCCCCTCCAGTCTTAAACAACAATAGAAGAAGAGTCTTAGAACTCTTGGTATCAATTGGCCACTAAAGTTTCATTGTAAAAGGCTAGTTAATGATAAAATACTTTTTAATTTACTGTATATGGATGAAATGGTCATTTTTCCATTCAATTATTATTTATCATCATTGTTTTATATTCCCACTACACTAGGGTTTCTTTACTTTGTATTTGTTAAACTTTGTATTTTGTGAAATGTTAAGCTTTTTTATTTTAATCTAAGTTTAAAATATGTTTTCACAGAAAGAAGTAAAAGAAATAATGGAAGGAAGGAAGGAAGGAAGGAAGGAAGGAAGGAAGGAAGGAAGACAGAGAGAAAGAGAGAGAGAGAGGGGAGAGAAAGAGGGAGGGAGGAAGGAAGGACCATGAGAGTGAGGGGGGGAGAAAGGGAGAAAGAGAATATCATTAGGTTCTTAGACTTGTAGCTACAAAGCATATTAAATCTGTTAAAAAGCTAATTAATATTAAAATAAAAATAAAAGAAGATGAAATGAAATGTGCCCAATGCCATGGAGAGTTAAATAATACACAGAGTGCATACAACAGGGTGGAGAAAAATGCAATTTTTGTATAAAGACTGTGTGGAATTTGAATTCAATATTTTATGCTTCCTATTTTTATGTGGTATTGTTGCATACTTCCAAATCACAAATTGCTATTTTCCTGAACTTGCCAAGCTGTCATAGAAAAGGGACACTGCAGCACCATGCCATTTCTATAAAATCTAATTTTACATTTTCACAATCAACTTGCTACTCATATATTATGTGATTTGTGATTTTGACAGATAATTTTGATAATATTGTGGCATGAGTTTTGCCAATATAAAGCTTATATGCTTTTGTCAATAATGAAAAATTAAATTGGTTTCGTCACATCAATATTTTGACAGATATCTCATTTTTTCAGATGTCGTTAAACATCTTCTATTTAATTACATTGTTTGATTTTGGTTATATTTTGCATGTGAGTTGGTTGAATGCAGTACAATGTAATGTATTCTATGTGTCGCTCCCCCTCTTCATGGAGGAACGACACTAAGTCCTGCCTAGGCTTCATATCCGAGTCACGGCACCATTATGTCGCTCCCCCTCTTCGTGGAGGAGCAACACAGGACCCTGCGCTGTTCTTTCGTCTGCTCGGCCCTCCCCGGGTTTGCTGCAGGTTCTTCCCGGGTTGGCTACTATCCCTTCCACCTCTGTGGAAGGGCAGTTCCCCCTGGCCGCATTCCCCACTTCCGCAGGGGAGCGGCACACCGCCGGCCGGTTCTCTCGGGGGCTGCACGGGTTCCCTTAGATGTTCCCCATAGATGTTCCCGGTGCATGCCGTCTCTCTCCTCCTTTATAGTCCTCCTCCGCCAATCCTAACTCGGCTGCCCACACGCCGAGTATGCTGCTCTCCAATCAGGAGCAAGTCCTACAGTTAATTGGTTGAACTGGAGGCAGCTGTGCGGAAGCTGTTTACTTCTCTCCCAGCGCCATATTGTGGGAGAGCAGATGCATAGAATAAGTCTTAATTCCAGTAACTTAGTCCAGTCCGGATTGCTCCCCACACTATGGATTCCAAAAATATTGCTAATGTGTGAAAAATGTTATAACTAGTCTAAATTTTTGTAATATTTAGTCTTTAATCTTATAAGATGAAAGGATCTCTCAGTGGAAGTCCTGCATCTTATAGTCGAAGTGCTGAAATAAATTGCCAACCAAGATTATTGTATCTATAAAACTCTCTTTCAACAATGAATGAGAGGGGCCAGCGCCGTGGCGCACTAGGTTAATCCTCCGCCTGCGGCACCAGCATCCCATATGGGCGCTGGGTTCTAGTCCCGGTTGCTCCTCTTCCAGTCCAGCTCTCTGCTGTGGCCTAGGATAACAATGGAAGATGGCCCAAGTTCTTGGGCCCCTGCACCCGCATGGGAGACCCGGAGGAAGCTCCTGGCTCCTGGCTTCAGATTGGCGCAGTTCCGGCCGTATTTTGGGAGTGAACAAACGGAAGGAAGACCTTTCTCTGTCTCTCTCTCTCACTGTCTGTAACTCTACCTGTCAAATAAACAAATAAAAATCTTTAAAAAATTAATGAGAAATTCAGACCTTCTCAGAGAAACAAAAACTGAGTTCAATACCACCAGAGCTGCCATACAAGTCACTTTTGTGCCATATATAAGGGTAAGATACTAAAGGGTATCCTTCAAATTGAAACAAAAGGACAAAAAACAGCAACAAAACCATATGAAAATATAAATACCATGGTAAAGTCATATATACTGAAAATAATTAAATCTGGCTGGTGCCATGGCTCACTAGGCTAACCTCTGCCTTGCTGTGCTGGCACCCCAGGTTCTAGTCCCGGTCGGGGTGCCAGATTCTATCCCGGTTGCCCCTCTTCCAGGCCAGCTCTCTGCTATGGCCAGGGAGTGCAGTGGAGGATGGCCCAAGTGCTTGGGCCCTGCACTCCATGGGAGACCAGGATAAGTACCTGGCTCCTGCCATCAGATCAGCGCAGTGTGCTGGCCGCAGTGCGCCTGCCGCAACGGCCATTGGAGGGTGAACCAACGGCAAAGGAAGACTTTTCTCCCTGTCTCTCTCTCTCACTGTCCACTCTGCCTGTCCAAAAAAAAATTAAATCCTAAAACATTGTGTTGTAGGTGCATGAATAACTTAAAATCTGGCATAGAATTTAAAAAATAGAATCATAATAAACAACTGAATCTATGCTAACAGAGACACATTATAAAAAGTAATTTGGGGGCCAGTGTTGTGGCATAGTAAGCTTAGCCTCTGCTGGAGGAGCCAACAATCCATAGAAGCCCCAGTTTATGTCCTGACTGAAAGACATGTGCAGCAGGGGAGCCAATCAGCGAAAAGGTCACGCAGGCATGGGTGGACCACGCACAGGGGCATCTTAAGCAAAGTATAGGGATCAAGCACTGTCCATGTGTCCAGAACCAAAGTGAACCTATCCCTGCATTATGTAGCTTAGCCACAGTAGGCACACCCCTCAAACATCTGCCAGGTGCCATATTGTAATGGAGATTTTAGGCAATGTCCAGCACCCCTGAACATACATGGCAGACCCAGAAAAAGCTCCTGGATCCTGGCTTCAGTTTAGCCCACTTCTGGCCATTGTGGCTATCGGGATAGTGAACCAGTGGATGGAAGACCTTTCTCTCTGTCTCTCCCAGTCTCGGTCTGTAACTCTACTTTTCAAATAAACAAATAAAATTTTAAGAAAAGTAATTTGTGTAGTGAATAACATAAGAACGGAGAGACTAGAGATATAAAGATATCTTTTATATATGATTGAAATTATACTCAATTTTAAATCAATTTTATAGCTTCAATATATAATTTAAAATGCAATAATAACCACAAAGCTAATATCTATAGAATGTACACAAAGACAAATGAGAAATGAGTCAAAAATGCCTCTGCAAAAAATTCAACGAGACAGAAAAACAAATATTATAGGACTCGGCTTATGAAGCATCTAGAATATACAACTTCATATATACAGCAAGTATATATGATGGGTTATCAAGGGTTGGGGGAAGGAAGAGTAGAGAGTTACTGCTTTCTGGTGCAAGTTTCTGGGGGTAAGGAAATGTTCTAGAACTACTTTATGCTGAAAGTTATACAACATGGTGAAGGCGATTAATGCCACTTAGTTGTATCCTTAGAAGTGATTGAAACAGCAAGTTTTATATTTTACCATATTTTTAAAAAAAATAGTTATATCAGTAAGCCAAAAGCCAACTGGCTACACACTGTAGGTAGATCAAGTGCAAGTGATACATAAGTTGTATCTCAGTGAAGATTTTCTTTTCTTGGAAAAAAAATAAAACATTAGAAACAAAGGAGATGTTTTCAGGAATTTTGTGTGTATATCTGTACGTGTGTGTGTGTGTGTGTGTGTGTGTGTGTAAGTGGCAATTTTAACGTATTAGCTTTCAAAAAAATATATTTCGAGGGATTGATGTTGTGGCATACTTGGCTAAGCCTCAGCCTGCAGTGCCTGCATCCCATATAGGCACCAGTTCAAGTCCTGGCTGTTCCTCATCTGATCCAGCTCTCTGCTATGGCCTGGGAAAGTAGTAGAAGATAGCCCAAGTGCTTGGGTCCTTGTACCCATTGGGGAGAGCCTGAAGAAGCTCCTAGCTCCTGGGTTTAGATGGAATCCAGCTCTAACTGTTGTGGCCATTTGGGGAGTGAACAAGCAGATGGAAATCTCTCTCTGTCTTTACCTCTCTCTATCTATAACTCTACCTCTCAAATAAATACATCTTTAAAACAATAAAATAAAATCAGCACTTTTTAATAAAAAACACTACTTAATAGTAACAAAAAACAGTAACAATTCTAATACTCATTAAAGCAAAGTTTAAAGATAAACCTTTATCTTCTAGTATTGGTAAATGCTAAATCTACAACACAGATTCTTGGGCAGAGTTCAAAACATAGGTCTTTCTGATGGGCAGAGACTGCTGAAATTTTAAAATTTTGAGATAATATTTTTTATTGATAAGGATTCAGTTTTCCACCAATTTGTTGTTCCAAATATCTATTAAAAACTGTAAAGGAATCTTAGTTGTAGTACTGTTGGCTAGAACAGAAAAAGCCAATGAACTTTATGGAAATGTAGTCTGGTTTAGAAAGCCAAAACTTGCAATACTAAAAGATATGTGTTGCATACAAAATTTTGTAACTATAGCAAGGTTGAAAACTTTTATTGGATTTTGAAAAAAAGATATTTTACCTACATGGCTGGAAAATTAATATTGGATATTCGCTGTTGAACTTGGCAGGAGTTGCAAGGCCCAAATCCTCACCATATGAGCCTCCCCACAGGCTACATGTGCTTATTCAGGCATGGGGAATCAGTTCAAAAATCAGACATTCCAAGAGCATCAGACATATTCTTATCTGTTTTATTACCTATAATGTCACCTCCACTGGTCTCTCCGTATTTAAAGAGGAAGAACATAGACTCCCACCTTTCAATGATAGATGTAGCAAGTTACGTCAAAGCAGCAGATTACTGCTTGGGAGACTCTCTTTGGAAAATAAAAAGTGTCTAACTGGGAAGATATTGAATGGCCTTGAGGTAGGTAATAATGTGATCTGATTTTTGTTGAAACAGTTCACTCTGGCTATTATGTGGATGATTGATAAATGTGTGGCAAGATTAAATATGGAGACTGTTAACTGGTTTATTGCTATAGTTTAGGAAATAGATAATGTTAATTTACATAAGAAGAAGCAGAAATGGATAACAGTAAAATATGTTCTGGAAGTATAATTAATGAAAATAGACTGTGTGTAGTCATTGAAAGAAAGGAAAGAATCAAAAAAAGACTTATAAATTTTCCATGTTAAAAATTGTGTGATTTGTAATTTATTTGCTGAGCTGAGTATGACAAGAGGAGGAATAATTTTCATGTACTATTTTACAGGAAGAAGAAATCCAAGAGCTCAAATATTCATATGTTAGTTTAGTTCCTTATTAAATATTTAAGTGGAGATGTGAGATGGGTCATTACATATGTATATCCAAATCCAGAGAGTCCAGAGGAGACATCAGAGGTAGAAGTGAGAAATTGTGGAGTAAAGAAGGCCATTTGCATGTCAATATCATGTGTAAATGAGATAAAGCGATTTATATAATACAGCTAGAAATGATGGGCAGCTCAGGATCTTGGAACATTCTAACATTAGGATATTAGACACAGAAATAGGAACCAAGGGAAGAGAATGAGAACTAACAATAAAGACAGGGAAAATCCAAAATGCTTCTTATTATATCAGCAAAGACAAATGTCTCGTATTTTATGATTATGTGATAAAAGCACCACAAAACTTGGAATTGCTCTGAAATGGCACCCTGAGCATGGACCTATTCTTCGATGCTCAAAGTATCAGCTGGAGCAGCTTGAAGGCAAGAAGCTGAAATCATTCAAAAGCTTCTGTCATCATTTGACTTTGTGATACCTGTGCTGTAAAGACTAACAGACCGCTTTGAGCTGAGCCAGCTAGTGTTTCTTAGAGCATCCTCCTCTTTTGTTAGGTAGTGTCTTCCTGTAATCATGCCAGGATGAGGGTATTTGATATCTGGAATTTTTATATTCACGGAGCTCAGGGCTCTGAAGTTGTGTGTCCCACGAGCAGGAATTACAAATTTTTATTAGCTTCAAAAGCCAGGAAACACTAAATTCACCACATGTGTTTGTCAATACAGCTTTAAAAATCTACAGAAGTCAAGAGGCTGAATCCAAGCCATGATCACTCAGTGCAGGAAGCCTAGAACCCATATCTCAGTGTCACTTTATTAGACGAACATGTGGGATATATTGAGGCTGTCATCTTTGGAAAATATAATCTGTCATAGATAAATAAAGCCTATCAATTAGAGTCAGCAATTTTGAATTCCATTAAGATATCTAGTAATTGAACCTATTACAGTGAGCGCTGAAAGGTCACTGTTAACCCTGACATGAGCAATATTAGGGGATGAAAATAAGATTTAGGAAGACTCAAAAGGAAAGGGTAATGAGAACATGAGAGCAGTGACCACAGATGATGTTTCAGGAAGTCTTCACTTGAAGGGAACTAATAAAAATAGTAGAAGCTGTAAGGTATATGAGTTCGAGGAAAGTTGCATTTAGAGATAGGAGATAAATGAGTGCTAATGGAAATAGTTTAGGCAACAAATACTGATGATGTTAAGGGAAAAAGGAAAGATTGTAGGCATGAATTATTTGAGAAGTGAGTCATAAGTTCAGGTATAGTTGAAGAAATTAGATTTTTATTAGGATAGTGAATGCTTTTGGTAGCCTCCTGAGGGATGTAAGAGAATGTGAATGAAAATGCACTATTCACTAAAACCAAAATTAGTGTTTTTTGTGAATGCAGTAGGGAAAAATGTAGCCCAAGAAATTAGCAACATCATCTTTTAAAATGTATTTATTTACTTGAAAGGCAGAGTTACAGAAAGAGGGAGAGGTAGACACACACACACACATACACGCACACACAAGGTTAAGAGAGAGAAATCTTCCATTTGCAAATCATTCTCCAAATGGCAGCAACTGCCAGGGCTGGGTCAAGTTGAAGGCCAGAGCCAGGAACTCCATCCTCCTTTCTCACATGTAGTATGTAGGGGCCCAAGCAATATCTTACATATATATATATATATATATATATATATATATATATATATCACAATAAGATTTTAGCAATATTTCATGGTAACTTTGCTATAAGTTATTAGATTCTAAGAGAAAGAACAACTTTAAGAAAATAAAAAATTTGTAACTATAAATGATTTATATTTTAGCATCATGGGCAATATTTCTTCAAGTGTTTATTTATTTGCAAGGCTTCAAGACAGAGAATGAGAGGCAGACAGACTGAGAAAGTTCTTATCTACTCCTTCACTCCCCAAGTCCCCACAACAGCTAAGGTTAGGGCAGGATCAAAGGTGGGAGCCCGGAATGCAATGCAGGTCTCATGTGTTGACAAAGATCAAAACACTTGACACAAGTACCAATGATGTTCAAAAATAGGAGATGGTAGGTTGAGGTTATCCACCATCTAAGTCTGGGTTAGGCACTGGGATATCCCTGATAACAAGCTAATTTTTAAGTTTGTTTCAATTTTTATGAGAGAGAGTGAGAGAGAGAGAGAGAATGCCCATCTGCTGTTCTACTCATCAAATGCCTACAATGACCTGGTATGAGCCAGACTAAAACTGGAAGTCAAGAAGTCAATTCAGGAGCTGGTGCTGTGGCACAGGAGGTTAAGCCTCCCCTGCCACACATGCATCTCATATGGGGGCCAGTTTGAGTCCTGGCTGCTTCACTTCTGATCCAGCTGCCTGCTAGTGGCCTGGAAAAGCAGCAGAAGACAGAACCAAGTGCTTGGGCCTTACACCTATGTGGGAGACCTGGTAGAACTTCCTGGATCCTGATTTCATATCAGCCCAGCTCTAGTCATTGCAGCCATGTGGGGAATGAACCAGCAGTTAGAAGACCTTTCTCTCTGTCTCTCCCTCTCTCTGTCTGTAACTCTACCTCTCCAGTAATGGGTGACAGGGATCCCATTACTTGCAGGAAGCTGGAGTAAGGAGCTGGAGCCAGGAATCAAAGCCAGGTACTCTGATGTGGGACAAAAGGGGGTTTAATCACTAGACTAAAGGCCTGTTCCCAGATTTTTACAATATTATTTTGTAATAGTCCTGTGGTTTGTGTGTTAACTTTTAAAGTCCATCATTCAGGTTTTTTTAATATTTTATTTATTTATTTTAGAGGTAGAGTTACATACAGTGAGAAGGAGAGAAAGAGAGAAGTCTTCCATCTGCTGGTTCACTCCCTAAAAGGCCTCAATGGCCAGAGCTAGGCCTATCCAAAGCCAGGAGCCAGGAGCTTCTTCCGCTCTCCCACATGAAAGCAGGGGCCCAAAGAATTGGGCCATCTTCTTACTGCTTCAGAAGGCTACAGCAGACAGCTCAATTGGAAGAGGAGCAGCGGAACTAGAATTGGCTTCCATATCAGATGCTGGCGCCGCAAGGAGGAAAATTACCTACTGCACCACAGTGTTGGCCCCACCGTTGGGTTTTTAAGCCTCATAATAAAACTAGAAAAACTCATGTCTTGTTTTTGTTTTTGTATTTTATTGGTTTACTTTAAAATCCTGAAAATCAGTAGCAGAAACATAATATGTGCATTGTAGCAACACAGTTTCAATTTCTATAATGATGCATTCACTTTGTTGGCTATGTACAGTGATATAAATACCTGAAATCCATTAAATAATTTTATGCTAAATATATGTAATAGGTAGAATTTCTGCCACAATTTATAAAAACACCAAAATGTCAGCTAAAATGGAACAGCTAATATTTTGATGCAAAGTCCATGATCTTAACTACTGATCTGAAATGTCTCTTTGATAGTAATTAAGTTATTTATTATAATAGTTAAGAAAGTGATGCTGAGAATTTTGTAGCTGGGTGATAATTAAACAGATGAATCTAATTCTACAAATACAATGCTTATTTCGAGCTAAAAGACAGTAATTCAGAGGAAATTAGATTTCAAGTGGGCTAGTGCCTCCAGAACACAGGAAGAGTGGAAGAAGATGAGACTGAATAATCACTTTTCTGAACTGAAACTATGAAATACAATCTATTCCATGTTATTCATGGTGTATGACCAATTAAAACTTGATTATCAAACAAAATAACAAAATCATCCTTTTTATAATTAATCAGAAATAATAATACATTTAATCCTTACTTCTAACAGGATCTAAAATTAACCTCAATTTATGAGTTAAAACATAAATATATAATTGTATTAGTCAGGATTCTTCAGAGGCCACAGATAAAATGATATACAGAAGCAAATACACACACATGGATGTATTTCAAAAACTCAATAGAAAATGCATATTATATTGGGGCTGGTGCCATGGCTCACTTGGTTAATCCTCGCCTATGGCACCAGCATCCCATATGAGAGCCAGGTTCTAGTCCCAGTTGCTCCTCTTCCAGTCCAGTTCTCTGCTGTGGCCCAAGAAGGCAGTGGAGGATGGCCCAAGTGCTTGGGTCCCTGTACACGCATGGGAAACCAGGAGGAAGTACCTGGATCCTGGCTTTGGATCGGCATAGTTCTGACCGTTGTGGCCTTTTGGGGTGTAAACCAACGGAAGGAAGACCTTTCTCTCTGTCTCTCTCTCACTGTCTAACTCTATCTGTCAAATAAATAAAAAAGAAGAAAAAGAAAATGCATGTTATAAAAACTATAAATTTTAATTTTTGGTACCAAGACCAATATCTATTTCAAGAAATATTATTCATTTATTTGAGAGGTGGACAGAAAAACAGAAAGAGCTCCATGTCCTAAATAGCCTACTCCTCAAATGCCCACAAAGACTGATGCTGGGCCAGAGTTGGGCCACAGCCATAGGCTGGAACCAAAAACTAAATCCAGGTCTCCCACATGAGTGACAGGAACTCATCCACTTCAGTCATCACTGCTGCCTTCCAAGGTCTGCATTAACAGGAAGCTGGAGAAAGGATCTGGAGGCAGTTTTCAAACCCAGGCATTCCAACAATGAGACAAGAACATCTCAACCATTGTCTTAACTGCTAAGCTAAATGACCCATATTTTAATTTCATTTTCCCTGAATATGATGAAGTTCCTTCACATGTGCATGCAGGCAAGCACAGACGTGTGTGTGTGTGTGTGTGTGTGTGTTAACAAGGAATTGACTCTAGCAATTAACAGAGATGTCCCAAGATTTGTATTCAGCTTGCTGGGAAACCAGAAGAGCCAGTGTGTACTTCTAGCCTGAATCCAATGGCTTGTGATCCAGGGAATTTGGTGGTGCCAGGTCCAGTCAGGCTCTAAACCCAAGAAAGACAAGTTTTAAAGACACAACAAAACTCGAAGATTCTATCAGCAGGAACAGGCAGCAAGAGTTTTCTCCTACCAAGCCCTTTCATTTTATTCACATCTTCAACTGACTGAATGACACTCACCCACAGTAGAGGAGGCATCTGTTTTGTTTTTAGAAAACTTTTACTTAATAAATATAATTTTTTTATTGTAAACATGCTATGTTACTTTTAATTTTGCTTCTAGTCTGTAACTTTTTTTTCCTTTGGTCAAAGTTTTTTTTTTTATCTTTTATTTAATGAATATAAATTACCAAAGTACGACTTATGGATTACAATAGCTTCCCGCCCATGCCGTCCCTCCCACCCACAACCCTCCCCTTTCCCACTCCCTCTCCCCTTCCATTCACATCAAGATTCATTTTCGATTATCTTAATATACAGAAGATCAGCTTAGTATACATTAAGTAAGGATTTCAACAGTTTGCTCCCACACAGAAACATAAAGTGAAAAATTATAGATGATTTTTTAAATGATGATGAAATCAGATTAGACCTATTGTCATGTTTAATCCCAGTGAGAGTCAAGTTGGGAATTGATCATTTTTTTTTTTTTACAGAAGATCAGTTTAGTATACATTAAGTAAAGATTTCAACAGTTTGCATCCCCATAGAAACACAGAGTAAAAAATACTGTTTGAGTACTCGTTATACCATTAAATCTCAATGTACAGCACATTTAGGACAGAGATCCTACATGAGGAGTAAGTGCACAGTGACTCCTGTTGTTGACTTTACAAATTGACACTCCTGTTTATGGCATCAGTAATCTCCCTATGCACCAGTTATGAGTTTCCAAGGCTATGGAAGCCCCTTGAGTTCTCCGACTCTTATCTTGTTTAGACAAGGTCATAGTCAAAGTGGAGGTTCTCTCCTCCCTTCAGAGAAAGGTACCTCCTTCTTTGATGACCTGTTCTTTCCACTGGGATATCATTCACAGAGATCTTTTGCCAGAGTGTCTTGGCTTTCCATGCCTGAAATACTTTCATGGGCTTTACAGCCAGAACCAAGTGCCTTTAGGGCTGATTCTGAGGCCAGAGTGCTATTTAGGACATCTGCCATTCTATGAGTCTGCTGAGTATCTCACTTCCCATGTTGGATCACTCTCCCCTTTATTTAATCTATCGGTTAGTGTTAGCAGGTACTAGACTTGTTTATGTGCTCCCTTTGACTCTTAGTCCTTTCATTATGATCAATTGTGAACTGAAATTGATCACTTGGAATAGTGAGATGGCATTGGTACATGCCACCTTGATGGGATTGAATTGGAATCCCCTGGTATGCTTCTAACTCTACCATTTGGGGCAAGTCAGCTTGAGCATGTCCCAAATTATACATCTCTTCCCTCTCTTATTCCCACTCTTATGTTTAACAGGGATCACATTTCAGTTAATTTTCAACACTTAAGAATAACTGTGTGATAATTACAGAATTAAACCAGTCATATTAAGTAGAACAGACAAAAAAAAACTACTAAGAGGGATAATGTATTAAGTTGTTCATTAACAGTCAGGGCTATGCGGATCAAGTCACCATTTCTCATAGTGTCCATTTCACTTCAACAGGTTTCCTTTTTGGTGTTCAGTCAGTTGTCACTGATCAGGGAGAACATATGGTATTTGTCCCTTTGGGACTGGCTTATTTCACTCAGCATGATGTGTTCCAGATTCCTCCATTTTGGTGCAAATGACTGGATTTCGTTGTTTCTTACTGCAGTATAGTATTCTAAAGAGTACATATCCCATAATTTCTTTATCCAGTCTACCGTTGATGGGCATTTAGGTTGGTTCCTGGTCTTGGCTACTGGGAATTGTGCTGCAATAAACATTAGGGTACAGACCGCTTTTTTGTTTGTCAATTTAAAATCCTTTGGGTAAATTCCAAGGAGTGGGATGGCTGGGTCAAACGGTAGGGTTATCTTCAGGTTTCTGAGGAATCTCCAAGCTGACTTTCATAGTGGCTTGACCAGTTTGCATTCCCACCAACAGTGGGTTAGTGTCCCTTTTTCCCCACATCCTCGCCAGCATCTGTTGTTGGTAGATTTCTGTATGTGAGCCATTCTGACCGGGGTGAGGTGAAACCTCATTGTGGTTTTGCTTTGCATTTCCCTGATTGCTAGTGACCTTGAACATTTTTTCATGTGCCTGTTGGCCATTTGGATTTCCTCTTTTGAAAAATGTCTATTGAGGTCCTTGGCCCATCTCTTAAGTGGGTTGTTGGTTTTGTTTTTGTGGTTTTCTTGATCTCTTTGTAGATTCTGGTTATTAACCCTTTATCTGTTGCATAGTTTGCAAATATTTTTTTCCCATTCTGTCGGTTGTCTCTTCACTTTCCTGACTGTTTCTTTTGCAGTACAGAAACTTCTCAATTTGATGCAATCCCAATAGTTGATTTTGGTTTGACTGCCTGTGCCTCCCGGGTCTTTTCCAGAAATTCTTTGCCTGTGCCAATATCTTGAAGGGTTTCTCCAATGTTCTCTAATAACTTAATGGTGTCAGGACGTAGATAATAAATATAAATTTTGAAAGTACAACTTTTGGATTATAGCGGTTTTTCTCCCCATAGCCACACTCCCACGTGCAAGCATCCCATCTCCTACTTCCTCTCCCATCCCATTCTTCATCAAGATTCATTTTTAATTATCTTTATATACAGAAGATCAATTTAGTATATACTAAGTAAACATTTCAACAGATTGCAACCACATAGACACACAAAGTATAAAGTACTATTTGAATACTGGTTTCACAGTTAATTCGCCTTGTGTAACACATTAAGGGCAGAGATCCTACATGGGGAGTAAGTGCACAGTGACTACCATTGTTGATTTAACAATTGACACTCTAATTTATGATATAGGTAATCACCTTAGGCTCTTGTCATGAGCTGCCAAGGCTATGGAAGCCTCTTGAGTTCACAAACTCCTATCTTATTTAGGCAAAGCCATAATCAAAGTGGCAGTTCTCTCCTCCCTTCAGAGCAAGGTACCTCCATCTTTAATGGCCCCTTCTTTCCACTGGGATCTCACGCACAGAGATCTTTCATTTAGGTCTTTTTTTTGCCAGAGTGTCTTGGCTTTCCATGCCTGAGAAACACTCATGGGCTTTTTAGCCAGATAAGAAAGTCTTAAGGACTGATTCTGAGGCCAGAGTGCTGTTCAGGGCATTTGCCATTCTATGAGTCTGCTGTGTATCCTGCTTCCCATGTTGGGTAGTTCTCTCCTGTTTAATTATATCAATTATTATTATTAGCAGACACTGGTATTATTTATGTGATCCTTTGACACTTAATCCTGTCTTTATGATCAATTATGAACTGAAACTGATCACTTTGACTAGTAACATGGCATTGGAACATGCCAACTTTGGAGTCCCATGGCACGTTTCTAGTTCTGCCATTAGGGGTAAGTCCTAGTGAGTGTGTGCCAAATTGTACATAAATTCCCTCTCTTATTCCCACTCTTATTTTTAACAGGGATCACTTTTCAGTTAACTTTAGACACCTAAGAATAATTGTGTGTTAATTAAAGAGTTCAACCAATGGTATTAAGTAGAAAAAGAAAATACTAAAAAGAATGAAATAGTGGGGCAAGTGCTGTGGTGCAGTGGGTTAAAGCCCTGGCCTGAACCGCCGGCATCCCATATGGGCGCTGGTTCTAGTCCTAGCTGCTCCTCTTTCGATCTGCTACAGCTCTCTGCTATTGCCTGAAATAACAGTAGAAGATGGCCCAAGTTTTTGAGCTCCTGCACCTACGTGGGAGATCTGGAAGAAGCTCCTGGCTCCTGGCTTTGGATTGATGCAGTTCTGGCCATCGCAGCCATTTGGGGAGTGAACCAGCGTATAGAAGACCTTTCTCTGTGTCTCTCCCTCTCACTGTCTGTAACTCTATCTCTCAAATACACAAGTAAAAAATTTAAAAAAAAGAAAAAAAAAAAACCTGCTGAGAACCATTTTGTACAAGGCATCTCGTACACAAACGACTATACTTCTATTGGTTAAATAACTAGGAGTGAAATTGCTAGATCATACCAACATATTTGTTTCTTTAAAAAGGAAGTATAAAACTGGGGTGAGTGGCAGAGCGGCTAAGGTCCTACTTGGGTACCTACATCCCCTAACAAAGCGCCTGCTTTGAATTCAGGTTCTGCTTCTCTTTTGAATTCATGCCTCAGGAGTTAGCAGATCATGACTCAAGTAAGTGGGTTCCTGCCACGTGGATGGGAGGCATGAATTGAATTTCAGGCTTCCATCTTCCATCTGGCCCAACACTGACTCATCTGGGCATTTGGGTATTGAACCAGAGAATGGAAGATATCTTGATTGCTCGCTCTCTCTCTCTCTCTCTCTCCCTTTTAAATACAATAAAAACAAATTTTAAAAATATCTAGTCCCGGTTGGGGCGCCGGATTCTGTCTCGGTTGTGCCTCTTCCAGTCCAGCTCTCTGCTGTGGCCCAGGAGTGCAGTGGAGGATGGCCCAAGTGCTTGGGCCCTGCACCCCATGGGAGACCAGCAGGAAGTACCTGGCTCCTGGCTTCGGACTGGCACAGCACGCTGG
The DNA here is from genome assembly GCF_964237555.1 of Oryctolagus cuniculus. Classification (NCBI taxonomy): domain Eukaryota; kingdom Metazoa; phylum Chordata; class Mammalia; order Lagomorpha; family Leporidae; genus Oryctolagus; species Oryctolagus cuniculus. Next base: position 115,092,121 of record NC_091435.1, read on the forward strand.
CAGTGGCAGCCACTTGGGGGGGTGAACCAACGGCAAAGGAAGACCTTTCTCTCTGTCTCTCTGTCTAACTCTGCCTGTCATATATATATATATATATATATATATATATAAGTTTTAAAAAAGAAATACAAATAACAAAGTAGTTGATCAACTTAATAGTTACAGACATTCCAAATCCTCATCAAAATTTGATGTCAACATATTTAATGCTAGCCATTCAACTGACTGTGAAATGGTATCTGCTTGTAGTTAAATAATTTGATTATATTTGTGATTTGTAAAATAAAAAAAAAAAAAACACAGAATTTGTTGTCCCTGGGGAAAATCTCTCTTATTATAGTTGTGAGGATTTTTTTTATCATAAATAACATGTATCATGGAAACTTAAAGACCATATATAAAAATGTTTGGCCATGAATTCACAGATAACTTATAATAATAATATAATTATAACAATAATTTATTTTTATTCCCTTTCTTCCTTGCTGCTTCATAACTATCTTTTTTCATTCTTTTCTTGTAGATTTTGTTCTAAATCTTATTTTTGCTCACCTCCATTACTAGAAAAATACATTTTAAAATACATAGTATCATGATTTAAAAGCAAATACTTGTATAGTATTTCTCTTAAAATTTAATTAGCACATCTTTCCTGATTTAATGAGTTTTCTCATTTAAAAAAGTAAATGGAAATAAATTTGAAAACAAAAATAGTACAATTAAGTCAGAATTCTGGTAAGTAAGAGTATGAAAATTATCTAAATTATGAATTTAGAGTTATATATTATCTAAACTTTATATTATCTTTATATTAGTTTTAGTCTCTGAGATGTTAGGCCAGGGTTTCCATAAAAATTGCTTGCTGGTTAGAATCAAACAATTCAGATCTTGTTACCTACTTTAAAATCAAACAGATATCAGGATCCTTCCCTACAGTGATATAAAATTAAGAGGGACTTTGATTTTTTTTTAAATTTATTTTATTTATTTGAAAGAGTTACACAGAGAAAGGAGAGGCAGAGAGAGAGGTCTTCTATCCGCCGGTTCACTCCCCAGATGGCTGCAATGGCCGGAGCTGTGCTGATCCAAAGCAAGGAGCCAGGAGCTTCTCCCAGGTATCTCACACGGGTGCAATGGCCCAAGGACATGGGCCCACCTCCACTGCCATCCCAGGCCACAGTAGAGAGCTGAATCAGAAGAGGAGCAGCCCGAACTATAATTGGTGCCCATATGGGATGCTGGCGCTTCAGCCCAGGGCTTTAACCCAGTGCGCCACAGCACCGGCCCGGGGACTTTGATATTGGTTTACGACAAACATGCTATGTTTCATTTGTATGGAGTTTAACATGTAAATAATCTTAAAATTTACAGCTGTATATTTAACAATAATTCTAATGTGTCTATTATTCATCCTTTCATCACATCAGCAAAATACCCTAGGTCAAGTCATTTGTGTACTGAGGAGACTTATTTTAATGTATGTTTTTGGAGGTCCACAGTTCAAGACTAGATGCCCCCCATTAATCTGGATTTTGGTGATACAATTCTTCCTGGCTGAATCTTGAGATACAATGGAGCAAGACACAGAAATTATGTCTTTGTCTCTCCATGTCTTTCCTTATCAAGACACCATAGTTTGATCAAAGGGCTCCATCCTAATGCATTAATCCCATGCAATCACTTCCCAAAGGTTTCATCTCTAAATGCCAAGGTTGGATTAAGTTTCTATTCCCCTGTTACCATTAAAATTGAACTTTATGGGACTGGTGCTGTGGCATAGTAGGTAAAGCTGCCTATTGCAGGGCCAGCATCCCATATGGACACTGGTTCAAGACCCAGCTGCTCCACTTCTGATCCAGCTCTCTGCTATAGCCTATAAAAGCAGTGGAAAATGGCCCAAGTTCTTGGGCCCCTGCACCCATATGGGAGACCCAGCAGAAGCTCCTGGCTCTTAGCTTGGATTGGCCCAGTTCTTGCTGTTGTAGCCATCTGGAGAGTGAGCCAGCAGATGGAAGACCTCTCTCTCTATCTGCCTCTGCCTCTCTGTAACTCTGCCTTTCAAGTAAATAAATAAATCTTTAAAAATGAACGTTATGGATATGAAGTCCTTACCATATGACCTTTGGAGAACACTTAAACTAATATGCAAACTATAGCATAGACCTGATATGAGAAGCTCTACATTCACATCGGGAACCAACCACTGAGGATGAAAAGTGAGTTCCACCTGCAGGTGAGGTATCCCTGTTTTTATGTGCCTCAAAAAAGCCCAGTTTCTCATATTCTGTTTCACAAATTTAGGTTAAATATCTATATTAAATATGTATTATGAGTTCATATGTAGCATACATCCATGCTTTTCTAGGTAAAAAATTGAATCTTAAAGCTGTCATCATCATCATTATATTGTTGATAATACTTAGGTAATCTTATTATATGACAAACAGTATTCTTAAGGGGTATTTTGGTTAAATCTTCAGGTTGACCCTGTAAGGTAGTAACTTTATTTTTCCATTGATCTCAGTTCTCACAATGAGTTTCGTATGTCCTGGTATTAGGGCCTAAGTATTGTGATTTCTATTCTAGTATTTTCTCAGTAGCATTCAGACCTCTGATCACTGATTTAGCATCCAGGGGAGAATGAGTAAATTTCACTCAGCAACTTAAGTCGAAATAGGAAGAAGACTAACCCTATGGGATAGGTTACTCAATAATGTAATTTAAAATAAGTTCTAAGGAAAGGCAAGTCTATGAGTCTTAATTTGTCTGGAAAGATTTACTGTCTCCCTTTCCTGACATTGACCCTGTCCTTTCATGTTATCACAAAAACACACATGACCCAGGAATTTCAGATCCAGTAAAAAAGCCCACGGGTAAGCACATGGTCTAGGAGCCACAAGATTCTGCTGGTGGTGATTTTCAGACTCTAGTGTGGAGCAGCTTTGTTGTGCTTCCTGCTAAGCTATAAAATGGACAGACTGGAATGTGGTGCTAGTAGTGCTCGCTTTCTGTCAAAGTAGAGAAGGCCCATCTTCCAGGGGTAACCATGGCACTACCAAGCAAAGCCAGACATGTAGAAAGTAGGGGGTCTGAGAGGGGAGCTGGGAGCCCCAGCTTTGGAAACCACGCTTTCCTCTTTTCTCCTATGAATCTCTTAACATCCTTCCTTACAATTGCCTGTTAGGATTTTATGGTTAGTGTTTACTTTGCTTACTTTGATGTGAGTGGCAAAATGTCAACTTTTTTTTTTTTTTTTTGGACAAGCAGAGTTATACAGTGAGAAATGTCTTCCTTCCTTTGGTTCACCCTAAAAATGGCCGCTAAGGCCGACACGCTGCACCAATCCGAAGCCAGGAGCCAGGTGCTTTCTCCTGGTCTCCCATACGAGTACAGGGCCCAAGCACTTGGGCCATCCTCCACTGCCTACCCAGGCCACAGCAGAGAGTTGGACTGGAAGAGGAGCAACCAGGACAGAACTGGAGCCCCAACGGGGACTAGAACCCACAGTACCGGAGCCGCAGGCGGAGGATTAGCCTAGTGAGCCAAGGCACCGGCCGCAAAAATGTCAACCTTCTGCCATGCTCTTCTCTTGAGTCATCAGCAATCCTCACTCATTACCAATTCAAGCATTCAAGCAGATTGAATAAATAGTAAAACAAACTTACAGAAAATCAAAAAAAAATAAATAAAAACTGCATTTGGGGATTATCACATAAGACAACTTTACTGTTTCAGACAATAACCAAACGATCTAGCAGGCAGGGCAGGAAGAATCCAAACCACATAGGTAAGACTGTGAAGTGAGAAAAGCCATGGAGACATTCATGCTGTCTTTTCATTTCAAAATTAGCAAAGTAGGCCAGCGCCGCGGCTCACTAGGCTAATCCTCCGCCTTGCGGCGCCAGCACACCGGGTTCTAGTCCCAGTCGGGGCGCCGGATTCTGTCCCGGTTGCCCCTCTTCCAGGCCAGCTCTCTGCTGTGGCCAGGGAGTGCAGTGGAGGATGGCCCAAGTGCTTGGGCCCTGTACTCGTATGGGAGACCAGGAGAAGCACCTGGCTCCTGCCATTGGATCAGCGTGGTGCGCTGGCCGCAGCGCGCTGGCCGCGGCGGCCATTGGAGGGTGAACCAACGGCAAAGGAAGACCTTTCTCTCTGTCTCTCTCTCTCACTATCCACTCTGCCTGTCAAAAGAAAAAAAAATTAGCAAAGTAAATAGAAACTCCTACTGAGTATTGGTCATTTAAATTTAGAATCTTTAAGAATTAGTAGAGACCATAATTCATTCTTGCTAATAGCTCAAAATGCTTTGATTGGCATTTTGAAATGTGTTCACTCAGTCCCTCTTGGAGGTTATTGGGCAAAAACAGTGTGTTTACAAGCTTTTAATAGAACAAAGAGTGTATCTGTCAACTCTACCCACGAATTCAGGCCTTGGTGCCTCTGATCATCAATTTACTTTAGCTTTGCTCCTGACTCACAAGAATGTTAAGTACTCACGGGATTAAATTCTGGTCCTTTGGGGTTCTGTACACAAATAGGCTGATTTGGTCTAGTAATCAAATGAGATTTGTTTTACAAGAAGATACGAGGGCAATTACTGAATCTAAACACAAATCGAAAGAGGAGAAGGATGCCAACCCAAAAAGAGTGTCAGTGTTTCAGAAAAGGGAGATAAAGACTGTCTATAATAGGGCATTCACTATAAATGGGACACAGATCTGCCCAATTCTACAAGTAAGTCCTTGGCTAAAATCCTCTTCTTAAATGCTACACATGTTATGAAATGAAGTAAAATAACTCTATTTAAATTTCTCACTTATATTACTCCCCATAATCACAGTTCCAGATTAATTCAGAAATACAAAATTCCTCCAGAGTATGTTACAATTAATGAAAATAAAAATAGATCCTAAAATTTGGGAAGAATATTGAGGATGTATAAATAATTCCTTCCTTTTAATCCCAATATTTTTCTCTGATACCTTGTATTTTTCTAATTTTTGTGCATACCCAGAAACTGTTGGAAGGGGTGAAGAATAAGGTTTTATTTAATTACTTTACATAGATCTGTGTTTGAAACTAGATTATTTATTGCAAATTCACTCCACATATTAGCTTACCACCTATTATTTGAAGGGTTTATAAAATAATATACAGTTTTATTATAGATACAATATACTTTTAAATATTATAAAAATATATTTTAAAATTTTATTATAAATACAATATAGTATAAACAGTAATGAGAAAAACCTGAAACATCAAAGTGATGTTTAACTTATACATTTCAAGTAAGATATATAGTAATATTTTTAAATATGTTGTGATTACAATGGCTTAATCAGAAAATAAGAAGAAACTACGGATGCATAATTACTAATTATTCTTGAATTATTCCTAAAATTCTATTTTTCTCTTTTTTTAAGATTTATTTATTTATTTGAAGGAGTTACACAGAGAGAGAAGGCAAGATAGAGAGAGAGAGAGAGAGAGAAGTCTTCTATCTGTTGGTTTATTCCCCAGATGGCTGCAATGGCCAGAGCTGCACCGATATGAAACCAGGAGCCAAGAGCTTCTTCTGGATCTTCTACGCAGGTGCAGGTGCCCAAAGGACTTGGGCCATCTTCTACTGCTTTCCCAGGCCATAGTAGAGAGCTGGATCAGAAGTGGAGCACTTGGAACTCAAACCAGTGCCCATATGGGATGCTGGCACAGCAGGCAGTGGCTTTACCTGCTACGCCACAGCGCCGGCCCCGAGTTCTATTTTTTCAATGAGAAAACATAGATTTAGCAAATTTGACATCTAGCAGCATTGGCTTCCTATGTAGACATTATATAAATATGCACATATCATAATTTTCCTGAAATGTGTGTGAATATATTAATATTACAAAATATACGGTTCATTAAAAAGATAATGAAATGAAAGGGGAAGATATATTTATTGTAAGGGGTATAATTCAGTGGAGAAAATATTTATAAATATCTGTACAGCAGATTTTAAGACATACACACATTTTTGTAAAAAACATTTTAAAGCAAGTTAGAAAATTCAGGACACGAAGGCTGATTTGTTTGTTTTTCAAGTTTGAATATATGTGTGTTTTTAGCAGTGACATGCTTACATTTTTTTCCCATAAGTTCCAAGTGAGAACATTTTCCAGACATGTGTATTTGTGACTCTGTATAACACTTTTTATCCAGTAAGAATGAACTTATTGTGAAAATTTCACTTTTACTTTAAAGGTGCAGATATTCTCATAATTATGTAGACAAATAAAATTATTTCCTTTTAGAAATATAAGCAGCTAAATACTCATCTAATGTGTAGTCCCAAATAGCTTTCCATATTTCTTACTGGAAAACATCCAACCAACCGAATCTAGCAAATACCTACATGTTCAGATGACTATTGTGGTCCAGATCTCTCTCTCTTCTTTTTTTTTTAACTTTTATTTAATGAATATAAATTTCCAAAGTACGGCTTATGGATTACAGTGGCTTCCCCCCCATAACGTCCCTCCCACCCGCAACCCTCCCCTTTCCCATTCCCTCTCCCCTTCCATTCACATGAGGATTCATTTTCAATTATCTTTATATACAGAAGATCAGTTTAGCATACATTACGTAAAGATTTCAACAGTTTGCTCCCACACAGAAACATAAAGTGAAAAATAATAGATGATTTTTTAAATTATGATGAAATCAGATCAGACCTATTGTCATGTTTAATCCCAGCGAGAGTCAAGTTGGGAATTGCTAATTTCTTCTTCTTTTTTTTTTTTTTTTTAACAGAAGATCAGTTTAGTATACATTAAGTAAAGATTTCAACAGTCCACTCAACATGGATTAAAGAGCTAAATCTACGACCTGACACCATCAAGTTATTAGAGAACATTGGAGAAACCCTTCAAGATATTGGCACAGGCAAAGAATTTCTGGAAAAGACCCGGGATGCACAGGCAGTCAAAGCCAAAATCAACTATTGGGATTGCATCAAATTGAGAAGTTTCTGTACTGCAAAAGAAACAGTCAGGAGAGTGAAGAGACAACCGACAGAATGGGAAAAATTATTTGCAAACTATGCAACAGATAAAGGGTTAATAACCAGAATCTACAAAGAGATCAAGAAACTCCACAAAAACAAAACCAACAACCCACTTAAGAGATGGGCCAAGGACCTCAATAGACATTTTTCAAAAGAGGAAATCCAAATGGCCAACAGGCACATGAAAAAATGTTCAAGGTCACTAGCAATCAGGGAAATGCAAAGCAAAACCACAATGAGGTTTCACCTCACCCCGGTCAGAATGGCTCACATACAGAAATCTACCAACAACAGATGCTGGCGAGGATGTGGGGAAAAAGGGACACTAACCCACTGTTGGGAATGCAAACTGGTCAAGCCACTATGGAAGTCAGCCTGGAGATTCCTCAGAAACCTGAAGATAACCCTACCGTTCGACCCAGCCATCCCACTCCTTGGAATTTACCCAAAGGAAATGAAATTGGCAAACAAAAAAGCGGTCTGCACCCTAATGTTTATTGCAGCACAATTCGCAATAGCCAAGACCTGGAACCAACACAAATGCCCATCAACGGTAGACTGGATAAAGAAATTATGGGATATGTACTCTTTAGAATACTATACTGCAGTAAGAAACAATGAAATCCAGTCATTTGCAACAAAATGGAGGAATCTGGAACACATCATGCTGAGTGAAATAAGCCAGTCCCAAAGGGACAAATACCATATGTTCTCCCTGATCGGTGACAACTGACTGAACACCAAAAAGGAAACCTGTTGAAGTGAAATGGACACTATGAGAAATGGTGACTTGATCAGCATAGCCCTGACTGTTAATGAACAACTTAATACATTATCCCTCTTAGTAGTTTTTTTTTTTTTTGTCTGTTCTACTTTATATGACTGGTTTAATTCTGTAATTATCACACAGTTATTATTAAGTGTTGAAATTTAACTGAAATGTGATTCCTGTTAAACATAAGAGTGTGGATAAGAGAGGGAAGAGATGTACAATTTGGGACATGCTCAAGCTGACTTGCCCCAAATGGTAGAGTTAGAAGCATACCATGGGCCTCCAATTTAATCCCATCAAGGTGGCATGTACCAATGCCATCTCACTAGTCCCAGTGATCAATTTCAGTTCACAATTGATCATAATGAAAAGACTAAGAGTCAAAGGGAGCACATAAACAAGTCTAGTACCTGCTAATACTAACTGAACTGATAGAATAAATAAAGGGGAGAGTGATCCAACATGAGAAGCGAGATACTCAGCAGACTCATAGAATGGCGGATGTCCTAAACAGCACTCTGGCCTCAGAATCAGCCCTAAAGGCATTCCAATCTGGCTGAAAAGCCCACGAGAGTATTTCAGGCAAGGAAAGCCAAGACACTGGAAAAAAAAAAAAAAAAAACCTAAATGGAAGATCTCTGTGAGTGAGATCCCAGTGGAAAGAACAGGTCTTCAAAGAAGGAGGTACCTTTCTCTGAAGGGAGGAGAGAACCTCCACTTTGACTATGACCTTGTCTAAACAAGATAAGAGTCGGAGAACTCAAGGGGCTTCCATAGCCTTGGAAACTCATGACTGGTGCATAGGGAAATTACTGATGCCATAAACAGGAGTGTCAATTTGTAAAGTCAACAACAGGAGTCACTGTGCACTTACTCCTCATGTAGGATCTCTGTCCTTAATGTGCTGTACATTGAGGCTTAATGCTATAACGAGTACCAGATCTCTCTTACTATTAAGTATTGGAATTTTATACTATGTAAGATTATGAAATCTATAAATCTATTCAAAAGACACATTGCATTGCAAGCAAGTCAACTTTTTTCTGTTGTGGTATGTTGTCACATCTACCTTATTTGTTACCAAAAGTTAAGGTGATTGATAATCTAGAAAATATCCAGAAAACAGAATTATTATCAATCCCTATAATAAATATTATAAGTAAAAATCTGTTTCCTGCTTTCAGAAAACATAAAATACTAAGATCTTTTTAAATCTCAATGGGTTTTCTTCTAACAATAAGCAAACAAAATTCTAGGTTAATGCAAGAAAGAGCTGAAAGAAGAAACAAGTTTAAAGAAATAAAGGCTAAGCAAAATGGGCAAAAAAGGAAACTTAAATGCTGAATATAGGTGACATTTTCATGGTAGATATTTGAATGCAATAGTCAGCTTCTGAATGAAAAAAAATGGTACATAAAAAAAGAAATTGGGTTTGCAATGAAAGGAAAAGCAGAGATAATCATCATTGATTAAAACAACAAAACATGTGGATTCTCCCTATCAGTTTGAATAGATTCGTTATATATGTGTGCAAAATCCAGCACAATTTAATTTCATCTAGCAACAAATTATTTTTCTATTTTTTAATATTTATTTATTTTATTTGAGAGTTAGAGTTACAGACAGTGAGAGGGAGAGACAGAGAGAAAGGTCTTCCTTCCGTTGGTTCACTCCCCAAATGGCCACAACAATCTGAAGCCAGGAGCCAAGAGCTTCTTCTTTGTCTCCCATGTGGGTGCAGTGGCCCAAGGACTTGGGCCATCTTCTACTGCTTTCCCAGGTCACAGCAGAGAGCTGGACTGGAAATGGAGCAGCCAGGACTAGAACTGGCGCCTACATGAAATGCGAGATGCATCTGTATTGCTGTGCTAACGTCCTGCTGCTGCTGCAAGAAATCAATGCATTATAGGCCTAAGACAGCGAAGATTTATTCTCTTGTAATTCTGGAGTTCAGAAGTCTAAAATAGTTCCAAGGAGTTAAAATCAAGGTGTCAGCAGAGATGGTTCTTCGTGTAGATTCCAACAGATAATCCATTCTTCTCTGCCTTCAGACAACAGCATTCCCTGATTCCTGAATGCATCATGTCAATCTCCGCTTCTGTGGTCATGGCTTTCTTTACACTTTATTCCTCTTTGGTCTGCTGCCTCCTGCTTATAAGAATCTCCATGATATAACAAGCGCATCTAAATAATCCAGGATTATGTCTTTATCTCAGGTTCCTTAATTAAATCACATCTGTGGAATCTGATTCAGACGCTGGGGCAGTGTTTCAGGTTCTGGGAGTAGGATATGGAAATTGCTTACCTTACTACATAGCATGTACTAGTGGTCAGTATTATTGCTGATAAGCATTTCACTGTGTGGATTTGTCACAGCTTGTTTATCCATAGACATATGCATATGGGTGTTTACATTAGTTCCTGCTTTGAGCCATGATTCAAAAACCTACCTTGAATCCTAATGCATTAGTCGTATTGTGGACATGTTCTTTTCATTTTCCTTGGCCAGATACCTAGGAATGGGATCTTAGGTTGTGAAATAAGTATTTAATTCCATATTCAGTAGCCAAACTGTTGTCCAAATTATGTGTCTTCAATCTATCACCCCCAGAAATGTATGAGGGTTCCACTTACTCAACGTCCTCACCAGCAATTCAAATTCTCAAGGATTTGGCTTTTATACTACCAATGGTTTGTTTGCAGTTCTAACAGGTATATAATAGTATCTTACTGATTTTTTTTTAATTTTATCTCTGTAATGGAGCTCTATGCACTTTATCTCAGGGTGGTATGCAAAGGAAATCTGTTTACAGAAAGAAGAATTAATAGAGATATGCAGCAGAGATGTAAAGAGAATAATCTCTGAATTTCTTTAGATAGTCCCACAGGGACATGTTTCAAATTCTGAGGTCCACTAATTTATTGACCTCTATTTTTTGAAATGTTTAGCTTTTCTTCTATATAAACACTACTTTGTCATTTGTGAAAGCTGCTTTTGAGAGCTGAGTGGATTTGCCCAAATGTATACTATGCCTGTTTGATTTGAAAGACTATGCTTTTTAACTTTATTAAGTCAATCCTTAACAACTTGATATGGTTTGATTATTTCTCTTGAGTTCCAAATGACGCTAAGAAGGTGGAAACTTAATCCAGTTACGATGTTTACAGGTGAGGTTTTTGGGAAGTGATTAGATTGAAGTATATCATTGGAATGGGTAGTTTTAAAAGGAAAGAGAACTTACAGACAAAGACTGACAGACAGGCGTCCTCCTTGTGTCTTGCCACATAAAAGCCACAGCACACAGGACTCTGCCAGCAACAAGACCATCACTCAAAGCCTGCCCAATCTTGCACTGTGAATCTCCATAACCATGATCCACAATAACATTTTCTTTACAGATAGTCAGCTTCAAGTATTTCATTACAGTAATAAAAACTAATTCAAAATTCTCTTGAGAATGCTTATTCAGTCCCTCTCCATTATCTAACATCTCTATTTTATGAACTGCATTACTCATAATCTGTTTTAAAGTAAAAGGTTCTACTACCAGTGAAGGTTACACTTGGATAAAAGAATAGGTATTTAGAAACAACAAACAACAAAAAAGTTATCCATGGTCTAAGAGTGAGCTTGTGAAAATATGGACTGGATATCCTGATAGCACTCTAATTTTAAAACATTGTTTTAATTTCTTATGAGAGAGAGAGAAAGAGAGAGAGGCTTAGAATCTCTAGCTGCCATTTCACTCCCAAATTTCTGCAATGGCCAGGGATTGTCCAGCCAGAAGCTGGGATCCATGGACTCAATCTAAGGTCTCCCATGTGGGTGACAGGAAGCCAAATAATTGATCCATGATTGCTGCCTCTCATGGTCTGCATTATCATGAAATTGGGGTCAGAAGCTGGAGATGGTGTGAAATGTGAGTATTCCTATGTGGCAGGTGAGTATCTTCATCAGTGTAGTAACCACTAGGCTAACAACTTGCCTCAGCAAGCTAAGCTAATTTTACCTAAATTTGCTTTTGTATGTTCACAATATATAAACCAGGAAGTATATATTAAACTGGGGACACAGAAGTGCAAACACAGAATTTCTATGTAGAATTGGCAAATCTACCACATTCGGTGTTCTTTCTTATTCTCTGTGCTCTAGTTTCGTTGCATTAAAATGGAGATCACAACACTACATACCTCATGTAGTTGTTTGATGATTAAATTAATATCTGCAAAATTCTTAGAGTAGAACCCATCACTATCTTATATATATATATATATGTCTCTGTGTATATGTGTATATACACATATATACATTCTATATGATGAGAACACAAAGTTTTGTAAAGTTTAACTACTAATTCTGACAGAGAAATATTTTTTTTTGACAGATAGAGTTAGACAGTGAGAGAGAGAGATAGAGAGAAAGGTCTTCCTTCAGTCAGTTCACCCCTAAAATGGCTGCTATGGCCGGAACTACGCTGAACTGAAGCCAGGAGCCAGGTGCTTCCTCCTGGTGGGTGCAGGGGCCCAAGCACCTGGGCCATCCTCCACTGCCTTCCTGGGCCACAGCAGAGAGCTGGACTGGAAGAGGAGCAACTGGGACTAGAACCCGGGCCCATGTGGGATGCCGGTGCTGCAGGCAGAGGATTAACCAAGTGAGCCATGGCTCTGGCCCCAACAGAAAACATTTTGAGAAGAAAGATTCTATCTTAGTCAGTGATGAATCTTATTCAGTGATGAAAATTGAATAAGAAAAGGGTAACTATTTATTAGTAGTAGATTCTTAAAATAATTTTTTCTAAGTAACAAGGCTAATCATTTTAAAGGCATTTATTTATTTGAAAGGCAGAGATCCAGAGAGAAAGGGAGAGAGAGAAACCTTCCATACACTGGTTCACTCTGCAAATAGCCACAATGGCTATAGTTGGGTTGGGCAGAAACCAGAAGGCAAGGGATTCATCCATGTCTCCCACATACCAATGTGGGAGTGTGCAAGTACTTGGGCCATCTATCACTGCTTTCCCAGGCACATTAGAATGGAGCTGGATCTGAAGTGAAACAGCTGGGAATTGAACCTATGTCTATATGGGATGGCAGTCTAACAGTGGACAGTTTAACCACCTACACCATAATGTTGGCCCCGGGACTAATAACTTTTACTGTTACTTTCCTAAAAGTATAAGTTTCTGTACTGCAAAAGAAACAGTCCAGACAGTGAAGAGGCAACCGACAGAATGGGAAAAACTATTTGCAAACTATGCAACAGATAAAGGTTGGTAACCAGAATCTACAAAGAAATCAAGAAACTCTACAACATCAAAACAAACAACCCACGTAAGAGATGGGCCAAGGACCTCAATAGACATTTTTCAAAAGAGGAAATCCAAATGGCCAACAGGCACATGTAAAAAGGTTCAAGATCACCAGCAATCAGGGAAATGCAAACAAAACCACAATGAGGTTTCACCTCACCCCGGTCAGAATGGCTCACATACAGAAATCTACCAACAACAGATGCTGGCGAGGATGTGGGGAAAAAGGGACACTAACCCACTGTTGGGAATGCAAACTGGTCAAGCCACTATGGAAGTCAGCCTGGAGATTCCTCAGAAACCTGAAGATAACCCTACCGTTCGACCCAGCCATCCCACTCCTTGGAATTTACCCAAAGGAAATGAAATTGGCAAACAAAAAAGCTGTCTGCACATTAATGTTTATTGCAGCTCAATTCACAATAGCCAAGACCTGGAACCAACCTAAATGCCCATCAACGGTAGACTGGATAAAGAAATTATGGGACATGTACTCTATAGAATACTATACAGCAGTCAAAAACAATGAAATCTGGTCATTTGCAACAAGATGGAGTAATCTGGAAAACATTATGCTGAGTGAATTAAGCCAGTCCCATAGGGACAAATACCATATGTTCTCCATGACGGTCACAACTAACTGAGCACCAAAGGGGAAACCTGTTGAAGTGAAATGGACACTATGAGAAACAGTGACTTGATCAGCTCTTGTCCTGACTTTTGATGTACAATGTAATACTTTATTCCTTTTAGCATTTTTTTGTTCTAGTACTATTGGTTGAACTCTGTAATTAACACACAATTATTCTTAGGTGTTTAAATTTTAACTAAAGTGATCCCTTAAATATAAGAGTGGAAATAAGAGAGGGAGGAGATGTACAATTTGGGACATGCTCAAGCTGACTTGCCCCAAATGGTGGAGTTAGAAACGTGCCAGGGGATTCCAATATAATCCTATCAAGGTGGCACGTACCAATGCCATCTCACTAGTCCAAGTGATCAATTTCAGTTCACAATTGATCACACTGATAGGTCTAAGAGTCAAAGGGATCACACAAACAAGACTAGTGTCTGCTAATACTTACTAATTGAATCAAAAAGGGAGAGAACAATCCATCATGGGAAGCGGGATACACAGCAGACTCATAGAATGGCAGATGTCCTAAATAGCACTCTGGCCTCAGAATCAGCCCTAAGGCATTCGGATCTGGCTGAAGAGCCCCCGAGAGTATTTTAGGCATGGAAAGCCAAGACACTCTGGCAAAAAAAAAAAAAAAAAAAAAAAAAAAAAAAAAAAAAAAAAAACAAAACCTAAATGGAAGATCTCTGCAAGTGAGATCCCAGTGGAAAGAATGGGGCCATCAAAGAAGGAGGTACCTTTCTCTGAAGGGAGGAGAGAACTTCCACTTTGACTATGACCCTGTCGGAATATATTCAAAGTCGGCAAACTCAAAAGGATTCCATAGGCTTGGCAACTCATGACTAGAGCCTAGGGAGATTACTGACACCATAAACAAGAATGTCAAATTGTTAAGCCAACAACAGTAGTCACTGTGTACTTACTTTTCATGTGGGATCTGTCCTTAATGTGTTGTCCAATGTGAAGTAATGCTATAACTAGTCCTGAAACAGTATTTTACACTTTGTGTTTCTGTGTGGGTGCAAACTGATGAAATCTTTACTTAATGTATACTGAATCGATCTTCCATATATAAAGATAATTGAAAATGAATCTTGATGTGAATGGAATGGGAGAGGGAGTGGGAGATGGGAGGGGTGGGTGTGGGAGGGAAATTATGGGGGGAAGCCATTATAATCCACAAACTGTACTTTAGAAATTTATATTTACTAAATAAAAAAAATAAAAAATTAACAATTATTTTTATTAAAATATTTGAGCTTGAGAGCTCAAATAAAAATAGTAGTAAGCTATTCTGCTCACTAAACATCATCCTTATAATAAAATCCTATCTTATTTTTTTTTATTTTTTAATCACAACTGTAATATTCAGCAGCCGTATTTGTTAATTTTGGGGGCTTGTATTTCAAATCATGCTTTGTTATCCCTGTGATTTCTTTATCTGTTACATTAAAGTATGTCTTTTAATAAAATGCACAAATCATAATGACTTCAGTAAATTTGTTTATGTAGTCTTCATTAACCATGGGCTTATTTTGGAACATTTCTAACTTTCTAGCAGGCACCCAGCCAGTAATGCTATGTCACTCCTGAGATTAGTTAATGGTCATGTCATTTTAGACATTCCCTCTCCACAGTACTAAAATCTTACTATAAGGCCTCGTTTAGCTGCTCAAGCTGAATGACTGCATTTTGAGGTATTATCAGAATTCACCATTCAAATAAACTTTGTTTAGTTCACATAGCATATAGTTAACTCACACTATTCTTAGCATATTTACTATATTGATGATAATTTGTGTTCATTTTTTAGAAGCAATTGCGATTCAACTGCCTCTCTTTTTTAAAAAATGTTCCTTAGCTCCTGAAGCAAAATTATGGTTTGCTAACAGTGAATTTTGAAAGTAGACCATCCCAGAACCAGTGCCGTGGTGTAGTAGGCTAAGCCTCCACCTGCAGCAATAGAATCTCCAGTGTGTGCCTTTTGTCCAGGCTGCTCCTCTTATTTCCAGCTCTTTGCTTGTGGCTCTGGAAAGCAGTGGAAGATGGCCCAAGCGCTTGAGTCCCTGCACCCATGTGGGAGACCTGGAAGAAGCTCCTGGCTCCTAGCTTCAGATGAGCTCAACTCCAGCCATTAAAGCCATTTGGGGAGTGAACCAGCAGGTGGAAGATCTTTCTCTCTGTCTCTCCTTCTCTCTGTATATAACTCTACCTCTCAAATAAATAAATAAGGAATGTAGACCATCACATCCCAAATATGTTCTGTCCAAATTTGAGAGCAGTAGACCTAGCTGATTTCTGATGAGGTGTTAATAGATAAATAGGCTAAAATTTACAGAGATGATTTGGATTAATTTATGTAATATGCAATCCATCTTTGAATTACAATGTTCAAAAATAATTTGCTAGAAAAATCTAAAAGTGGAATGAAATAAAAGGCTGTGACATAGAAATGTGAAAGCTGAGTTCTAGCTTACTGTTTTCATAAATGTAAAACATAATCAGTAGAAGACGGGAAATGTCCTTCACCTTTACTGAGGCTAGAACCAAAATAGTTGTAAAAATTTAAAAACTGAAACATGTGTATTTCAGATTAGGAATAAACACTCTCCAGAAAGGAATTGTTAAATCTAGAGAACCTCTGTCTCCAGAGGTCTGTAAGGGGAAAGGAGATACCATTCTCAGGAAAGATTCAGCTGTAGTACTTTCAGGAAAAGAACAATGCCATCTGGAGGTCTCCTTTATCCCTGGTATATTTCAGTTCTTTTTTAATTACAAATTTGAATGTAATATATACATGCATATATATATACATATATATGTATGCGTGTTGAAAAGAAAGTTTATCTTTAACAATCTAATATTAAAAATTCAACTTGTCTAATTTCAAACTTATTTTACCCTATTAATATCTAATAGATAGACTAAACATGAAACTACAAAGAGTCACAGTTGAAATGATCAAAGATTCATATTTTATAAACCAAGTGAGATGCCTTCACTTGGCACCAACTTAAAATACAGTGATTCTTAAAAGAGCCATACATACTATTAAATTTAAGTGAAACTGAACATAGTACTTATGAGGAAGTATATATAATAATATTTTTTCCTGCAAAGAAATTTTACACAAAATATTTTAGTAGTCATTTTCACTAAGAGAATTTAGTAACTGATGCATATTATTTCCCACAATTTTTGCATAAGGGTCATATCCTCAGAGTATGTTAAATGTGTTCCATTTCCAACTGGAATTATAATAAGATATTTTCAAACATACTAAACAAGTAGTCTTCTTCAGATGCAATATAGCAGCAATTATGAATATTAAAGTAAAGATGTCAACTTGTCTGGATTAAGCAATACTTAAAGAACTGGTAAAGCAGTATTTTTGGATTTATCCTAGAGGGTGTTTTCAAAGGAGATTGACATGTGACACTTAGTGTACCAAGTGGGGAAGACTATCATTCAATATAAGTAGGTACCGACTAATCAGCCTAGGAGTCTAAGTAGATGCAAATAGAAAAAAAGACAAATTGCTATCTCTGCTCTGCTGGAGCTACAGTATTGTCTCCGTCTCTTTTCCTTGAACAAAGGAACTCTTAGGCCAACTAGCACTTGGAAACTCTGTGACAGAATGGTGGTCCCCCAGGCACTTAAGACATAAGACTTTACTGAGCCATACACAGGCAGGCATCCTAGAGTCTCCTGCTTGTACACAGCATGTTGTGGGAGGTTTTAACCTACATAATCATGTAAGCCAGTTTTACTGGTGAACCACCATTTGTCTGTTTGTCTACCTATCTTTCTGTCTATCCATCCTTTGCATATTAGTTTGAGTGTTCTCACAAAGGCCCACATATTGAAAGCTTGATTCTCATAGAGCTGCTATTGGTAGGTATTAGGATATTTAGGAGGTAAAGCCTAGTGGTTGATTGCTAAGTCATCGGGGTTAGGCCTGTGGGAGGTAATTCTTCTGAGACGGTGGTTACGAAAGCCTGAGTTGGTCCTAGCCACTCTGCTTCCTGGCTTACAAAGTGTTCCTTCCACCTCACATTCTGCCATCCGCTCCGGGATTTTCTGCCAAGCTTGGGTCATACTGCTTGGACTTTTAACCTCCAAAACTATGAACTAAGTGAATTGTTTCTCTTTCTAAAACGAGTTCCCTTGGGTATTTTGTCGTATTTACAAAAACCTAATACAAAAGAAAAATGATATCAAGGAATGGGTTCATTATTGTAATTCTACCTGAAGATATGTAGGAGACTTTGGAACTGAGTTCCTGGAAAATATTCAAGGTCCTGGAGGAGCAGGCTTGAGAAAAACTAGAAATATTATAAATTCAGTTTGAGGGTGATTCTGGTGAGGGCTCAGAAGACCTTAATGTCAATAGAAATGTGGACACAAAAGGCCATGCTAATCAGATTTCAGATGAAAATGAGGATTGTACTGGGAACTAGATTAAAGTTCACTCTTCTTGGGCCGGCACCGCAACTCACTAGGCTAATCCTCGGCCTGCAGCGCTGGCACCTTTGGTTCTAGTCCCTGTTGGGACGCCGGATTCTGTCTCGGTTGCTCCTCTTCCAGTCCAGCTCTCTGCTGTGGCCCGGGAGTGCAGTAGAGGATGGCCTAAGTCCTTGGGCCCTGCATCCGCATGGGAGACCAGGAGGAAACACCTGGCTCCTGGCTTCGGATTGGCGCAGTTCGCCGTCCATAGTGTCCACTTGGGGGGTAAACCAACGGCAAAGGGAAGACCTTTCTCTCTGTCTCTCTCTCTCTCTCACTCTCCACTCTGCCTGTCCAAAAAAAAAAAAAAAAAAAAGGGCCTCTGCTCTGTCATCCTCTTAAAAAAAAAGTTCACTCTTCTTGCAGCATGACAAAGAATGTGTCTTTTTTTTTTTTTTTTTTTTTTGACAGGCAGAGTGGACAGTGAGAGAGAGAGAGAGAAAGGTCTTCCTTTGCCATTGGTTCACCCTCCAATGGCCGCTGCGGCCGGCGTGCTGCGGCCGGAGCACCGCGCTGATCCAATGGCAGGAGCCAGGTACTTATCCTGGTCTCCCATGGGGTGCAGGGACCAAGCACTTGGGCCATCCTCCACTGCACTCCCTGGCCACAGCAGAGAGCTGGCCTGGAAGAGGGGTAACCGGGACAGAATCTGGCGCCCTGACCGGGACTAGAACCCGGTGTGCCGGCGCCGCAAGGCGGAGGATTAGCCTAGTGAGCCGCGGCACCGGCCTAGAATGTGTCTTTATTGTGTCCATACCCTGATATAATGTGCGGAATGCTAGACTTAAAGGTGATGGACTAGTTTGTTTGGCAAAAGAGATTTCCAGTTGGCAACATGTTCAGACTGGCATGGATATTATTGGCAGCTTTCAGTAAGTTGTATGGAGAGAAATAGGAGAAATAAAAGGGCAAAGCAGAAAGATTTACAAAACTCACAATCTAGACAAAGAAAGAAAGAACAGTGTGTTCCAGACAGGAGAGTACGGTGGAGAAACTGCTTTGTAAAGAAATGAATACAGGTAGAAGGGATGTACTGAATGGCAAGACAGTGGAAAGGCATCGAGGGCATTCACAAAGTTTAGAGGCTACCTCTCCTTTCACGAGGCCTGTAAGAGCAGAATTGTTGCATGGAATCCCAGGAAACTTTCCATGGGTTCTCCCAAAATCAGCTCAAGATTCATTTCCTTCTGAATTTATTTCCCAAATTTCTGCCTTTAAAACATTTTATAGCTGTAGCTATGGTTCCAAGGCAGCAGACCTTGGTATTGTTCATGTAATGCTGATTTTCATGTATGGAGAATGTAAGAGTTACTTGGATCATGGCAACTTCTACCAAGCTTTCAAAGGAGGAAATGAGTTGCCCTGGGAGGGCAATGAGTTCTGTCTCAGGATTGGAGCCATTGCATGTAGCTCCTGACAAGGCAACACATAGTGGATATAGGGAATTAAGCCACGGTGAAGACTCAAGTATGGTAGAATTACCAAAACATGAAAATGTACCACAGGAGGCTGCAAACAGTACACCACACAATTGCTAAGACATAGACATCGGTGTGCAAAACCAAACTTAGTGAGCATCCATGTGACCTGCAATCAGCAAGGCCAGCGAGGCAGGGTTGCCCAAGTTCTTGGAAGACCACACCGAAGGAGAGTATACTCTGATGTCAGACATGGAGCTTCATGTTTAATGTTTGTCTTGGTGTGTTTCAGTCTTGTTTCATGCTTATTAACTTTGATACCCACCTGCTTTGGAATGCAAATATGTATCCTGTGTCTGTCCTGTCACTGTATCTTGGAAGTAAGAAGTTTGTTTTAATTTTATAGGCTCACAACTACAGGGAGTTTCCCTTCCATCTCAGATGAGATTTTGGACCTGAGACATTTGATGTAATACTGGACCAAGATTTTCAACTAGGTGGAGGGAAGGGGAGTAGACATTTGGTGCAGTGGCTTAAACTGTTGCTAGAGACGCCCACATTTCATATCAGAGTGTCTAATTCAAGTACCAGCTCCTCTGCTTCCAATCCAACTTCCTGCCCATGCTCACCTGAGGAGGCAGCAGAAGACAATGCAAGTACTTGAGTCTCTGTCACCAATTTGGGAGACCCAGATGGAGTTCCCAGTCCCTGGATTCAGCCTGGCTCAGTCCTGGCTGTGAGGCTATTTGGGGAGTAAAACAGAAGATGAAAGTATATCTCTGTCCCTTTTTCTGCGTTTTTGTCTTTCAAATGAAATGGAAATCTTCATCACAAATTTTGAAACTAATAGATATTAACTGAATGTATTTTGATTAGCAAATGGAAATTAACCTTTAGGGACCAGAATGCTATAGCATTGACAGTTTGATATTAGTTTTGTGTCCTCTAAATCCCACATGTTGAAGGCTTATTTCCCAGGGTGGCAGTGTTGGAAGTTGGTAGAACCTTGGGAGGTATGGCCTAGAGGGAGATGCTTACATGACTGGAAGCATGCCCTCAGAGAGATAATTCTTATGAGAGGATAATTATAAAAGTCTGAGTTGAAAAATTCACTAATGAGATACAAATCATTAAGAAAAACCAAATAGAAATCCTGGAGCTGAAAACTTCCATCAATGAAATTAATTGATTGATCAAAAGTTTCAACAGCAGAACAGACTAGATGGAGGAAAGAATTCCTGACCTGAAGGTAAGATTTTCAAAATAATCCATCAGACAAAAATGAAAAGAATTAAAAAGAATGAAGAAAGTCTTTGTGAAATATGGAATATCATCATTAAGTGACAAAATACTCATTGTATAGGAATCTCTAAAGGAGAAGTGAAGGAAAAAACCACTGAGAACCTGCTAAATTAAATATTTGCTGAAAATTTCCCAAGTGTTGAAAGAGACATGGACTTCCACACACTGGAGGCTCAAAGGACTTAAAGCAGACTAATAAGAACAGATATTCTTCAAGGCATCTTGTTGTCAAATTGTCAAAAATTAAGGACAAGGAGGGAATCCTAAAGAGAGTAAAAGTATCAAGTTACATGAAAAGAAAACCAATTAGACTCGCAGCAGTCTTTTATTTTTTTAAAGATTTATTTTATTTATTTGAAAGACAGAGTTATAAAGAGAAGTAGAAAAAGAGAGAGGTCTTCCATCCACTGGTTCACTCCCCAGATGGTCGCAACGGCCGGAGCTGCACTGCTCGGAAACCAGGAGCCAGAAGCTTCCTCCAGGCTCCCACACGGGTGCAGGGGCCCAAGCGCTTGGGCTATCTTCTACTGCTTTCCCAGGCCATAGCAGAGAGCTGGATCAGAAGAGGAGCAGCTGGGACTAGAACGAGCATCCATATGGGATGCTGGTGTTTCAGACGAGGGCTTTAACCCGCTGTACCACAGCGCCAGCCCCTTGCAGCAGTCTTTTCAACAGAAACCCTAGAGGCTGTAAGGAATCTGGATGGTATAATTAAGGTCTTAAAAGAAAAACAAATGAACAAACAAAATAAAACTTCTTCTCACACAGCTAGGGGCCAGCGCTGTGGCATTGCAAGTAAAGCAGCTGCCTGCAGTTCCATCATCGCTTTGGGGCGCCAGTTTGTGTCCCAGCTGCTCCACTTCCCATCTAGCTCTCGGTTATGGCCTGGGAAAGCAGTAGAAGAAGGCCCAAGTCCTTGGGTCCCTGAACACATGTGGGACACTCAGAAGAAGCTCTTGGCTCCTGGCTCCTGATCGGTGCAGCTCCAGCAATTGTGGCCATCTGGGGAGTGAACCAGTGGATGGAAGACCTCTCTCTCTCTGAATCTCTCTCTCTCTCTCTCTCTCTCTCTCTCTGCCTCTCCTTCTCTCGCTGTATAACTGACTTTCAAGTCAATAATTAAATCTTTAAAAATATATATTACACACGGCTAATCATTTCCTTTAGAAGTGGAGAAGAAACAAGATATTTCCTGGATAAGCAAAAAATAGAGAATTCACCACCACCAGATCAGCCTTAAAATTAATTATGAAGGAAGTCCTACATTAGAAGTTAATATGAAAACACATAGTATTACCAAATTCATTAACATAGAAGATATAATCAGTAGCCAGTCAACAAAATGGTAGATGTTCTTATCTTTCAATACTAATTTTTTTAAATGTGTGAATTAAATTCCCCATTCAAAGGATTTAGGTTGGCTGAGTAGATAAAAAAAAAAAAAAGACCCAACTATATTTTCCATAAAAGAAACTCACTTAACAAATAAAGATACACAGATACCAAAGTTGAAGGGCTGGAAAAAAGATACACCAGGAAAACAGAAACAAAAAATTAGTAGTAGTAGTAGCTAGACTCATATCAGATAAAACAGATTTTAAGATTTTAAATCAAATAGTGTAGGGACCAGCACTGTGGTATAGTGGGTAAAGCCACCACCTTCAGTGCCAGCATCTCATATGGGCACCAGTTCAAGTCCCAGCTACTCCACTTCAGATCCAGCTCTCTGCTATGGCTTGGGAAAGCAGTGAAAGATGGCCCAAGTCCTTCGGACCTGCACCCAAGTGGGAGACCTGGAAGAAACTCCTGGCTCCTGGCTTCAGATCAGTGCAGCTCCAGCCATTGCAGCCATCTGGGGAGTGAACCAGCTATAGAAGACCTCTCTCTTTTTCTCTTTCTCTCTGCCTCTGCTTCTCTATAACTCTGCCTTTCAAATAATAATAATAATAATAAAAAAAAAATAAAACCTTAAAAAAATAAAATACTGTAAAAACCTACAAGGAGGACAGGATCAATTCAGCAAGTAGATATAACAATCATAAATACAGGTGAACTCAAAACAATATCATATATATATATATATATATATACACATATATACTATCATACATAAAGCACTATTATATATTAAGGGAGAGGTAGACACCAATACAATCATGGTAGGAGATTTCAACACTCCAATTTCATCAATGGATACATCATCCAGACAGAAAATCAACAGATTCATAGGAGTCAAAACCATACTATTGAATAAATGGACTTAAAAGACATTTACAGGACGCCTCAGCAATCACCTACAGAATATACCTTCCTGTCATCAAGACTTGGAACATTCTCTACAGTAGAGCATACATTAGGTCAGAATCAAGTTTAGTAAATTTAAAATTTTATATCATATCATGTATCCTCTTAGACCACAAGCGAATAAAACTAGAAATCAGCAAGAAGAAGAACATCAGAACACTTATAAATACATGGAAACTAAACAACATGCTACTGAATGACCACTGAGTCAGTGGAAAAATTTAAAGGGAAATAAGGAAATCAAAATCTTTCTTGAATGAAGATGAACACAATATATCAGAATTTGTGGGATATAGCAAAAACACTATTAAGAGGGAAGTTTACAGCACTGAATGCTTACATTAATGAAAGAGAGAGAAGGGTCCAAATAAATCGTCTAATAATATATCTCAAGGATTTAGAAAAACAAGAGCAAATCACACCAAAATTAGCAGGAAGTGAGAAATAATAAGGATCCAAGCAGAAATAAAAGAAATTGAAACTAAAAAAAATGCTAAAGTTCAATGAAACAAAAATCTGGTTTTTGAGAAAATAACTAAATAGACAAAGCTTTAGCCAGATTAGCAAAGAAAAAAAGAGAAAAAATCAAATAATTAAAATTAGAGATGAAAAAGGAGACATTAGAACTGACACCAGTAAAACAGTAGAGATAATAAGAAACTGATATAATATATGTATACTAACAAATGGAAAAATTCAAAGAATAGATTAATTCCTGGATACAAATCAACTACCATAATTAAATCAATAATATACAAAATCTAGAAAGACCCACAAGAAGTATTGATATTGAAGCACTAATTAAACATCTCACATCAAGCAAAAGTCCAGGACATGGTAGCTTTAATTTTGAATTCTGCAAAACATATTTCAATATTTTCAAACTTTTCTAAAGTATTGAAGAGGATAGAACTCTGCCAACCTCTTTTTACAATTCCAGCATCAATCTGTTATCCGACATGAACAAAGACACAGCAATGAAGAGAACTAGGGACCAATACGCTTGATGAACATAGATGCAAAATTTCTCAATAAAATACCAGGAAACTAAATCCAACACCGCGTTAAAAAGGTAGTACATCATGATCAACTGGGATTTATCCCAGAGATGGCAGGATGGTTCAATATGAACAAATCAATAAATGCCATAAATCAAATCAACAGAAAAATGACTCATAGATCCTTAAAAAATAAACACAATGATAAACAATGTATCTACTGTGAAAAACAATATATATAAGCTTACACTTAATCCTATTAATACTTAACACATCTATTTCATTTCCTGATAGATTATAATATTGATATCTTCAAGATACAGCCTAACAGTCACAATATATAAGGTTGCAATTATCATCAATTTGTACATATTCTTAAGAAAATGATTGGACTATATATGAAATTGACTATTTCTTCATATGCAACATTTTTAGTTTTAAAATATTCCTGCTCTAATGTTTCAATGATTAGCTAATTCATGGTAGTGAATTCATGTTAATACAATTGGTGTTCAAATTTATCTGATTCGTTCATACTAAAATATTCACAATAGAGAAAACATTGATTGAAATTCATATGCTTAATCACAAACTTTCTCATCATTAATATGGAGTTGAAATATTTATTATATGGTTCTAGTTATGATTTAATCCTTAATTGAATAAATCTACTACACATACCATGAATGTTAGTCAAGATATGACAAAACACATGAAACAAAGTTATGTTTCAGAATAAAGGTTATACAAATATTTTTAAAAATCAAGACATCTGTATAATTACCGCATCTTCATTTTTAACTTAAACAAAATTCAATTATATTTGACACTTATAATTGCCTTGATTGGGGTTGCCAGAAGAGAGTCCACAAATAAATGTTAATGTGAAAATTCCGTCAGTAATATCATCACCAGTGCCATCTCACCAATGCCCCAATTTTCATTGCCATTGACTCTAGACAGTGAAGTCTCTTGTCCTACATAATTTGGTGTTATTTCCCTATAAAAATAACAACATATAAACAACTCTATCTCAAAAATATGAACAGAGGTTTCCTATTATGCTGATTCAGTCTTCTCAAATCAGTTTGCATTTTTCTTGGTTATGAAAGTAATCTCATACTTTCAAACTGTTCAACATAAACTTCTAAATCTACAAACATATATTTCCCATAAGGACTTTTATTCTCATATTAAATTTCATCTAGACACTACAAGTGTCAAAATTATTTCTACTGTGCTGAATCAGCCCAAGAATATTGCATTTTGGAGAGAGAAAATTAAAATCTTTTTTTTCTCATCATATATTTGAAGTGTTTTAAAGATGTGTTGAATATATAGAAATTTCAGTGTGTTTCATAAAATCCAATTCTCTTTTTAAGTCTTCCTTGCATAATGAACTGACAAGTCATGTAACTTTCAACTTCTTAATTTTATGTGCTTGAAATATACACATATTAATACTTTCATACAGCTAATTTTCCAAGCAGTAACATTGCCAATGTGTAATTAATCTCTCTATTTTCCTATATAAATACCCAGGTTTATGCAAACATTTGAAGTCCTGTTGAAAAATCTGTTTCTCTAGAAATCAACACCTACAACTACCCCCAATCCCATGATAGTATCTTTACGGGTTGGAATTATACATGGTTATCAGAACCATAATATAGACACATTTCTTTCTTCTTAAGTTATATGAAAGAATAATACTATTTTATTGGATTAACTGATAAATTTTTTTTGCAAGTTCAGTCTTAAATGAAAGTAACTTGGTTTTTGGTTTTTGACCTATAGAGGTATTTCATTATGATTGATGATTAATTTGCTTTGTCAAGCTTAGAGCTAAATAAGTGACTAGGAAAAAAGAACCAAAAGATCACACAAGTGCACATTCATGTGCAAGATACATACATATATTTTTGTGCCTTGGCATATTAGATGTAATGAATATAAGGGAAATAATCTTGACATTAAATAAAATAGGTAATTTTTTAGCAATTTTCTAACTCATGTCCCTTTCTGAATCAGATATTTTTAAATTTACTTCTATTATTATATGTCTAATAGACAATATCCCATTAACCACCCTAACCAATTTACCCTTCTGAGGGTGCTTCTCATGTAGTTCTTCTTTATTGGGTAATGTATTTCACAAAACATTAAGAAGGGAGTCAGCACTGTGGCTTAGAGGGGATATCCACCGCCTGTAGTGCTGGCATCTCCAATGGGCACCTGTTCCAGTCTCTGCTGCTCCACTTTTGATCTAGCTCTCTGCTATGGCCTGGAAAGCAGTGGAACATGGCCCAAGTGCTTGAGTCCCTGCACCCACATGGGAGACCCGGAAGAAGCTCCTGGCTTCTCTCTCTCACTTTCTCTCTCTCTCTCCCTCTCCCTCTCTCTCTCGGCCTCTCCTTCTCTCTCTCTCTAACTCTTTTAAGTAAATAATTAAATCTTTAAAAAAATCCTGGATTCAAGCAAGATATTTTTATTATATCAGAGTTCTTTAGGTTGAGAATCTACATACTTGCTCAGCCTAGTAGTTCTGGTTGAGCACTTCTCAAGGAACTGTGGCCCAACATTGCCATCATGTCACAACTCATCTGAGGAATGTTTAATTCCACATGCATTCAATCCATTATTAACAGGCTTGAGGTCCTCGCTGGCCTTGGTGAAAAACAGCAGCTCTTTGCTTTCTGAGCTCCTAATAAGCTGGCATCCAGAATCCCTCAGAGCCAGCAACTGACAGAGTAAGAGAGGACACCTACGTCAGAACAAAGCCTTTCTGCCACCTAACGTCAAAGATGACAATCCATCATTTGTTTCATACTCAGTTAATTAGAATCAAGTCAGCAAATCAGCCACACTCAAGAAGAGAGAATCACACAAGACACAATGCAAGAGGTGGAGAGCATTGTGCCATCTTGGAGGTGGATGACCATACCTATGTTCCAAAAAGAAAAAAACAAAATCCCCAAGACAAGTTTTTAACCCCTTAACTATCAGAATCAAAATGGAAAACGGGCCTATTTTCTGAGTGCTTCTATGTTCCACGACTATGATTTAAGAAAATGGTGGTGATATATCTGACTTTCATTCTAGAGGACAGAACAGAAAACTAGGAGAAAATATAAGTATCATAAAACAACAACAACAAAAACACAGAGCAATAGAATAAAATGACTGACACAGGAGAGACTAATTATTGGGATTAATCAGAGAAGGTTTGCCTGAGTAAGTACTGTTTAGATGAAAGCTCAATGGTGACAAAGAACTGGCCTTATGTTCTCTTAGTGGCATTGTCAGCAGTTTAATATTGCAAGGAAGGGAAAGAATAAGAGTAAAGATTCAAGGTCAAGGGGCTGACACCGTGGCGTAGTAGGTAAAGCTGCTGCCTGTAATACTGGGATCCCAGATGGGCACTGGTTCAATGTCTCAGCTGCCCCACTTCCATTGCAGCTAATGCACCTGGTAAAGCTTCAGAAGATGGTCTAAGAGCTTGTGCCCCTGAATCGGTGTGGGAGACCCAGATAAATCTTGTGTGGCTCCTGGTTTCAGCCTGATCCAGCCCTGGCCATTGTGGCCATCTGGGAAGTGAATTAGTAGGTGGAAGATCCCCCCGCCCTCTCGCTCTCACTCACTCTCGCACTCTGTCTTTCCCTTTATTTCTGTAACTTCCTTTCAAGTAAATAAATACACCTTTAAAACATTCAAGATAGAAAAATCCTGGACAGACAAAATATAGAAAGTTTCTCAGATTATGAAGTTAAAGGAAAGAATCAGAATATATATACAACATAGGATGCAATAAGGATTTGGACTAAGCGGAAGTGCAATAGGAAGAAATTGAGTATTCAAGGGCAGGCCTTGTGGCACAGCAGGATAAACCACTGCCTGCAACCAGTATCCCATATGAGTGCTGGTTGGAGTCCCAGCTGCTCCATTTATATTTGAGCTCAGTGCTATATGCCTAGGAAAGCAGCAGAAGACAGCAGCCCAAGTGCTTGGATCCCTATCATTTTTTTTTGGAAACCCAGATGGAGTTCCTGACTTCTGGCTTGATCTATTATTCAGAATTTTGTTTTCTATGAGAGAGTGAGCCACTGGAGAATATTGAAACCAGAAATATCCTAATTTCAAGATTACGAAGGTAGGACTTCTGATATATTAAATACAGAGTGTGAGAAAAAGGAGTGGCATTTATGATTTATTGCATTGGGTTGATTAACAAGAATAGAGATGTTATTTACTCAGATGCACAAGACTGAGGGTAGATCCACTTAGAGCAAATGTCGTGCGATAGATTTTGAATACAGTAAGATAAGATGCTCATTAAACACTTGATTGAAGATATTGATTTACCAGTTCTGTAGAGAAGTGTATACTTGTAAGGAAAGACCAGCAGGTACACATAAATTTTAGAATAATTAGCTGGTAGGGTAGGACTATGAAACTAGAAGAGATCATGCATGAAAATATGGGTGAGTGTGGGTATTAGAAAGAGGGCTCCAAGGCTAAATCCTGGGGAATAAATAAATTTATATGCTGTACAGGTCAAGGAGGTGAAGCAAAATTAGCCAGTGGGACTAAGGAAGTTACCAGAAAGGGAAAAATCATTAGAGAGTGATGTCTGGAAAAGGTAAAGAGAGCATTTCAAAAAGGCGAAATCAAATGCTGCTGGTAGGCCAAGTGAGACCTCAGCACTGATCAGTGCCTTTAGCAATGTGAATGACCTTGAAAGAGCATTTGTGTTGGATTATTGGATTGAAAGCCTGTTTGAAATTGGTTCAGAAAAGAATTATAAGAGAAAAGTTGAAAACAGTGAGACCAGGCCAGAGCAGGGAGTCTGTAACTCCATCTGGGTGTCTCATGTGAATGACAGGGGCCAGGCAATTAAGCCATCATCTGTTGCCTCCTAGGATGCAAAAGCAGGAAGCTGGTTCAGAAATGTAGTAGCCAGGATGTGAAGTGGCACTTTGATATGGAATGTGGGCCTCCAAAATGATGGCTTAACCTGCAGCATGTCAACACCTGGCTCAAAGTCTCTGGTTTTTTTGTTTTGTTTTGTTTTGTTTTTTGCTTTTTTTTAAAGTCAGAATTACAGAGAAAGAACAAAAGAGACAGAGAGGGATTTTCCATCTGCTTGTTCACTCTCCAAATGGTGACAACAGCCAGCACTGGGCCAGGCTGAATCCAGGAGCTGGGAGCTTCATCCAGATCTCCCACGTGGGTGGCAGGAGCCAAAACAATTGGTCCTCTTCCACTGCATTTCCCAGGCCATTAGCAAGAATCTAAAATCAGATGTCAGAGCATCTGTATCATAAACAGGAGCCCGTGTAGGATGCTGGTATCACAGGTTGCAGCCTTACTCAGTATATCACGATACTGACCCCGGGACACTATTTTTAAGATGTTTGCATATATATAAAATTAGTGCTGCTGAAGGCAAAATTGTGTATATGAATATAGGGTCCAGGGATGAGAAAGTACTAGAGATGTACAATTTGCATGTACATTCCATGTGTTTGGAGGAAATCACCCTAATTAGTGAAAAGGAAAAAGAGAAGCTGAGCAACTGTGATGTGAGTTCTTTCAGTAGTTAGAAGCTAAGTATTTGATTAAAAAAAAACATAGCATGTTCGATACTTAACACCTAGTCTACCCCAATCTGAAAGGTCCTGACAAGATGTAACTTCCACAATCACCCTCATTGTTTAGGACTACATAGCTGAAATTGGCCTTCATTCAATCGACCAGAAAATACCATTAATATTACCTTCATTATACCAAAAAATTCCAATCACTTCTCATTGCCTGCATTACTATTTGGACTATACTGCCATTTCTCACTGGAATTATTCCAGTATGTTCAACCTGAGTTCCTTTTATTCACTTTTTCCCTCCACATACTATAATCTCAATCAACAGGCAGAAAAATCAAATTAAGACATTGTGGTTTTTTTTGATCATTTTTATTAATTCTTTTTTCTTAACTTTTATTTAATAAATATAAATTTCCAAAGTAAAACTTTTGGATTATAGCAGCTTTTTCCCCCTATAACCTCCCTCCCACCCGCAACCCTCCCATCTCCCGCTCCCTCTCCCATCCCATTCACATCAAGATTCATTTTCGATTATCTTTATATACAGAAGATCAACTTAGTATATACTAAGTAAAGATTTCAACAGTTTGCACCCACACAAAAACACAAGGTATAAAGTACTGTTTGAGTACTAGTTATGCCCTTAATTCACATAGTATAACACATTAAGG
This sequence comes from Oryctolagus cuniculus, assembly GCF_964237555.1. Taxonomy (NCBI): domain Eukaryota; kingdom Metazoa; phylum Chordata; class Mammalia; order Lagomorpha; family Leporidae; genus Oryctolagus; species Oryctolagus cuniculus. The sequence continues at coordinate 115,122,692 of NC_091435.1, forward strand.
ACAGAGATCCTACATGGGGAGTAAGTGCGCAGTGATTCCTGTTGTTGACTTAACAATTGACACTCCGATTTATAACATCAGTAATCACCCGAGGCTCTTGTCATGAGTTGTCAAGGCTATGGAAGCCTCTTGAGTTCACCAACTCTGATCTTATTTAGACAAGGTCATAGTCAAAGTGGAAGTTCTCTCCTCCCTTCAGAGAAAGATATTGCCATCTTTAATGCTCTGTTCTTTCTGCTGGGTTCTCACTCACAGAGATCTTTCATTTAGGTCATTTTTTGCCAGAGCGTCTTGGCTTTCCATGCCTGAGAAACTATCATGGGCTTTTTAGCCAGATAAGAAAGTCTTAAGGACTCATTCTGAGGCCAGAGTGCTGTTCAGGGCATTTGCCATTCTATGAGTCTGCTGTGTATCCCGCTTCCCATGTTGGATCGTTCTCTCCCTTTATAATTCTATCAGTTAGTATTAGCAGACACTAGTCTTATTTATGTGATCCCTTTGGCTCTTAATCCCATCATTATGATCAATTATTAACTGAAACTGATCACTTTGACTAGTAACATGGCATTGGTACATGACACCTTGATGGGATTGAATTGGAATCACTCAGCACGATGTTTTCCATATTCCTCCATTTTGTTGCAAATGACCAGATTTCACTTTTACTGCTGTATAGTATTCTATAGAGTACATATCCCATAATTTCTTTATCCAATCTACTGTTGATGGGCCTTACATTTGTTCCTGCCTTATAGCTCTTCATAGCACTTCTCACCATCTAATCCACCATAGATTTACTTGTTTGCTTTTACCTTCCTAGATTAACATGTAGGTATGTTTTTCAAGTTGCATCACTAGTGGTTGAAATATGTAACTTATGGTAGGAAATTAACAAATAATTGTTGAATAAATGAATGAATACATTTCCTTGAAAATTCTTTCCATTTATGTTATCTTACTTGAAATTTGACTTTCTAAAGGACTTGTTGTAAATCAAATGACACGTATGGTTGGAAGTCATTCTTGACACATCCTATATTCTAGAAAATTATTCTTCAAAAGTGGAGCATAAATAGCAAATTTTGTAGACAAACAAAAATCTTACTTCAAAAAGATCATGAAACAATATGTTATGAAATAAAATTCAGAAAAATTTACACCAAAATAAATCCAAATTCTGAAACTTCAAAAAGCAAAAAAAAAAAAAAAAAAGAATGGAAGGTAAAATATAAAGAACAAGACCAATAAATAGAAAACAAATAGTCTAAAACTAAGAATAATAGTAGACTCAGCTACACATTTTCTATAAGAAACATACTACAAACACCTATACTTTAAAAATAAAGTGGTAGGAGGGAAGAGGCAAGATGGCAGAATAGGAAGGGAGCACACTGATAGTCCGGGGAGAGACAGTTTAATAACAGTGGCGATACTGCAGGTTCAAGGAATAGTAGGGGAGGAAACAGCAGAAGAAACTCTTCCGGAACGCGTGATTCACAGTGGACCTGCGTGGAGAGCGTGGGAGCCCACAGTTCGGGACACCAGCGGCAGACTCAACACACCAGTGATGGAACGCGAGGTGAGCCGAACCTCAATAGCCCGAGACACCGGCAGGCAAGCGGAGAGAGGAGACTAGAGGGAACGACCCCCAACAGGGGAAAGTTCACCAGGCTAACTGGAAGAGAGAGAGAGAGAAAAAAAAAAAGGTGACTGGTACGGACACGGGTTTCTCTTTCTCCGCTCACCTCTCAAGGGCAAGCAAGACAAAGAGCAGGTGCCATCTTGGACATATGTCATAAGAAGAGCGACCTCAGGTCTGCACCGGCCCTGAACCTAGCAGAAAAACCTGACTCTGGGTGGGGCGAATTAACAGGAGATTAGGACCTAGTAAATTTGTGGTGCTACTGAACTGAGACTGTGAAAAAAGAGACGGTGGGGGAGAGAACTCACAGAATTCACGTGAGCACTCTCCAGAGATGCTACAATTCCGTAACTTTGGCAACCCAGTGGGAGACTGAAGGAGAATTTGAGCCCACTCTGAGGGCAGAACAGATTCCCTGTGTGGTCCTTGGGAAAGAGCTTCCGATCTCTGGCTCCTGTGGGTATATCACTTGCCTGCTAACTACTTCCAACTTCGTTCAGCTGTGCGGAATTACTTCCCTTTTGAATCAAAAAAAAAAAAAGAAAGAGAGAAAGAGAGATCTATCACACCTAACCTGGGAGTGTCACCTTTGGCACACCAAAGAGAGCTCTCAGGCCACACCCATCTCAAGCCTCTAAGGCTCCATCAAAAACAGATAGTCCACTTAATCTAGAGTCATAGTATAACAAGAAAAAGCACCACAGTGAAGAAACCAAATATCTCCAATATGCCAAATAACAAACGCAAAAACCGAGATAATAGAAACAAGGAAGTCACCATGACGCCCCCAAATGAAAAAGACACCCCAATTCAAGATTATGAAGATGACGAGATAGAAGAAATTCAAGAAGCAGATCTCAAAAAACTGATAAGAACATTAAGAAGTTCACAAAAAAAAAATTCTTGAACTACAGAAATCCTTAATGGACAAGGTAGAAAACCTCTCTCGTAAAATGAAATATTAAGGAGGAATCAAAATGAAACAAAACAACTAGTACAACAGGAAACTGTGATAGTGATGAGAAGTCATAACGAAGTGAAGAATTCAATAGATCAAATGACAAACACAATAGCGAGCCTTACAAACAGAATGGGTGAAGCAGAAGAGAGAATATGGGACTTAGAAGACAGAGAACAGGAAAGGATACAGTCAGACCAAAGAAAAGAAGAGGAAATTAAAAATCTCAAACATATTGTCAGGAATCTTCAGGACACTATTAAAAAACCCAACATTCAGGTTCTAGGAGTTCCTGAAGGCATGGAGAGGGAGAAAGGATTAGAAGGCCCTTTTTAGTGAGATATTAGCAGAAAATTTCCCAGGTTTGGAGAAGGACAGAGAAATCCTAGTACAGGAAGCTCACAGAACCCCTGATAAACACTACCAAAAGAGATCCTCACCACGACACAGTGTAATCAAACTCACCACAGTGAAACATAAAGAAAAGATCCTAAAATGTGCAAGAGAGAAACGTCAGATTACTCTCAGAGGATCTCCAATCAGACTCACAGCTGACTTCTCATCAGAAACCCTACTAGCTAGGAGGGAATGGCGAGATATAGCCCAAGTACTAAGAGAGAACAACTGCCAGCCCAGAATATTATATCCTGCAAAGCTATCATTTGTGAATGAAGGTGAAATAAAGACTTTTCATAGCAAACAGAAATTGAAAGAATTGGTTGCCACTCGTCCAGCCCTGCAAAAGATGCTTAAAGATGTGTTATACACAGACACACAGAAACATGGTCACTAATATGAAAGAAGGTAAAGGAAGGAAAGCTCACAGCAAAAGATCACAGGGAATTCAAAGCATATATTAGAACTTATCTTTGGCAAATGGCAGGGCAAAGTTACCACTTGTCATTAGTCACATTGAATGTGAATGGCCTGAACTGTCCAGTTAAAAGACACCGATTGGCTGATTGGGTTAAGGAACAAAACCCATCTATTTGCTGCTTACAAGAAACACATCTTTCCAACAAAGATCCATACAGACTGAAAGTGAAAGGCAGGAAAAAGATATACCATGCCAACAGAAATGAAAAAAGAGCAGGTGTAGCCATCTTAATATCAGACAACATAAACTTTACCACAAAAACTGTTAAGAGTGACAAAGAGGGACACTATATAATGATTAAGGGATTAATACAACAAGAAGATATAACAATTATCAATGTATATGCACCTAACTACAGGGCACCGGTTTATCTAAAAGATTTGTTAAGGGACTTAAAGGGAGACTTAGACCCCAATACAATAGTACTGGGGGACTTCAATACTCCACTCTCAGAAATAGACAGATCAACAGGACAGAAGATCAACAAGGATACAGTAGATTTAAACGACACTATAGCCCAAATGGATCTAACAGATATATACAGAACTTTCAATCCTACAGCTAAAGATTTTACATTCTTTTCAGCAGTACATGGAACCTTCTCTAGGATTGACCACATACTAGACCATAAAGCAAGTCTCAGCAAATTCAAAAGAGTTAGAATCATACCATGCAACTTCTCAGACCATAAAGGAATGAAGTTGGAAATTAGCAACTCAGGAATCCCTAGAGCATACGCAAACACATGGAGATTGAACAACATGCTCCTGAATGAACAATGGGTCATAGAAGAAATTAAAAGAGAAATCAAAAATTTTCTGGAAGTAAATGAGGATAACAGCACAACATACCAAAACTTATGGGACGCAGCAAAAGCAGTGTTAAGAGGAAAGTTTATATCAATAGGTGCCTACATCAAGAAATTGGAAAGGCACCAAATAGATGAGCTTTCAATTCACCTCAAGGATCTAGAAAACCTACAGCAAACCAGACCCAAATCTAGTAGGAGAAGAGAAATAATTAAAATCAGAGAAGAAATCAACAGGATTGAATCCAAAAAAAATTACAAAAAATCAGCCAAACGAGTAGCTGGTTTTTTGAAAAAATAAACAAAATTGACTCCCCATTGGCCCAACTAACTAAAAAAAGAAGAGAAAAGACCCAAATCATTAAAATCAGAGATGAAAAAGGAAACGTAACAACAGACACCACAGAAATAAAAAGAATCATGAGAAATTACTACAAGGACTTGTATGTCAGCAAACAGGGAAACCCATCACAAATGGATAGATTCCTGGACACATGCAACCTACCTAAATTGAACCAGGAAGACATATAAAACCTAAACAGACCCATAACTGAAACAGAAATTGAAACAGTAATAAAGGCCCTCCCAACAAAGAAAAGCCCAGGACCAGATGGATTCACTGCTGAATTCTACCAGACATTTAAAGAAGAACTTACTCCAATTCTTCTCAAACTATTCAGAACCATCGAAGAAGAGGGAGTCCTCCCAAATTCTTTCTATGAAGCCAGCATCACCTTAATTCCTAAGCCGGAAAAAGATGCAGCACTGAAAGAGAATTACAGACCAATATCCCTGATGAACATAGATGCAAAAATCCTCAATAAAATTCTCGCCAATAGAATGCAACAACACATCAGAAAGATCATCCACCCAGACCAAGTGGGATTTATCCCTGGTATGCAGGGATGGTTTAATGTGCGCAAGACAATCAATGTGATACACCACATTAACAGACTGCAGAAGAAAAACCATATGATTATCTCATTAGACGTAGAGAAAGCATTTGATAAAATACAACACCCTTTCATGATGAAAATTCTCAACAAATTGGCTATAGAAGGAACATTCCTCCACACAATCAAAGCAATTTATGGAAAACCCACAGCCAGCATCCTATTGAATGGGGAAAAGGTGGAAGCATTTCCACTGAGATCTGGCACCAGACAGGGATGCCCACTCTCACCACTGCTATTCAATATAGTTCTGGAGGTTCTGGCCAGAGCTATTAGGCAAGAAAAAGAAATTAAAGGGATAGAAATTGGGAAGGAAGAACTCAAACTATCCCTCTTTGCAGATGACATGATTCTTTATTTAGGGGACCCCAAGAACTCTACTAAGAGACTATTGGAACTCATAGAAGATTTTGGCAAAGTAGCAGGGTATAAAATCAATGCACAAAAATCAACAGCCTTTGTATACACAGGCAATGCCATGGCTGAGGAAGAACTTCTAAGATCAATCCCATTCACAATAGCTACAAAAAAAATCAAATACCTTGGAATAAACTTAACCAAGGATGTTCAAGATCTCTACGATGAAAATTACAAAACCTTAAAGAAAGAAATAGAAGAGGATACCAAGAAATGGAAAAATCTTCCATGCTCATGGATTGGAAGAATCAATATCATCAAAATGTCCATTCTCCCAAAAGCAATTCATAGATTCAATGCAATACCAATCAAGATACCAAAGACCTTCTTCTCAGATCTGGAAAAAATGGTGCTGAAATTTATATTGAGGAACAAGAGGCCTCGAATAGCTAAAGCAATCTTGTACAACAAAAACAAAGCCAGAGGCATCACAATACCAGATATCAGGACATACTACAGGGAAGTTGTAATCAAAACAGCATGGTACTGGTACAGAAACAGATGGATAGACCAATGGAACAGAATTGAAACACCAGAAATCAACCCAAACATCTACAGCCAACTTATATTTGGTCAAGGATCTAAAACCAATTCCTGGAGCAAGGACAGTCTATTCAATAAATGGTGCTGGGAAAACTGGATTTCCACGTGCAGAAGCATGAAGCAAGACCCCTACCTTACACCTTACACAAAAATCCACTCAACGTGGATTAAAGACCTAAATCTACGTCCTGACACCATCAAGTTACTAGAGAACATTGGAGAAACCCTTCAAGATATTGGCACAGGCAAAGAATTTCTGGAAAAGACCCGGGAGGCACAGGCAGTCAAAGCCAAAATCAACTATTGGGATTGCATCAAACTGAGAAGTTTCTGTACTGCAAAAGAAACAGTTAGGAAAGTGAAGAGACAACCGACAGAATGGGAAAAAATATTTGCAAACTATGCTACAGATAAAGGGTTAATAACCAGAATCTACAAAGAGATCAAGAAACTCCACAAAAACAAAACCAACAACCCAATTAAGAGATGGGCCAAGGACCTCAATAGACATTTTTCAAAAGAGGAAATCCAAATGGCCAACAGGCACATGAAAAAATGTTCAAGGTCACTAGCAATCAGGGAAATGCAAATCAAAACCACAATGAGTTTTCACCTCACCCCGGTTAGAATGGCTCACATACACAAATCTACCAACAACAGAGGCTGGCGAGGATGTGGGGAAAAAGGGACACTAACCCACTGTTGGTGGGAATGCAAACTGGTCAAGCCACTATGGAAGTCAGTCTGGAGATTCCTCAGAAACCTGAAGATAACCCTACCGTTCGACCCAGCCATCCCACTCCTTGGAATTTACCCAAAGGAGTTTAAGTTGACAAACAAAAGAGCGGTCTGCACCCTAATGTTTATTGCAGCTCAATTCACAATAGCCAAGACCTGGAACCAACCTAAATGCCCATCAACAGTAGACTGGATAAAGAAATTATGGGATATGTACTCTTTAGAATACTATACCACAGTAAGAAACAACGAAATCCAGTCATTTGCAACAAAATGGAGGAATCTGGAACACATCATGCTGAGTGAAGTAAGCCAGTCCCAAAGGGACAAATACCATATGTTCTCCCTGATCGGTGACAACTGACTGAACACCAAAAGGAAACCTGTTGAAGTGAAATGGACACTATGAGAAATGGTAACTTGATCAGCATAGCCCTGACTGTTAATGAACAACTTAATACATTATCCCTCTTAGTAGTTTTTTTGTCTGTTCTACTTAATATGACTGGTTTAATTCTGTAATTAATACACAGTTATTCTTAAGTGTTAAAAATTAACTGAAATGTGATCCCTGTTAAACATAAGAGTGGGAATAAGAGAGGGAAGAGATGTATAATTTGGGACATGCTCAAGCTGACTTGCCCCAAATGGTAGAGTTAGAAACATACCAGGGGATTCCAATTCAATCCCATCAAGGTGGCATGTACCAATGCCATCTCACTATTCCAAGTGATCAATTTCATTTCACAATTGATCATAATGAAAGGACTAAGAGTCAAAGGGAGCACATAAACAAGTCTAGTACCTGCTAACACTAACCGATAGAATAAATAAAGGGGAGAGTGATCCAACATGGGAAGCGAGATACTCAGCAGACTCATAGAATGGTGGATGTCCTAAACAGCACTCTGGCCTCAGAATCAGCCCTAAAGGCACTTGGTTCTGGCTGAAAAGCCCATGAGAGTATTTCAGGCATGGAAAGCCAAGACACTCTGGCAAAAAAAAAAAAAAAAAAAAAAAAAAAACACCTAAATGAAAGATCTCTGTGAGTGAGATCCCAGTGGAAAGAACAGGTCTTCAAAGAAGGAGGTGCCTTTCTCTGAAGGGAGGAGAGAACCTCCACTTTGACTATGACCTTGTCTAAACAAGATAAGAGTCGGAGAACTCAAGGGGCTTCCATAGCCTTGGAAACTCATGACTGGTGCATAGAGAGATTACTGATGCCATAAACAGGAGTGTCAATTTGTAAAGTCAACAACAGGAGTCACTGTTCATTTACTCCTCATGTAGGATCTCTGTCCTTAATGTGCTGTACATTGAGGCTTAGTGCTATAACGAGTACTCAAACAGGATATTTCACTTTGTGTTTCTATGGTGGTGCAAACTGTTGAAATCTTTACTTAATGTATACTAAACTGATCTTCTGTAAAAAAAAAAAAAAAAAAGAAGAAGAAGAAATGATCAATTCCCAACTTGCCTCTCGCTGGGATTAAACATGACAATAGGTCTGATCTGATTTCATCATCATTTAAAAAATCATCTATTGTTTTTCACTTTATGTTTCTGTGTGGGAGCAAACTGTTGAAATCTTTACTTAATGTATGCTAAACTGATCTTCTGTATATAAAGAGAATTGAAAATGAAAAAAAAAAGTGGTAGGGAAAGATACAATGTTAAAACTAGTGAAAAAAACTGTGGAAATATTTATATTAATTTCAAGGACAGCAGAGTTAGAAATAAGGAAATTTCTTAGTGATAAATGGGAGCATTGTATAATAACTGAGGAGTCAACATTTCAAGAAGATATAAAAATTGTTAAATTTATGAGTATAATTTCAGACCATGAAAATATATGAGGCTAATATGAGAGAACTGTAAAGAGAAATACATGAACCTACTATCATAACTGATACTTAAATGTCTTCTTTCAGAAATGTATGCATCAAGTGGACAATCATTAAGAACATAATTGAAATATGAATTGCCAGAGGTCAAAACTCAACAACATTACCAATAAGCTAGATAAAACTGACATCTATAGACAACTTCATCTAACAAAAGCAAATTATAAATTCTTTGGAAGCTCACTTGGAACACCCATGAATACAGACCACATTCTGGGCCACAGAATTCACCTTAACAAATGTAAAAGGATAGAAATCATGTAATGTGTGTTTTCAGTTCACATCAGAATTCAACTAGAATTAAAGAACAAGAAAACAGTAGAAACAAATACACAAACACTTATAGAGAAAGCTACACTATCAAAATCGTGCCGGGTTTAAAAAATAAGTCTCAAGGGAAATTAAAAAGATTTTAAATTAAATAAAAAATACAGCTTATCAAAATGCATTGTATGTAGAAAAAAACAGTGCTTAGAGAAAAATTGATAGCATTTGATGTATATAGGTATATTAGAAATGAAGGAAAATTTAAAATTAATAATCTAAGCTCATGCCTAAGAAAAATAGAAAAAAGAAAAGCAACAAACAAAATAGGCAGGTGAAAAAATAGTAAATATTAATAGAGAAATTCATGAAATTAAATACTGGAGAAAAGACACCAAAACTAAAAGCTGATTCTTTGAAAAGATTGATAAAACCTTTAAGCCTCTACCCAAGTAAGAAAGAAAAAGATAGGACACAAATTAGTAATAACATACATATAAGAAGACACAACACTATATATCCCATGGATATTAAATGAATAACGAAGAATATTATGAAGAATTATATATCTATAAATGTGATAACTAAATGAAATTGCCTAATTTCTTAAAAGATGTATTATGTCAAAATTCATGTATGAGGAAACAGATGATCTTAATAGGCATAAATGTGTTAAGAACCTGGATCAACACATAAGGCATTTCAACTTACATGAAATTGAGTTGGTGACCTTCCAAAATAGAAAGCACCAGGCTCAGATGGATTTGCTGGTAAACTCTACCATACATTTTAGAAAGAAATTATATCAGTTCTCTGCAATATGTTCCAAAAAAGCCTGTGGGAATACTTTTGTAACTCATTCTATGAAAGCATTCCCTTAACATAAAAACAAGGACAGTGTAAGAAATCCACTGCAGACCAATATCTTTCATAAATACAAAGTCAAAAATATTGAACAAAATGTTAACAAATGATATTCAATATTCTGTAAAACTAATTATGCAAGCAGGATTTATCTCAGGTGTGCAAAGATGGATGGTTCAACATTTGAATATTTAACTAATATAATCAATTACATAAACAACCTGAAGATCAAAATAACATGATCATTTCAATAAAAGTACTTGACAAAATCTTGCATCCACTCATGTTGAACTTTCAGGAAATGAGGAATAAAGAGAAACCGTAACTCTGACGAAGAACATTTTTCAAACTCTACAGTTTACATGATGGATGGTGAGAAACTTGAAGCTCTTCTGCTACGACAAGGACAATATGAGGATGTCCTCTCTCACTATTGCTTTTTAACATAGTGTTGGAAGTCCTGGTTAATTTAATAAAATAAGGAAAAAAAATGCCATGCGTATTTTTTTAAGTTATTGCAAGTTTGAATGTTGATGCAAGTTACTTAATTTGTTATTAAAAAAATTCTAATTCTAGAATTAAGTTTTTAAAATATCTGAATAACATCAAGACAAAATATCTTTATAGTTTTAAAATAATGCATTATTAAAATTTGAATATTCTGCAGAGCATGAATTAAATTATGATTTTAAAATTATAAAATTTAAGCACAGAAATAGATATCTCCTTAAAATGTTCTCTTTAAAATGTTTACATGTATTCCTATAACATTAAACAACATTGAAAAAGTGTTTCTTTTATATTTATTATCGTTGTACATTGACTATTACCTGGCATATATGAAGGACTTAACATATCTTTTGAACTAAACCTATACAATTTTTTAAAATTTGCATCAATGGATACAGTGGTTCTTTTAAATTGGCTATTTTTTTTAAGTGGTTACTTTAACCTCTATAAAGCTGCATATAAATATATAGCTGGGGCCAGTGCCGTGGCATAGCGGGTAAATCTGTCACTGCAGTACTGGCATCCCATATGGGCACTGGTTTGAGTCCCAGCAGCTCCACTTCTAATCCAGCTCTCTGCTATGGCCTGGGAAGGTGGTGGAGGATGGATCAAGTCCTTGGGCCCCTGTACCTGAGTGGGAGACCTGAAAGAAGTTTCTGGCTTCGGATTGACGCAGCTCCAGCCTTTGTGGCTAATTGGGGAGTGAACCTCTCACTCTCTGTGTAATTCTGATTTTCAAATAAATAAATAAATCTTATTTTGGGGGCTGGCACTATGGCGCAGTGGCACAGTGGGTTAAAGCTCTGGCCTGAAGTGCCAGCATCTCATATGGGCACTGGTTGGAGTCCCGACTGCTTCATTTTCGATCCAGCTCTCTGCTATGGCCTGGGAAAGCAGTAGAAGATGGCCCAAGTCCTTGGGCCCCTGCACCCACGTGGGAAACCCAGAAGAAGTTCCTGGCTTCAGATAGATGCAGCTCCGGCCATTGCAGCCATTTGGGGAGTGAACCAGCGGATGGAAGACCTCTCCCTCTGTCTCTACCTCTCTCTGTAACTCTGTCTTTCAAATAAATAAAATAAATCTTTAAAAAAATAAATAAATTTTATTTTTTAAAAAAGAAATGAATTAATTAAAAAATAAAAAATATAGCTAAACATATATTTTAAAAATCTCTATTTAAACAGGTCCTAAGGCCCAAAATGCCAATATAATAATACAGTGAATTTACTCAGTAATTTTTAAACAAAATATTATACAATTATATCCAAATTAACTGGTATAACATATACATATTTATGTATAATAATCTACAAGTACTCTATATATTTGACATGTTAGATGAATATATTTTTGTAATAATTTTCCAGCCCCTCTGGAACTTCTTAAAACTGCAATAGGTAAAATTAATGCAGTAAACAAGCAAGATTTCATTATCATGTTCAGTGTAAATCAAAGATGTAGCTTCAGTCATTGTTCTTCTCAAGCACTTGGTCTGTTCGATTATTCTTGGCAGAGTATGCAGTGCCACTGTGACTAATAAGTGAAATAAAGTCTGGCTGTGTTTAGTTCCATCTTAGTCACCAATATACTATTTAATTCCATTCATCTATATTCAGAATGCCTTCAATGGTTCAAGTTATTGGACAGAGTTTTTCCCTTATTGGATAGATTGGTAAGTGTTTAGTCTCTTTTGACTGTAATGCCTGTAGCCCAAGCTCTTGAAAAGTCCATCAAATGTCTGTGAACCCTTCTCTCTGTTTCTCTAATCAGAGTTATCCATTACTTCTCAAACTTGTCTTCCTCTGCATGCAGCTCCACTCTTGTCTGAGGCTACAGTGGAAGCATATAGTTGATTCTTCATGTCTCACACTCACATGTGACTGTTCATCTTCACCACATGCAAGCTTCAAAGGGAAACAATGACCTTGGAAAACAATGCCACAAGAGTGAAGAAAATATAGAAAATATGCCATTTCATATTTAAAGAAACAATATTGTTAACGGAAAAGTGATCTCTGTTAAATATAAGAGTAGGACTAAGAGAGGGAGGGGATGTATAATTTGGAACATGCTCAAGCTGACTTGCCCCAAGTGGTGGAGTTAGAAATGTGCCAGGGGATTCCAATACAATCCCATCCAGGTTGCATGTACCAATGCCATCTCACTAGTCCAACTGATCAATTTCAGGTCACAATAGACTATAATGATAGGTCTAAGAGTCAAAGGGATCACATAAACAAGAATAGTGTCTGCTAATACTAACTGATAGAATAAAAAAGGGAGAGAACAATCCAACATGGGAAGTGGGATACACAGCAGACTCATAGAATGGCAGTTGTCCTAAACAGCACTCTGGCTTTGGAATCAGCCCTTAAGGCATTTGGATATGGCTGAAGAGCCCATGAGAGTATTTTAGGCAAGACACTCTAGCAAAAACAAAACAAAACAAAACAAAGCAAACAAACAAAAAAAACACCTAAATGAAAGATCTCTTCGAGTGAAATCCCAGTGGAAAGAACAGGCCATCAAAGAAGGCGGTACCTTTCTCTGAAGGGAGGAGAGAACTTCCACTTTGACTATGCCCTTGTCAAAATAAGATCAAAGTCAGCAAGCTCAGGGGGCTTCCATGGCCTTGGCAACTCATGACTAGAGCCTGGGGAGATTGCTGATGCCTTAAACAAATGTGTCAATTTGTTAAGTCAACAACAGGAGTCACTGTGCACTTACTCCCCATGTAGGATCTCCGTCCTTAAGGTGTAGTTCAATATGAATTAATGATATGACTAGTGCTCAAACAGTATTTGGCACCTTGTGTTCTGTGTGGGGGCAAACTGATGAAATGTTTACTTAATATATACTAAATTGATCTTCTGTATATAAAGATAATTGAAAATGAATCTTGATGTGAATGGAATGGGAGAGGGAGCTGGAGATGGGAGGGTTGCGGGTGGGAGGGAAGTTATGGGGGGGGAAACATTGTACTGTGCTTTGGAAATTTATATCTATTAAATAAAAGTTTAAAAAAAGATACAATATTGGTACATACCTTATCCTATTTATGCATCCAAATGTCTTAAAAATATCCTTATTTAATACTTGCATGTAAATGGTGTTTCCATTCATTATAACTACAATTTGTAAGGCATGGGTTTGCAGGTGAGGAAATTAAATTTCAGAGGATTAACTGACTTTCTAAATGCCACATACGAATAAGAAAAATAAGCAATATTTCAATCCTGATCCTGATGGTTTCTAAATTAGGCCTGAAATTTTCTACTTCATATATAATACTTCTGTAGAGGTATAAAAGTGTGCATAGCTAAATTTGTGTCTTTGCTGGTTTTAGATTTTATAAGTGATTCCTGTGCACTGACTAAAGTCATTTTTTACTGGCATAAATATCTAAACTTGAGGAATTTTTATAGCAATGAGTTAAAACTCAATTAACATGTTATTAAAATGAGATTAAATTAGATATCGTTTTTCTTATCTTATTCCCTCTAAATCATACAAACAGCAACAAAAGATCGTTGTTTTTCCTGATCCACTGTGGTTGCCATTCAAATGGTTAATTAGTTGTACCAGTTCTCATGTTGTAGATGTGGTTGCATTGGCGTAAAACAGACATTTTGAGATTCAGTAACTGTTTATTGCCCTTTTCTCTTCTGTTGAGGAGCAGTGTATTTTTTTTCTCTTCATATTATTTGTTGAAGTCTTTTACTTAGAGTAGGGCTAACTAAATATTCATTAAGTACACTGAAAATGGATGTTTGTAAAAATTAAGAGTGGGAATGCAAGAGGGAGTGGAGGAAGGAAGGGTTGGAGTGTGAGCGGGAGCGTCCCTATGTTCCTAAATCTATATGTATGAAATATATTAAACTTGTATAACTTAAATAAAATTAAGAAATAGGTTGTTGAATAATCAGGAAGATGCAGACTTGTGTAGAAGAATGGATTAATAAAAATTATATTAGACATACTTATATTTTATAAAGATTTGCTATTGGCTGGCAACCTTACAGAAAGAGCTTTGCATTCATTATCTAGTTAATAACATCATGTATTATTAAATATACCCTGAATTTGATGGAATAGATAGCATATTGTCCTCTTTTTACAAATGATGAAATAAAATAGAGAATGCCTAAGAATAGTTTTACTGTAGAGGTAACTTTCAGTAATTTAACATTTTAATTAGGCTACCTTTCCAATGTTTGTTGCTTATGTTTAAATCTGTGCTTTTTAACATTAAACTACACATGAGTCACCTGGGACTCCAGTGAAAATGCAGATTCTGAGTTAGTGGATGTCAGGATGAGTCTGAGATTCTGCACCCAAATAAACTCCCACAGATCATACTGAAAAACAGGCTCTAGATTATTCATTTTTCTCCATCAAACTAAGTCCTGTTCCTCATAGGCCTTTATACTGATTTTGTATTAGTTGAAAATGAGTTAAAAATGAATTTTTAAATTGACTAACTACATTTGATCCCCAGATGCACACATGATAAGGCCGTTGATAACCTAGACTGTGAAAAATAGAGGATTTTAAACTGTGTACTTTGTGACTGTAAACCTGCCATCCTGACCCTATTATTCTCCAGGACAGGCTCATGTTTCCTGACTTTTTTCAAATTCTGGATAATATTCCCACTCAGACCCTTCTCTGTGAACCACTGAATCTGATTTAGCCTCGAATTAGTGTCCTGTAACTACATTTAGTGGCTTTAAACATTACAGATGCAGTATTTATAAATCTGTGGGTCAGAACCATGGTGGCTGCAGAGAGATCCTGTCTCCTTCTTGCTTAGGTTGCTGGCAGAACTCAATTGCTTTCAGTGGGTAGAACTGGCAGCTGTCTACTCGCTTGTTGTCAGTGCTGTGACCCCTTTCTAGTGATCACTCACCTTCCTTGGCTCTTGGACCCCTTCCTCGCTCTTCAAAGCCAGCAACAGCTGATTGAATCTTTCTCAGGCTGAAAATATATCCTGCCTTTTGATCACAAGTCTCAGAGATCCTCTGGGCTTCACCAGGAGAAGTTTTCTGCTTTTCAGAACTTATATGAACAGACTGGGGCCCTGGAATAAATCAGGATAACTCCCCAGCTTTAGGGTCTGTAATCTTAATCACACCTGCCACACCTTTTTCCCTGTGAAACTTCCTGCATTCAGACTCCAGCGATTAGCACAGAAACAGCTTTGAAGGGTCATTATTCTAACACAAGCCTGCTGCGTGGGATGGAATTATTTTAATCACCAGGAGAAAAAAACGAAGCGAACCAGAATAATAATGTATCAGAGACTAGAAGCTCAGAAGTGCCAAGAGGGCCACATAATGGTTTAGAAATGTTGTAGTCAAAAATAAAACCCAAGCTTTCTAAGCTGTCCACAGGCCAGATGCCAGGCATTGCACACCTTAGGCATGGGATCCCACCCCCAGCCAGAGTTTGGTCATATTTGCTTCTTAGACTCGGTGCTATGTCAAATTCTGCCGTATTTACCTGGCCAGGATTCAGCAAAAAGCTTGCATCCTCTGTTTATTTCTTGTTGAATTGAAATATTGTAGAGGTACATTTCACTGGGAGAACCTTAGTTAAATGTCTGTCTAGTAGTGGCCAAGATAGCTGGCAAACTCAATATTAGATTCTTTGGCATTACTTTTGTTAAACAGAGAGGAAACGTTTTGGTTTTTTTTTATTTTCTTCTTAAGAATTACCCAGTTATTCTGTACCCAGTTGGCCAAAACGTCCAATGCTGAGCCAGACGAAGCCAGAAGCAAGGAGCTTCATCTGGTCCCCCTAATGGATGGCAGGCATTCACAAACTTGGGCCATCCTCCACTGCTTTTCCCAGGACATTAGCAAGGAGCTGAATCTGAAGTGGAATAGCTAGAACATGAACCAAAGCCCATATGGGGTGCTGGCATCACAAGCTTTGGTTTTACTCACTGCACCACAACACCAGCCCAAGAAAAAAGGTTTTAAAAAGTGCTGGGGGTGGGGCCAGCACTGTGGCATAAGCAGTAAAGCTGCTACCTACAGTGCGGCATCTCCTATGGGCACCAGTTTGAGTCCTGGCTGCTCTGCTTCTGATCCAGCTCTCTGCTATGGCCTGGGAAAGCAGTAGAGGACGGCCCAAGTCCTTGGGCCCTTGCACCTGCATGGGAGACCTGGAAGAACCTCCTGGCTCTTGGCTTTTTATTGGCCCAGCTCCAGCCATCACAGCCATTTGGGAAGTGAACCAGCGGATTGAAGACCTCTCTCTCTCTCTCTTCCTCTGCTTCTCTGTAACTCTACCTTTCAAATAATAAAGAAATAAATCTTTAAAAATTAAAATAAATTCTAAAAAAAGTAAAAATAGTGCTGGGGGAGGGGACTGGCATTGTGCTGCAGTGGGTTAAGTCACTGCTTACAATGTCAGTATCTCATATCAGTGCTTTGGCGTTCCACTTCTGATCTAGCTTTCTGCTAATGTGCCTGGGAAGGCAGAAGAAAATACCTCAAATATTTGAGCTTTTGTCACCCACCTGGGAGTTCCAGATGGAGTTCCAGATTTCTGGCTTCTGGCTGCAGTAGCCTTTGAGGAAGTGGTCCAGCAGAGTTCCAGAATCCCGGCTTCAGCCTGGTCCAGTCCCTGCCTTTGTAGCCATTTAGCAAATGAACCAGTGGATGGAAGAGGTCTCTCTTTCTCTTTTTGTAACTCTGCCTTTTAAAAAAAAAATTGCTGGACCACAAGTATGTCCCTACTTGATGAGCTACCTCATCAAGATGAAGCTCTGAGAAGGACAATGCCAGCCTAGCTACTTCCCATCTCCAAGGCAGAATGAGAATGTTTACCCATGTCTCTGAGTTGTCCAGAGTCCCAGTCACGCTGTGCTAGCTGATACTCTGAAAGACATGGTTGTACTTTGAAAAAAAGACTTACCATTTTAATAATCAATACCGCACAGAATTATAAAAATTAAGTCTCATTTCTTTTATTAAATCTTTTTTTATTTAAAGATCAGAATTACAGAGAGAAGGGGAGAGACAGAGTGAGAAAGATGTTCCACCCACTGGTACACTCTCTGAATGGCTGCAATGGCCAGGGATGGGAACAAGCCAAAGCCAGGAGCCAGGAACTTCTTTCATATTTTTCACATGGGTGAAGGGGCCCAAGTCCCTGGGCCATCCTCTACTTTTTTCCAGGCACATTAGCAGGGAGCCGGATCAGAAGTAGGGCAGCCAGGACACTAACCAGCACCCATATGGTTTGCTAGCATTTCAGATGGCAGCTTAACCTGCTACAGCACAGCTCCGGCCCCCTCAATATTTCTTAACAACTCTTATATTTCTATAGCTGGTATCCTTTGATAAGTTTTATATGTGTGGAATTTTATATCAACCCAAGGTGTGTTTCCCCCATTGTAGAGCTCTGCAACCTGGATTAAATCATAATTATACCCTGTGTTGTACACATCATATTTAGCTAATAGATCACAGTAATCACAGTGATTTTCTCATATTTACTGTTCAGAATATGCTCTGAATAACATTGCACCTATTGTCATCTTCATTTCATTTCAGAATAATCATTCATGTGAATAGAGACATAAAATTTACTACTGTCTCACTTTTCTTATCTTTGAAACAGGGATGCTACCATTTATCTCCTGGAATTGCTTTTAGAATGAAAAGGCATAAAATGTACACCATTGGTTACCATTAATTCAATCTACATTCAGAGCCACAAGGGGGCTTATTTAAAATAGTATAGTTCCGTAGCAATAGCTAATCAGTCACCTGATGATTCAGGGTCTGAGACAGGAAGGGCTGAGAGCTGCTGGTGTTGGATCCAGTAGTTTCCCTTTACAACAGGATGGCATTTTTCTCTAGAGTTGAAGTTACAAATTCTGTGGAAAAAGAAAGTTTTCTTGGAAGATCTAATTTCCCCTGTAAGAACTGAATCAATGCCCCTAGCCATGAACTCCCTAGGATCATGATATGCAGTATAAAGTGTAACTTGCAGACATTTCCATAAATAGCAAACTATGAAATCACATCATAAGAACAACAAAATGATTCAATAAAGCTACTCATTATACACATAGTTTATTCAAGAGCAAAGTTTCAAGTCACTGAGAAATATATCCATGCATTTGATGCTTATATGCTGTCACTTACAATTTCAAATTAGTTCCTGAGAACGGGATCAGAACTTGGCTTTGATTTAGTGACTAGCTGTTGGCTTCTGCATACACTCCACTTTTGAACAACTCCTTACACAGTGACTCCCTAACATGGAAGGTCTTATACTAGGTTCTGGGGTTTCAGTCACAAGGCAGACAGCATCTTGGTTTTTACATTATTCTTTTTGGAAAAGTAGTTGTGGAAAGACAGACATTAAACAACTAATTACATAATTATTTAAATTAGTTTGAATGAGAGCTATCAATATTAAATGATATGTGCTCTATAAAAATCTGTTCCAAATCAGAAAATATGTAAATTATGATTTAATCAAAAGCAAGTTATGTCCTATATCACTCACTGTAAAAAGAATAAAGTAGAAAGTACATTAAGTTTAGAAGTAGTAAAGGATTTTGACTAATGATGGTTAAAGAGATTGATTACTAGCACTTTACTAGTTATTTCTTCCTTTAACATCACTTTTAATTTGAATGTCGTGACTCTTTAAAATTGATCAGAATTATTCCAAGCTGCCTCACAATGTAACCTAAAACAACTGCTTCATTGAGGATCTGCATACAATAATTGCTGTCTGCTTATCAGCAGTGATCTATGATAATTGGGCTGATAGTGTTAATGCTGATCTTTTAAAGTGAATGCATCCATGCTAATATATTCCAAAAGAGTACAGAACAGTTGATTCTTATTTGTTTCATTTTACTTATTTGAAAGGCAGACTGAGACAGAGAGACAAAGGTCTTTCATCTGCTGGTTCACTCCACAAACGCCCCCAACAGCTGGGGCCAGGTCAGGTTGAAGCCAGGAGCTGGTAACTCAGTCCAGATCTTCCGCGTGGGTGGTACAAGAGGAACTAAGTACTTGAGCTAAAACCTACTGCCCCCCAAAGTGATATCAGTAGGAAGCTGGAGTTGCAGGCAATTTGATCTTATTTTGCTTTCTCTGGATTCAGTTATATTTTAACATCTTAATTGTTAAAAATAAGTTAATCTTGTCTTTTCATCTAGCTGTCCTTGAACAACACTGTCATTTGAGATACTAGAATTAAGCAATTTAAATAAGTATCTCAAGGATGACCATCACAACAACTAATGTTAAATAGTTTACAAAAATAAAGAAATTACTTATACCCCATCTGGAGTATTTTCATTAACCCAAGACTATTTTATTATCTATAAAGGAATCACTGTACCATAGAATTTCTTTTCTATTAAAAATAAGTTATCTGAAATTTTTTGGCATATTTTCATTTTTTATAACTTTGTTGAGAAGTTTTAACTAGACCTCCTAACCAGAATGTCTTTTTCTTTCAAATTAAGTTGCTGCTGTAAAATCCAATCATTCATGTCATCACTTGTAGTGATTCAACACACTAAAACTATAGCTCTCTGCCAGTGACACCAAGAGTCATGTGCTTCTCTTTAACACCCCAGTGTCTCCCTTTGAAGCTGTTACGATCTTACTGGAAAGGGTTTAACTTGCCTGTGTGATACATTTTCCTTAAAAAAACTAATTTGGAATAAATCATAATTATCCAGCTGATGTCTGAAAAAGCCATTAACACACAGCCAATAAGCATTAATATTATTTTTAATTCAAGATGTTACATTCAATGTGTTGACATCACTTTGCTGACAAAAAGATTCTGTTTATACCAAAGAAAATGCGTACTATCATTATCTAGTATCACTTAAATATTTTGTATTACTTAAATTTTTTGAAATCCTTTAATTATAAAGGAATATGAGCATTGAAAATGAAAAGCTTCTGAATTCAGAAATAAATGTTTCTAATACTTCTGCTTGACAGTATATCCATCTTTGAAAAAGGCATGTAAGAATCTTCAAATACTAAGATAAGGACATGTGAGCAAAGTTGTTTTTTCAACATGATTTTTCAAAAAATTAACCCATATACTTATTTAGTCATTGCAACAGACAGAAAGGAATGACAGTTAGAAAAGCTATCTGTCATAGTAATTATTGATGATGAAATCTTTATCTGACTCTCAGTGGGATTCTTTCCAATTAGCTTCTGTAGCTTTCCAAATCTGCATAAATTTCATAAAATTTGCTTGTTTCCATCGTGATTTTTCTGAGGCTCTCTTTCCTGGGCGAATCTCCAGATTGGCAAGCTCAAGCAGATTTTAAAATACCCTTTCCATATATCACCCACACTTGTCCTGTTTGGGGATGGATTGACGTCTGAGCTCAGATGGTTGTAACTAAGCTGCTTTTCTCGGCAGAAAAGTTCATTTTGCTTCAGCTGTTGCAGATAGCTCCTTTAGCTCCCTCTAACTCCTGTTTTCCAATTGTTTCAGCCAGCCTTCTAACTGTTCTAGGGCCACAGGAAAAAAAAAAAAAAAAAAAAAAAGCCAAGTAAGGACATCTTTCCCAAAGTCCTACTTCTCTCTTGACACATTTTGTAACTTCTCTACCTGGGTAAAGTATGATCCCTTACCTTGTCTCTCTCTTCAGTTCAGGAAAGGAACAACTGATATACTGTCTGAATTAACAACTGTTTTCTAAACGTAGACATTAAACTTACTATCTTTAGTCTTTATAATTTACCTTGCTGAATGATTTTAAAATGTTTAAATTACCTGCATCCCTTTCATGTGCTTTATTTTGTATAAGCAATGGTTTTAGAGAAGGAAGAAGAGGGTCCCAAAATGGAAACTAAGAAGAGGAATATTAAATGCAACAGGATCTATCATATACAAACTAGCAACCTATTATATTTCACTGGGGCATAATTGTAACTAACACCACTAATGAGATTCTGCAACATAGAAGCCTACAATGCTAGAATAGACCTGGAGGGAATCTTCAAGTTGATCTAGGTCAAAATTCTAAACTCTTCATTTTTTATTATTTTTTAAAGATTTTTTTCCCTTGAAAGGCTGAGTTACAGGGACAAGGGACACAAACAAAGAGGTCTTCTATCCACTGGTTCACTCCTCAAGTCCCCTGGTTCATTTTCAAGTTAGCCACAACAACCAGGACTAGGCCAGGCTACAGCCAGGAGCCGGGAAATTCATCTGAGTCTCCCACATGGGTGGTGAGGTCTGAAGCACTTGGACCATCCTCCGTGTTTTCCCAGTTGCATTATCAGGGAGCCTGGTAGGAATCGAAGTCAGGACCAGCTCCCATATGGGATGCTGGCCTCACAGATGGAGGCTTAATCTACAGTGCCACAATACCAGCTCCTGCTTGCTCACTTTTAAAGCAAAGGAAAATTATTCTCATAGAGTTAAATAATTTGGCTAAAACAAAATAGCTACTTATAAAGCAGAAATTAAACCCTAGACCCCCAACTTCTATGCCACTGTACTTTCTCCTAAGAATGATTATTATGGCCTCTGTAATCCTTCATTAACTGTAGAATCAACCCCATGTACACTTGCTCATTCCAGGAATCAGGTCAGGGTCGCCAGATTTTTAGTAAATAGCAAACTAAATTATTCAAACACTGTTTAAGAGACGTGTTAAAGCACATGATTTTCCACTTGATCAGTAGATTACACCTAATAACCACCTACTGATTTATGTTCAGAGCCAAAACAAGAGGAGTAATGAAACAATATTCAGATCATGGAAGTTTTGGGCAAATGTGTATGATTATAGTTTCAATGTGTATTACACTGTTTTAAATACTGGTTGGGGGTACAGGTATTGGGAGTTTGTTTGCTTTACAGAAGAGAATTTTGCAAACCATAGTGACTGAATTCAAATTCCACAATTTCCTCAAATGTAAAGGTCATAAAATAGGGTCATAGGGGCCAGCGCCATGGCTCACTTGGTTAATCCTCCCCCTGCGGCACCCACATCCCATATGGGTGCCGGTTCTAGTCCCGGTTGCTCCTCTTCCAATCCAGCTCTCTGCTGTGGCCCAAGAGTGCAGTGGAGGATGGCCCAAGTGCTTGGGCCCCTCCACCCTCATGGGAAACCAGGAGAAAGTACCTGGCTCATGGCTTCAGATTGGCATAGCTCCAGCCGTGGCAGCCATTTGGGGAGTGAACCAACAGAAGGAAGACCTTTCTCTCTCTTTCTCACTGTCTATAACTCTACCTGTCAAAAAATAGGGTCATAGAGTTCTTTGGAGATGAAATATGTTCCTATGCCAACGCTGATGTGGTTGTTGTTATTATTACCATAATCATTATTTTCTTTAACGATTTGTAATAATAAACTATTTTAAAAATCATGACTATATGTTGTTCATAATAGTTTGTTCTCTATCGAATATGTTCCTTTTAATAAAACATTTACTGGAAAATTGCATCTGAGGAATTTTCCAAGTTGAATTTATAGTCATGAGTAATAAGATTTCAACATTAAAAATGTATTGTATATAAATGACTTTATACTAAACTCCAAAAAATAATTGCTGATCAAGGTGTTAAAACTTTAAAACACAAAGTAGAAAAAATTAACATGTATCTTCTATTCCTCAGCTTACTGCATATTCTCCTGAAATTGACTGTGTAAAGAAAACTTATATTGAATGGGATGCTCTCCAGGAAACTACACTTCTTCCTCCTCCCTCTCCTATTCCCACCCTTAATTTTTACAAAGATCTACTTCAGGATACTTAATGAGCATAGGGTTATCCCTATTCTAAGTAAAATAGTTTAACAAATAGTATGAAGGAAAAAAAAGCAAAACTGTTCCTCAACAGAGGAGACAAGGGTGGTAAACAACGACTGAATCTCAAAATGTCCATTTCACTCCAATACACTACATATGTGTTTTTAATTGTTAATTCTCCAGTGTGAATATTGAAGTAGTTTAGCTCAAGGAGTGAGTTTGTTGAAACTAAATGATAGGGAACCCATAAAAAAGTGGCTTTAGCATCTTGAAAATTATTTGAGAATGGGTGTTGAGTTAAATATGGCTTTAAGTCAATAGGAAATGAGATTTACTTGAAAATGAATTTAGAGAATAAAAATTTTTGTCACTTCATATCTAGAAGTTTAGCCTTCACAAGGACTGGCTGGAGCACAGGTTGGGAGTAAAAGATGCATGGATATGCAATTTGTTTGTTGGTAGTCTCCTAGAATGTATGTAGAAGAGTCAAACATGAAATGGATTATCTAATGAAAGCAAGATGCAAACTCACAGTAGATATTGTTGGCATTGTACTCATATACCCTGGGACTGTTTCTACTGCTTTCCTAGGGTGCTTCTGTTAATATATCTCATTGACTAATATTTCTAGAGGATTTCAACCAGACTGTGAAAGCCATCTCTCATTTTATAGGAGAAACAGAACATACGAGAGAAAGAGAGAGAGAGATACATTACATATGCATTACTGTGGAGTCTGTGAAGTTCTAAAACCTGCAGTCAGCAAGCTATATTACCAGTAGAATTAATGGTGTGATTCCACTCTGAGTCTGATGGCTTAAGAACCAAGAGAGTTGATGATATAGAACAGCCAGAGCTTCAATTTGAGTCTAAATGCAAAAGAAAATATAATGCCCCAGATCAAAAGCAATCAGGTGGGTGGAGGTCCATTTTATTAATGAAAGAGTCAATATTTTTTCTTCTATTCAGCCCTTCAACTGATTGGATGAGACCTAACCCCATAGGAGAGGCAATCAAATCAGACTAGCAATTCAGAAGTTAATTTATGACAAACACTCTCACAGACACACCAGGTGTTTGACCAACTATCTGGGCATGCCATGGCTCAGTCACACTGACACATAAAATTAACCATTGTACTCACTTTCCTGGAAGTGATGAGCAGTTATACCATTATGTCCTGTCTCCCTCTACCTGGCAACCTAGAGTAAACAATAAACAGGGATGTGGTTGGTATATAAAAGCTCTGCTTCTTGACCTGACGTTAGGACAAACTGTTTTGTCATTTATGCTCCAAGGCTCCCACCAGACCAGAAAGAATAAATCTTGTCCTTGGAATCACATCTTGTATACCTCCTTTTCTTCCCTATCTTGCTTTTCTCACGTCCTTACTGATTTCTCCTCAGTGCACTCCCTTAGTAAATCACAAGGCAGGAAGTTCCCACTGAAGCTGTACTGCTAGAGAAACAGATTTAAAAATAGTCTCCAGCCTTTGGGTAAATTTTGAGGAAAGCCCAAGAAGGTACGATTTTTTCCAACCTCCTCTGATCCAGTCTTCACATCCCAATTTATGCATTTATAAACCTTAATTTCACAACATATATTATGGATATTTTATATACATATACATTAACATGCATTCGTGTATATTAAAATATTTATAAAATTATATCTAATATTTGTATTCTAGTATGTAGTAATACTTCTCCTCTGCTATTTATGTGTATGATTCCCTAAACTGGAAAGTCACTAATCAGCATTTAAGATATGAGATCATGTAAACAAGTACCCTATGTGGAATCAAGGAAGGGGCTTGGATTTACACAAAACAAAATATGACCTGATATCCTTAAAACAATATGACTCAAAGTAGAATCATCCAAGACTCAAGTCAATTGGTCTTTACTCTCTCTTGTTTTGTGTGGTATCATGGTTACTTCCTACTGCATCTCATCCCTCAGGGCAATCACTTTGTTTCTTTTTTTCATTTTGCTTAAAAATATTCTTTTCATATAATGCCTTTGTTTGGTTAACATTTCATAACCAAACTCCTTCAATGAGATGACCATTGCCTACGAACTTTGTCTGCCTTTCTTTATTTCATATCCTTGCAATAAATTTGTTGTCAATATATAATGCACACAGCTTGAGCTCACTAGCTATTTAGCCATTAAAGACATGTTAGAGCCAGTGTTTGTGTATGCCTAGGATCAAGTCCTGTCTCTGCCTCAGATCTAGCTGCCTGCTAATGCACGTGGGTAACATCAGATAATCACTTATGTACTTGGGTTTTTGCCAAATACGTAGGAGACCTGGAAGGAGTTCCTAGCTTCTGCTTTGGTCTGGCTCAGTCACACCTGTTGAGGGCATTTGGGATGTGAACTAGTAGATGGAAAATCTCTCTCTCTGTCTCTCCCAATCTCACTCAGCATTTCAAATAAATAAAAATAAAGGCTTAAAAATGAAATGAATATTACTAGTAAATAAAAAGTATAAAAATAAGATTATCAATGCAGCCAGGAAGGATACAGCATTTTTAAATTGTGAATCATAGGTCATTAAAAGAAATATTCTGTCTACTTCTGAATTTGAAGAAATTTGGCAACTGATTAATATGTATTCTATGCTAACAGAGTGTTTTGCAGTAGTTCATAAATGAATATGTATTAAATAAGTTGATTTTTTCAGTTCAAATTCTCACTTTATTTCAAAAATTTCACAGTGGAGGTGGTCCAGGTGCATGAAATGGTGGTTAAGCTGGTTAAAATGTCCATATTCCATACAGAAGTTCTGGATTCAAGATCCACCTCTACACCTGATTCTACATTCCTGATCATGCATACCCTGAGAAGGAGCAGGTTGTGGTTCAAATACGTGGGTCCCTGTTACCCACGTGGGAAATTCAGAATGAGTTCCAGGCTCCTGACTTCATTGTGACCCAGCCATAAGTCCTGGCTACATGCTGGCCTAGCCCTAGCTATTGCAGGCATTTGATAAATAAACCAGCAAGGCTTCTCTCGCGCGCAATCTCTCTCTTTCCCTCACCCTTTCAAATAAATGAATACACACACACAAAAAAAATTAGAAAAATACAGCATGAATGCTGAAATTGCAAGTTAACTTCCTTATAGTAGTAGCAACCAAAACAGTAGAACCCTGAATTATAGAAGCCAGTAATTAAGATTATCAGTTCAGAAGAATTAGATATAAGATAAATTCTGTACAGGATGTCTCAAAGTGTGATATATATAGAATAGCAATCCCACAAGATGCCCTGTAGAGGAGAAGCATTTTTTTTCAGGTTCAAACAGATTAAGGAAATATTGATTAGTGTAAGTCCAATTTTACAAAGTCATACTGACCAGTGGTTTATTAAATAATCTAAACTGTTTTTCAGCAAAAAAAAAAAAAAAAAAGTTGTCTAACTTTATTTAATTAAAGTTTATCAACAATGGACCTGGATTTTTTTTAAACTAGCACCTGCTATAAGAGCATAAGTGCTGCGAACCGCATTTTGGCTAATAAAAGTTTTAGTTGAAAGTAAAGTTTTAGACTAAGTCTAAAAGTTATTGGTGGTAGACAAGGTTACTGACTAATCATCAGAACTAGAATATCTTTGAGAATAGTCCCTGTTTAATGTATGACTTTTTGATACACCATCAAGTAAAACAGACAGTTCTTATCTTGCTTGATACCACAACATAATATTTTCACTGTTTCTGGTTGATCACAAATATTACAATTTCCAGAATAATAAAAAAAAAGTTTGCCAGACAGAGTTCTTAGGTGGTGAATACATAATTTATGTATATTTAATATTTTCACATAACTGATTGAAACCTCACGTTCAGATTATAGATTCAGGTTCCTAAATTTTGTGATTATCAAAAATTAAATTTTCATTTCAGTCTACTCGAAAGAAAAAAAAAATCATTCAATTAGTATTTACTTATTGGATATCCACTTTGTTTTCTGGAACTTTTCTAGGCACTTTTGATTTGTCTTTGAAAAAATAGACAATGCTCCTGCCCAAGTAAGGCTTATAGAAAATTAAGGTTGTATGCAAAACCTAGTTCTTTGGTAGAGTTTTAAAAATATTTATTTATTTATTCATTTGTTTATTTGAAAGAGAGAGAGAGAGAGAGAAATCTTCCATCTTCTGGTTAACTCCCCAATTAGCTACAACAGCCAGGGTTGGGCCGGATTGAAGCCAGGTGCCAGGAAATCCATCCAGGTCTCCCATATACGTGGCAGGTTCCAAGTATTTGGCCCATCATTCGCTGCTCTGATAGATACATGAGAAGGAAGCTGGATCAGAAGCAGAGCATCCAGGATTTGAACCAACATCTTGATATGGGATGCTGGCATCTCAAGTAGCAGCTTATACTACTGTGCCACAAAGCTGTTTCCACTGGGAAATATTTAGGAAAAGTAATATAACATGAATTCAGTTGATGTTAATCATTAATAGTAACTAAAAAGAAATCTTTGTATAGATTAAATAACTCATTATCAAAAGGAAAATTTATGTCTAATATCGATAAACTCAAGATGAATAGTTTTACTAGCTGTGAATTTAAGACAGAATGTACTCAGATTTTATTAAGCTTATTAGGGCAAAGCAAGAGATATTAGGTGAGTTCATCAAAAAACAAATTTAAAATTTTGAAGTTACACAATTTGAAGTATCTTAGCCAGTGAGGATTTTGTGAATACCAGCTATTTCTCGTTAGGACTTGGCAGGTAAAGACAGAGCAGAATGCATGTGGGGTTGTCAGTCAGCAACAACACAGGCAGTGTAAAGTTGCAGCTGATAATATTCCAATTCTGCAGAATCTTCACATAACCATCTCCACATCCATCAGTGTTGTTACAAATGACAATATTCCACTTTTTATTACTGAGTAGTATTTATTTGTGTGTGAAAATATATGCATATATCACATGTCATTTATTCATTCATTAATGAATTATTAAGAGGACATGTTTCTGGTAGAAATTGTATTTTTTTATCCAGTGAATTAAAAAGACTAGTATAAAAAAAAAGAAACAAAGAAAAAGAAAATGACCACTATGCAACTGTAGACTGCATAACACCAGCTCTTGGAAAGGAAAAGCATCTGTGATGCTCTTATTTTTCATTTTCCCGTAATTGAGTGTCAAATTTATACAGGGAAGGATGAAAAAACATAATACTGAAGCATGAATACACTTAAGAAACTCACACATACAGAAAGACAGAGAATATATAATTAACACCCACTTGGTACATGTCAAAAAAGAAAACAATGTTGACATTTTTGGTATTTCAATGAGATACGTTTATATTTAGTTTGGAAAAACTATATTTTCATGAAATGAGAGAAGACAAATTTTGGGGAAAAAATCAAGACAAAAATTCTAAAATCTTGAAATATCCTCTGATTATTTAAACATAATGCAAAACTAAAATATATGAGGCATATCTAAATGTTTATATTTATCTAGAATCAAAAGATTAATAAGATGAGCACTTGGTCTAGTGGTTAAGATGCCCATGTTTTATATTTAGGTATGGATTTGAGTATTGGTGCAATTCCAGCTTTTGGCTATGGCACACACCAGGCTCACAGCTTTTGCTGGTCTCAGTCCAGGCCATTGCAGGTCTCTCTCTCACACTGAACTCTAAAGTAAATAAAAGAAATTAAGTAATGTTTAAAACTATAAGACAAATGCAATTTCCACATTTTATTTGTGTATGTATATAATATATATATTAAATTAATATATAATGTATAGATTCATGGGAAATAATGAAAGGCAATATGATATTTTGAAACAGATTTGCACTGTATGATGATTTAATCTGGACATCTTATCTACCATCTCAGACATTTATCTATGGTTTATGATGATAACATTCATAATTCTTTCTTCTAGTAATTTGGAAACTCAGAATACAATATTGCTACCTAATCTGAACTCATAATGAGTTTTATAGTAATGAAATGTTATAATATTTGTTTCTGTGTGCCTGGTTTATTTCACTTAACATAACAATCTCCAGGTTCATCCATGTTGTTGCAAATGACAATATTCTATTCTTTTTTCATTACTGAGTGATATTTCACTGTATATATACATATATATATATCACAGATTTTATGCATTCATTTATTAATGAATTTTTAGTTTGATTATTTAGTATCTGCTATCTTTTGACTAGTCCTGCAATAAACATTGGAGTATGTATATTTAATATGCTGATTTCATTTATTCTAGTAGTGAAATTAATGGACCATATATTGTAGTTATATTTTTAATTTTTTTATGGAACCTCTGTAGGGTTTTCTAATTTACCTCCCCACAATTCATTTGTAAGGTTTCCTCTTTCCATACATTCTTACTTTAATAGCTTTTTTTATGTAATAGTCATTCTAAGTGGAGTGAGGTAATACCTCACGGTGGTTTTACTTGTGTTTCCCTGGTGATTGATGACCTTTTTTTAATAAACCTATTGATTATTTATAACTTCTTTTTTGTTTTGTTTTGTTTTTGACAAGCAGAGTTAAACAGTGAGAGAAAGAGAGACTGAGAGAAAGGTCCTCCTTTTCTGTTGGTTTACCCCCCAAATGG
Organism: Oryctolagus cuniculus; assembly: GCF_964237555.1. Lineage (NCBI taxonomy): Eukaryota > Metazoa > Chordata > Mammalia > Lagomorpha > Leporidae > Oryctolagus > Oryctolagus cuniculus. The sequence continues at coordinate 115,152,560 of NC_091435.1, forward strand.
CCTATGTATATTTTTGGCCCATTCTTAAATTGGATTATTATTATTGTTGTTGTTATTGCATTTGATCCTTTATATATTGTGGATATTAAGCTTTTTCAAGTACATTATTTGTGAATATTTTTTTCATTCTGTTGGTTGTGCACAAATCCCTACAATGAAAAATAAAATATTGATTAAAAATGAGTAGGACACAAAATTAAATAACACTTTGTTCATGGGTTAGAACAATTTATGTTGCTATAATTTCCATACTAAAATGATATACATATTCAGTGTAATTCCTATCAAAATACCACATTCATATTCACTGAAATACAACCAAAAAATCCTAAAATCCATGTGAAACTACAAAATACTCAAAATAGTTAAAGTAATCAAGTAAAAAAAGAACAAAGGAGGTATCACGCTACTCAATTTCAAACTTTACTTCAAAGATACAGTCATCAAAACAGCATGGTAAATGGCACAAAGATAGACACATGCACCAATAGAGCTAAATTAAGAATTCAGAAATAAATCCAAATAATTACCACAAAATAATGTTTGACCAAGAAACTAAGAACACATACTCACTCCTTCAGTAAATGGTGTTGAAAAAGTGAAAGTCTACATGGAGAAAAATGAGAACAGACCTATTTCTTGCCATATACAAAACTAAATTCAAAACAGAATACAGGGAGGAGCCAAGATGGCGGAATAGTGAGGGCGCGCACCAATAGTCCGGGAAAATTTAGTTTAATAAAAGGGGAGTTACGGTAGCCTCAGAAAAAAGAACCAGCAAAATATTGCAGAGGAAACTCTTCTGGATCCAGTGGTCGTGAATCGGAGGACCTACTGGGAGAACAAGGTCGCCCACCTCGCGAAAGCCGAGCCGCGGGACCGAGCTGCGCAAGCTGCAGGGTCTGCGCGCAAGTGCTCGAAGGGGAGTGCGTGCCACACAGACAACAGCAGAGAAACTTGGGACGTCCAGGGCTCCGAGTCCACACATCAGCGCTGGAAGGGGAGCGGACCTGCGTGGAGAGCGTGGGAGCCCACAGTTCGGGACACCAGCGGCAGACTCAACACACCAGCGCTGGAACGCGAGGTGAGCCGAACCTCAATAACCCAAGACACCGGCAGGCAAGCGGAGAGAGGAGACTAGAGGGAATGACCCCCCCGGGGGGGGGGGACTTCACCAAGCTAACTGGAAGAGAGAGAGAGGAAAAAAAAAAAAGGTGACTGGTACAGACACGGGTTTCTCTCTCTCCGCTCACCTCTCAAGGGCGAGCAAGACAAAGAGCAGGCGCCATCTTGGACATACGTCATAAGCAGAGCGACCTCAGGTCTGCACCGGCCCTGAGCCTAGCAGAAAAACCTGACTCTGGGCGGGGCGAATTAACAGGAGATTAGGACCTAGTAAATTTGTGGTGCTACTGAACTGAGACTGTGAAAAAAGAGACGGTGGGGGAGAGATCTCACGGAATTCACGTGAGCACTCTCCAGAGACGCTACAATTCCGTAACTTTGGCAACCCAGTGGGAGACTGAAGGAGAATTTGAGCCCACTCCGAGGGCAGAACAGATTCCCTGTGTGGTCCTTGGGAAAGAGCTTCCGATCTCTGGCTCCTGTGTATATCATTTGCCTGCTAACTACCTCCAACTTCGTTCAGCTGTGCGGAATTACTTCCCTTTTGAATCAAAAAGAGAGAGAGAGAGAGAGAGAGATTTACCACGCCTAACCTGGGAGTGTCACCTTTGGCACACCAAAGAGAGCTTTCAGGCCACACCCATCTCAAGCCCTAAGGCTCCATCAAAAACAGATAGTCCACTTAATCTAGAGTCATAGTATAACAAGAAAAAGCACCACAGTGAAGAAACCAAATATCTCCAATATGCCAAATAACAAACGCAAAAACCAAGGTAATAAAAACAAGGAAGTCACCATGAAGCCCTCAACTGAAAAAGACACCCCAATTCAAGATTATGAAGATGATGACATAGAAGAAATGCAAGAAGCAGATCTCAAAAAATTGATAAGAACATTAAGAAGTTCTCAAAAACAAATTCTTGAACTACAGAAATCCTTAATGGACAAGATAGAAAATCTCTCTCGTGAAAATGAAATATTAAGGAGGAATCAAAATGAAACGAAACAACTAGTACAACAGGAAACTGTGATAGTGACTGAAGTGAAGAATTCAATAGATCAAATGAAAAACACAAGAGAGAGCCTTACAAACAGAATGGGTGAAGCAGAAGAGAGAATATTGTACTTAGAAGACAGAGAACAGGAAAGGATACAGTCAAACCAAATAAAGACGAGGAAATTAGAAATCTGAAACATATTGTCGGGAATCTTCAGGATACTATTAAAAAACCCAACATTCGGGTTCTAGGAGTTCCTGAAGGCATGGAGAGGGAGAAAGGATTAGAAGGCCTTTTTAGTGAGATATTAGCAGAAAATTTCCCAGGTTTGGAGAAGGACAGAGAAATCCTGGTACAGGAAGCTCACAGAACCCCTAATAAACATGACCAAAAGAGATCCTCACCACGACACGTTGTAATTAAACTCTCCACAGTGAAACATAAAGAAAAGATCCTAAAATGTGCAAGAGAGAAACGTCAGATTACTCTCAGAGGATCTCCAATCAGACTCACAGCTGACTTCTCATCAGAAACTCTACAAGCTAGGAGGGAATGGCGAGATATAGCCCAAGTACTAAGAAAGAACAACTGCCAGCCCAGAATATTATATCCTGCAAAGCTATCATTTGTGAATGAAGGTGAAATAAAGACTTTTCATAACAAACAGATATTGAAAGAATTTGTTGCCACTTGTCCAGCCCTGCAAAAGATGCTTAAAGATGTGTTGCACACAGAAACACAGAAACACGGTCATCAATATGAAAGAAGGTAAAGGAAGGAAACCAAGGAAGGAAAGCTCACAGCAAAAGATCACAGGGAATTCAAAGCATATATTAGAACTTATCTTTGGCAAATGGCAGGGCAAAGTTACCACTTATCATTAGTCACATTGAACTTGAATGGCCTGAACTGTCCAGTTAAAAGACACCGATTGGCTGATTGGGTTAAGGAACAAAACCCATCTATTTGCTGCTTACAAGAAACACATCTTTCCAACAAAGATCCATACAGACTGAAAGTGAAAGGCTGGAAAAAGATATACCATGCCAACAGAAATGAAAAAAGAGCGGGCGTAGCCATCTTAATATCAGACAACATAAACTTTACCACAAAAACCGTTAAGAGAGACAAAGAGGGACACTACATAATGATTAAGGGATCAATTCAACAGGAAGATATAACAATTATCAATGTATATGCACCTAACTACAGGGCACCGGTTTATCTAAAAGATTTGTTAACGGACTTAAAGGGAGACTTAGACCCCAATACAATAGTACTGGGGGATTTCAATACTCCACTCTCAGAAATAGACAGATCAATAAGACAGAAGATCAACAAGGATACAGTAGATTTAAACGACACTATAGCCCAAATGGATCTAACAGATATATACAGAACTTTCAATCCTACAGCTAAAGATTTTACATTCTTCTCAGCAGTACATGGAACCTTCTCTAGGATTGACCACATACTAGGCCATAAAGCAAGTCTCAGCAAATTCAAAAGAATTAGAATCATACCATGCAGCTTCTCAGACCATAAAGGAATCAAGTTGGAAATTAGCAACTCAGGAATCCCTAGAGCATATGCAAACACATGGAGATTGAACAACATGCTCCTGAATGAACAATGGGTCATAGAAGAAATCAAAAGAGAAATCAAAAACTTTCTGGAAGTAAATGAGGATAACAGCACAACATACCAAAACTTATGGGACGCAGCAAAAGCAGTGTTAAGAGGAAAGTTTATATCAATAGGTGCCTACATCAAGAAATTGGAAAGACACCAAATAGATGAGCTTTCAATTCACCTCAAGGATCTAGAAAACCTACAGCAAACCAGACCCAAACCTAGTAGGAGAAGAGAAATAATTAAAATCAGAGAAGAAATCAACAGGATTGAATCAAGAAAAACATTCCAAAAAATCAGCCAAACGAGGAGCTGGTTTTTTGAAAAAATAAACAAAATTGACACCCCATTGGCCCAACTAACTAAAAAAAGAAGAGAAAAGACCCAAATCAATAAAATCAGAGATGATAAAGGAAATGTAACAACAGACACCACAGAAATAAAAAGAATCATCAGAAATTACTACAAGCACTTGTATGCCAGCAAACAGGGAAACCTATCAGAAATGGATAGATTCCTGGACACATGCAACCTACCTAAATTGAACCAGGAAGACATCGAAAACCTAAACAGATCCATAACTGAGACAGGAATTGAAACAGTAATAAAGGCCCTCCCAACAAAGAAAGGCCCAGGACCAGATGGATTCACTGCTGAATTCTACCAGACATTTAAAGAAGAACTGACTCCAATTCTTCTCAAACTATTCAGAACAATCAAAGAAGAGGGAATCCTCCCAAATTCTTTCTATGAAGCCAGCATCACCTTAATTCCTAAGCCGGAAAAAGATGCAGCACTGAAAGAGAATTACAGACCAATATCCCTGATAAACATAGATGCAAAAATCCTCAATAAAATTCTGGCCAATAGAATGCAACAACACATCAGAAAGATCATCCACCCAGACCAAGTGGGATTTATCCCTGGTATGCAGGGATGGTTTAATGTGCGCAAGACAATCAATGGGATACACCACATTAACAGACTGCAGAAGAAAAACCATATGATTATCTCAATAGATGCTGAGAAAGCATTTGATAAAATACAACACCCGTTCATGATGAAAACTCTAAGCAAACTGGGTTTGGAAGGAACATTCCTCAATACAATCAAAGCAATCTATGAAAAACCCACAGCCAACATCCTATTGAATGGGGAAAAGTTGGAAGCAATTCCACTGAGATCTGGGACCAGACAGGGATGTCCACTCTCACCACTGCTATTCAATATAGTTCTGGAGGTTCTAGCCAGAGCTATTAGGCAAGAAAAAGAAATTAAAGGGATACAAATTGGGAAGGAAGAACTCAAAATATCCCTCTTTGCAGATGACATGATTCTTTATTTAGGGGACCCAAAGAACTCTACTAAGAGACTATTGGAACTCATAGAAGATTTTGGCAAAGTAGCAGAGTATAAAATCAATGCACAAAAATCAAAAGCCTTTGTATACACAGACAATGCCATGGCTGAGGAAGAACTTCTAAGATCAATCCCATTCACAATAGCTACAAAAACAATCAAATACCTTGGAATAAACTTAACCAAGGACGTTAAAGATCTCTACGATGAAAATTACAAAACCTTAAAGAAAGAAATAGAAAAGGATACCAAGAAATGGAAAAATTGGAAGAATCAATATCATCAAAATGTCCATTCTCCCAAAAGCAATTTATAAATTCAATGCAATACCAATCAAGATACCGAAGACCTTCTTCTCAGATCTGGAAAAATTGGTGCTGAAATTTATATGGAGGCACAAGAGACCTCGAATAGCTAAAGCAATCTTGTACAACAAAAACAAAGCCGGAGGCATCACAATACCAGATTTCAGGACATACTACAGGGCAGTTGTAATCAAAACAGCATGGTACTGGTACAGAAACAGATGGATAGACCAATGGAACAGAATTGAAACACCAGAAATCAACCCAAACATCTACAGCCAACTTATATTTGATCAAGGATCTAAAACTAATTCCTGGAGCAAGGACAGTCTATTCAATAAATGGTGCTGGGAAAATTGGATTTCCACGTGCAGAATCATGAAGCAAGACCCCTACCTTACACCTTACACAAAAATCCACTCAACATGGATTAAAGACCTAAATCTACGACCTGACACCATCAAGTTACTAGAGAACATTGGAGAAACCCTTCAAGATATTGGCACAGGCAAAGAGTTTCTGGAAAAGACCCGGGAGGCACAGGCAGTCAAAGCCAAAATTAACTATTGGGATTGCATCAAACTGAGAAGTTTCTGTACTGCAAAAGAAACAGTCAGGAGAGTGAAGAGACAACCGACAGAATGGGAAAATATATTTGCAAACTATGCAACAGATAAAGGGTTAATAACCAGAATCTACAAAGAGATCAAGAAACTCCACAAAAACAAAACCAACAACCCAATTAAGAGATGGGCCAAGGACCTCAATAGACATTTTTCAAAAGAGGAAATCCAAATGGCCAACAGGCACATGAAAAAATGTTCAAGGTCATTAGCAATCAGGGAAATGCAAATCAAAACCACAATGAGGTTCCACCTCACCCCGGTCAGAATGGCTCACATACAGAAATCTACCAACAACAGATGCTGGCGAGGATGTGGGGAAAAAGGGACACTAACCCACTGTTGGTGGGAATGCAAACTGGTTAAGACATTATGGAAGTCAGTCTGGAGATCCCTCAGAAACCTGAAGATAACCCTACCGTTCGACCCAGCCATCCCACTCCTTGGAATTTACCCAAAGGAATTTAAATTGGCAAACAAAAAAGCGGTCTGCAGCCTAATTTTTATTGCAGCTCAATTCACAATAGCTAAGACCTGGAACCAACCTAAATGCCCAGCAACGTTAGACTGGATAAAGAAATTATGGGATATGTACTCTTTAGAATACTATACCGCAGTAAGAAACAACGAAATCCAGTCATTTGCAACAAAATGGAGGAATCTGGAACACATCATGCTGAGTGAAGTAAGCCAGTCCCAAAGGGACAAATACCATATGTTCTCCCTGATCAGTGACAACTGACTGAACACCAAAAAGGAAACCTGTTGAAGTGGAATGGACACTATGGGAAACGGTGACTTGATCAGCATAGCCCTGACTGTTAATGAACAACTTAATACATTATCCCTCTTAGTAGTTTTTTTGTCTGTTCTACTTAATATGACTGGTTTAATTTTGTAATTAATACACAGTTATTCTTAAGTGTTGAAATTTAACTAAAATGTGATCCCTGTTAAACATAAGAATAGGAATAAGAGAGGGAAGAGATATATAACTTGGGACATGCTCAAGCTGACTTGCCCCAAATGGTCGAGTTAGAAACATACCAGGGGACTCCAATTTAATCCCATCAAGGTGGCATGTACCAATGCCATCTCACTATTCCAAGTGATCAATTTCAGTTCACAATTGATCATAATGAAAAGACTAAGAGTCAAAGGGAGCACATAAACGAGTCTAGTACCTGCTAACACTAACCGATAGAATAAATAAAGGGGAGAGTGATTCAACATGGGAAGTGAGATACTCAGCAGATTCATAGAATGGCAGATGTCCTAAATAGCACTATGACCTCAGAATCAGCCCTAAAGGCATTCGGATCTGGCTGAAAAGCCCATGAGAGTATTTCAGGCATGGAAAGCCAAGACACTCTGGCAAAAGATCTCTGTGAGTGAGATCTCAGTGGAAAGAACAGGTCTTCAAAGAAGGAGGTACCTTTCTCTGAAGGGAGGAGAGAACCTCCACTTTGACTATGACCTTGTCTAAACAAGATAAGAATCGGAGAACTCAGAGGGCTTCCATAGCCTTGGAAACTCATGACTGGAGCATAGGGAGATTACTGATGCCATAGACAGGAGTGTCAATTGGTAAAGTCAACAACAGGAGTCACTGTGCACTTACTCCTCATGTAGGATCTCTGTCCTTAATGTGCTGTGCATTGAGATTTAATGCTATAACGAGTACTCAAACAATATATTTCATTTTGTGTTTCTATGGGGGTGCAAACTGTTGAAATCTTTACTTAATGCATACTAAACTGATCCTCTGTAAAAAAAAAAAAAAAAAAAAAAAAGAAATTATCAACTCCCAACTTGACTCTCACTGGGATTAAACATGACAATAGGTCTGATCTGATTTCATCATCATTTAAAAAAAATCATCTATTATTTTTCACTTTATGTTTCTGTGTGGGAGCAAACTGTTGAAATCCTTACTTAATGTATACTAAGCTGATCTTCTGTATATTAAGATAATCGAAAATGAATCTTGATGTGAATGGAAGGGGAGAGGGAGTGGGAAAGGGGAGGGTTGTGGGTGGGAGGGACGGTATGGGGGGGGAAGCCATTGTAATCCATAAATCGTACTTTGGAAATTTATATTCATTAAATAAAAGTTAAAAAAAAAAAAAACAAGCCGGCGCCGTGGCTCAATAGGCTAATCCTCCACCTTGCGGCGCCGGCACACCGGGTTCCAGTCCCGGTTGGGGCGCCGGATTCTGTCCCGGTTGCCCCTCTTCCAGGCCAGCTCTCTGCTATGGCCAGGGAGTGCAGTGGAGGATGGCCCAGGTGCTTGGGCCCTGCACCCCATGGGAGACCAGGAAAAGCACCTGGATCCTGGCTCCTGCCATCGGATCAGCGCGGTGCGCCGGCTGCAGCGGCGGCCATTGGAGGGTGATCCAACGGCAAAGGAAGAACTTTCTCTCTCTGTCTCTCTCTCACTGTCCACTCTGCCTGTCAAAAAAAAAAAAAAAAAAAAAAAAAACCAGAATACAGGGGGGCCAGTGCTGTGGCACAACAGGCAAAGCTGCCACTCGCAGTGCCGGCTCCTCTATGGGCACCTTTTCGAGACCCGGCTGCTCCACTTCCAATCCAGCTCTCTCTTATGGCCTGGGAAAACAGTAGAGGATGGCACTAGTCCTTCGGCCTCTGCACCCACGTGGGAGACCAGAAAGAAGCTCCTGGCTCCTGGCTTTGGATAAGCACAGCTCTGGCCCTTAGGGCCATCTTGGGAGTGAACAAAAGAATGAAGACCTCTCTCTCTCTCTCTCTCTCTCTCTCTCTTTCTCTTGTGTAACTCTGACTTTCAAATAAATAAATAAATCTTTTAAAAAAAAAAACAGAATACAGGATTAATGTAAAATTTGACATTATAAAACTACTAAAGTAAGTAATAGGTGAAATAATCTCTAATCAGTGGTCTGGGCAAAAAAAGTTTGCAATAATAATCTAAAAACAGGACTTAAAAGCAAAATTAGACATATGAGACCACCTCAAATGAAATCTGCACAAAAAAGGAAATAATTTATATACTTACATACTTCATTTTGAAATACATTTTTGCAATAACTCCTGACACCAAACATTTGATATTCAACCAAACTTCACAGGTTAAAGGGATAGATTTCCAAAAGTGTCCTCACAGTAGACACTATCTGAGTTTGGGAGTGCCTGGGCAACCCAACCTTCTTAACAGCTGGTTACCAATCTGAAGTTCCTATTACCTGCTCAGGTCCAATAATTCACTGAATAATCTGTGAAACTCAGAAAAAAATTCTTTGCCTAGCATTATAGTATTATTATACCAACAGTTTACAAAGCAGAACCAGCTAAAAGAAGAGTTATCTAGGCAAGTATTGGAAGGTCTCAAATGAGGAGCTTCTATTGTCCTTTCCCAATAACACATTAATGTGTGGCAATATTTAAATTATTGCATATCAGAGCATCTCATCTGAGTTTTGTAGCACTTTCAGTGTCTTGACTCAAGTAAGACAATTATATGAAAATTTTGGCATCAGGTTTATGTAACAAAGTAATATTTGGAGGTAAAGACCTCTTATATTCGTATAAGAAAATTATTTAGTTCAGAGATTTAAAGTCATTTAATTAAGGCGTAAGGAAATATATGAAAAGAGTGAGGCAATTCAGGCATTTCTACATACTTTCCCTCCCATATACTTAAGTATCCACTATGGAATGTAAGTAGAAGAACCGTGCACTTTATTGTTCAAACCAGAACACTTTGGAGAATGAACACAGATATTAATAATTACTCTTCCATATAAACCGGCAAGTATTATTGTGAAAGAATTCAGAGAGAAATTATCTCTAGCAATTTAAAAATCAGTTTATATTTTCTTCTTTGCCTATGGAATAAATATACATACAAATTAGTTCTAGTTGAGCAAGCATTTCTTCATCTGTGTTCCTACTTAACATGCATGTATATACTTTATGCCAAGCACTGTTCTACCACTGGGAACTGAAATATTAATTTGGGTGGATGAGAATTACAAACTGAAGTTACAGGTTTGCAAACACAATTCTTTTTCTTTTTCTTTCTTTCTTTTTTTTTTTTTTATCTGACAGGTAGAGTTAGACAGTGATAGAGAGAGAGGCAGAGAGAAAGGTCTTCCTTTCATTGGTTCACTCCCCAAATGGCCCCTACAGATGGTGCTGTGTCGATCCGAAGCCAGGAGCCAGGTGCTTCCTCCAGGTCTTCCATGCAAGTGAAGGGGCCCAAGCACTTGGGCCATCCTCCACTGCCCTCCCGGGCCACAGCAGAGAGTGGCCATTTGGGGAGTGAACCAATGGAAGGAAGACATTTCTGTCTCTCTCTCACTGTCTGTAACTCTACCTGTCAAATAAATAAATAAACTATTCTTAGAGAACATCAAAGTGATACAGTGGGTTAAATCTCTGCCTGAAAAAAAAAAAAAAAAGCATTCAGCAGAGATCTTTTCTCATGTTGAAACATAACAGTTGAAAATTTCATACTTAATTTTTGTAGAAAGTTCTGAAAGACACTTATCAAATTATTTTTTAAAGATTTATTTATTTACTTGAAAGGCAGAGTTACAGAGAGGCAGAGAGAGAGAGAGAGAGTCTTCCATCCACTGGTTTACCCCTCAGATGGCCACAACAGCTGGAGCTGCGCCAATCCAAAGCCAGGAGCCAGGAGATTCTTCCGGGTCTCCCACATGGGTGCAGAAGCCCAAGGACTTGGGCCATCTTCTACTGCTTTCCCAGGCCATAGCAGAGAGCTGGATTGGAAGAGGAGCAACTGGGACTTGAACCAGCACCTGTATGGGATGCAGGCACTGCAGTCAGTGGCTTTACCCACTACACCACAGCACCAGCCCCTCAAATTATTTACATCAGTGTAAAAATTAACTTAAAATTATTTTCAGTATTATTTTCAATCTTAGTATAAATGTACATATATCTAAAATAAATATAAATAACTTAAACTTTCATTTAGAATTTTATCTGATAATCCAGGTGTTGGGGCTTTGAAAGTAAAACTCCATCAAGAGTCACTGCACACTAACTCCCCATGCAGGACCTCTGTCCTCAATGAGTTGTATTGAGAGTTAACTGTGAAACCAGTTCTCAGTTTGTGTGTGTGTGTGTGCAAATTGTTTAAACCTTTACTTAGTGTAGAGTTGTTCTTTTGTGTACAAAGTTAATTGAAAATGAATCTTAATGGAGAATGGGACTGGCAAGGGGAGAGGAAGAGGAGGAGAAGTAGGGGTGCGGGAGGGAGGGCGGATATGGTGGGAAGAATAACTATATCCCTAAAGTTGTACTTCTGAAATTTGTAGTCCTTAAAATAGATGAAAATATAATAAAACAAGAAATGAAAAAAAGAAAGAAGGTAGTAGTCCAAACTAGGTGCTTCGATTATGCTTAGCTGGAGTTATTGTCTAAGAACTAAGGTCACTCTGAGCTTCACCATCCCCTACACCCATGTCCTGTTTCAATCATCTTTGATCTTTTTTCTGTCCTGAAATACAGAGAGGCTTTCTCCTAATTTCATTATCTCACAAAAAATTAGATCTCAGAAAAAAATATGTGGTTATGAAACTTCATTAAATAACATGGATAAAATAACACAGAAGAGACCAAAAGTGTCTCACCTGAAGCCAACAGGAACTTTGTGCCAGGCTGTTTTCTTTGGACCCATCTGTTTGCCTTAAGAATCATTTACTACCCCTCTAAAACTGCTGAAAGCCCCCTGCTTCCCTTTCTCCTATGAAAATTGTATTGAAACTCATACCTTTTGATACCTTTTGAGTTTCATGTTTTATAAGTTCTCATGTATGTACATGTGCACACATCAATATGTTTGTAAACATTTTTTCTGTTGATCTATTGACAGTTTATTTCAGCTGACTTAAAGACTAAAATATTCAGAGTAGGGAGAAATTTCCTTGACTCTTCACACAAGTCTCACTAAATACATCTTGATGGCCTTATCAAATGTAAAAATAAGTGTGGGCATTTGACCCAGTGTTTAAAAAGCTGCTTGGGACATCTTAGTGTGATATTGAGATGCCTAGACTCAAGGCCCACTCTCCTTCCAATTCCAACTTCCTGTAATGTACACTCTGGGAGAAAGCTTTTTAAGATTCAGGCATGGCTGGCGCCGCGGCTCAATAGGCTAACCCTCTGCCTTGTGGCGCTGGCACACTGGGTTCTAGTTTCGGTCAGGGCACCGGATTCTGTCCCGGTTGCCCCTCTTCCAGGCCAGCTCTCTGCTGTGGCCAGGGAGTGCAGTGGAGGATGGCCCAAGTGCTTGGGCCCTGCACCGCATGGGAGACCAGGAGAAGCACCTGGCTCCTGCCATCGGATCAGCGTGGTGCGCCTGCTGCAGCACCCATTGGAGGGTGAACCAACAGCAAAAAGGAAGACCTTTCTGTCTCTCTCTGTCTGTCCACTCTGCCTGTCAAAAGAAAAAAAAAAAAAAAAGACTCAGGCACTTGTGCTCCACCATCCATGTGGGAGACCCGACTTAGGTTCCTAGATCCTTGTTTTGGCCTGGTCCCTCCTGGGGCTGTTGTGAACACTGGAGGAGTGAGCCATTGGATGGCAGAGTCCTCTCACCCTTCCTCTCTCTGTCAGTCTTTCAAACTCTCCCTCTCCCTCACTCTGAATCTCTCTGCCTTTCATATAAACAAAATTAATTTTAGAAACAAGAACTATGCCACAGATGTAAATTCTGTAAAAAGTTGAATAATTGTGGAAACATTTCATACTCATATGAGTACATACTTAAAATGCAAAAACATGCAGAATTTTAATATTTATTTATTTTAATTTGTATATGTCTCATAAATGCCCACTCTCCTACCCATTCTTCCTGCTCCTTCTTGCTTTTTTGTTTTATCCAAGAAAGAGAAATAAAAATAAAGAAAAAGAAAAAGCAAGTGGAGTAAGAAAAATTAAGAGAAGTATTACTCCACTGTCTATACAAGGGCTGATCTATTATTGCTTCTTGAAGGTGATTTCACTTTTGTCCCCTTCCTCTTTTCCCTTCCTTTCTGCTCCTTTTTTCCCTTTTAAAAACTTAATTATCTTTAAAGAAGAACCCAAGGATGGTACTTATTTTGTGAGCTCTTGGACATAACTATAACTTATGAGACATAATAATATCCTCCTTTAAATATACTAAAAGGATGAGATTCTTGAGCAAGTTTTACTCGTAAGCAGGGACAGAAGTCCTGCGTGGGAAGTTAGTACACAGTGATCCTTGTTGTTTATTTAACAAATGACACTCTTAAGAATTACACCAGTAATAGCCCAAGGCTCTTAACATGATCTGTTTTGACTATGGAAGCCTTTTTCTCCTCCCTTCAGAGAAAAGTACATCTTTCTTTGGTGACCCTGTCTTTCTTCTGGGGTTTCGCATCTAGGGGTCCTATGTATAGGATGTTTTTCGCTGGAGCATGTTGGTTTTCCATGCCTGATGTGCTCCTCCTGGGCTTCCCAGCATGACTGGAATGCCTTAGGGGCTCATTCTGAGGTCGGAGTGTTACCTAAAGCAATTGTTCTGTGAATCTGCTGTATGGACTGCTTCCCATGTCGGAGCCTTCTATCCTATTTAATTCTGTTTATTGTTGTTTCCATATACTTAGTCCTATTTATATGATCACTTGTTCACTTGATCCTATCTATGTGATCACTTCAGTACTTAATCCTATCTATTTGGTCTTTATAACATTTAAGCTGCTATTTTTATCAGCCAGCTTAAGGGATTTTGGAGTCCTATGGCATTTTAAAACATGCAGATTTTTAAGGTATTAGTTCTAACATTTGAGGACCTTGTTAAGCACACAAAATTTATATAAAATTATTTTAAATGAAACCCTATGGATGACCAAAATATGAAGGTTTGTTGAGTTGAAAGCAGTTCAGAAGAAATGGATACAGAGACTCTGTCACCTTTCCTCTATTCACATAAGAGAGATTTGGAAGACAAAAGTTATCCATGTATATCCATATATATGGATATATAAGATATATATATATATATATATATAATGTGTGCTAATGAATTTGTTTCTTTTTCTCATGTTAATCTATTTTTTGTTACAGGAATCTATTCCAACTAAGAATTTATAGGGGTTATGGCTTTTACTCTGACATTTGAACTACAAAATATGTAAAAGAAGTTTTATCGGAACTTCTTTTGTTGGCTTAAAGCAAAACTTTCCCCAAATATAGCTGCCATTAACCTCCCTAAAAGGATTTTCCAGGAAACTGGTTTTCCAAGAAGACAGATTGTCCTCTTTCATTAAAATAAAAAAAATAAAAAAAAAAAAAAAACTAATAGAGAAGTGGACATTTGACCTAATGGCTGACTCAAGTTAAGATGCCTTTTGCACTCCCACATCCCTTATCAAAATGCATGGATTTGATTGCCTGGTCTGGTTACCTGGTTCTAGCATCCTGCTAATGCAGATCTTGGGAGGCAGCAGATATGGCTCAGGAAATTGGATCCCTGACACCCATGTGAAAAGTCTTGGATTGAGTTCCCAGGTCCTGACTCTGGACTAGCCCAGCCCCTGATATTCTGGGGATTTGGGGAGTGAACCTCTGAATGGAGTTTATCCTTTCTTCCAAATAAAAAAATAAATAATTTTTTAACGTCTACCATTCAAATCACCTCTACTCTCCCATGGAAGCCCTGCGACTCATTTAATTATGTTATAATTTTGTATATATATTTTATATAAGTTGCATAATATAAATATAATATATTTAATGTAAATATGCTCCCACATAGACAAGTAAATTAACATTGTAGTTTCTCTTGTATATCTTTCTGTTTATTTTCAGACTCCCAACCACTAGACCTAAACTAAAAGAGAAAAAAATTTCCTGTCAACATATTCTAAAGTTTTGCTTATTTTTCTTTTCTCTTGAAAAAAATAACATTTCTTCAAGTATTTGAAATTATTTATAGACAAATGTTTAATAAGTTGCGCTATAGTCTGAGTGCTTAAATCATGAGGGTAAAGCACTCATGCAATTCGTGGTTGTATAAATGAGGTTCCAGAGCACTGCCTTGCCCATTCTTCCATGTGAGGACACACAGAGATGAAAATGGATTTCTTAAAGTTTATTTTTAATTTGTTTGAAAGTCAAAGTAACAGAACAGAAAGAGAGGGAGGGAGGTCTTCCTTCTGCTAGTTCACTCCCCAAATATCAACAAAGCCAGCACCAGGAATTGCACCCAAGTATTCCATATTAATTGTAGGGGCCCAAATACTTGAGCCATCATCTGCTGTCAACCAAGGTATGAATTATCAGGAAGTTGCATTAGAAGCAGAGGTGGTTCTCCATCCAAGGCATTCTAGTATGGGATGCAGATGTCCCAATCTTGTCTTAACCCACAACACTTACTTTTACATTTTGGTCTTGAATTGTATAGATATATAGGGTTTTGGCAAATGCTACTGTCATGTGTCTACCAATAACTTTGATGAATAGGTGATGAACAGAATATTTCTAGGGCATTTATTCCCTCTTCACCCAAAATTTTTATAAACTACTGATCTTTTTTATTGTCTCTGTTGTTTTACCTTCCTTAGAATGTTGCATGATTGGCATCCTGTTGTAGAGAGTCTTTTCAGACTGGGTTCTTTCATTAAGTAACATTCATGTAAGATTTTTCAACATGTTTCAGTGGCTTGACTTCTCACTTTGTTAAGCAGTTGAATTCTATTCCATTGTACAGATGTACTACAGTTTATCTAGTCCCTACTTTTTAATAAACATCTTGATTACATCCACTTTGCCACAGTTATGCATAAACTTATTACAAGCATTTGTGTATATTTTTGTGTGAACATATTTTTCATCATGCTTAATTAGATAACAATTTAAATGGTGCTGGATTATATGGGAACACTATACTTAGTTTTTTAGGAAACTATCAAACTCTCTTCCAAAATACTCATGCCATTTTACCCCAAGAAATACTCATGCCAGTTTCTCAACAAGAAAACACTGAGAGGTCCTATTATAAAGTGTCCACTCCAGGATTGGATGTTATCTGTTGTTTGGGTTTTTTATCATTCTTTTTGTTTTGTTTTAGATTTAATTATTTTTAACATTTTGCTTCATTCATTATGTATATGCATGTTATATACATATACATACATATCATTCTGCTTGAAAACAGGAGTATTGATATCACAGAATAAGGGATTCATGACATTAATCAAAGTGGGGAAATAAGTGTATATTATTATGTAGAGACTATAATTGAGTGAAAACATATCTATCTATATGCCAAATAATATGATATTTATACATTTTTATCTCTGTATATTAACTTCCGTATATGAGAGAAAATGTGGTTTTTGCTTCTCTGTTTCTGACTTATTTCACCTAATATAATGATCTCCAGTTCCATCTATTTAATTGTAAACATCAGGGTTTCATCTTTTTTTTATGGCTGAATAATAGTCTACCATGTGTGTGTGTGTGTGTGCGTGTGTGTGTATCACATTTTCTTTATTCAGTCACCTTAGGGATTTAAAAAGCTCTAAGATTCTAAATTTATATGGGAATTTCAATAAAGATACAGAGTTAAATTTCAAGGTGTCAAAGAATGAATAATTAGGAATCCAGTTTTAGTTTTGAAGATGTTTTTGAAGTTACTCTAAAAGCATTATAAAGAGTAATTAAAAAAAAAAAAACACACAACAATTCCAAGAGAAATAAATAGCGTACAGGAGATATTTTAAAAGCCAACCTAAATAGCAGTGAAAACTTGGCTTCCCATTCTGGACTTTAAAACAAGATGCCTGGCCATTGCACACAAAACTACCAGCTTGTGGGAGACCTACAACTACAGCACACAATTCAGAGCAATGCTAAATAGCACATGAGGAAATCTGTCTCAAGAGAGTTAGCAGACATAGCAGTCAATTTTGCCTTTTTCAGAAAACTGTCTTTATACATTATCATAAGAGACATTCTAAAAATATTTGCAAATAGTCATGAAAGTGGATTGAAAAGCAAGGCATAAGCAATCTGAAGAGGGTATTTCTTTCACGTAAGAGGCATCTTTACTGGAAAGGCTTGACAAGAGAGAGAGACATGTGCAATCCCAGGTATTGGTGACACACATTACACAAAATGTCACTCTGAGTAGAGGTCAGTGAAGCAAGCAAGAAAACACTAAAAAAGAAAGGAGAAACAAGGAGACGTTGTTCAGTAACCAATTGGGGAGAAAGCTCCAAATATAAAGAATATGAATTAAGGAAAATTTACCAAATGATCTGTTAAAAATGATAATAGAAGATAATAGACTGCCTGTCATTGAGGACAAATGCTGCTTCTAAAAGTTCCAGTGACACCAAAATGAGTGAATGGGAGAGGAGTAAGGTGCACCCTTCCTTTAAAATACAGGACAAGGTAAACCACACAGGAAACTCTGGACAAAGGTGAATAAAAACAAGAAAATCACCTTTCCTTTACAAGTATATTATCTTCAGATTACATCTAGGTATCAAATATTTGCATCCTTTATCATTTCAATTGCAGATGCCCTTGAGTTAAACACATATATTTTCCATGGTATCCCTCCATCTTCTTCATCAGTTCTTTCTCCTTCCTTCTTCCTCCTTTCCTTTCAACAATTCTATCATAAGGAAACTGGGAACTGTTTTGTGTGAACAAAATTTTATGTGAACCAATTCTGAAGAAAAGCAGAAAATGTAAATTGAAGTGTAACATGTTAGCAGGGATATTGTTTTCCATACTTTGATACTAACAGAAAACCAGCAGAAGCATGCCATTCCAATTGTGTCTTTATAAGAACAGATTATGATTATTTTTATCAATACTAGCAATACAGCTCATCTGATCCAAATATATTTGAATGCTGGTTACATTACTTATGGTAGCCTATCTTGTATAATCTTTTAGCAGATATATTGTAAGGGTCATAAAAAGCAATGATAAATTTTAGCAAAGTTTAATTAAAGAAAATAATTAGTTTACAGAACAAGTATCAGACTAGGAAATTATCTTTTTTACGGACAGAAAATATGCATCATTCGATAATGAATGTAACTCACTATAAAATTTTTCCCATACTTTTCCAAATATAGATTTTTATATTCTAATAGTAGTATTAGTAGTAATAAAAATAATAGCGAGGGACAGATCCAGATAATCATCCAAGTGCTTTACTCATAATGGAACATGAACAGAAACAGTTAAAATTTTCTTTTTTTTAAAGATTTATCTATTTTATTGTGTAACTCAGAGTTACATAGAGAAGGAGAAGCAGAGAGAAAGAGAGAGAGAGAGAGAGAGAGAGAGAGAGGGAGAGAGAGAGGTATCTTTCATCAGCTAATTCAATCCTCAGTTGGCCGCAATGGCCAGAGCTGGGTTGATCCGAACGAAGCCAGGAGCCAGGAGCCTCCTCCGGCTCTCCCACGTGGGTGCAGCGGTCCAAGTGCTTGGGCCATCCTCCACTGCTCTCCCAGGCCATAGCAGAGAGCTGGATCAGAAGAGGAGCAGCCGGGACTCGAACCGGTGCCCATATGGGATGCAGGCAGCGGCTTTACCTGCTATGCCACAGAGCCGGCACTGCTAAAATTTTCACCAAAGTAAACTTTCTTTTTTTCAGAAAAGGGCACTTGGCAAAGCAGTTAAGATACAACTAGAATGCCCACATCCTACGTTGGAGTGCTCAGATCCGTTGTCAAGTCCAGCTTCCTGCTAATTCAGGAAGGCATGGCCCTGGAGGCAACATTGACATTTCTAGTTCTTGTGGCCCTGCCACCCGCAGGAAAGAGCAGCACTGAGTTTTAGACTTCCTGATTTCTGCTTGGCTGAGTTCAGACTGTTGTGTGCATTCGGGAAGTGAACCAGTGGTAGAAGATCTTTCTCTGTCCTTCTAGCTTCTCAATAAAATAAGTAAACAAACACTTAAGTGCTTTTTAAAAGAGTTAATTATTTATTTGAGAGCAGAATTCGGGTCTGGGGGACAGAGAGAAAGGTCTTCCATTCACCAGTTCATACCCCAAAACAATGGCCAGAGCTGGGCTGATCTGAAGCCAGGATCCAGGAGCTCCTTCTGGCTCTCCCATGTGGATGCAGGGGCCCAAGAGCTTGAGTCATTTCCGCTGCTTTCCCAGGCACATTAGGAGGGAGCTGGACTGGAAGTGGAGCATCTGGGACTCAAATCAGCGCCCAAATAGAATGATGGCACCACAGCGGGAAGCTTAACCTAATAAGCTATAGTAATAGCCCCTATAAATAAATTTTTAGAAAGAAATAATTTCTAATAAATTTCTTAAATTTTCAGGCCAGCACTGTGGCGCAGCATGTTAAAGCTCTCTGTAACTCTGTCTTTCATATAAATAAAATAAATCTAAAAAAATTCTAAAATTTTCACAGAAATTAATTGTCAGGCCGGCGCTGTGGTTCAATAGGCTAATCCTCCACCTGCAGCGCTGGCACACTGGTTTCTAGTCCCGGTTGGGACGCCGGATTCTGTCCCGGATGCTCCTCTTCCAGTCCAGCTCTCTGCTGTGACCCGGGAGTGCAGTCGAGGATGGCCCAAGTGCTTGGGCCCTGCACCCGCATGGGAGACCAGGAGAAACACCTGGCTCCTGGCTTTGGAACAGTGGGGTGCACCTGCCACAGCGGCCATTATGGGGTGAACCAACGGAAAAGGGAGACCTTTCTCTCTGTCTCTCACTCTCACTGTCCACTCTGTCTGTCAAAAAGAAAAAGAAAAGAAAAGAAATTGTCTATAATACACTAAAAATTAAAGTATTGATATCAGTTACATTTCTAGTTTTGTGATTTTGATTAGGTTAATGTTCTAAATCAGGACAAGTGGCACCTTAGCATATTAAATATTTTAAACTGAAGAAATTTGAGAAAAAAAAAAGAAGCAGAAAGGTCTGACATTCTCCCTGGCCTTCTCCCCTGAAGGAGTTTATAAAACCTAGAACAAATTTTTCTTGCCTTCCTGATAAACAAGTTCTAAGACCCCAACTGAGAGGTGCCCTCCCTATAAGGAAGGAAAGGAAAATTCTTGATCCTAAATATGAGGGTCACAGAGAAGAATCTGAGAAAATAGGGCTTTCTGTTTCTTCTGATTATAACCATTAGATTGATGGGATCCTGTACGCACTATGCCAAAATATGGCAACTTGATGTTTGCAAAAATAGCAGAATCAGAAAAGTTCCTCTCAACTTCCTTTTCCTTATGCAATAAAATCATTCATAAAACCTGGAAAACTCAATCTCAGACAGTCCTCTGCTTTTCTCTCTAAGGCAGGTGGTAAAGATTCACATTTAAGAGCTACCCTCCTCAGGGGCCCACATTGGGCATAGCCAAAGTACTTGGGCCCCTGCACCTACATGGGAGATCTGGAGAAGTTACTGGCTTCTGGCTTCAGCCTGGCCCAGTACTGGCTGTTGCAGCCATTTGGGAAGTGAACTAGCAGATGGAAGATCTCTCCATCTCTCCTTTCTCTGTAACTATGCCTTTCAGATAAATAATAATAAAATAATAATAATCTAATAAAAAAGAGCTATCCTCCTCAATGTGGAAGAAAGAAATGTTCTTATCTCTGAAGACTCAAGGATACTAAGAAGAATCTGAACAAACAACCTTGGTAACCCATGGTAAAGCCTCCATTTTATCACCATCAGATCGTATACTCTTGTCTTCCAATATTTCTCCAGGAATATTTACTGTGCATCAAACTTAAGCATAAAAATATACAAGTTTATTATTTCTTTGGGTTTTCATCTTTCATGAAGTCTCATGTATCATGTAGGACTTATTTTTTCTTAAATAAATTTGAATTTTCTTATTTATCACCCGTTAGTTTTAGAGACCTCAACAATGAAGCAATGATGGGAAGAAAAGCTATTTCTTTTCCCTTATAATATTATATATCTCTTTGTTCTCTTATATTTCTTCATGATAGTACACGCTACATCATATCATATGCTATATTTATATTCTGTAAAAGCATTTAGGTTTGGGCCATCATTGTGGTGTAAGAGGTAAAGCCACTGCCTTTGATGCCAGCATCCCACTGGGGTGCCAGTTCTTGTGTTGGCTGCTCCACTTCCAATCAAGACCCCTACAATTACCTTAGAAAATCAGCAGAAGATGGACAAAGTGTTTGGGTCCCTGCCATCCAACATGGGAGACCCAGATGAAGCTCCAGTGTTCAGAATGGCCAGGCGTAGGACTGATCTGCCATTACAACCATCTGTGGGATGTGCCAGAGGATGGAAGATCCCCGTCTGTCTTTCCCTCTCTCTCTCTATTACTCAGACTTTCAAGTAAGTAAATGAGTTTTTAAAAGATTCATTTGTTTATCTGAAAGGCAAAGATACAGAGAGAAGGAGAGACAGAGAGAGAGATCTTCCATCCACTAGGTCACTCCCCAAATGGCTTCGACAGCCAGGGCTGTGCTAGGCCAAAGCCACCATCCAGGAGCTTCTTCCAGATATCCCATGTGGATTCAGGGGCCCTAGCACTTGGCTCATCCTCAGCTGCTTTCCCAGGCACATTAGCAGGGAGCTGGATAGGAAGTGGAGCAGCCAGGACTCAAACCAGTGCCCTTATTGGATGCTGGCGCAGCAACCCCCTGGGCCACAGTGCTGGCCCCAGTAAATGATTTTTAAAAAGCATTTATCTGTAACAGTTCCTTTGGCATATTCACTTCCTGATGAAGGCCCTTGAATCACATTGAAACCTAGATTAAATAGATTTCTATGATTTTCTCTAGTTCCTCTCTCTTTTGTTAGAGGACTTCAGCTATAAATCTGGGATAGAAATAGAAAAAGAATGTTTTCCTAGCCTACAATATCAGAGAACACTATACCACAAACCTATATTTTTTATATGATGGGAGTCATAGCAACTTAATTTCTTACTTATTGTCCATGTCTTCTACAGGATATTCTGATTATCGAAATATGTGATTCACTCAGACAGAACACACAGAGATTCTGTGCTAAAGTGTGAACTATTAAAGAGACAGCCCCTCATGCCACACTTAAGACCATTACTAATCCTTTATACAATTACAAATAGCATTTACTCATTAATGTGAATGAAGAATGAAGGATTACTGTATATAAGTTGTGTGTGGAAGAGAGGACAAATTCAATAAAGTTAGTGCAAGGTATAAATTACGAAATGCAAATAGATGACATTAAGAGACAAAAATTAGGGGCTGGCGCTATGGCTAGTAGGCTAAGCCTCCACCTGTGGCACTAGTTTCCCATATGGGCACTGGTTTGTGTCCCAGCTGCCCAGCTGTCCCTCTTCCAATCCAGCTTTCTGCCTGGGACAGCAGTGGAGGATGGCCCAAGTACTGGGGCTCCTGCATCCACAAGGGAAACCAAGAGAAAGCTCCTGACTACCGGGTTCAGATTGGCCCAGCTCTGGCTGTTGCAGCCATTTGGGGAGTGGACCAGCGGTTGAAGGACCTCTCTGTCTATCTCTCCCTCTGTCTGTAACTCTACCTGCCAAAGAAATAAATAAAATCTTAAAAAAAGAGAGAGACAAAACTTTCAGGATACAAAAGATAACATGAAACATTTATAATTACTGCTCTTGAGGATATTTAGTATATTATATCCATAAAATAAGAAAATGAATAATGGAAAATAAACAGGAAAGAAAAATTTTCTTGTGAAAAAATTTGCCCAATATATGGAAATTTGAATAACCTCTGGGCACATTTTAATTTATATTTGCATAAAAATATAAAAAGTATGCTTATTAATTTTGTATAAGATTTTTTAAATGTTCAATTTTTTGTCTTTAATTTATTTTTAATTTTTGTTTAGTTTTTAATTTATATTTAACAATAATTATAAATACTTATGAGCTATAGTGTAACATTTCACTAAACATATAGAATGTGTACTGATCAAACCAATGTAAGCAACATTTGCCCTTCATTGATACTATTTCATGATTGTAACTATGGAGCTCTTTCTTCAATTTGATAACAAAACATATATTTTGTTATTGTGAAAAATCATGTTTTTAAAGCATTAAGACTTATACAGGTCATCTGCTTTGATGTCTAAGTGGATGCACTTGAGGAAATCAGGTAAGCCTGCTTTGCAGAAAAGTACACCTCAGGGCCTGCTCAAACCAGGTATTTATTTTCTTGTCTTTCAGAGTGAAGCTCAGAACTTTAAATTTCAGGACTATCTAGTTTTGCTTTTCAAATGACTTGTCTTAGTGTTTTGTTTCGAGTTTGTGTATAGCTAGTAAATTTTTCTCATCAATGGCTACAGTAATTGGGAATTTGGCTGATTTAAACTATTTGAAGATCTCAATCAGATGGATGGTGGTGACCTATTTTCCATTGATTGAGAGATGACAAACTGGTTGGCTAGTCTTATATTTCTGTTGTCTACTGATGAACTCAAACCTCTTCATTACTTTCTAACCACTGGGAATGGAAGTAGCTTTTTGAAATCTGATATGGCACATCTTTGAATTTATGATTTCATTCTGATCTGTGACAGAAGTTGTAGAACTAAAACTATATACTTGTCATAATCTCAAAAGCGTTTACCTTTCCTGGGTGGCATTTTTTTCTACCACCAGAGGGCATTACAAATTAGATTTTTGGAATTCTATAATAAAATGGCTTTGTTCTGATTGCTGTATAGATACCTTTACACATAGATTCCAAAAATTCACAGAAAACAAGGAAAATGAGTTTGTAATATCTTAAAGAAGCTAGATGTCTTTTATAAAAAAAAAATTCTTTCTAGATCACTAGCTTACAATCATTTTAGGCCCAACATTGTGGTTTAGTAAGACAAGCTGCCACCCACAGTGCCAGTCTCCCATGTGGGTGCCTGTTGAAGTCCCAGCTGCTCTACTTCCAATCTAATTCCTTGCTAATGTGCCCGGAAAAGCAGTGGGGCATGGCCTAAGTGCTCGGATCCCTGCAAGCATGTATGAAATCTGGAAGTGGCTTCTTGCTCTAGCTTCAGCCTGGCTAAGCCCTGGCTGTTGTGGCCATATGGGGAGTGACCCAGTGGATGCAAGATACCTCTCTCTCTCTCTCTCTCTCACACACACACACCCCAGAACTCTGCCTTTCAAATAAATAAAATCTTTAAAAAGTAAAACTTTGGATAAATCAAACATATTTAATGTTTTGCATTTAAAAATAAAAAATAAAATAAAATATAATAAAATAAAAGCTCTATGTTTTTCTTAAATATTTATCAGTATGCCAATTGATACATGCTTATGTTTATTTTTAAAATCTGTTTTTGGATGAGGAGACTGCTTAAGTTGAATTCCCTGAATTCTTAAATTAATGTATTGTTTAAATAAGCTAATATTATTATACATAATGTCTAAGATTATAAAACTACTCAATTTTTATTCAACTAAACTGAATCATAACTATGATTCTAATAACAGAACTTATATTTTATATTCTTCCTGAAGATAATTTTCAAAATTATTGGGTAACTTAAAACTATGCATTAATATTAAACTGAGTAAATAAACATGGAGTCTTCATCTGAGTCTATGATTACAAAGAATCATTTTAAGTTTACATGACTTTTTCTTATCTTTGCAAACTGTAAAATGACTATATACGTGGGTCCTGATACTTAAAGAGTTCATGTTTGCAACTTTAAAGTGGTGTCAAAGTAAATTGATAGGTCACAGCAAGTCAGCTTTGCTAGCCTGCTGGAACATTGATATATGACAGATCTCAGAGATCAACTTCCTTGTTTGCTGTGTGGAATAGAAGGTAGTCACTTCAAAAGAAACAAAGGAGGGAATGAAGCAAGGAAGGAAGATTATTGTCTTAGAATTGTATCTATGAACTACATTGAATCTGTTCTCTTTGTATGAATATCACATTAATATTAAAATCAATGAAAATTCTGTTGCAGTAATTATCTTGAATTTGCCATGACCCTGAGAACCTAATGTATTAATAAATTTCTTTAAAAAAAGCATTGAAAAAGTCATATCCACTGTAAGCATTTGGGGACATTGGCGGCAGTGCTGTATGCATGCATGGGCCAACTACAGGTATGTGTTTTTGTTTCTCAAGATGAAAAGGGAGTAGGTTTGTCTTAAGTTGTCTGTGGCCCAGAATGTGAAAGAGATTGGAGAAACACAGAACTAGAACAGCTGCAGAAAGTTGTAGAAAGCTTGCCAAAAGTGAATTTTTATTTGCCTCAGTTTAAAATACCAGTGTGTATTAAGAGCTGAAAAAAGCAATGAAATGTGTTAAAATTTTGTCAAAGATGGCTCTGTTTTGATGGGTTTAGTGACAAGAAAAAAAAGCCTAGATTCCTCAGTGCCAAATATTACATTTGACTGTATCTCTGCTAAAGATAAATTAGTCTTAGAGCTTTTAACACAAAGTAGTAAAAAAAATTATTCTCTATTCTCTGTGTAATTTGCTCAGATAGGCATGAGCTTTTAAATCTCTTTGCTTTGTGTTAACTTGATCATATACTGATTATGTTAAACAACAATGACAACAAAAATACAAGAATATCAAGAACAACGCTCTCTCCTTTGTGAAAGACAAGAGTTCTTTCCTATACTGCTCTTTTCTTCTATGTTTATTTTAAAAGACTTCATCTTTTGGATTAACTAGGCATACAATTATAGTTTGTCAACACCTGTGATCCTGTTAAATGACCAAGACTGCTTCGACAGTTCTTTTGACTTTGCCTTCCTAAGATCCCTGCCTAAATTAAAGCTATATTGAAGTAAAACTTTTATACTATCTTTAACAGCTAAAATTCTTTGTGATTTCTGAGAGGACCACAGGAAAGTCACAAAAATTTATGCTATCATCTCACAAGAGAAGAGAGTGTTCTAGAAATGATTGCTAATTTGTCAGACTTCATATTTCTTAAGTTCCTCAATACTATCGTAAGAGGCACATGGAAGAACTCTCAAATCACAGAGACAATCACATTTCCTTAGGTTAAGTTGGGGAAAATGTTATTCATGCTAATATCCAGAAATCATATTATTTTGAGGAGGGCCCTGTGAAATTAATATACTCAGTGTTCATAAAATATCCAAATACCCTTGTTCTTTTTTTTTTTCAAATTGGGAACACAAATCTAATGGGAGTTTATTTGGAAGCGAATGTAAACTATCAATACAAATGTGAAGATACTAACACAAAACATCCACAGGAATTTTTTTTTCATTTTTGAATAGTTCACAAACATTTCCTACATAATCCAACATACAACAGAAAAATGGTACATCTTTTTCTTTCAATTTGCATACAATGGAAAAACAAGAATATATATATATATATGTACAAAGTTTAACTAATAGACACTAGCAGGTTGACAATTTAAGTCTATAAGTGAGAAATTATCTAATAAAAATAATCAGTATTCAGTATCAGTCACTTCCAGAACTGTCAGTTTCATCAATAAAACTTGCTGCCAATGAGGTTTCGGGCATACACCTATACCATTACTCAATGTGAAGTACAGCTTCCCCACTATGATTCTTCAAAACTATCACAAACCTTTGACAAGTAGAGGTAAGCATTCATAAAAACAAATAATGCCCAGCTTATTATAAAGCGTGAGTATGGTTGGTTTCAGTGCTGATGAAACATGGGATTCTGCAATAGATACATGGAGCCCATCAGAATGGCAGATGGCTTATGAACCGCATGGTGGCTCAGGATACGATTATTCCTATGCAGGGGGTCACAGCTCATATGGTGATCTTGGTGGACCTATTATTACTACACAAAGATTTGGCTGGATCTATTATTGGCAAAGGTGGTCGGCGGATTAAACAAATCCATCATGAGTCAAGAGCTTCCATCAAAATTGATGAGCCTTTAGAAGGATCCGAAGATCGGATCATTACCATTACAAGAACACGGGACCAGATACAGAATGCACAGTATTTACTGCAGAACACTGTGAAGCAGTATGCAGATGTTGAAGGATTCTAGTGCAAGATATTTTTTTCTTTTTTATAGTGTGAAGCAGTATTCTGGAAAGTTTTTCTAAGACTAGTGAAGAACTGAAGGAGTCCTGCATCTTTTTTTTTTTTTTTATCTGCTTCTGTTTAAAAAGCTAACATTCCTCTGCTTCATAGGTGTTCTATGAGGGAGGTGTAGTGAAATCTTTGCTGTTCACCAGATGTAATGTTTTAGTTCCTTACAAACAGGGTTGGGGGCGGGGAGAGGGCATGCAAAAACTAACATTGAAATTTTGAAACAGCAGCAGAGTGAGTGAATTTTATTTTTTGTTCATTGTTGGTGGTTAAAAAGAAAAAACTTCCCCCATGTAATTATTGTGAACACTTTGCTTTGTGGTCACTGTAACATTTGGGGGCATGGGACAGGGCAGAAAAGTAACTAGTCCACATATCCCTGGCATCTGTTCAGAGCAGTGTGCAGAATGTAATGCTCTTTTGTAAAAAACGTTTTATGATTTTTAAATAAATTTAGTGAACCTATATTTGGTGGTCATTTTTTTTAAGGCAGTCATTTTTCAAATGGTGGCTGGATTTTCCAACCCACCCCAAACTGAACACTAAGTTTGATTTTCAGCTCCTCTGTTGGATATAAGTGCATCTCTTCTTGGACATAGGGAAATATCGGGGGAAATTCCATTCTGGTGATTCCTTCATGGTTCAAAAGCCCATTGCTGGGGAAGAAATTCTAACATAAAATATCCTTGTTCTTAAGAGAAATACTGATCAATCCCTTATGATATAATAATGCAGTATAACTCAATAGAGAATTTCCTCTTCTTCATTCTATATAGTTATTATAACAATATCATTATCAAATAGGTTTCTCTTTTCTGATGCTGGCCAAAAGGCTTTGCTGTAACTATAGACAAGAATTTCATGTCTTCAGTGAAGAACAATGTCAACACCTCAAGGAAAGTACTGTTCCCAATGCTCTAGACTACGGATGTTTCAGTAGTTCAAAAATATAATTTTAGATAAAGTCTCAAGCTGATGTTTCTTATGCAACTTTCAAATTATGCTGGTAGACTAAATCAGATTTTCATGCACATTCCTCAATCTAGAAGTAGACATACCCCATGAAATTCCACTGCTAAACCAAGATGCAGGAAAACAAGTAATAATATAGACTCAATGAAAAGAATTTGAGTTTATATTATTAATATATAATATTATTATATTATATTAACTATTATATATTATGTAATATTAATATACAATATCAATTATATTAATCACAATGATTATATTAATCACTATATCATACTATCATATTGTATTATATTAATATTATACATTAATATATTAATACAACATATTATATTATATATGATATAGTATTAATATAATATTAATATAATATGTTAATAATATTAATATTGTATGTCAATATTATGATATACAATATTATATGTAATATATAATATTATGTATTAATATTAATTATGTTAATATTATATTCTATATATTAGAATTATAGTAATATTATAATTATATTATATTATATTACAATTATATAATATTATTACTATTATATTCTATATATTAATATATAGACAGGCAGAGTTAGACAGTGAGAGAGAGAGAGAGACAGAGAGAAAGGTCTTCCTTTTTTTCCATTGGTTCACCTCCCAAATGGCCAACACTGCTGGAGTGCTGTGCTGATCCGAAGATAGGAGCCAGGTGCTTTCTCCTGGTATCCCATGCGGGCGCAGGGCCCAAGGACTTAGGCCATTCTCCACTGCCTTCCTGGGCTACAACAAAGAGCTGGACTGGAAGAGGAGCAACCAGGACAGAATCCAGCACCCCAACCGGGACTAGAACCCGGGGTATCCGCGCCACAGGTGGAGGATTAGCCAAGTGAGCCGTGGCGCCAGCCTGATTAATATATTTTTAATTAGACTCAAAGAAAGGAGTTTTATTATTTGTGATATTGTTAGGATTATGTTTAATTTATCTCCTTTTCATGTATATGAAAATATCTGGCTTCTCTTTATCACTAACTCTCATTTTAGTAGGCTATATTTTATAAACTGAAATGAATCATTTTAAATATTCTCCTTATCACTCCAGAATTCAGAAATACATGCTTTTCCGCTTTTCCTGAGTCTCATTATTTCTCTTGGAAATATAGTTATTTAAATAGGTTCCATAAGAAACTCTCCCCCCCCCCCCCACCCAGGACATATTGGGTCAAATTGTCTGTGTGCCTAGGACCATGACTGAGTGTCATGTTTGAGAAAAAACCTCATTTATTTGGATAGGACAAGCCTACCATTAAAAAAACAAATGGAGTTTATATATGAAATCAGTGTTTGCAAAGCTCTCCTTGGTCCACTGTATCCCAAGAAAACCGACTTGAGTACCTGGCTGAAAATGTCAACACAGAGAAAAACAATTTCCCTCGACCATGACAGCCTCTTCTCTCAACTGTTTGTGTAAATCTGAATTTCACTAACATTTCATAATATAACTTTTTTAAAAATATTTTGGTATGTGTTCAACTAGGAAACATTCTTTTCTTCTTATCACTATCCTTAAAACACTACTATTTAGACTCATTGTCCCTACCCTTTCAGGAAACCCAGGCAGAACACATAATTCTAAGGAATTTTAGAGCATAAAATATTCTCAGTGCACTGTTAGTCAATAAGGAAAAGATCTATTTCTTGGTGATAAAAAGTCCAACCTCAATGAAATGCTATAGAACAGGGTAGATGTGCCATTGCTATCAATCACTCTCTGATGTCAGTCTCTTGAGAAAAGAAGGGCTTT
This sequence comes from Oryctolagus cuniculus, assembly GCF_964237555.1. NCBI lineage: Eukaryota > Metazoa > Chordata > Mammalia > Lagomorpha > Leporidae > Oryctolagus > Oryctolagus cuniculus. The sequence goes on from NC_091435.1 coordinate 115,182,411, forward strand.
ATTCAGTAAGGCATTTCAGTGAGGAAGCAGAAAATATGAATAAAATGTGCTTTTTGACCAGGAGATCTAGGGAAAGCCTATGGATAAGGTAAGTAGGGAAGCAGGTGTGTAGAGATGCCCAGCAATGCAAGTTGTGGATGCCAGGGCTTATAATCAGGCTAGGAAAATAAAATGGGTTTGAGTTCCAGATTTCTACATTTAAGGAAGCTCTCATTTATGAAAAGTCTCTAATGTATTCAAGTTTTGGTGTTGCCCCATATGGTAAGGTCTGTTAGATTTTCCTCTGCACACACTCAGATTGCATGCCATGCAATTCTCTGCTCTGGGTTCCCTCTACACATGTGTCATCATGTCCTAAAACACAGGGCATTAAAAATTATGGTCAAATCCACTGTTAAAGCATAAGATAAGGAAAGTTGCAGGAAAAAAAAATGAGGAAACAATAAAAGTTTTTGAGTTGCTGGCATTAGAATAAAGGGGCAGTCTGATACCACAATCTTCCCAGCTTCATGCGGTTTTATTTTACTTATTTCCCAGTTTGAGTCTACTTTAGGATAAAAACCTGCAGTAAACAGAAAGAATTGTAGGTTTATTTTCTCCTCCTGGTTTTGTCTATTTCTTAATGTTTAGATGTATTTGGGAGGGATGTGGCTTAGCTAGGCCTCAGCCACAAGGCTGGGAGATCACAAGCCACACAAACTCCTGCCCCCTTGAATTCTACCCACCTGCTTCCCATCAGGCCACCTCTTTCCGAGGATGCATTTTCTCTCACCTGCAACCAGGGGTGGGCGTGAAGTGCTATGTAACCACTCCACTTCTGACCTCATGAGAGTGGCTCCATTTTTCTTTCTCTCTGCAAACCATGAATGGAGGAAGCACTGAACTGACCTCTCCATCTGCTTCCCTTCCCCCACCCCATTCCTCCTTCTGGCCCACTCCACTCCTCAACTATGCCACGTGTGTATTTGTTTTCTCATCTTTTAAATAAATGTTACCACTTTGTGTACCGTATATGTGACTTAGAATGCTTCTCTAAGTAGAAGGCAATGATCTGGAATAAAAATTAGACTCCACTTCCCCCACTTGAGTAGCAAATCCATTTTTGTGGAGTTGGGATCAGATAGTGGTAAATGTCAAGAAATATATTATATCTCACTGGTAAAATCGCACACCTTTTCTCTGGATACTGGTTCGAGAGATGCGCAATTGCTGCTTTTTTTCTCCAGAAGCACATGTCAAAGAAGGGGTTCTTCAATGACTCTTCACCCCTATATGCTTCCTCTCCATATATTTGCCCCTTTCATGGGTGCTACTTCATGCAGCTGGCTGCTTAAGACTTCCTCCCTGATCCTTCTGTTGCCTGAAGATACACTTCCAGTTTGAAGACTAGGAAGACATTATTCTCAAGATGTCCACATTTTTTCATATTGTCTGTGCATCATTTTTTCTTTAAGAAAATGTGGAAGAGCAGAATGCCAGAGGGCTCCAGTTGCTTGCTGTGACTATACAGATAACAGCTAGCTCCTGGTACTTTGCTTGAGACTTTTCAGTCTCTCACAGTGAGGGAAAACGTGCAAAACTTTCCAACAGACTCTTTCAGAGCTTTCCTCTCTAGCTACGAGTGAGGGCAGGAAGTACCCAAGGAAGAGAGAGAACACAGCACGTGGAGAACTCTTGACAGAAATCTAACGCAAACCTCTTCTACTTCTCTATTATAGCCTGTAGGTAGGAGATGCAGTAATATGTCAAAGAGTGAAAATATTTCAGATGTCTTTAAAGGTGATCTACCATCATCTTTAAGGTATAAGGTTTTTTTGACAAAATTCCAAGCAATAGACTCACACTGAAAATACTAGTACATTTGCCCCCTTATGTCCCTATGAAATCAAATGATCTATAAAGTAAACCCCATTCCTGTTTGCTACAGATAAATATCTCAGTAGGTTTCAATAGTATCATAGCAGTAATTTCTATCTAGCAGCTTATATCTCCATTTTCTGGTCGGGGGGCACTTGATGAGCCTGGGGCACATCTTTAAAGTCGAATCTTGATTCTGAGAAGGTCCCCAGGTGAGTCTCCCTAAAACAGTTGATTTACGGATGAATGGATTCCAGTGAAAGGTGAAGCAAAGCAAGCTCATCTCTTTGCACTACTCTCCCTGAGTATATCTTTGTAGACTTTTCCTACTGCCTCCTGAACAAGTATTTTCCCATCCGTTTTTCTATCACTTAGTGAAAAGTTCAGCCCAATTTAAAATCTCAAAACTTAACAGCAATTAATGCTTCCTCTGTCAACTCTAATCTATCTTAGGTCAGATAATCTTTGATGTGGAAACTTGGAGTGATTTTTTTTCCTCTTTATTTTCTTGATCTAATTTATTCTCCTCTTGTTAACTGCTGTTTCAGGATTATCTAGGGTTAGAAAAGCAGAGCAGGGCAGAGAGCATTTACCAAGTCACTTTGATAACTCTCTATAAAGAACTTCTCAATAGGCCTTTCAACCTAAATTCCTTTTATAACATCAAGAGGAATAAAGATCAAAACTAGCTGAAATAACCAAATAAACTGTTAACATGTCTGAGTGGGTGAGTTGGCCTTTTATTTTGGAATGAGGATTCATTTGCACCTATCTTGTTATCCTCGACCTTAGAGATGTTTGCTTAAACTCTGAGATGCATAGAAGTAACACTCTGACACCTTAACAGATGTTAGAGCTTATCACATGACAAGTATTTTACTGAACATCTTATGTCTATTAACCCATTTAATCTTCAATCATACTAAAGGATTATAGAGCCACCCTCATTTAAATATATCCAAACGGTGATATAGAAATATTAAATATATGACTTCTAAAAGTTAGTGCCAGGGGCCAGTGCGAAGTGTAGTGGGTAAAGCCGCCGTCTGTGGTGCTGGCATCCCATATGAGCACCAGTTCGAGTCCTAATTGCTCCACTTCCAATCCAGCTCTCTGCTATGGCCTGGGAAAGCAGAAGAAGATGGCCCAAGTCCTTGGGCCCTGCACCCACACAGGAGACCCAGAAGAAAGTCCTAGCTCCTGGCTTCAGATCGGTGCAGCTCCGACTGTTGTGGCCAATTGGGGAGTGAACCAGTGGATAAAAGACCTCTCTCTCTCTCTCTCTCTCTCTGCCTCTTCTCCCTCTGTGTAACTCTGACTTTCAAATAGATAAATAATTCTTTAAAAAAAAGTTGGTGATAATAATGCATTAAAACTTCTCTCTGTACCGAATCTAAGAATAAGAAGGTCATAATACAATAGAAAAAAGGAAAAGTATCATAAAACTACCATGATCCACTATGATTAATAAAATAACCTTAAACATGAAAAATTTGAACAGAAGTGGAATAAATTTACATTCAAAATTCTAAATGCACATAGTTTAATGTGCATCTTAGAAACTAACAAATTAAATGCATTAAAATAATAAAATTCTAAATATTTGAAGCATACTACCAACAAATTAAATCTAAAAGTCATAATAATCTACTCAATTTAAAAAATTCATTTCATACTATTGTCCAAAAAGGTGCATGCCAAAGAAAAACAAAGCATTGTTTTTCTTTTCTTTTTTTTTTTTTTTTTTTTTTTTTTTTTTTTTTTGACAGGCAGAGTGGACAGTGAGAGAGATAGACAGGGAGAAAGGTCTTCCTTTCGCCGTTGGTTCACCCCCCAATGGCTGCTGCAGTCGGCGTGCTGTGGCTGGCGCACCGCGCTGATCCGAAGCCAGGAGCCAGGTACTTCTCCTGGTCTCCCTTGCAGGTGCAGGGCCCAAGCACTTGGGCCATCCTCCTCTGCACTCCTGGGCCACAGCAGAGAGCTGGCCTGGAAGAGGAGCAACCGGGACAAGACCGGCGCCCCAAATGGAACTAGAACCCCGTGTGCAGGCGCCGCAAGGCGGAGGATTAGCTTATTGAGCCGTGGCGCTGGCCAAAATACAAAGCATTTATGAGTGAGACAAGAGAAAGAAATGGAATGGGGATGAGTAGGAATTACATATATCTGTAATGTTTGGTTTCTTAGAAAGAAAAGACATCAGAAGGAAATATAATGAAATACTAATATGTGTTAATCTAGGCAGTGGATTATTTGTGACTGTTACTTTATACTTCTTATTTTTGCCTTATTGTACATTTGACACTTTCCTACTTCTGAAAACAAGAATGAAAAATAAATCTGAGTCAAACGTTATCTTCAATATGTCTTATAGCTAGAATAAAGTTTGGTTATAAAACACACTGTTTTTCTTTGACAACATTTATTGTTTTGTTGCTCAGGAGAAGGTTATTTGCAATAGTTGCTTAAAGTTATTGCCTGTGCAGTGGCCTCCTGGGGAAAACTAAAGCCTTTACTTCACTATTCCTAGCCACACAGCTCCTATTCAATACATTTTGCCCCAAACTAGCTTCATAGTTTGTTGTCCTTTTTGCCAAAGCCAGAAATAATCATGCACCACATAAAGCTGTTTCCGTCAATGATGGGTCACATAAGTGATGGCGGTCTCATAAGATTAAAAGGTAGCAGACACCACAATGGCCGTATTGTGAATATCACATTGCTTTACTCAGATGTTGGAATAAGGAAACATACTGAGCTGCCAGTTGTGTATAAGTACAAAACACACACAGTGCATAATATTTGAGAATAATAAAAGATGACAATGTTCACATTTTACTATATTATGCTTTTTGTTAGTTTATAATCCAATTTATTAAAAATGTTTACAGTTAAATAATCTGCCAAGTTGCACAAGAGTGATTGACATATATCAAATAGGTTGTATTAAGTATACTTCATGATGTTCACACAATGAGAAAATCACCAGCAATGCATTCCTCAGGATGTATTCCTGTTGTTAAGTGACGTATAACATGTTTCTGGAGCAGGAAGGCAAGGAAAGTATATAGAGGTACAAAAAAGTTAGTGCTATACGACTGTCATACTATATATGTAGGGATATAATTACTAAAGTATGAAGACACTTTAAGAATATCATGGAAAATTGAATTAAAACCCAAGTTTTGTGTTTTGGGTGAAAAAAATTGAAATCTCTTCATATGATGCTAGTGGTTCAAAAACCTCATTATTAAAAAATCTATTCATGGGTTTCAAAAATTTTAGTGCCAAAATTAACTTTGTGTTTTCAAGATTTATTTATTTGAAAATGAAAGTTACCAAGAAAAGGGGAGTGACAGGTAGAGATGCAGATATCTTCCATCTGCTAGTTCACTCCCCAATGCCCACAAAGGCCATGGCTATGCTGGGTCAGACTAAGCCAGGAGCCAAGAGCCAGGAGCTTCGTCAGAGCTCCCAAGTAGGTGGCAGAGATGCCCTTGGGACATCTTCCACTGCTTTTCCCTACCTGGATTGGGGAGCTGGATTGGAAGAGGAGCAGCCTGGACACAAACTGGCACCTGTATGGGATACAGGCAGACAGAGGCTTAACTAATCGTGCCACATCACCAGCCCCCAACTTATATTTTAATTCTATTTACTATAAGCTATTTTAAGTACTCTCAATTATGATGAGTTGCAGATGCATATTTTTAATTTGCAGTAAAATACAACAATCCTGAAAGCTCAAAAGTCAATAAAAAGATATAATAGCATACCAAAAGATATTCGCTTAGTTCAATTAGTTCAGCAATGGTGACCACAAAGAAATAAAATGTAAATGAGACAATCAGAAAAGAATAGATGGTAAATCAAAACTCTTCCTTATCAATTAATTGCATTAAATTTAAGTGGCCTAAATCCCTAATTAAAAGGCATTGGCTATAAGACTGAATAATTACCAACACTCAAATGTCTGTTTTTATTAAATATATTTCTAAATTTAAAGATTTAGGCAGGGGGCCAGCACTGTGCTGCAGTGGGTTAATCCTCTGCCTGCAGCACGGGCATCCCATATGGGCACCAGTTCCAGTCCGGGCTGCTCCTCTTCCCATCTAGCTCTCTGCTGTGGCCTGGGAAAGCAATGGAGGATGGCCTAAGTGCTTGGGCCCCTGCACCCACATAGGAGAGCAGGAAGATTGTAAAGCCCTTTGCCCCTGGCTTCGGATCGGCGTAGCTCCAGCTGTTGTGGCCGTTTGGGGAATGAACCAACGGAAGGAAGACTTTTCTCTCTCTCTCTCTCTCTCTCTCACTGTACCTCTCAAATAAATAAATAAAATCTTTAAAAAAAGATTTAAGCAGAGAATAGAAAAGATTTGGGAAATGATATAATATACCAGCACTAGGGGCAAGAATCCTTGTGGGGTTATAATATCAAACAAAGCAGACTTCAAGGAAAGAATTGCTAATGGAATCATTTTATGATAACCATTCAGTTCACTGAGAATATATAACAATCCTGAATGTTTAAAACTTAATCATGGAGCTTTAAAATGTGTGAAGCGAAAATGGAACTACAGTTCTAAAGGCAGAATTGAAGACATAAATGGAAAAATCCATAATCTTAGATATTTCTCATACTCTTCTCTCAGCAGATTACAACATAATAAAAAGGAAAAAATGGTATTGAAAATCTGATCAAAACTCTCAAATCATTTGACCTAAGTGTTAGAATGATGAAATAAATTTCAATTAACTCCCCATCCAATAGCAGAAGAATACACACACTTTGACAAATGCAGATATAATATCTACATGAGAGACTATATGGTAGACCATGAAATGTATCAGTAAATTTCAGTACTGAAGTCATAGGGAGTATGGTCTGTAATCACAACAGTAGAAATAAATCAAAAAAAGTACAGAAAATTCTCAAATAGGTTGATACCTATTTTTAATTAAGAAGGAATGAAAAAGAAGAATCTAAAGTAAATTAGAGTATTTATAGACATGATGACAAAGAAAACAAGGTGAGAGATACAAAGTTAAGACTAAAGTAGAGGAGCTAGATTGTGGCACAGTGAGTATCAGAGCAGGTGCTCAAGACATGGATGCTCTTCTGATCCAGCTTCCTGCTAATGTGCCTGAGAAAGCACTGGGATGGCCCCAATGCTTGGGCCCCTGCCACCCGTGTGAGAGAGCCAGATAGAGTTCTGGACTCCTGGCTTTAGCACTAACCAGATCTAGTCATTTATATCATTTGGGGAGTGAAGTAGATCCATCCTTCTCTCTGTCTCTGTCTCTCTTTCTCTCTCTCATACTCATTCTCACTCTCACTGTCTCTTTATCTCTCCCCCGTCATGCTGACTTTTAAATAAATAGATCTTTAAAAGATAGTAGAGCAACAATCATTATAATATAAAATCAATAATAAAAAAATTTTAAAAGTCAAACGTCACCTTTAAGTTAATAAAGTTGATAAAATTAGATAAAGTCTAGGAGTGAAATAGCAGGTAGGAGCTCTCTGAAGCTCTTTTCCTCTTGTTTTCTCATTTTTCTCTCTCATTTCATTCTCATTCTGTGTATGTGTATGTGTATGTGTTTCTTTTTCAAATAAGGTGACAATAAATAAACTAAAAATTAATGAAAACTAACTTAAGGAAGAAAAAAAAGAGAAAACATGTACTGATTAAGGAAATTAAATTGAGGTGGAAAATCTTTCCCAGGGCTAGCATTGCCACATAGTAGGTAAAGTGGTCACCTGCCACATTGCTTTGAGTCCTGGCTGCTCCACTCCTGACCCATATCCTGAACACTTGGGGAAAGCAATGAAAGATGACCCAAGCACTTGGGCCCCTGCTATCCTGTGGGAGACCCAGATGAAGCTCCTGGCTTCAGCCTGACTCAGTCCTGGCTTTTGGGACCATTAGGGGAGTAAACCAGTGTATGGAAGACTCTTTCTTTCTTTGTATCTCCCTCTCTCTCTGTAACTCTTTCAAATAAATAAATAAATTTTTTTAAACTTTTATTTAATGAATATAAATTTCCAAAGTACAGCTTATGGATTACAATGGCTTCCCCCCCATAACGTCCCTCCCACATGCAACCCTCCCCTTTCCCAATCCCTCTCCCCTTCCATTCACATCAAGATTCATTTTCGTTTCTCTATATACAGAAGATCAGTTTAGCATACATTAAGTAAAGATTTCAACAGTTTGCTCCCACACAGAAACATAAAGTGAAAAATACTGTTTGAGTACTAGTTATAGCATTAAATCTCAATGTACAGCACACTAAGGACAAAGATCCTACATGAGGAGTAAGTGCACAGTGACTCCTGTTGTTGACTTAACAAATTGACACTTGTTTATGGCATCAGTAATCACCCTAGGCTCTTGTCATGAGCTGCCAAGGCTATGGAAGCCCCCTGAGTTCACTGATTCTGATAATTTTTAGACAAGGCCATGGTCAAAGTGGAAGTTCTCTCCTCCCTTCAGAGAAAGGTACCTCCTTCTTTGATGACCCGTTCTTCTTTCCACTGGGATCTCACCAGCGGAGATCTTTCATTTAGTGGTGTTTTTTTTTTTTTTTTTTTTTTCCAGAGTGTCTTGGCTTTCCATGCCTGAAATACTCTCATGGGCTTTTCAGCTGGATCCACATGCCTTAAGGGCTGATTCTGAGGCCAGAGTGCTGTTTAGGACATCTGCCATTCTATGGGTCTGCTGTGTATCTCACTTCCCATGTTGGATCATTCTCTCCCTTTTTGATTCTATCAGCTAGTATTTGCAGACACTATTCTTGTTTATGTGATCCCTTTGGTTCTTAGTCCTATCATTCTGATCAATTGTGAACAGAAATTGATCACTGGGACTAGTGAGATGGCATTGGTACATGCCACCTTGATGGGATTGAATTGGAATCCCCTGGTATGTTTCTAACTCTTTAAAAGAAAAAGAAGAAAGAAAGAAAGAAAAACATTCCCCAAAAGTAACTTCAGGCATATATGACTTCATTGTTGATTTCTATTGGATATACATCAAGAAAGTAACACCAATGTTTAAAAAAAAAAAAAAAACTTTTTTCTGGAAAAAACAATCCCAAGTTTATTTGAGGAGGCCAGAATAATACAGATATTAATATCTGGCAAATACGTTTTCACTATGGGAGATGAGAAAAGGCTATCCCAAAACATACTTTTGATTTTAGGATTGTTTTTAGCTGAAAACAATAAAGAAGTACAGGCAGGAAAGCTCTCTGCACCCCCTCTATTTTGTTTACAAGTAAAAATTGAATTTATAAAGATAAAATGTGTTCTGCCTTTAGACACATACCAGCCTAGAGATGGCACCAGAGGAATTTACATTAAACAAGATTTGTTAACTAGCTTTTATCTGCTGTTCATTTACCTTTCCACAGTTTGTCATCCCCAGATATTCAAAGTCCTTTCCCTTTGTCTTTTCAAATTTGTACAAACTTAGTGTTCTTTGTTGAACAGTTTTTAAAACTGAAATTCAAAGCCATATCTTTAAGAAACATTTATTCTTCAGGTATCAATAATGGATATATGTAATGCATATGTTAACCTGCCTTTTCTTACAGGGATCTTTTCAAACTAAGAACTCAGGAAAATTTAAAAGAATTATTTTTCCTCTCTTACATCATGAAGGGGCATTATATATCAAATCTTTCATAAACACAAATTTCCCCAACATAACATAGGTATACCTTAGAGATATTGAGAGTTTGGTTCCATATTCTGTAATAAAGCGATATCACAATAAAGTGAGTCACACAAACTTCTTGGCTTTCCAGTATATATAAAAGTTATATTACCAATAAGGTATTTTAATAAATATGCAATAGCATTATGTATAAAAGAATACAATGTATGAACTTCAATTTAAAAGTACTCTATTGCTAAAAAATGTTATCAATTATCTGAGCTTTCAGTAAATCTTTTTTTTCCTGAAGGGTCTTGCATTGACAATGGTGGTTACAGATTGCTCAGAGTCGGGGTTGCTGAAGGTGACATGGCAATTTCTTATAAGAAGACAGTGAAGTTTATCATTTGGACACTTCCTTTCATGAAAAATTTCTCTAACATGTCAAATTGTTTGATCGCATTTTGCCCACAGTAGAACATTTTTCAAAGTTGAGGAGATCATCTCAAGTTCTGCTACCATTTTAATCAACTAAGTTTATAAGATAGTCTACATCTTTTACCGTCATCCCAACAATACTCAAGAATTTTAACCAGGAATAGATTCCAACTCTAGAAACTGCATTCCTTGCCTATCCAAGAGAAGCAACTGTTCATCATTTAAGGTTGTATCATGAGATTTCAGAAACTAAGTCACATCTTCAAGACCCGCTTCTAGCTCTAGTTCTCTTTCCCCACCAAATCTTCAATTATGTCATCCACTGAAGTCTTAAAGTCCTCAAAAACATCCATGAGGGTTTTCATTAATATTTTCCATACTCCTGTTGATATTGATATTTTCATCTCCTCCCATGAAACACAAATGTTATCAATGACATCTAAAATTGTGAATTACAAGACAAATCTCTGGACATTTTACAGCCAAACCAAAAAAAAAAAAAAATTAGAAAACCAAAAACCAGTGTTGGAGATTCATGAGATACTATCAAATAACCCAAAATAAAGGTCTTAGGAGTTCCTGAAGGCATGTTAAGAGAGAATGGATTAGAAGTCCTATTTAGTAAAATAATTATGAAAACTTCCTTAATGTGCAGAAATAAAGGGATTTCCAAGCACAAGAAGGACATAGAATTCCTATTAGACATTATCAGAAAAAGATCCTCAACACAACACATTGTAGTCAAACTCTGCATAGTAAAACATAAGTAAAAATTCTAAAATGTACACAAGAGAAACTCCAGATTACTTTCAGTGGCTCTCCAATTAGACTACAGCTCACTTCTCATCAGAAACCCTACAGGCTAGGAGAGAATGGTGAGATATATTCCCAGTCTTAAGAGAAAAAAAGACTGTCAACTCAGAATACTGTACCCTGCAAAGCTCTCATTTATGAATGAAGGTGAAAAAAAGACCTTCCATAACAAACAGAAATTCAAAGAATTTGTCACCACTCATCCAGCCTTACAAATGATGCTTAAGAATGTGTTATGCATAGAAACATAGAAACATGATCATCACTATGAAAGAAGGTGGAGGCAGAAAATCTCCCACTAAATGTACAAAGGAAATCCAAATTAAACAACGGGAACATTTATGAAAAAATGGCAGGGAAAAGACATTGATTATATTGGATCAATTTTTTTTCCCTCTCTTATTACATACAATTTGTGTGATTTCAGTGTTAAGTCTTAGCCCTTATGTCTCTGGGCAGAAGAGTGTATTGGTTATTTAAGTGATTTTTTCCCTGTCTTTGAAGCTCAGTCCATAAGTATGTTGTTGCTACAAAGAAAATACTTGGGTTTGCATTACTTGAATATTTGAAAACCGAAATTTATAAGATACATATGAAATGAATTAGATTTTAATTTTGAATAAAATTAGAAATGAAATAAAGATTTGCACTACTTAAAGGATGAAAATAATGATAGTGCTTATAAGCACTGTGAACCCTTTTGTGTTTGAGGCTTCCAAAATTCAAGTTCACCAGATTTTTCTTGTGAAATCCTGCTCATCTTCTCTGTGCTTCATGCATTTATTGATATTATTGATGCTGTAAAACAGCAGGGTTAAAGTGTCGTTATATCTGTGTTCATTATGCATCCCATAGCTTTTCTAGTTAGGGAAAAATAGTCTCAAAAATACTCAGTGTCATTTTTGATTAATATTTTACCATTAATGGTATTTTAGATACCTTTAATCATTTTAATAACATGTCTATATGGCCGGCGCCGCGGCTCAATAGGCTAATCCTCTGCTTTGCGGCGCCGGCACACCGGGTTCTAGTCCCGGTTGGGGCGGCGGATTCTGTCCCGGTTGCCCCTCTTCCAGGCCAGCTCTCTGCTGTGGCCAGGGAAGTGCAGAGGAGGATGGCCCAAGTGCTTGGGCCCTACACCCCATGGGAGACCAGGATAAGTACCTGGCTCCTGCCATCGCATCAGCGCAGTGTGCCGGCCGCAGCGCACTGGCCGCGGCGGCCATTGGAGGGTGAACCAACGGCAAAAGGAAGACCTTTCTCTCTGTCTCTCTCTCTCTCTCTCACTATCCACTCTACCTGTCCAAAAAAAAAAAAAAAAGTTAATAACATGTCTATAAAGATTTAAAACATTACGTATTATATTTGAACTAGTTATGGAAGAATAAGAAAAATAAAACAATCTTATTGAGATTGTAGATGTTCCATTAGTTAAATTTCAAAAATTTTAATAAAGGAACTTTCAGAGATAGGTTGAGATCTGACAGTATCCATTCTTCTAGCTCCTGTGATGCGGAAAGAAACCCCAAGAAGCAATGGAGGATATGTAAAGGCGTTTACTTGCCATGATTGTGGGTGTGGTGTGCTCATACTTATTTTTTTATTTTTTTTCTTATTTTATTATTTTTTGACAGGCAGAGTGGACAGTAAGAGAGACAGAGACAGAGAGAAAAGGTCTTCCTTTTGCCGTTGGTTCACCCTCCAATGGCCGCTGCGGCCGGCGCCCTGCGGCCTGTGCACTGCACTGATCTGAAGCCAGGAGCCAGGTGCTTCTCCTGGTCTCCCTTGGGGTGCAGGGCCCAAGCACTTGGGCCATCCTCCACTGCACTCCAGGGAGCTGGCCTGGAAGAGGGGCAACAGAATCTGGCGCCCTGACCGGGACTAGAACCTGGTGTGCCAGCGCCTCAGGCGGAGGATTAGCCTAATAAGCTGCGGTGCCAGCGGTGTGCTCATACTTAAATACAGCTAATGACACACTGAATTTTTGTTGTCCAAAAATTTGGAGTAGTATCCTGCATTTATCTGTACTAAAATAACTATAAATTAACGGAGTCTATAAAAAAATAACCTTTATGACTGTACTGTCTTTGTGAGCCTTTGCTTTTGTGAGCTATGTAAAGTTTCCATGACACAAAGTATTTGGATTTTAAAATTTACTATTATAAGGAAAAAAAACATGGAATTTATCTATGTTCTTAACTTATAACTTGCTTACTGAGTTTCAGAAGAAAAAAATATGAAATGGGTAAATGTCGCTGCGTTAGCTTTAATGTTAAATTGGCAAGTTGTAGCATAAAGCTTAAATCTGTGTTTCACAAATGTGAACCATAGTAATTTAATGCTGCTTTGTATATACTGTAAGTGCTACAAATAGTCTTAGCACTGAACATGTATTGATACCTCGCAAATGAATGCAACCTTTGATGTAAGTGTATTGATATGCCTCAGAAAGTATTTGAGTGTCTGCAAATTTGTTAATCTGTTTGGTAATAAAGATATTTCCTGTTCTTTTGTTGTTGTTGTTCCATATTTTCATGGTGAAATTTGAATTTTTACATTTTGACCACTGTTAATTTAAGTACAATTTTTTTCAATAGTTAAAATGGAGTTGACAGTGAAGAAACTTAAAAACACCCTCATTCATATAACTGCTTAAGTAAAAACTACATTTTGTGTTCTATGTTCATACGCTTTTAATGATCTATATCTCTCTTTAAATTAAGTGATAATGTTTAGGCTCTGTTTCTATTTAATAAGTTTTTTTAACCAGTGGTTAAATGAAGGCATGTAGCTTTTTAAGAGATTTATATCTGTAAATAAAAATTTGTTGATACAATTAAAAAACCTTCATGAAAAAAGAAATGCTAAGGAGAAATAAAGGCTATCATTCATTTTGGTAGAACTACAAATTAAAAACAACAAAATAGTATAATTTGGCAATGTATCAAAATTACAAAAGTATTTACACTTTGAACCAGAAATCTGACTTCTATGAAGTTATCCTATAGATATACCTGCTTTCCTCATTAAAATGGAAGTTTGGGGCTAAAAGATCCCTAAGCCATCTCAACCCATGATACCTTATAAACTCTACTGTCTCTAAAATAAATTCATTGGCACAAATCTTATATAGAGATCAGTAAATACCAACCTGTTTTGGACTATATAACATTCAATATTGTTAAATAGTAAAACTATTATCTATTAACTAATTACTACCAAACACATCAAATACATATTCAACTCAATTATTTAAGTATTAGTTGAATATTTTTAAATATTTCTCAATGACACAAAAATATTTGTTACAAATCTTAAAATATTACTAATAATCTACAAATATCATTTCAAGTCAAATTAAATATATGATTTAAATTCAATTTGATATAATGATAAATTACTTGCTACCATTAACAGTAACATTATTCATTGTTAATTCTACTTATTTATTAACATTAATGTAAAGATTTCTTTGGAATATAGATTTACTCTGAAACAGAATAATAGTTCTCCAATGAAAGGTAACTTTTAATTTTTTATATTTTTTGTGCAAATTCTTCTTTCAAAATATTTATTTTCATGTATGTGAAAGGTAATGCAACAGAGAGGGAAAGAGAGATAGAGGTGATGTGTATATATATATATATATATATATATATATATAGGGAGAGATGATGGAGAGAGAGAGAGTGAGACAGAGAGATGTTCCATCTGCTATTTATTCCCCAAACCAAAAGCTCACAACAGTTAGGACTGAGTCAGGAACTCTGTTGAGGTTTCTCACATGGCTGGAAGCAGCCCAAGCACTGGTGCCATCATCTGCTGCTTCCCAGGATGCATTTTCAGGAAGCAGGATCAGAAGCAGAGGTCAACGGCAAAGGAAGACCTTTCTCTCTGTCTCTCTCTCTCTCTCACTGTCCACTCTGCCTGTTAAAAAAAAATAGAAGAAGAAGAAGAAGAAGCAGCAGCAGCAGAGGTGGCAGAACTGAAACCTGTACTCACATGGGGGATGCCCCATCCTATGCTGTGGCTTAAACTGCTGCTGATTATGGTTTCTAAATCCTGCAGATTGTTTATTAAAAGGTCTAGGGATAAGATTGAGGATTTTTTTTAAGAGTTATTTATTTGAAAGACGGAGTTTACAGAGAGAGAGAGAGAGAGAGAGAGATTTTCCAACTGCTGGTTTACTCCTGCAATGGCTACAACTGCTGGAGCTGGACCAGTCCAAAGCCAGGAGCCAGGGACTTCATCCAGGGGCCCAAGGACTTGAGCCATCTTCCCCTGCATCCCCAAGTACATTAGCAGGGTGCCAGTTGGAAATGGAGCAGCAGGATCTTGAACCTGCGCTTATATGGGATGCTGGTGACATAGGTAATGGCTTTACCTGCTATGACACCACGCTGGCTCCAAAGATTCCTTTGAACGAGTAGCTGATAGAGTTAGTCTTTGCAAGATGCTTTGAGAAACATCACAGTTTGTCTCAAAAGACAAAGCTCTTTTCTTCAGGTCTATTCACCAATGATGTGCTTTCGCTTCTATATATGGCACACAAGGAACCTGTGTGATTGTGTTTCATATAGCAGTTTTGTTAACAGTAAGGTGTCACAACTAAAAGCAAAATATTAATACTGAACTAGATTATCTATCAAAGGGTGATCTGGGGCGTGATTTTCCCTGACCAGTTTGTATTTTCATAAAGAATGTGTGGTGGTTTTTTTTGTTTGTTTGTTTGTTTTGTTTCATTTTTAAGATTTTATTGATGGCCGGCGCTGCGGCTCACTAGGCTAATCCTCCGCCTTGCAGCGCTGGCACACCAGGTTCTAGTCCCGGTCAGGGCGCTGGATTGTGTCCTGGTTGCCCCTCTTCCAGGCCAGCTCTCTGCTGTGGCCCGGGAGTGCAGTGGAGGATGGCCCAAGTGCTTGGGCCCTGCACCCCACGGGAGACCAGGATAAGTACCTGGCTCCTGCTTTCAGATCAGCACGGTGCGCCGGCCACGACGGCCTTGGAGGGTGAACCAACGGCAAAGGAAGACCTTTCTCTCTGTCTCTCTCTCACTGTCCACTCTGCCTGTCAAAAAAAAAAAAAAAATATTTATTTATTTGAGAAAAAGAGTTACAGACAGAGAGAGGGAGAGACAAAGGGGGAAAGGTCTTCCACCCACTGATTCACTCCCTAAATATTTACAATGGCTGGAGCTTCTTCCAGGTCTCCCATGAGGGTGCAGGGGTCCAAGCACATGGGCCATCTTCTACTGCTTTCCTAGGCCACAGCAGACAGCCGATCGGAAGCAGAGCAGCTGGGACTCAAACCGGCGTCCATATGGGATACCGGCACTGCAGACAGAAGCTTACATGACTTATACACAACTTACTTAAAAAAAAAGAGAAAGAAACAAATGTGGAAATTGATTTTCTTTTGTTATTATTTATTTATTTATTTAATTTGGGTGGTAGAGGGAGGACAGATATCTCACTACTTTCACATGCATCCCTTAATCACATGATGTTGAGCATCTCTTCATTTGCTTATTTTCATGTCTACATATTTTATTATTTTTATAAGTCCTTTATCAGATCTGTTATGTGAATATTTTATCTGACAGTGTATGGTTTTAAATTCAGGTACATTTCTCCCCTGCTGAGTTGTCTTTTAAGTGTAGCATCTCTCAGCCTATTCACTTACATTCCTCTTATGACTGAACTTTCAATAAACCCAGGGATAGAGAATAAGCAGTAAAAATTGGGTAGGGCAAAATTCACATAAGAATCATATTTCTCATGATAAGAAGTTCATGAATTATCTATGAATTCACTTCACAGATTTCTAAAATGCAGAGAGAAATTGGATAAATTATTGCATTTGTTTTCAAAAAACTTTAGTATATTAGAAGTTTTATTAAGATATCTAAGCTACTTTCCCACTTTTAAAAACTGACTTTTGAAACTGTCTTGTGTACACATGTATTTTAAAATTATATTACCTCAGGAGCTTTTTGACAGCATATACAGAACAAATCATAAATATATTTTATATTATAAATTAAGCAGGTATTTTTCAGTTGTATTTATCTAATTTTTATTGTTATTTGTTCATTTTTAATTATTTTGGTCAATACTCATAGGTGTAATTTTGTGAACCAAGTTTATAAAGAATTAAGCACTTTTAGTAAAAATTTTTCAAGGGAAATTTATTGTAACTGACTTGGCCATATGTAACTTGCACTCAGTAATATATTAAATATATTACCATTTATAAAATTTTGAGCATACTTAAGTGGAATGACAAGTTGTGACAAATGAATTTAGAAAATGATAATTGTATCTCAAGATGACATTAATTCACAAATATTTACATATAGCATTCATATGTATTAACATTTAATGTTTGGTATTTGTTTCATAAAAGTATATCATAAAAATTAAATGCATTAAGGAATGTTTATTTTCATATTGTATCTTTATTTGACCTATTTTAAATACTGTATCTGTAAATCAGTAATAAAGACAGAGTAATAAACTCAGAACACATTTTGTTTCTGAAATTTATTCTCTACCATAGTTGCTTAAAATAATAATGAAAATGGAACCCAAAAGAAATAGATGTGCACTGAAACTGTTTTTATTTCCCATAAAACTAGCATTGTTTAACTGTGATCAGGGAAAGTAAATCCCAGACTTGAAATGTTATCTAAGCTTAAGCTCTTCTGTATTTTAGCTTGGCCCAGTTTAACTATTTAGCTATAGAGAAATAAAAACATCAATTCATTTTATATGTTCTTAGGAAATAAAGTTTACTACTTGCTACCAGGGAAAGAAATTTACCACATAGTACAGAAGGAAAAAGACAACAAGTCTATATGTACAGTGTAGTTAACTATAGTTTCTATGAAATACACACTGAAATGCTACACTAGAGGGTCAACTCCTGAGCTGGAGAATAGAAAATTTCAAAGTATTTTTCAAAACGTGTCTCCTGACTCCAACCCCTTTAGTTTATAAGCTGAACAGTCATAGGGACCATTATATCAGCCCAACAAGAAGGAGATATTTTTTAAAATCTCTCTATATATATCTTTACCTATCTACATAGTTCAGAAATGTTATATAGTGGTTCTTTTGCTTTATTTGAATTTAAAATCATTATGTTTAATATCATCAGTAAGGAATTCACAATCTTAGTCTTTAGTCACAGAACTAAACTTATCTAAATACATTAATAATTACATACAGTTTTGCTGTTTTTTTACATAGCTTGTCAATTCAACTGTATTAAATTTTGTTTAAAAAAATCTTGCATTTTTTTAATTACCACAGGAGAATTTGTGACTCCATAAAGCTGGTCATGGAAGATCTGAACCACATGAAAAATAGATTATATCATATATCATAAATCCATTTGAGAAAAGGAGGGTACTTTGTCATAAATGTTGAAAGTAACTGCCGGCGCCGCGGCTCACTAGGCTAATCCTCCACCTTGCGGCGCCGGCACACCGGGTTCTAGTCCCGGTTGGGGCGGCGGATTCTGTCCCGGTTGCCCCTCTTCCAGGCCAGCTCTCTGCTGTGGCCAGGGAGTGCAGTGGAGGATGGCCCAGGTGCTTGGGCCCTGCACCCCATGGGAGACCAGGAGAAGTACCTGGCTCCTGGCTCCTGCCATCGGATCAGCGCGGTGGAGGGTGAACCAACGGCAAAGGAAGACCTTTCTCTCTGTCTCTCTCTCTCACTGTCCACTCTGCCTGTCAAAAAAAAGAAAAAAGAAAAAAAAAAAAGAAAGTAACTGAGAAACTGGCTGGCGCCATGGCTCACTAGGCTGATCCTCCGGCCAGGGTGCCGGATTCTGTCCCGGTTGCCCCTCTTCCTGTCCAGCTCTGTGCTGAGGCCGGGAAGGCAGTGGAGGATGGCCTGAGTGCTTGGGCCCTGCACCCGCGTGGGAAACCAGGAGAAGCACCTGGCTCCTGGCTTCAGATCAGCGTGGTGAGCCTGCTGCAGTGCGCCTGCCACAGCAGCCATTGGGGGATGAACCAACGGTAAAGGAAGACCTTTCTCTCTCTCTCTCTCTCTCTCTCTCCCACTGTCCACTCTGCCTGTCAAAAACAAAAAAAGTAACTGAGAAACTAAAGAATTAAGATCATTTTTGAAAGCCTATTTTACAAAATACTAAGATGATTTTATGGTAATCACACAATAAAAATGGGCTACAAAGCATATCACCAAAATAATCTAAAATTAATAATTGAACTGAAATAATTCAAAGGGATTACAAAACAATAAAAGAGAAAAGTTTTATTAAAGGGAAGGAAGACTAGTTAGTGTAATTAATGTCCCATTACAAGTTTGGTATTTGAATATCTTGATTTGAATATCTTTCTTTTTTTAAAATTTTTTATAAAGATTTTATTTATTTATTTGAAAGTCAGAGTTACACAGAGAAGCAGAGAGAGAGAGAGAGAGAGAGAGAGAGAGGTCTTCCATCCGCTGATTCACTCCCCAGTTGGCTGCAATGGCCGCAGCCAAGAGCCAGGAGCTCTTGGACTTGGGCCATCTTCTGCTTTCCCAGGCCACAGCAGAGAGCTGGATTGGAAATGGAGCAGCCAGGACTCGAACCACCGCCCATATGGGATGCCCACACTGTAGGCGGCGGCTTTACCTGCTACTCCACAGCGCTGGCCCATGTATATATTTCATAAATTGGAAACTTAATCTTCAAAGTCATAAAGTAGTGATGCTTGGAGATGAGGCATTTAGAAGTGAGTAGGATTTGATAAAATCATAAGGGTGAGGGCCACATGATGCAACTAGGGACTTTGTGAAAAGATATCGTGCCAGCAAGCTTGCTCTGGCTCCTCATGCAATGCCCTCCACCACCTTATAAAAGAACCAGCAGGAAGTCACTCTCCAAATGCAAAACAGATGCCAACTCTAAGCTCTTGGACGTCTCAACCTCTAGAACCATGTGCTGACTAAACTTCTGTTCTTTAAATTACCCAATCTCAGGTATTAAGTTATAGCAACATGATATAGACTGATCTATCTATAAAGCAATTTTCTAACTCCATAAACACCATTCAAAGACAAGCATAGGTATTGTAGATCTAAATATTTAGGTTACACTTTGATATCACTGAGCATAAAATGTATCAGGTAAAAGTTCTCTCCTTAAAACGTTCACTTAAATTTTAATGTTAAAAAAATTACAAGGGCAGACATGGTTTGCAGTTTAAGCCATCACCAGTGACGCTAGCATCCAATACCGGAGCCCTGGTTCAAATCCTGGCTGCTCTGCTCCTGACGCAGCACCCTGGTAATGTACCTTGAAAGGCAGCAGATGATGGCCAAGTCCTTGGACTCCCACCCAACACTTGAGAGACCCAGATGGAGGTCCTGCCTCCTGGCTTGGACCTGGCCCAGACCTGGCTGTTGTGAGCCATTTGGACAGTGAACCAGCAGATGGAAGACTTCTCTCTGTCTCTCCCTCTCTATTGCAGGTCTTTCAAATAAATAAATATTTTTTATAAACAAAGGCAATGTTTGCCTCGACTTTAAACATAATTGTCTTAATGTATTAAGACACTCTAAAATTTTATTATCTTCTAATAAATCAGTATTATTAAAACCCATATTAAATTTCTCATTATTCATGATAAAAATATAATGAAATAAGTACTGAGGAAATAGACTTTACAATGTAACAATTAAGCTAACATTTAGATGAGATAATCTTTTTATGTATTAAAATTAACCTCTGGGCTGGCGCTGTGCATAGCTGGTTGACGCCCTGGAATGAGGCACCAGCATTCCTTGTGGGTGCCGGTTCTAGTCCCAGCTGCTCCTTGTCCGATCCAGCTCTCTGTTATGGTAGATATGACAGCAGTATGGTATGGTAGATATGCTATGGTAGATATGATGCTGTGGTAGATGATAGCAGTGGAGAATGGCCTAAGTCCTTGGGCCCCTACACCTGCGTGGGAGACCTGAGGGGGCTCCTGGCTCCTGGCTCCTGGCTTCATATCGGCATAGCTCCGGCCGTTGCAGTCAATTGGGGAGTGAACCAGTGGATGGAAGACCTCTCTAACTCTGCCTCTCTCCTCTCTGTGTAGCTCTCTGACTTTCAAATAAATAAATAAAATCTTTAAAAAAAATTATCCTAGACAATCTAGTATCAAATTTTGTCACTTTTAAGTTATAAGTTTTTAAAATAGCATGCTAAGATTCCTACATTATTTATATAATAAATACTATCTGAATTTAATAAGAAAATTTATACAAGTTTATTTTAAATGTATGCTTTGTTTTGTTTGCAGCAGGCTATTTATGGAATTTAATAATCAATGTCTCAACTGTTGAGGAAAAGTTTTTTTCGTTGTTGTTTTGTTTTCATGCTATTTGTTGAACTCTTTACTTATTGTAAGGTTAATCTTATGTGTATAAAGTTAATTAAAAATAAATCTTAGTAAAAAATAAGAATGGGACTAGGAGAGAGAGTAGGAAGAAGGGTAGGGTGTGAGTGGGAGGGAGGGCAGAGTGGGAAGAATCATTATGTTCCAAAATTTGTATACATGAAATGCATGAAGTTTGCATACCTTAAATAAAAGGTATCTAGGTAAAAAAAAAAAAAAAACTGATACTTAATTTAAAGATTATTTGTGATATTCAATAAGAAAGGTGTATTCATACATAGTATAGAAAATATACTTTCTGAGTGTCTCATAAATTTATGTAAATTTTTAATTTATAATTTTAATGTTTTCTCAAAAATTTGCATCCCAATACATATACACAATTTACTAGTTTTAATGGGAAAATCTAATATATTCCATCTCAACTCTATATAGCCAAATATTTTTTCAAAGTAAAACATATTAGCTGATCAGTGAAAACATATTTACATAAATAATAAGCATAGTTCAGTAGTAAGTAATATGGGTTAGATGTAAAATGTAATTTACTGAAGGAATGAGGGAGAACTCAATAGGGTTGAGGCTGGTAGAAGAGGCTTATAAAGAATTCATCTTTAGAAGAAAATGGAGTGTCAGATGATAGACATTCTGGCAGGCATCTAATATCGGAATCAGACAAATGCAGTTACAGTAGAAATAATAATGACATTACTAGTTTCTTATACCTTTTCAGTGAAAAGTGTGCTCAGAGATAAATTTTCAGCTCTATGCTTCATGTTAACAGAAAAGCAATGGAAAATATAATTCCAGATAATTACATAGACAAACATCTGTCAGGCATCTAGATGCCACATTCATAAGCATTACTGTAAATGTGGATTGCCAGTATGCTGGTTATACATTTCATTTTATTCCCACTATTGTGTTGAGAAGACTAGAATAAGCCTGATTGTGAATTCAGTGTAATTTTCCCAAAGTAAATGTTAAGGGAGGAAAAGTAGACAAAAGAAAACTACTGAAAGAAAACAAAAATATTCAATGCTCGATGGAGTTCTTGATTCAGTACAGATGTCTCCTGGGGGTTGGTTCATCCATGAATTGTAGAAGTAAGTGGATGTATATTCTAAACAGGCTGTTACACATTTTTAAACTTCTTATTTTTGTTACAGCAAATAGACAGAAGCAGGAAATTTAAATAAGCAGTTTAATACAGGTGTAAAGTATATGTTCCTTACTTATAGTGACCTTGAAAGACAAAGAGAGGCTTTGATATTTGACATTCTCTCCCTGACCTTAGCAGTGTGCATAATGAGATGGTTAGCTAGGGTATAATAAAAGGTCTGGAAGAGATAAAGAATCTGCTCCATGAATGAATTTCAAGTTTTGCTCAAATAGTTTCTTCAATTGGCCCAAATAGGGGTGGCAGATGCATGGTGCATAAAACAAAAGAGCAACTGTGTAACTTATTCAAGGTCATGTACTTAAATGGATAGTGGGTCTGAAATATGAATCTAAGTTCCACCAATAAGCTTGTCTCCTTCAGAAAAAAAAAATCAATGGCTACTGTAAATGCTTATGCTTTCAAATTTATTATATTGTGCCTGCATACACAGATATACCATATACAGGTACACATGTGCGTGCACACACATGCACAAACTCCAATTAATCAGTGAAAACATGTTAAATAATAAACAAAGTTTGAAAGTAAATTGTGGCCGGCGCCTTGGCTCAATAGGCCAATCCTCTGCCTTGCGGCTCAGGCACACCAGGTTCTAGTCCCAGTCGGGGTCCCGGTTGGCCCTCTTCCAGGCCAGCTCTCTGCTGTGGCCAGGGAGTGCAGTGGAGGATGGCCCAAGTGCTTGGGTCCTGCACCCCATGGGAGACCAGGAGAAACACCTGGCTCCTGGCTTCGGATCAGCGCGATGTGCCGTCTGCAGCGCGCGGGCTGTGGCAGCCATTGGAGGGTGGACCAACGGCAGAGGAAGACCTTTCTCTCTCTCACTGTCCACTCTGCCTGTCAAAAAAAAAATAAAAAAAAAATAAAAATAAAAAAAGAAAGTAAATTGTTATACATATGAGGGAGCATCAAAAAGTCCATAGAAAAATGAAATCAAAAGACAGAATTTTCCCACAAACCTTTTTTATCCCTGAGCACACTTTTCACTGAAAAGGTATGAGAAACTAGTAATGTCATTTATATATATATATATATATATATATATATATAGCTACACACACACACATACACAATCAATTTAATGTTCCTGAGGTTTAAGAATATTAACATGCCTTTCCAAAATCACTAAATTTATAGGAAGAGAACTTGAACTCATATTTCTAACTATCAGCCAGTTGTCCCTGTCTTCCTATCTTTCTTGTGTAAACAAATAGAAACAATTGAGTTTCATAATTGAAAACCCCATTCCCTCATTTTCAGTAAGCATTCCAATATACAGAGCTGCAAGTGTGAGGAAGCCAAGAGAGTTGTTTTGTAATTCTAGAAAACGTTGAAATGTGTTTTTCTACCTTAAGAGTGTTCTTGAAGAGTTCAGAGATTTGACAAGAAGCTGAAAGTCACGGGACAAGAGGTTATTAAATACAGAAGAGGGGTGATATTGTTGTGCAGCAGGTTGAGCTACTGCTTGGGATCCCCACAACCCATATCAGAGTTCCTGGAATCAAATCCCCCCAAATGCACTTTTATCTATGATATATACGCTGGGTTTTGGCAGATGGTTGCTCAGGTATTTGCACACCTGACACCCATGTGGGACACCCAGAGATTCTTGGAACCTTGTTTTGCAGGCAATTTGGAAGAGAACCAGCAAATGGAAGTGCTCTTTGTCTCCCTCCCTCTCATTCCTCTGTCCCTCTCAAATAAATAAAAATTAACAAACGTAAAGAATAAGAAATGTAGAGAAAATAGCCTAACTGTTCCTCTCCACTGATACTCATTTTTGATTATGAATTTACAGCTATATACTCCCCTTCTTTTATTTATATAATGAAATGAAAACATGATTTTATAGAAAAGCTATAGTTCAAACTTTACTGCTTATAGTTAAATTACTTAAATTATTTCTTTTGTAGATAGCTCCAAATTCTCCATGGAAATAGACTATTTCAATATTTACTATTATTTTTCTCTTCATTACAAGAATTCTTTTTTTTTAAACTTTTATTTAATGAATATAAATTTCCAAAGTACAAATTATGGATTACAATGGCTTCCCCCCCATACCGTCCCTCCCACCCACAACCCGCCCCTTTCCCACTCCCTCTCCCCTTCCATTCACATCAAGATTCATTTTTGATTATCTTAATATACAGAAGATCAGCTTAGTATACATTAAGTAAGGATTTCAACAGTTTGCTCCCACACAGAAACATAAAGTGAAAAATGATAGATGATTTTTTTAAATGATGATGAAATCAGATCAGACCTATTGTCATGTTTAATCCCAGTGAGAGTCAAGTTGGGAGTTGATAGTTTCTTTTTTTTTTTTTTTTTTTTTTTTTTTTTTACGGATCAGTTTAGTATGCATTAAGTAAAGATTTCAACAGTTTGCACCCCCATAGAAACACAAAGTGAAATATTGTTTGAGTACTCGTTATAGCATTAAATCTCAATGCACAGCACATTAAGGACAGAGATCCTACATGAGGAGTAAGTGCACAGTGACTCCTGTTGTTGACTTTACCAATTGACACTCCTGTCTATGGCATCAGTAATCTCCCTATGCTCCAGTCATGAGTTTCCAAGGCTATGGAAGCCCTCTGAGTTCTCCAATTCTTATCTTGTTTAGACAAGGTCATAGTCAAAGTGGAGGTTCTCTCCTCCCTTCAGAGAAAGGTACCTCCTTCTTTGAAGACCTGTTCTTTCCACTGAGATCTCACTCACAGAGATCTTTTGCCAGAGTGTCTTGGCTTTCCATGCCTGAAATACTCTCATGGGCTTTTCAGCCAGCTCCAAATGCCTTTAGGGCTGATTCTGAGGCCAGAGTGCTATTTAGGACATCTGCCATTCTATGAGTCTGCTGAGTATCTCACTTCCCATGTTGGATCACTCTCCCCTTTATTTATTCTATCGGTTAGTGTTAGCAGGTACTAGACTTGTTTATGTGCTCCCTTTGACTCTTAGTCCTTTCATTATGATCAATTGTGAACTGAAATTGATCACTTGGACTAGTGAGATGGCATTGGTACATGCCACCTTGATGGGATTAAATTGGAGTCCCCTGGTATGTTTCTAACTCTACCATTTGGGGCAAGTCAGCTTGAGCATGTCCCAAATTATATATCTCTTCCCTCTCTTATTCCTACTCTTATGTTTAACAGGGATCACATTTCAGTTAAATTTCAACACTTAAGAATAATTGTGTATTAATTACAGAATTAAACCAGTCATATTAAGTAGAACAGACAAAAAAAACTACTAAGAGGGATAATGTATTAAGTTGTTCATTAACAGTCAGGGCTATGCTGATCAAGTCACCGTTTCCCATAGTGTCCACTCCACTTCAACAGGTTTCCTTTTTGGTGTTCAGTCAGTTGTCACCGATCAGGAAGAACATATGGTATTTGTCCCTTTGGGACTGGCTTATTTCACTCAGCATGATGTGTTCCAGATTCCTCCATTTTGTTGCAAATGACTGGATTTCATTGTTTCTTACTGCGATGTAGTATTCTAAAGAGTACATATCCCATAATTTCTTTATCGAGTCTACCGTTGATGGGCATTTAGGTTGGTTCCAGGTCTTAGCTATTGTGAATTGAGCTGCAATAAACATTAGGCTGCAGACCGCTTTTTTGTTTGCCAATTTAAATTCCTTTGGGTAAATTCCAAGGAGTGGGATGGCTGGGTCAAACGGTAGGGTTATCTTCAGGTTTCTGAGGGATCTCCAGACTGACTTCCATAGTGGCTTGACCAGTTTGCATTCCCACCAACAGTGGGTTAGTGTCCCTTTTTCCCCACATCCTCACCAGCATCTGTTGTTGGTAGATTTCTGAATGTGAGCCATTCTAACCGGGGTGAGGTGAAACCTCATTGTGGTTTTGATTTGCATTTCCCTGATTGCTAATGACTTTGAACATTTTTTCATGTGCCTGTTGGCCATTTGGATTTCCTCTTTTGAAAAATGTCTATTGAGGTCCTTGGCCCATCTCTTAATTGGGTTGTTGGTTTTGTTTTTGTGGAGTTTCTTGATCTCTTTCATTACAAGAATTCTAAGATGAAACTATTTTACATTTCTTTCAATGTTTTCTAGATGCAATAAAAAGTGTATAGCATTACAATGTCCCACTTACACTTTTAAGTAAGTGTGATCGTTGGAAAAATAATTACCTAAATCTATATCCATGCTTAAAATCGAACTTCCGAATCATGCTGATGGCTATCAGTCAAAGATTTTAATAGGCAATTATTTTGAATATGCATAACAATGAGGATGGAAAAGAGAGAGAGGCAGGTAAAGAGAGAGGGGAAAAAAGGAGGAAGAGACTGGGGGGGCAGGGTGGGAGAGGGGGAGAGAGAGAGAGAGAGAGAGAGAAAGTACAGAGTCTTCCCTTAGCCATAATTTTATTTTCTTGGTTTTTCAGTTATCCACAATAAATTTCAGTCAAATAATATCGAGTGGAAAATTCCAGAAATTAATAATTCATAAATTTTATTGTACACACTTCTTTGTAGCATAATATATCTCATGTCATCCAATTCCATCCTGCCTAGGATGTAAATCATTCCTCTGTTTGTGTCAGCTACTTAGCCACTAGTTCGTAGCCAACTTGGTTATCAGATTGAATGTTCCTAAAGCAGCACTTGTATTCAAAAACTCTCGTTTTACTTAGTGATGCCTCCCCAAATGCAGTGATGCTGGGAATTCAGGTATGCCAAAGAGAGCCCTAAAGTTTCTTTCCCTCCCTCCCTCCCTCCCTCCCTCCCTTCCTCCCTTCTTTCTTTCTTTCTTTCCTCCCTTCTTTCTTTCTTTCTTTCTTTCTTTCTTTCTTTCTTTCTTTCTTTCTTTCTTTCTTTCTTTCTTCCTTCCTTCCTTTCTTCCTTCCTTTCTTTCTTTCTTTTGTTAAAGGTTAAAGTTCCTAAAATAATGAGGAAAGAAAACAAATTGCATGTTGAGGTAGCTAAACTTTAGAATAATGGTAGTTATTCTCTAATGTTCACTAATTTATAAATAAAAATGTATCCTAGGTATGAACATATAAGACAAAGTATAGTATACAGAGGTTTTAGCACTATTCATGGGTGCAGGCATCTCTTTGGGTCTTGCAGTGCTTCCTGCTGATAAAAGGGTTTATTACATTCTACCTAGGAGCTTTTTGTAGGATTGTTTCCTTAGGAAGTAATCAGAGAAACTAACAATGAAATATTTATGATAATATTTATCACAATGTATATGTCAGAGCCAAAAAAAAGAAGCATATTAAATATCTAAAATAGCAAATAACAAGTCATGGTACATGTATGTAAAAATATACTAATTAAGAAGAATGCTGTAAAAACCAGGATACATAATAAAACATATATTTTGTATATAAATAAAGAAAAATTTTAAGGCACAGAAAAAGCACAACTAATAAATATTTCAAGCACAGTGTATTTGACATGAAGTAAGATAATACACAAAACTTTGGTCATGATAATTATAATAAATTTAAATAAAATTGAGAATTACATACAGGAGAGGCTGGCATTGTGGCTCAGATGGTTGAGTCATTGCTTGCAGTGCCAGCCTCTGATATTAGAGTGCTGATTTCAGTCCTGGCTGCTTTGCTGCCAATCCAGCATCCTGCTAATGTGCCTGGAAAGGCAGCAGAAGATGGCCCAAGTGCTTGGGCCCCTGCCTCGGGTGTGGGAGACCACAATGGAGTTTCTGGCTCCTGGTTTCAGCCTGGCTCAGACCTTGCTGCTATGGCCATTTGGGGAATGAACTAGCTGTCTCTGCCTCTCACTCTGACACTTTGCTTTTCAAACATATTAATATAAAATATATATCTTTAAAAGGTTAGCTATATGATAATGAAAAATGAGACATGGAGAATTGTTTTAGTAATAAAAGAATATGATTCTTTTAATAATTTCAAATCAGATGCTGCTTAGAGTTTCCCATAGTGCAGAAAAAGTAAACTAAATCCATTACCAAATATTATAAAGTATGAAAATAAAATAATTTGCGATTAAAACAAATTTTAAAAATAGCACAGAAAATTATCAGTTAAATTGTTTATTAGTTATGTTATAAAGATGCACAGGCTTTATACTTAGAAAAACACAAAAAGTACCTTAAAAAGAAAGTTATCAAATTAATGCATATAAAGCATTTGCCCAATTCAGAACTCTAAATATACATTTTATTTCAGTTGACAAAAGAGGCCAGCACTGTGGTGCAATGGGTTAAGCCACCACCTGCAGTGCTGACATCCCACATGGATGCCATTTTGAGTTCCAGATGCTCTACCTCTGATCCAGCTCCCTGCTAATGTGCCTTGGAAAGCAGAGGAAGATGGCCCATGTGCTTGGGCCTTTGCACCCACTTGGCAGACCTGGAAGAAGTTCTTGGCTCCTAGCTTCTGCCTGACCCAGCCCCCACCATTGTGGTCATTTGGAGAGTGAACCAGGAAGTGTAAGATTTCTCTCTCTACCTCTCCATTTCTCTTGCTCTAACTCTGCCATTCAAATAAATAAATATTTTTTAAAAAATGTTTACTAAAGGGCTTTGATTAAAAATAAGTAAAATACTAATAATCTTTAAAGTTTACTAATAGATTGTGAGGAATTTTATGCTAAAAATATCAATACAGCACAGCAAAGATAATGATAATAAGCACCCTGATATAAAACTTTTGGATTGCTTCTGACAAGAATTTTTAAAATGAAAATAACAGAGCTCAAAAGGGTTTCACCAATAAGGAAATGTATTAGCCCATGTAACCTGGCATACGCATGAGATCAACTGCTCGGTGTGTTTGCTCATCCCTGAGTGAAATCCGGATGCAGGCTATTTCTGACGGTCCAGACTGCTACCCTGGTGTTCGCATTATCTTCACTTAGTCTTGTTGTAAGTATATGCTTAGAAAATTCTGTGTATTATAAAACACTGACACAATGCTTTGTGTGTGGAAAAGAAAGTTAGGGTCTAGTTTTAGTAATGCAACATATGATACATATGTTACTATTGGACATTCTCTTAGGAAAAGTGAGGATATTTAGTACTATTGGACTCCACTGGGTAAATGACAAGAACACCAACCCCTCTCCCAACATCTGTAACCACTAAAGTATTTCTACAGATTTCAAAAGGGATGACAATAATACTACCATTGTGACACATTGATAGAGATGATGTTAGTCACATAATTAACAATCTAAAATATGCATTGGTATATAATATGTATCATGTAGAAAAGAAGTATGAAATTGGATTTCAGATTTTCCATAAAGAAATTTTTAACAGGGACACACATTGTGGTACAGTGGGCTAATCAACTGACTGAGATACCAGTATCCCATATGATTGTCCTCTACTTCCAACCCAGCACCCTACTTATGCACCTGGGAAGGCAGAAGATGGCCCAAGGCTTGGGTCCCTGCCACACATATGGGATACTTGGAAGATGCTCCTGTTCTTAGTTTCAGCCTGGCCCAGCCTTGACTGTTGTGATCATTTTGGGAGCGAACCGGCAAATAGAAGATCTTTCTCTCTCTCTCTCTCTCTCTCTCTCTCTGTTTCTGTAATTCTGCCTTTCAAATAAATGAATAAATGTAATAAACAAAAAAAGAGCTGTTAAGTGTTTGGGGAGACAGATATGTTTAATCTGAGTGGATATTTTGCACTCTCTCTCTCTATATATATATATATGTATATATATATATATATATATATACACCACTCACTCACTGGGTAGCTCATAAATATGCACTATTTTTATATTACTCTTAATTTTTTGTTAAAAAATTGAAGGGCTTCAAAAATCCATGGAAATGGAATTAAGGGACACTGGGATTCACCGCAAACTTTTTTTTTTAGATATATTTATTTTATTTGAAATGAAGAGTTACACAGAGAGAGAAGGAGAGGCAGAGAGAGAGAGAGAGAGGTCTTCCATCCACTGGTTTACTCTCCAAATCACCGCAACCGCCAGAGCTGTGCAGATCCAAAGCCAGGAGCCAGGAGCTTCTTTCAGGTCTCCCACGCAGGTGCAGTGGCCCAAGCACTTGGGCCATCTTCTACTGCTTTTCCAGGCCATAGCAGAGAGCTAGATTGGAAGAGGAGCAACTGGGACTCGAACTGGCGCCCATATGGGATGCTGGCACTGCAGGCAGAGGCTTTACTCACTACACCACCGCACAGGCCCCTCCACAAACTTTTTGAACACCTTCATAAATGGATTTTCTTTGCAGAAATGTTAGTACTTCCCCAAACTCTGTATGAGAAATATTGGTTTTGTTATTATGGAAATGTTCATTAGTTGTTTTAGAAAATTTTTGCTAGCTTTTCATATGCTTATGTAGAACTACCTAATCATTTTGATGACTATACTTGTTTTCTTTTAGCGTGGTTTCCCACAAAATGGAAAGCCAAAGATGTGTGTTTGCAGGACACAGTTTATTATGGAAAATGATTTCCAAGGAATTATTAGAGGATTGGAAAGTGTGAAGTAGAAGACAGAAACCCAATTCCTGGATGGTCACTGAGATGGACAGGTGAATCTGATTTCCTTGGGGACACTCTGAGGAGTCATGTAGAATGTGATAAGGATCATCCACACCAGGAAATGAAGAGGGGGATATAGTTGCTTTCAGCTGCTATCCCTGTTCATTAAGGCAGTTTTGCTCTGTGGGATGTCAACTCTCTTATACTTTCAAGTTTATACATGCATTAAAGTGATAAGTGGTTTTGGCAACTGTTCCTCCAAAATATATTTTGTATCTTTACACTTATAAACTTTTATGGTAGTCAAAGTAATCTATAATAATGGAAAAGCAGATCAAAGGTTACCTAGCTCAAGAGAAAGTGTTACAGAAAAAGGGCGTGAGGAAACCGTTTAGGGTAATGGAAATATTGTGTATCTTGATTGGAATGGTGGTTATATGGCTGCATATATTTGTCAAAATATGCTAAACTTTGTGTATACTGAAGATAGTTTTTATTTGCAAATTTTATAAAATGCTTTCAATAAAAATTTTTCACTTAAATATAATAGTACATTCTTAACTGTTAGTTTTCTAAAAAGATCAAAGTGAAGGAGGAAGGGAGGAAGGGAATATCCTTATATTCTTAGAATTGCATTTATAAGCTACATTGAATCTCCTCTTTGTATTAGTATCACAGCAACATAAAAGCAAGCATTAAAAATTAAAACAGAAAAGAATGATGTATAACTGAAAACTTAAAAAATTGGTTACTCAATTTTTAAATAAAAAATTGAAAACCAGTAGCAGAATAAATTCAAAGAATGCAAAAGCAAAGATGGAAGAACAGAAATTAACTGGTGGTTCATGGAAAAGTCTAGGAAGCAGACTGATCTCTTGAAGATTAGTTTAAGCAAAATCAGAGAAGGCAGAGGACAAAAGCACAGATACTACAGAAGTTAATCAGCTACAAAAATTTCAAAATCAAGTTTATACCTACACATTTGAACAGTTAGATGAAGTTAATAAATCCTTAGATAATAACATTTATCAATTCTTTATTAGAAGATATTAAAATTCTGAATAAACATTAAAATGCAATCAGATAACTATCTTCCTACAGTGACTACATTGTCGAATTGTATGACAAGTAAATTCTATCGGCATTGAAGAAACATTCATTCTACTAAGTACCAATTAGGGTTTAATCAGAGAATCAGAACGATGAAGAGTAAGAAGAAAAAGGGATTTGTTTCAGGAATTAGACCAGGCTAGCTAAGTTATTTAGAGGGTCCACAACAGAGAAAAATGTAAACCTCTTGTTCAAAGAAACAGGAACAAAGCCTTTTACTTCTTCCCCAATCTCTCTACCTGCCAGGGTGTTTTTATTTACTGTTTAATCTCGTACTATCTAGAGTATGGAGATTTGTGAGGGTTAGTGCAGAGCCTTTCAGGCACCAATTCAGCCTTAGGAGTTGATGCATAGATTGCATGTACCTGTCCAGGTTCCAAAACAGAGCAGCAAATGTTGGGCAGGCCTAGGGAATGGACATCCAAAAAAGTCTTCCCAGGAAGGCAGGACCAAGCCTCTGTCTTACACTCAACTTTCATATCAGATTTTTATCACACAGCACAAATTCAAAGATAAAAACTTAAGAACTTTTCAATGGGGGCTGGCACTGTGGCTCAGGGGGTTAAAGCCCCGGCCTGCAGTGCCAAAATCCCATACGGGTGCAGGTTGTGTCCCCGCTGTTCCACTTCCACTCCAGTTCTTTGCTATGGCCTGGAAAAGCAGTAGAAGATGGCCCAATTTCTTGGACCCCTGCACCCACGTGGAAAATCCAGAAGAAGCTCCTGGCTCCTGGCTTCGGATCAGCTCAGCTCCAGCCACTGAAGTCATTTGGGAAATGGATCAGTGGATGGAAGACCTCTCTCTCTCTCTCTCTCCCTCTCTCTCTGGCTCTACCTCTCTGTAACTCTGTCTTTTAAATAAATAAAATAAATCTTTATTAAAAAAAGAACTTTTCAATGGCAACCACAGCATATGAACACACTTCTGAGTATGGAGGTGTTTGTAAAACACTGGCTTCATGGAGCAGACTCCGGAATTAGGCCACATGTAACTGTTGGAAAAGATCAAAAAGCCTTAGGAAAACTGTTACTTCTGCATCTTGTGTTGGGTCTGAAGCCACTAAATCAGCATGATGGCCATTGGGAAGTAATTCCTATATATGTAGTTCAGGAGAACAAAGATCAGTTGGGAGCTTCCCAGACAAACCTAGAGGCACAGGAAGTTTTAGAATCTGTGTCTGTCTTTCCCTACGATCAATCTCTACAGACCCTAGTGTCCTTAGCTACATGCCTCTGGCTCAGAATTCCGAACATTTGAAGGAGCACTAAATGCAACTACAGAACCTTGAAGAGCTGAGGTTCCAATAAGATGAGCAAGTGGGCAGAAATATGCAAATTGCAATGATATCTGGTTCCTTGCAACAACCTCAGAGAATCATGCTGTTATTTTATGTTCCCCTTTACATCTACATATATGCTTGTTTCTCTCATGGCCCTCTCTTTCACAGAACCATAAAGGCAAGGGAATTCTAGGAAATGTTATTCCAGCTTAACTAAGTTGACACAATGGAAAGATGACTACTCAATATTGTATTATTCTCAAAGGATAGACTAACAGAGAATACTCCTTGACTTGTTCCCAAACTTACACATACCATGCAAAAGGAAATTTACTAGTATCTCACCCATGAATGTTGAAGCAAAGATCCTATAGAAAACATTTACTGAAACGAAGACAACTTATAAAAAAGACTGTGTTAGATCTGTCTCATACATGCAATCTTGTTTTAATATTAGAGAAGTAACTAACCATATTGTCATGGCAAGGGAGAAAAAAAATGTCCTTCCAATAGAAAATCCACTCAAGGATTAAAAAAGACAAACTAAGAATAAAACAAATTTCTTTAACACAGAAGGAATATAATTCTTAAGTAAAATATTAAAAGGATCTAAGTTATTTGTAATGGTCTCTTTCTTATCCTAGAATATTTGTACAAAAATATTCATTTAATTATTAAGTGTCATGTATTTTTAGATCTCTGTATATATTATATATCTTATAGTAAAGTTAAATGAGAGAAAAGAAAATGTAAAAAGGAGGATGAGAAATTTGGGGAATTGTCTCAGCAGACCCAAGATCTTATTAAATGAAAAGCTAGAAAAGAAACAGAAAATGGAGTGAAAGACAGGGACCAGCGCTGTGGTGTGGCAGGTTAAAGCTACCACCTGCTATGCCAGCATCCCATATGGGCACTGGTTTGAGGCCCGGCTCCGACCATCGTAGCCATTTGGGGTATGAACCAGCAAATGGAAGACTTTTCTCTCTGTCTCTACCTCTCTTGTCTGTAACTATACATCTCAAATAAATAAATAAGTCTCTTTTTTTAAAAAAAGAAAGTGAAGGACATTGATAAAGAAGTAATATCTAGGCTACACAATCTAAGAATTTCACTAGTATTCAGAATGGGAGATTACAATATACTCAAGCATATCATTGTGATTCAGCATACTAGAAATAATAAGAGCTTATAGACTTTCAGAGCAAAACAGGTCACAAATAAGGATTCAGGTTGGCATAGTATTTCTTCCTAAAGCTATTGAAGTCTTTCCTGACCCTATAGATAAAGCTATCAACCTTTTTTTATCCTTTCTTGTGTCCTATATTAATGTTTATCAGAAAAGAAGTTAGCCAACTGATTATATATATATATATGTATGTGTGTGTGTTTTATATATATATATATATACACTCTATATATGTGTTTTATATATATATATATATATAGAGAGAGAGAGAGAGAGAGAGTGTGTCTATATAGTCAAGTCCTATTATCATTGGTTTGAAAGTTACCTGACATGGGCCGGCGCCGCGGCTCAATAGGCTAATCCTCCACCTGCGGCGCCTGCAAACCAGGTTCTAGTCCCAGTCAGGGCGCCGGATTCTGTCCCGGTTGCCCCTCTTCCAGGCCGGCTCTCTGCTGTGGCCAGGGAGTGCAGTGGAGGATGGCCCAAGTGCTTGGGCCCTGCACCCCATGGGAAACCAGGAGAAGCACCTGGCTCCTGGCTTCAGATCAGCGTGGTACGCTGGCCACAGCACGCCGGCTGCAGCAGCCATTGTGGGGTGAACCAACGGCAAAGGAAGACCTTTCTCTCTGTCTCTCTCTCTCTCTCTCACTGTCCACTCTGCCTGTCAAAACAAATATCTATATCTCTAGTTCCTCAAACAGTACCTGATATGTAGCAGAGACTTAATATATGATTTACTAATTCAGTACGTGATGAAGGAAAAATGAATAGTCCTTTAAAACATCCTCAGTCGCAGAAGTTGGCCACTTCTCAGCATAATACAGACCGAGGCTGTAATTGTTTCTGACTCCTATGCGGGAGACCAAGATACCAGCCTCGGCTTTAGTTTGTCCCAGCCCCAGTTGTTGCATGCATGTGGGAGTGAACCACATGGATGTGGATGGAAGATCTCTGGTTGTATCTGTTTCTCCCTGTCTTTCCAATGAAATGAGAACAAAAATCTTAACCACATTGGATGGATGGCATTGCTTTGAATCTCAATGGGAAAATGACTGTGCAAACTTGAAGTGATTGTGCTTAATATTTTGCAGTACTGGTTAAATGTAGAAACTATCAAATGTCTAAATATGTCTTCCTTCACATTAATTAATCCAACCCATGTGATTAATTTATAATATTTTATAGGAAAAAGGACAAGATAATATTTCAGTTTAGGAATCCATACTCAGTACCTTCTCTATATGTGTGTTTTATATTTCATGCTTAGAAAAAGGCACAATTATCTGTAATGTTAGTGAAAGAATTATGGCTATCAAGTAAATAAGATGAAAAATCATGTTATTAATGTGATATGTATTCTTAAGCATAACATAAATATAATCATTATATTTTATAATATTAATTAATTAGACAAATCATTAACTTTACTGTGGTAGCTGAAATAAATCACTAGCTATTTTAAGGCATCAAGAAACCTTTCCTTATAGTTTCTTTTTCAAATTGAACAGTATCCCAGGAGGGACTAAAATAAGCTCTTTTCTACAATCTCAAATGATCAAAAGTGATCCTTGTTCAGAGGCCATCTGGAAGGTTTGGACACAGCAGCAAAGAGAGCAGAGGTTAATGGGAACACAGGTTACTTCCAGCTGACGTGTCAAAAATGGTACAACAAAAATAAACCAACACAACGATCATCTCATTACCTACTTTCTTTTTATGCATTTCCTTCAGAGCAATATGTAAAACTCACTTACTTGATAAATTATCTTGTCTCTGTCATCCTGTTACAACCTCATCTGAAAAAATCGTATCTCACCTTTAATACATTATTTATTCTTCGGTACTCTCTATTTCATTTGAAACCTCAAAAGAATGCAAAAAAAACTAGAAACATACATACCACTTCAAATTTTGGTGTCATCAAGTAATGCCTTTTAGACAAATCTGAAGAGAAAAACGTCTCAGTTTTAAATCAATATTTCTCAATGTGAAAGCCATTCATTTCAAATCACTCATTAATTTCTGTACTTATATAAAGAATGCCACTGAAAGATCGTCAGATTAAGGATTTACTTATGAGACCTAACTAGAGGATACAACCTTAAGTCATTTAAATTAATCCAGTGAATTACGCTGCCTTCTATCATTTTTAAGAACTATCATGATGACAGAGTCATTATTATAAGTATAAATTGTTATTAGTATACTATTTATTAATGTGAATCAATATGCAATATATTTGTATATTATAATTATTAAATCTGTGGAAGAAATATTAAATCCTAAAAGCTGACATGATTATATCTACAAATTCTTAAACCCAGTAATTTTAATTATTTTTATATTTTTATTTATCCGAAAGGCAAAATATCAGACAGTGAAACAGAGAGACAGACAAACAGAGAACTCCTATCTGCTGGTTCATTCTCCAAATGCCTACAACAGCAAGGGATGGGACAGGTAGATGCAAGGAGACTTCAACTCCATCTGAGTTTCCCACGTGGGTGACAAGGACCCGACTACTTGAAACTTCACCTGGGGTTGCCAGAAGCCAAGCTGATCCTTGAACCCAGGCACTCTGATAAGGGTTGTAGACAACTTACCTGCTGGATCAAACACCTACTCCATATCTAGTAATCTTGATGTTGCTAATTTTGAAAGCTGGATCTTGTGTGACTTGATATTAAGGGCCTTTTTCCCCTAATGTCTGTGATGACACTCCTACATTCAGCTTCCTGCTCTACCACCTCTATTTGTGTGACATACAGTAGTGTGGGTACAGGAATACCACACGGGTTTGTGGAAATCTCTTGCTGCATGTAGTCCAGGTTATTGTCTTCCTGTGTGTAGAAGTACAACCAGGAGCTATAGATAGAGTAAATCAGAAAAGCAGGATTTATTGAAAGGCAAATGGATAGTACATTCTTAGTTGCGAGCATGGAGAACCTTTTGAAAGAAAATTGTTGCCATCCAGGCTGGGATTGTCCTTTTGTAGGATAAGGGGTGGTGCTGAGAGCAGCATTTGGCCATCTCCAGGAATGTGTCATGGCATCTGGTGCATGATGGGGATCTGGTGTGAAGAACCTTCAGCCACATTGAATTGACATAGAAGGTGCTGGAATTTAGATGGTGCACAGGGCTTAGATGTTGGTAGCCTTCTGCTCTTTGCAACTCATTAACTACCTGTTTACTTGTATCAATCAGGTCTCCTTAAACTTCAGTATCCTCATCTGTAATGTGTGTTTCATTTCTATTTTCTTATAAAGTTTCTGGTATGATAAAATAAAACATGTTTTAGGAACTTAGCACAGTGTCTGCATACAGTGAGAGTTTAATAAATATTAGGTATTATTATTTTAATGAACCATCAAAAAATATGATAGAGTTACTCATCTGTAACTTCCTTGTTACTAGGTGCAAAATTTATAGACAACCATGGTCCACAAAAATGTCAACCCATGAGGTTCTACAACACAGGATAAACTTCCACAGTGTTTTTCTTTGCCTGGTACATAGATGAAGAAGAATAGAGTTGGCCTCAGGCAAAACTGTGAGGTTTTAGACTCAGCTCTTCCCATAAATCTTGTTTTATGGGTTACCCACACAGTTGTAGTTATTGACTCATTATTTTTCTTCACATTAGCCTTAAAACATTATCTGCCCCTGTTTCTTCTTACCATGTTTATTTCTTAAAAACACACATATATCTATATCTATATCTATATCTAATCTATATCTATCTATCGAGAGAAACCACATCAGATGTGTGTTAGTTTTACTCTATGGAGATCTTTATGCTCATTTTTTCTTCTTTGAATTTTGACTGTCTGTCCCTTGTCCCATACTTTCTATTGGCCTAGAAAGACTTTTTTATTTATTTGTTTTACTTTTTGAGAGGCATAGAGACAAAGAAAGGGAGAGAGACAGACAGATAGACAATAAGCTCCCCTCTACTGGCTCCCTAGCCAAATGCCTGGAATGTCCAGGGTGGCCATGCCAAAGCCAGGAAACAAAAAATCAGTGTAGATTTCTCCTGTAGGTGGCAGGGGTGTACTTGAGCCATCACCTACTGCCTCCTTGGGCACACATTAACAGGAAGATGGAATCAGAAGAGAAGATGTTACTTGAACCCAGGCACCCAAATATAAGATATAGGCATTCCAGAAATCTTAACCACGAAGCCAAATATCCTCCTCTACTTTAGAAAGCTTTAAGTTTTAAACTCAATCTACATCATCTCAGAAAATTTGATCATCTTATTACATATAAAGCTGTATTTTAATATTAAGGAAAATAATACCCAAGCACATGTCTTTTTTTACTCAATGTCATTCTTTTTTCCAACAATTTATGTATCAGCTGTGGAGTTCTGTCGCTCCCCCTCTTCGTGGAGGAACGACACAGGACCCTGCGCTGTTCTTTTGTCTTCTTGGCCCTCCCCGGGTTTGCTGCTGGTTCTTCCCAGGTTGGCTGCCGTCCCTTCCACCTCCGTGGAAGGGCGGTTCCCCCTGGCCACTTTCCCCACTTCTGCAGGGGAGCGGCACACCGCCGGCCGGCTCTCTCGGGGACTGCACAGGTGTTCCTCTTAGATGTTCCTCTTAGATGTTCCTCTTAGATGTTCCTGGTGCATGTTGTCTCTCTCCTCCTTTATAGTCCTCTTCCGCCAATCCCAACTCGGCTACCCACACGCCGAGTACGCTGCTCTCCTCCAATCAGGAGCAGGATCAGCTCCTGGAGGTCATCACTCAAGTTGGCAAGAGGCAGCTGCGTAGAAGCTGTTTTCTCCTCTCCCAGCGCCATATTGTGGGAGAGCGGATGCATAGAATAAGTCTTAATTCCAGTAACTTAGTCTAGTCCGAGTTGCTCCCAGTTGCTCCCCACAGAGTTCTATTCTTTAGCAAATGTTGAATTATTTTCTAGTAAAAATCTCTGAGTAATATCTGGTTTTTGCTAGAACTACTACTAATCAAAATGATTATTGTAAAATACATGGTCAGTAAGCAAGTAACCAAGCATTTGTTGTAGTCTCCTCACTGCAGATAATATAAGAAGGTTCAGAATGTAGAGATTTTGGGGAGGAATGATGGTTTTCATATTTGAGAACACATAAAACCAGCTTTATAGAAAAACTCAGGCAGACAGAATATTAGATAATGGGTGGTCATCTAAAGTGTTCAGAAAGAAGATTCACTGTATAAATACACAACATTTTATTTCAGGCAGCAGAATTCTGAAGAAGAAACAGATGGGAGACTATGACAACATCATCTGAAGCTGGATAGAAATAACACAGAGGGAAGGAATGAGGACAACTGAATGTGTTGACTTGGTTAGAAGCATAGTTTCAGAAAGGCCATGCATGACCTTATAGGAATAAAATAATTACCATGGTATTGATTTCTTATGATAAGTCAATTTCACAATCCAATTCTGTAAACATAAGAATTATATACACTAATAATGTGTCAAGGATTATACTGTGTACTAAGATACAATGACATTATTTTAATCTGTACTATGCTTTTCATATAACACAACAAATCAATAACATTGTCAACTTTGATCTAATTTGAAAAAATTGTAACTTCTATATAAACGACATGGAATACAAATTAAGTTACCTGAATCAAACATGAATTAAAGACTATTCTGATGATTTTCAATACTATGTTAATATTGATAGAAAGGATAAAATAATTTTTGAGTTCAAATTTTAATGTAGTAAAATAAAAACTGAAATATAAAGTGTCAGCATATCTTAATATGAAATATATAAAATATGAAATATACAATATATAAATAGATATAGAAGTATTTAAATGTAACACAAAGAGAAGCGGTGTTCAATGTGATGCATAAACTCAAATTTTTAAATATCTGTCAGTTCTTAGACATTGTTAAGAGACAACAAGCTAAAAATATTTGTCACAAATATTTTAATAGCAATACTTAATACATAAGAATCTTAAAAACAATACACGTTTTGTACTAATTTGTCAATAAACAAAGGAATATGAATTTTCAAAAGCCAAATCACTGCTGGAATAAATTCTAATTTAGATTAAATAAAATGCTTCATTTTAGTTGCATGTTTTTGTAATCCCAAATTTTCTTGTTTATGCACATAAGATATAGCAATAACTGTTCATGGAATAGTTCTAGTTTTGTTTTTAAAAAAGATTTTATTTATATTTATTTATTTGAGATTTAGAGTTACAGAGAAAGGGAGAGACAGAGAGAAAGGTCTTCCATCCATTGGTTCACTAACCCAAATGGCTGCAACAGCCAGGGCTTAGCTGATCCTAAGCCATGAGTCAGGATCTTCTTCCATGTCTACCATGTGAGGGCAAGGGCCCAAGCACTTGAGTCATTTTTCACTGCTTTCCCAGTCCATTAGCAGACTGCTGGATCAGAAGAGGAGCAGCCAAGACAACCTGGTGCCCATATGGGATGCCTGTGCCGCAGGTGGAGGTTTATCCAACTACAACACAGCACCGGCCTCACTCCTATTTTCCAAAGAGGAATTTTTCATATAGTAAAGTGATGTGTGGTTTAAATTAATCTCTAAAGTTATTTTAAATAGACAGCCAGTTAGATTAACCCCAACAGCAATTACAGTTCATCTACTTCATGGACTCTTAGAAAAACTTTATGCAGCTAATTCTTCCATGGTGAAACGTCTAGATTATTGTATGATTATAAAATAATTAAAATGTAAACCTTGAAGAATTAAAATGACATGCTTTTGGGGAGATATAAATGCTTGTGGATCACAAAGTCATGGTAAATAATTAAGAAATGTATGTATTGAAGTAAATTTGTGATTGGTTATATACACGAAAAAGTAATTTCCAAACTGTCTATAATATTTTACCAACCTACTATGCCAAGCTGCATACTATGGCTATCATACACACAGAAACACACTCACAACATATTTAAATGAGGATAGTGTAGGATTGATCTTATGGGTACAAAGTAAACTGAAAATAGATCTTTGTAAAATTAAGAGTGGGAATAAGAGAGGAAAGATGAAGAGGGTGTGACTGTGGGCAGGAGGAAGGGTAGGGTGGGAAGTATCACTATGTTCCTAAATATGTATATGCAAAATACATGAAATTTGTATATCTCAGATAAAATTGAAAACAATGAGGCTTTGCACACTTCACTTGGCTGCCCATCAATTCTAGAAATATCTTAGCCTTTGCCAAACAACCTTGTTAACAAGTCTGTGCCCTGCAAGATATTGAACTGTACTGTGAAATGATTTTCTAAATTTCTGTTGCTTTTTTTAAAAATTTTGCTGTTTATCTAAAAATATTGCAAAGAAAAACACAACACCATTATTTTCAAGACTTTGATATTATTGAACCTAAAGTTGTAAACGGAAAGAATAAAAATTTCCCCTATGGTTGTGGGTGAATATTTGTGTTCCCCACAAATCCGTAGGCTAAAATCCTATCCCCCTGCCATATGGTGGTATTAACATGTGGAGGACGTTGTGAGAAATGATTAATTCATGAAGTGGGAGCCCTCATGAGTACAGCCGTTTTAAACCAGACCCCAGAGAGGTCGTATGCATTCATCTCACCATGAATTTGCAGTCTAAAACGTCACCAGAACTCAGCCAGGCTGGCACCCCGATCTTGGATTCCCAGCTTCCAAAACTGTGAGCAATAACTTTCAATTGCTTTTAAGTGATCCTGTCTATGGTGCTTTGTTAGAGAACCCCAAGCTAACTAAAGAAAATAGAGTAATGAACAACAACAAAATGGAACTCAGAAAATTTGCAGGAACAAATTCAGTGTACATATATTTTTGACTTGTAGAAAGTCAAAAAATTCAAATTTATTAACAATAAAATGTAATTTTGAAGAAACACAAGCCAGTAATTTTAATTTTTAAAAGCTCATAAATGAATTGGAATGTATTCAAAAAGTGCACTCTTCAGTGGCATGGTTTTAGAGATAGTTATGGCTAAATAAAGCATGTGAATCTATGAGTATATGAGACAAAAATCATCATTCCACTTATGTAACTTTTTTAAAAAAATTTTTTTATTTATTTGTTTGAGAGGTAGAGTTACAGACAGTGAGAGGGAGAGACAGAAAGGTCTTCCTTCCGTTGGTTCACTCTCCAGATGGCCACAACGGCCGGAGCTGCGCCAATCTGAAGCCAGGAGCCAGGTCCTTCTTCCCGATCTCCCCTGCAAGTGCAGGGACCCAAACACTTGGGCCAACTTCTACTGCTTTCCCAGGCCACAGCAGAGAGCTGGGTTGGAAGAGAGGCAGCCAGGAATAGAACGAGTGCCCATAAAGGATGCTGGCACTGCGGGCGGAGGATTAACCTACTGTGCCACGAAGGTGGTCATTACTTATGTAAATTTTTAATGTTTTACTTTTCTTTGATATATATATATATATATATATATATATATATATGTATATCAGGAGCCAGGAATTCCATCATAGTCCCCCATCTGGGTACATGGTACAGAGTTTTGGAGTCAACCTCTCCCAACTCATTAGCAGGAAGCAGGATCCAAAGAAGAGTAGCTGGAACTAGAATCAGCATTCCAATATGGGATGCCACCATATTAAGCCACCCACCTGTTCCACAATACTAGCCTCAATGATTTTATTTTTTTAAAAATTTGATTTATTTTATTTAAAAGGCAAAGTTACAGAAAGAGACAGGGAGAGACAGAGAGAGATATTCCATCCACTGGTTCAACCCCAATTGCTTGGTTTGGACAGGGCCGAAACCAGGAGCCAGGGGAGATTATTCAGGGTCTCCCACATGGATACAGAGGCCCAAGCACTTAACCATCTTTCATTGCTTTCCCAGTCCTATTAGCAGGGCCCTGCATTAGAAGTGGAGAAGCCAGGACTGAAATCAGCATACATAAGGGATGCTGGCACTGCAAATGGTAGCTTAATGTACTGTGCCATAAAGCCAGCTCCAATGGTTTAGTTTTTGAATTAAAGATTTTATATATTCATCAGCATAAAAACCAACAAATTTGTTAAGAAATAAATGCCAACCTCACAAAATTGTTATTATTTTAGAACTTCCTTTCACACTCAGAAGTTTTCTGATACGGATAAAATAATTATACAATATTTTTACCAAACCTGAACTCATAGAGCCTTCTGGGGATCTTCATTCTTCTTCCCTGTACTGATATTACGTGCAATGCATTACTATGTCCTACCCATTTTTCAGCACAATTTCTTCTTTACCTTTACTTCATTGGCTTAGTTTAGCATTTAATTATATCTTATAAAAATCTGTGGTCACCTATTGGTTCATATAATTTATTCACTGAACTTGGACCATGCAATCTTACTCTTTGCCTCTGCACATGATATTTTTACTTCCTCTTGGAATAAACAACTCTGTCTTAAGTATTTGGAAATTCTCTTGCTAAATTTCAAAACCAAATCCTAGTGATTTTTTTTCTTCTCTAAAGATTTCCTTGTTTCTGATGTTGAAAAGCTGAAATGGCACTTTCCTTTGTCCCTTGCTATGTATGGTGTATGCATGTATATATGTGTAGAGCAACACTTCTCGTACTATTATTTTTAAGTCTGCTTTTCATTCTGGACTTTCAGACATCATTTAATTTTGCCTTTTGAAAACAGATATTCAGAAAAAAGATCTTTGTTTGCTCAGTGGTTGGATGGAATAAATGAAATGACCCATACATTCAAACTTATTTATATTTTGTTATATTATGAGTTTCTCATGGATATACAAGTTGACACAAAATCAACTCAAATCTCACAAAAATAAACTGCAAAATTTAAACTCAGTGAGAATAATAAAAGATTTGCACAGCTTTGTTTGCCAGATGTGTGTACTTTTCACTTTATTTCAGTCCCTAGATTTGGAAGTTTGCCCTCAGCAATGCTTACCACCGATTCTGCCAAGAACACCTGCACTTGTGTAATTAATTAGAAAATGTCTGGATTATTTAATAATCTAGTTTTATATTAGGATCTTATTATCACAAATGGAATAAGATATGCTGGACATCAAAACTACTTTTTACATTTAAAATATAATTCATGGTGTCAGTATTATAATAGCTCTAGTGAATTTAATTTCTTTGTCAAGCTGTTTATTTAACTGCATTACTTAAGACATAATATGGGGAGATTAAATTTCAATAAAAGTATCAATTCATTTGTGATTACTCAAAGTCTTTTTTATGACAACTTGGTAATAAAATAGCCTAGAGGCACCCAATAATTTATTTTGCTTGAATTAAACATTTGCATTTTTACAAGTAGACTTTCTGTATCTTCTTCTGTTTGTCCAAAATAACCATTTGAGAATTTTGGCAGGTACAACAATTGATTTA
Source organism: Oryctolagus cuniculus (assembly GCF_964237555.1). Classification (NCBI taxonomy): domain Eukaryota; kingdom Metazoa; phylum Chordata; class Mammalia; order Lagomorpha; family Leporidae; genus Oryctolagus; species Oryctolagus cuniculus. The sequence continues at coordinate 115,227,176 of NC_091435.1, forward strand.
AAAAAAGTCAAAATTACATTTGGTAATCAGTAGTATATTAATTCTGATTTGTGCCTTCTAAGCTCATGAATAGGGGAGTCAGATTTGCATGAATATTTGTGAGTGTGGAAGTTTTAGAATCTTTTGTGGCTGCATTTAATTTGATAATAAACATAATGAAAATGAAAGTTATGATAATTACTCTCTGCTTTCTTGTTAAAACCACTATTTTATAGATAGATGTTATTAGGTTCACTTAATTGATCCAAGAACTAAATACGAGAGTAAAGAGTGAACATTTAGCATAGCAGTTAAGACTTCTCTTGTGATATTGTTATGCCTTGATTCAAGTTCTGGCTCCACCTCGGATTTCAGATTCCTGCTAATGTGCATCCTGGGATGCAGCAGATAATGGCTCAAGTCCTTGCATCCCTGTCACCCATGTGGGAAGCCTGGATGGAGTTCTAGGTTTCTGGCTTCAGCATGGCCATGGCCCAGTTCATGAAGGCATTTGGAAAGTGAACAAGTGTATGCAAGATATCATTTGTCCCATCTGTGTATGTGCATGTATGTGGCTGTCTTTCTACCTTCAAATAAAGAGATATTAAAAAAGAAAACTTTGTCAAAAGAAAGAAAAAAAGAGGAGTGACTAGATAAGGTACATTTTATGAGGAAGAGGCAAGATATACATAGATCAAATTTAATGAACTTTCCATAAAATATGGATAAGATTGAGATTATTTAATTACATTTGAGTCTTACAAAATAAAATTAATATCCCATAACAGTATTTTTAAGAAAAAATATATTAATGCATTTGATGTAATGTCTTCAGTATGAAATTCTTCTTCACAAATTATGAAAAGGGAAAATTCTTTGACCGTTTGACTTAGCACTTAAGATTCCACTTGGGATTCCCACATCCCATTCAGGAGTGCCTGAGTTCAAGTCTCAGCTCTGTTTTGGATCCCAGCTTCCTGATATGCACACTCTGGGAACAGCGATGATGGCTCAAATAACTAGGTTCATGCCACCCATATGAGAGACTCGGGTTGAGTTTCCAGTTCCTGGCTTTAAGTTGGATCATTCTGGGCTGTTGCTGATATTTGGAAATGGAATTCTCTCTCTCTCTCTCTCTCTCTCTCTCTCTCAGTGTGGTCTCTCTGCCTTTCAAATAAATAAATGGGCATTAAATTTTAAAAAAGAAAAATTCCAACACATTCAAGATAACAGCTTTTCTCACGTTAAGATGTGATGTAGTTTATTGAGCATTGTTAGACAATTATTAGGACAATTCACACACAAGGAGATTACAGATACACATATCAACTTTTGTGGATTTCTAGGGTTTTATTTTAAGATTCATTTATTTTATGTGAAAAGCAGTTACAGAGAGAGAAGGAGGTACAGAGAGAACGGGAGATTTTTTTGTTTGCTAGTGAAATCCCCAAATGGCCACAACACCCAGGGCTAGACCAGGCTGAAGTCAGGAGTCAGGAAATTTATCTGGAATTCCCATGTAGGTGCAGGGGCCCAAGCATTTGGGCCATCTTCCACTGCTTTCCCAGTTGCATTAGTAGGAAATTGGATCTGAAGTTGGACAGCTGGTCTCAAACCAGTACCCTATGGGATGCCAGTGTCACAGGTAGTGGTTTAACTTGCTATGCCACAATGTCAGCCCCAACTTTTTTGAATTTCATAACACCAATGATGAATTTCCAGGCACTTTGGCAACTGTGGTTGGTTTGATAGTCTAAGAAATATTAAAATGAGGGGTTTTTTTCCCCTAAATAGCAACATTGAACACAAAACCAGCAGGTAGACTAAAAGAGCAGAGATATGGGAGCGCTGAACTTACAGAGGAAATTATTTCAAATAATGATCTTATTAATTGTGTAGAATAAACATTTCAAACTGAAAACTTCTTTTGTGGTGTTAAAACCAGGTCAGTCTGTTCGAATCAGAAATGAATGAATGAATAGTTTAGAATCGGAATGTCACTTTGGATACGAAGATTCAGCAGCCAAATATATCCCCACATTTATATTCTCTCCTTTCCATTGCTAAGTGAGCTATCATATAGCTTATTAAAGACGGTTTTGTCAAATAGTTTGTTTGAGGAATCCTATTTATGATTCATATAATCCCCAACCAGCTATTGCTTATATTAAATTAAGAGAATACCTTACCTAAATTCTGAGCTCCATTTTACTACATAAACAACTCTGTAACTCTGTCTTTCAAATAAATAAAATAAATCTTAAAAAAAGATTTATTTCATTTATTTTCAAGTAAGCATGAGAGAAAGAGAGAGAGAAAGAGGGAGAGAGAGAAACTTCCATCCGCTGGTAAACTCTCCAAATGGTGGTAACGGCCTGAGCCATACCAAAGCCAGGATTGTGGAACTCCATTCAGGTCTCCCACAGATGTGCAGGTGCTCAAGAAGTTGGGTCATCTGCTGCTGCTCTCCGAGGTTCATTAGCCGGCAGTTGGATTGGAAGCGGAGTAGGTAAGACTCAAATTGGTGCTCATCTGGGTTGCTAGCATCACAGTGATGGCTTGTGCCATGATGCTGGCCTCAAAATTTTATGTAGTTAAAAATTAGGTTCTTCAAAAAGCTTCTTTTAAAAATTATCTCTTTGCCATCATTAAATATAAATTTCATGGGCTTATTACTATCTGTTTAATCTCCATAATCTCTCCTTTGATTTAACTTTGAAACTCCTGTTTTGCAGCACTTCCCATAATTATAACCAGGTTATTAATGTTTGTGTTCTCTCAAATATGTTTTTATAGAGTTCCTAACAGGCAAGTAACATAATTATTACACATAAATATTATTACACATAAATATTACACTTGGATGGAACATTACTTTCTATTCATATTTTCCTAATACTATTCTTCAAAAATCTGAAACTACTGCAAAGTATTCATTCTTTCTTGCATTGTAGCTACATATCTGCTACATACCAAATTTCCTCTTTAGCATATTTTTCTCTTAATGTAGTTATTTCTAATTTCTCTCAAATACTCAAACCAAATATACAGATCTTATTCATTGAGATTTTATTTCAAACAATTTTGAAAGAAGATAATGGTCTATAGCTTCCTCTTGTTATCCTATTTTCTAAGTTCAAGATTATGTTTATTTAGACAAGATTTCCCAAGGTTTTAATACATGTTAAAAGGGAAAAATGTTTTCCAAGGCTAAGTAACTTTAAATTTCATTTGATTAGCTATCATTAAATAGAAACATTTGCTGAAAAAGTTTACAGAATAATTAACAGAGCAATGAAATTCATAAATCTTTAATAGAATCTTCCAAATACTTGCACAGAGAAGTTTTTGAATCCAAGAATCTTACAAGTCAGCATGTTTTCAAGGCAAATTTGAGAAGAATGTGAATTAGATGTCTATCACTTCAATGTTACATGTACATAATTTATGTGTGTGAGAGCCTATGCTTGTATGTGTGTGTCTGTCTATCTGTCTGTCTTTCTGTATCCCTCCCTGCCCCCATCCAACCAGATAAACACCTTACAGTGTTCCTATTAGTGGGGCTGGGTATACAGTAATACAAAGGCAGAAAATGACTTTTCAAAATAGAGTTTATATTTTAGAGGATAGAATAAACAATACTCAAATAATATAAATTCAGGTGATGAGGACTACTTCGTACAAAAAAAAACAGCAGAGAGTGAGAGAAAGAGAGAGAGATAAACTGAAGTAGTTCTTTCAATTGATTGTCAAGGCAATTCTCTCTGAGAAGATGTAAAAAGAAAATCGAGTATGTATACATTAGGGGCAGAGAGCTACAAGCAAAGGGAAAAGTAGATGTAAAGCTTCAAGAGTGGCAATAAGGTTGGTGTTCTAGAGAAACTTAGATTACACTCTTGTGATTAGAAAAAAATCAGTGAGCAGGGAAAAGAGGTGATAAGATTGGAAAGAGAAGCAGTGACTATCTCAGATAGAGACTTGGATGGAGCTTGAATTTTATTCCAAGTGCAATGATAAGCCATTGGAGGGATCTGAGCAGAAGGATGTCATTAACGTTAAAATATCACATTGGCTGCTTTGTAGAGAATGGCTAATCAGGGTGGAATTTACCCAAAGGAAATTAAATTGGCAAACATAAAAACTGTCTGCACCTTAATGGTTTTTTTTTTTTTTTTTTTTTTTTTTTTTTTTTTTTTTTTTTTTTTTTTTATTTTGACAGGCAGAGTGGACAGTGAGAGAGAGAGACAGAGAGAAAGGTCTTCCTTTTGCCGTTGGTTCACCCTCCAATGGCCGCCGCGGCTGGCGCGCTGCGGCCGGCGCACCGCGCTGATCTGATGGCAGGAGCCAGGAGCCAGGTGCTTTTCCTGGTCTCCCATGGGGTGCAGGGCCCAAGCACCTGGGCCATCCTCCACTGCACTCCCTGGCCACAGCAGAGAGCCGGCCTGGAAGAGGGGCAACCGGGACAGAATCCGGCGCCCCAACCGGGACTAGAACCCGGTGTGCCAGCGCCGCTAGGTGGAGGATTAGCCTAGTGAGCCGCGGCGCCGGCCGCACCTTAATGTTTTTTGTAGCTCAATTCACAATAGCTAAGACCTGGAATCAACCCAAATGCCCATCAACAGTAGACTGGATAAAGAAATTATGGAACATGTAATCTATAGAATACTATAAAGTAGTAAAAAAAAAAATGAAACCTGGTCATTTGCAACAAAATGGAGGAATCTGGAACACATCATGCTGAGTGAAATAAGCCAGTCCAAAAGGGACAAATATCATATGTTCTCCCTGATCAGTGACAACTATCTGAGTACCAAAAAGGAAACCTGTTGAAGTGAAATGGACACTGAGAAACAGTGACTTGATCGGCCTTTGTCCTGAGTATTGATGTACAATTTAATATTTTATCCCTTTTAGTATTTTTTTGTTCTACTTAATAATATTGGTTGAACTCTTTAATTAACACACAATTATTCTTAGGTGTTTAAATTTAACTGATGATCTTCTGTATATGAAGGTAATTGAAAATGAAACTCGATGAAGAGATGGGAGAGGGAGTGGGAGAGGGGAGGGCCGCTGGAGGGAGAGAGGTTTGGGGGGAGCCACAACAATACAAAAGTAGCACTTTTTAAATTCACATTTATTAAATAAAAAAAATAAATTTAACTGAAAAGTGGTCTCTGTTAAATATAAGAGTGGGAATAAGAGAGGGAGGAGATGTACAATTTGGGACATGCTCAATCAGACTTGCTCCAAATGGTAGAGCTAGAAATGTCCCAGGGGATTCCAATTCAATCCCATCAAGGTGGCATGTACCAATGCCATCTCACTAGTCCAAGTGATCAATTTCAGTTCACAATTGATCATATTGATAGGTCTAAGAGTCAAAGGGATCACATAAACAACACTAGTGTCTGCAAATACCAACTGATAGAATAAAAAAGGGAGAGAATGATCCAACATGGAAAGCGGGATACACAGCAGACTCCTAGAATGGCAGATGTCCTAAACAGCACTCTGGCCTCAGAATCAGCCCTTAAGGCATTCAGATCTGGCTGAAGAGCCCATGAGAGTATTTTAGGCATGGAAAGCCAAGACACTCTGGCAAAAAATAAATAAATAAATAAATAAATAAATACCTAAATGAAAGATCTCTGCAAGTGAGAAGTGAGATCCCAGTGGAAAGAATGGGCCATCAAAGAAGGAGGTACCTTTCTCTGAAGGGAGGAGAGCTTCCACTTGTCTAAATAAGATCGAAGTCGGTGAACTCAAAAGGCTTCCATAGACTATGCAACTCATGACTAGAGCCTAGGGAGATTACTGATGCCATAAACAAGAGTGTCAATTTGTTAAGTCAACAATAGGAGTCACTGTGCACTTACTCCTCATGTGGGATCTCTGTCCTTAATGTGTTGTTCAATGTGAAGTAATGCTATAACTAGTACTCAAACAGTATTTTTCACTTTATGTTTTGGTGTGGGTGCAAACTGTTGAAATCTTTACTTAATGTATGCTAAACTGATCTTCTGTATATAAAGAGAAACGAAAATGAATCTTGATGTGAATGGGATGGGAGAGGGAGCAGGAGATGGGAGGGTTGCGGGTGGGAGGGAAGTTATGGGGGGAAAAGCACTGTAATCCAAAAGCTGTACTTTGGAAATTTATATTTATTAAATAAAAGTTAAAAAAGTTAAAAAAAAAAATAAAGAGCAAGTGCATCTTTTAAAGGGCATGCAGGAGGGATGTAACTAATTCAGGGCAATGTGAATTCTAAAGGATAGAACCGATATTGGCGCTGCTATGCTTCTCCAATCAGCTTGAAGGTCACATAGCTAAGACAGCTTTCCAGGTGGTCCTGATGGGTCCGGGCCACACCTGGGAGCTGTTTACTTGGTGGGTAATTACAGGGCCCTTTAACTCCCTTTAAGTAGGAGTGGAGGAAAGTGCCTGGGGCTCCCACAGCCTGCCAGCAGTCAGGTTGAGTGGTCCTTCCTGGGAGAGGTGGTGTGCCATGCTCTCTAAACCTCCTGAATGGGCAGGGCAGGTAGACTCCCCACCCCCGATTTTATTTGATTTTATTTCCGCTTCTAACTTTCACTGCCTTGGTTGAGACTCTCATTGATTTGCCTCAGATCTTCCACTGCAGCCTTCTAACCGACTCCTTATTTCCCAAGTCTTCAGGTCATCAGCAGCACCATTCATTAAATCCGATTTCTTAAATCTTAACTAAATGTGATTTTGCCCCAAATTCATCATAATATCTAAAGGCCCCGCCATTACTTAAATAATGGGACCTTGCCACAGGTGGGGAACATCAGCCCGTAGGTCCAATAAGGCCTGCAAAATCATTTGGTCTGACCCTGTCCTGGCAACTACAGGTGGGACTCAAAATTCAATAAATCTGTAGCAGGTTAATTTTTAAGTTGATCATTTTATATGGCCCATGATTGATGTTATTAATATCGAAGTGCCCCTTGGCAGATAAAAGCTTCCTTACAGATAGACTGAGTTTGACACCTAACAAACCATTTCATTTATTTTGTTTGAGCAAAATTACTTATATCATTGAAGCACAGAATCCCCATTTTTAAGTGGGCTTATAAAGAAATGTGAAAATGACAAAAAACATTTAAAAAACACCTGCCACAATGCTGGGAACACAGGAGGTACTCAATAAAGTAAATTAAGTTCTGTTCTAATACATAATCCCCCCATTAACTCAGGAATCTCAGACTCAATAAATCAGATTTCCAGAATTTTCAAGTATGTCTACTCCTTTAATATCTGTTTGCTCATGCTCTTTCCTCTGCCCGGAATATCTCTCTCTACCTGGATTACTAAGTAAATTCTTTCTAACCCATGGAGGTCAGATATCACTTTTGTGGATCTTTGTGTGAGGTATTTAGGCCTCATTTGTTTTGCTCTTGTTATTCATTATCACTTGGATAAGAAGGTACTTTGCCTCATCTCCTCATCACCTACTATTTTATATTCAGCAAGTGTGTGTGACATGAATACAATATAGTATTTCTACAGATGGGTACACTGTACTTTTTGTCTAAACTCAAATGTAATTTTTTTCTCCTAGCCATTCTCAAATCTAATTTTTGCCTCTGTTTTTCTGAATTTTGAATAATTTTTCCCCAAGCATTTTGTCACATTAATACATTTTAGAAAAAATATTGCACAAGGTTGTTTGCTAGCCCAAATGTGTTTTTTTAGATAACAATACAATTTCTTAAATTGCAGCAAAAGGGTAGAAAGTACTTTAATCAAATATAATAGAAAAATAAATTATTTATTAAATAAGGAACACGTTATATGAAAGAAAAAGTATTGGCTTTGAAGATAAATTGTCTCATCCTTTCTCTTAATAAATCCTCTGTCAACTTATTAAAACTTCTTTATTTTAATTACTTGATAGAACTAATAATATCTATCTTTAAGGTTAATATGAAAATTAAATATAAATAAAATATATAAAGTTCCTATAACTGTATTTGAAATAGAGTAGATATTCAATAATTTCAAGACAATTCAAATTTTTGTTTCCTTTACTCATGTGCACATATTTTCTTCGACTTTCCAAGAAACTTTTTAAAATTCTCATAAACAACCAAAGGGTAAAAAGAGATGATTTAGAGATGATGCATTAGTAAGTATAATGATATAATATTCATCATCCATAAAAATGAGGAATGTGAAAGTTACCTGGAAAGAGCATTTTATAGTCATTAAAGTAGCAATGTTTCAATAAAACATTAATTCTATTGGAGTTTTGGTGAATCTAGCTTACTAATTTATTGCTATAGGCACTATAAAAGTATACACAACACTTCCATGACATGCAATATATGTGTAAGTAACAAGACACATAAAATTATCTATGACCTTTGGCTTGACTTGTGCCTATTATTCTAATTAAATGTTTCAATAAAAAAGATAGCTATAAACATTAAGCTATTCATTGTGTCATTATCCAGGATTGGAAGCATTTAATGGAAGCAGCCATAATGCCCATATTAGAATGGTGTAATAAAGAATGTTGCTCTAATTAATATATAGAAGTATTATTTTGATCTATAAAAATAAAACATTAATACAACAACATAGTCTAGCATTATTTGAGCAAAATGAGACACATATATACTTATAGATTTTATAAATGAAATATAAATTTAAAATCTATAAATTTTCTCATGGCCACATTATTAAAGTGAAACAGAAGGGTCAGTAATGTATTTAACCAATAGATCAAGAATATTACTTCAATAACTAATCATTTATAAGACATTAATGAATGATATTTTAGCCTTTTATTTGTTTTAAGCCCTTGAAATCTGGAATGTATTTTATAATTACCCCACGTCTCCAACCTCAATAGCCATGTATAACAAGATGCTACCATTTTGGAAAAGGTGGATCCCATAAAAACATTCATGAGAAACAGGAATATTCCTAGCAACAATATATTATTAATACTTTAAATTTTAGAAGTGTGCATTTATGTTTTAGTGTGCAAAAAAATGTAGAGATCATGACTCTATATTCAAGTTTAAGTATTTTCGGAAATGTTGCTTTTCTTCAATAATAAATTCATACACCTTCTTACAAGTACCCAATTTGTAAATATAGCAGCTCTGTGTATATGACTCCATAAAAATGATGGTGTGCTTCATTTGTATTATATTCACATTTTGACTATGTTTCTGTGGAATTAATAAGTCTTTCCAATTTGGAACTATTAAATATGCAAAATAACTAGAACATTTTTACAAAATATTGTAAATAAATGACCTTTCTGAATTAAGTCAATCTGGCAGCCTACTATTTTTCACACTTTAAATGTTCTATATTTTGTTGATCCAATGAATTAGTAAAATATGAAAATGTATTCAGAACATTATCAGAAAAATATCTATAACATGCTTAAACACACTATACATAAAATGCATAATTTTTAAATGTATTTGCCTTGAAAATTTTATCAATTGGAGGTAGATTTTTTTGGAACAGTTTTATTTGTAGGATTTATTTTTTCTTCACTTATTTCACCATGAGTCTTGATAATTAATACAATACAGAAACACAGATAATGAAAGTAGAACTGTACAGAGTTCTGGAGGGAAAAAGAATTTTTTTTATATAACCATTTTTCACCTGAATCTTTTTACATGAATGAATTGTATCAAGAACTGTGTTCCTCAAAGTTTTTGTAGTCCTGCTATTCAGCTATTTTACAATATTTATGTAAACAGCAATATCACTTCTATTGTTTTGTATTTATATTTTAACATGATTCTAATTTGTTTTCTAAACCAATTTCAAGCTGTTTGCGGCCAGGGTTGTTGTTTATTTCTTATAATGATGATTTACCTCAGAGGATGCTATGCTTAACAAAGTATTCAAAATATGCTAGTCTTTTCATTTTTAAATATGAAAATAAATATAAGTAGAATTTTTTGAAAAAATAAGTCATAGGAATTAAGCTTATATTAATTTTTAAGTAAGAATGACACAACAATTTTAGGTATTTTTAATATTAGTAACCTACCAAAATTTTTAATAATGAATTATTTTGCATATGAAAAAAGGAAACTTGGAAATGATACATGGTGTATTTGATAATGTTGATAGAATTTTCAAAAGTATTTCTTTGTAACTCTTTGAAACTCTGTGTATGGAAAGTTTCCCGTTTTATTATAGCAACTGATTTTCAAATGAGATATGCTTTGGCCTAAATTTAACCATCCGTTGGAGATATTTTATTGCCTTTCAATTGATCTGCTTCAATGACTCAGACTCTTTCTTTTCAGCCTTGGTTGCAGTACCGTTTCCCCCTACTCACCTTCTCTTCGCCCACTGTATAAAGATATTGTTCAAAAGAATGGCCGCAAACCAGCGTAAATAAACTATAGCAAATTTAGCATAGAAATAAGAGGTTGCTAAAATTAGTAAACACTCCATTTCAGAAATCCAGCCTTCCTCTGTCAACCCTCCCAGCTATGGGTGTATAATCTGTCATCATCTATAGTGTCCTAAGGCCAGAATGTGATTACATATATCTTATAAATGGGAATTTCTGACAACCCACGCCACTAGTTATTTCCTAGTGAAAACATACTAGTATGATATGTATATAGCCATAACATATACTGTTATGCATCTAGTAATTAATTTCTTAATGACTCTAAATATTTATAGTCTTTGTTTCTTATGACAAAATCTTCAGTTTTCTCAAGAGCTATCCTAATTTAGGCAGATATATAAATAGGATCATTTCATTATGCTTGTTTTTCAGTTGTCTTGGGAACAATGTAACCACACAAGATATTTTTTTCTTCTAGAAATAAAAAAAAAAAAAACAGCATTTTGCAGATGCTTAAGCTGTTTAGAAAGACCATGTTTAGAGGACAACATAAATTGGCTAGTAGATTATCAATAATTTATACATATACTATGTGAGAGGAAGATACATGGATAGATAATAGATGATGATGATGATGATGATAGATATGCAATTTCCAGGCAGATTAATTTAATTATCATACATCTACTGAATTTCTATTCAATTGTTTATCTATCAAAACATATTTCAGGTTGGAATTGCCAATCATTAGATATGTTGCAATAGCAGCAGCATTTTGGAAGAATCCCTAGATTACATATGACAGGAAAATATCTATTCCAATGGAATTCTTAATGTAAAGTTTGGCTTAAAGCATGACCTGGATGACTTTGCAGGGTTTCCTTGTGTGGATCAGCATCAATAATGTTTCCACTCTCCTATCAGAAAATCAACAGTGTTATGACTCAATGTATCAGAAATCAATGGTCATTCTTAGAGAAATAATAAAGGGGTAGAAAATGTATTGCTACTGAATGATGTTGTTTCATATTTTAATTTCACACAGTTATCTCCTTTGATAAAAAATATAGTTTTCATATCTGGTTTTGATCTGATCTGGTAGCTTTGTTCTACGATGTCCACATAACTGTAATTTGTACCTGCTCAGAGGATAATGTAACTTCCTGACTATGTTCACTGCTCAGAGTAACTGAAAACTCATAATTTATAAGCTATAAAATTTCAGAAGTGTATCTTCTAAGTCGTTCATTTCCTCCTATCAACTTTACTCTCCTGGTGACCTCCCAGTGCCATCACTCGCATATCATCGATGGTGAATTCTCTCCAGCCATTATCCCTGTTTTCAGCTTCACATTCATAGGCCCATGTGACTCTTTACCTTCTCAAACTGGGTCTCAAAACATAATTCTCTTCTCATTCTCCTGAAATCCTCCTACTTTCCTTCCATGTCTTTCTCATATCAATGAATAGCTTCAAATCCACTCTACTCTTTAATCTAAATGAAGAATTATTATTTTTCCCTCACAGTTATCACCTTTTCCAACAGGAAGTGTATTTTTTTTTCTGAAGCAGGTCTCATTTGCATTGCTACTAACCTAGTCTGAGACATGTTCACTCATCTGGGTTAATGCACAGTCTATTTAATGATTCGTCTGTTTATATTTTTTTAACTTTTATTTAATGAATATAAATTTCCAAAGTACAGCTTATGGATTACAATGGCTTTTTCCCCCATAACTTCCCTTCCACCTGCAACCCTCCACTCTCCCACTCCCTCTCCCCTTCCATTCTCATCAAGATTCATTTCCAATTATCTTTATATAGAGAAAATCAATTTAGTATACATTAAGTAAAGATTTCAACAGTTTGCACCCACATAGAACATAAAGTGTTAAATACTGTTTGAGTACTAGTTATAGCATTAATTCACATTGAACAACACACTTATCTTGCCGAAGAACGCTGTCGCCCTACCCTCCCAGCAGTGCGTGGGCCTCGTGGGTCGAGACTGCATACATAAGCATTAAAATAATTATATTTAGAGACACCCTATATTTAGTTAATGAAGGAGAGAGAAAAATTGAGAATGCCTACCTTTGATGAGAAAGCTAGCTTTCAGTTTCAGAGGCTTGCACGATATAAAGATGAAGATAGATGTGGGCATTTAGACTGGTAATTAAAATGCTGGTTAAAGACTCCTACATCACATATCAGAGTATCTGAGTTTGATCTGCCTCTAGCTTTTGACTCCATCAAATGAACACCCTGGGAGTCAGAAGGTGATGGCTTAAATACTTGGGTTCCTTCCATCCACATGGGAGGCTTCAATTGAGTTCCCAACTCTCAAATTCCCGCCTGAGTCAGCCCTGGCTAATTGCAAGCATTTGGATAGTGAACCAGCAAGTGGGAGCTCTCTGTCTCTTCAGTCTCTGTTTTCTCTATCTGCCTCTTAAATGTATACGTACATACACACACACATAAAATTTAAAACTAGAGATACAGTCAGTTAGAAATATAGAACTGGCACTTAAAGAAGAATTATTGCTGGAAGTACAGATTTTATTCACTGGCCAAGGCCATCAGTAAAAGCTACTGAAAAAAAGGATGAAGCATTGAACCAAACACAGTTACTACAATAACAAAATGACAGCAGGGAAAACCTTAGAACTGTCAACTAAGACTCCAACAGACAGGGGTCTGGAGACCAAGAAGAGGTGGTAGTGGGTGTGCAGGATAAGAATGCAAAACGAGGAGACATCAAGTCATGACATATCACTGCGTTCCTAAATCTGCGTACATGAAATTCATATACCTTAAATAAAATTTAAAAAGAAAAGTCATGAGAGAAGAGTTTGAGCAAGTAAAGAATGGTCAAATGTCATAGAAAAACTAAGTAGATTAATAATGAAAGAAGCCCACGCCGCAGCTCAATAGGCTAATCCTCCACCTGCGGCGCTGGCACACCAGGTTCTAGTCCCGGTCGGGGCGCCGGATTCTGTCCCGGTTGCCCCTCTTCCAGGCCAGCTCTCTGCTGTGGCCCGGGAAGGCAGTGGAGGATGGCCCAAGTCCTTGGGCCCTGCACCCCATGGGAGACCAGGATAAGCACGTGGCTCCTGCCTTCGGATCAGCGCGGCCATTGGAGGGTGAACCAACGGCAAAGGAAGACCTTTCTCTGCCTCTCTCTCACTGTCCACTCTGCCTGTCAAAAAATAAATAAATAAATAAATAATGAAAGAAGTTCTTGATGATCTTAAACAACTGTTATTGTGTCAACTGTGGGGAAATTAAGATAGAGGTTATACCGATATTTAAAATAACAGTAGTAATAATGATAATGGCATCAATGGCCTGGAGCTTTATAATTTTCAAACATAGCTACTTATATATCCTTACCCAGTGAACAATCATCCTCCATATGAGAACATTTCAGGCACCTCTGGAGACAGTAAAAATGATCTTTGCCTCAAAACCAGACCCACACTCTTTCACATTTATCTTAATGTGCCTATTTTATTCACTAGAGCCCCAGTATTTTAGACAACGAAGGAGATGATGGCATAGTGTTGGGTGAATATTTGATTTGGTGTTGAGCGCTTAAATGTACATAGAACTTGCTATGTACCAGCTACCGAGGTTCTGAGCTGTGTTCCTTCATCTGAACCAGAGAATAAGAATCCCCTTCCTCGAGGTGGCTCTGAAATTAAACATGAAAACATGTGAGAAACGTGCTGCGGGGCTCTCACTAAACAAGTGGTTTCCCCCTTTAAATACTTTAAAAGAAATACTGTATGTATTTCAAATATTAAAAATATAACAAATTGCCAGTAACAATTGTTACATTAGCCATGCCCACAGAATAAATACTTCTAAGACATCAGGATTTGTAAAAATAGAACAATGTTCTCCCTCAAGAAAATATCTAGTTTTCTAGTGTCTGTAGTTACCCTATATGTTACCATGTTCAGAATTGTGCATATGACTTTTAATTCTCATTTTAATGAATGTAGGTCTGATAGCTACTATTGAAGAAATATTCAATAATATTTTTCAAAAACCTTGAATTTGGGAAGCTCAATAATTTTTAGCCAGAGTTAGAGGTGCATAGACATTTTGCAGGAAAGCTTGTAAATAGTTTTATATATATAGGGATGACTACATTTTCATTTTAAATATTTTATACAGAAATAATAACTTCTGAAATAATTACTTTGTATGGAAATATTTAAAAATTTTAGTAATAGTGTTGTCTAGTGCAAATGGGAAGAATGAAAATCAAGGAATACATTTCCAACTTTACTACCAAATAGCTTGATTACTTTTGACAGGCACCAAGGTTTCTTTCACAGGCTTACTCACATGAAAATAATAACTAAAAATTGGCAAATATTAAATTCAAGGAATACTGACTTCCATCCATTAGGTCATTTAGCCCTCTGAAGAAATTTATGAGGCAACATTGTGTGCATGAGAAAATTGAAGTACATGGAAGATTAAATTCATCCTGCTAATAAATGCTTAGCCAGGTTAAGTCAAGAAGTTCTGACAGCAGAGTTGATGCCTTTGACCACTGCTGTCCTTTCTTCTTGGATGAGTGAAGCCTGAGAATTCTGGAGATAGAAAGTTCTGCAGAACACATGAGCTGCACTGCTCATTTTATAAATGAGGACAGTGAGTCATGGAGAGGTTACACAAAGTGTCAGGTCATATCTGGACCTGTATCCCAGCTCCTCAAGTGTCCAATTCTGGTTTTACTGCATTGTCCTGACCTCTCTCTTCTGGGCATCAAATCATGATCTTATAAAACCAGTTTAGCACCAGCTAAGTTACACAGAAAAAGTTATTACTGTGTACTTTGACATATACAATAAGGCTTCACAAAATAGCTCTCAAAGATTTTATGATCAAAATTGTCCCATATATTGAAAATTATAAAATGTTGATGAAAGATGTTTTAGAAAAAATTAAATAAATGGAAATGTATCTTGTGTTTTTCGAGTGAAACAATTCACATTGCTAAAATGTCCATACTACCCCAAGTAATTTATAGATTCAATGAAATCCCTATAAAATTCCAACGCTATTGCTGACAAACAGGAAAAAATAACAAACTTTATATGGAATTGCAAAAAATAAAAAAAAAAAAAACTTGATTAGCCAAAAACAAGCTGGAGTAATGAGGCAAAGCTGGAGGCATCATACTCCCAGATTTCAAATATTATAAATTATTGTAATTAAAAGAGTATAGTACTAACATAAAAACAGACATATGAACCAATAGAACAGAATAGAAATCCAGAAAAAGAACTACCACACAAGGCCAGTTGAAATTTAACAATGGCCAGGAACATACAATGAAGAAAGGACAATCTCTTCAATAAGTGGTTCTAGAAGGTAGAAGTTTGGTGCAACAGTTACTGTGCCACTTGGAACATCTGCATCCCACATTGGAGTATCTTTGTTCAAATCTTGACGCTGCTCCCAATTCCAGCTTCCTGTTAATGTCCACCCTGGGAGGCAGTAGAAAGTGATTCAAGCAGTCGGGACCTTACCCATATTGGAAATCCATATTGAGTTCTGGGTTCCTGAATTGAGCCTTGTCCAGCCCTGACTGTTATAGATATTTGGGCAATTAACCGGCAGATGGAATATCTCCACTCTCTCCATCTGCTTTACAAATGAATAAAATATATTTAATAAAAAACGGTGTGCCAGATAACTAGATATCCACATGGGGAAGAATGAAATTGGATCCTTGTCTCATACCAGACACACACACACACACACACAATCAAAGTGGGAGATTAGTGGCTTTAACTACTTAAACATTTACATGGAAGATTTTCGAGGTGACTCCATTACAAAGAAGTATGAAGCACTGCTATATTACCACTGAACTAGGACTTACCACTATCCCCTCCACATATGACGAACTTATAATGAGCAACACACTTCAGGAAGCAGGCAAGTGAGCAAAATAATAAACAAGCACAATGACAAAATGAACAATAGCGGAGGTGACCTCATTGTAAGGAGACAGAAATGCTGCTTTCCCCTTCATCACGAGAAAGACAGTGAAAACCATAAAGAAGGTAAGTAATTGGGGTGATATTGGTCAAGTCAAAGGGTACAAAGTTATTTGGGATGAATTATATGGGAGGAATGAGTTCAAGAGATCATTTGTATAGTGTGGTGATTATAATGCCTGAAAATCAGTTTCAGAGGGCATTTTAGATATTCTTTTTTAAAAAGTATTATTTATTTGATATACAATTTACAGAGAAGCAGAGGCAGAGAGAGACAGAAAGAGAGAGAGAGAGGGAGAGAGAGAGAGAGAGTCTCTTATCCACTGGTTCACCCTCAAGTGGCTGGAGCTGGGCTGATCTGAAGCCCCAAGCCAGGAGCTCCTCCCGAGTTTCCCACATGGGTACAGAGGCCCAAGGACTTGAGCCATCTTCTAGTGCTTTCCCAGGCCATAGCAGAGAGCAGGACCAGAAGTGGAGCAGCTGGGACTCGAACCAGCACCCATATGCAGGCAGTGGCTTTACCTGCTATGCCACAGCATGGGTCCCTATTTTAAATATCCTCACCACAAAAATAAGTAAATGAATTGTGTTAATACCCTGGGTTCGTTAATTAATATGTATTAATTATCTAAATTTATCCACTTGATGATGTATATAAGCCTTTTTATTGGTCAGTTTAAATTTTTACAAAGAAATAATGAAAGTCAGGGCTGGCATTGTTGTATAGTCCCAAAATCAACGCCTGCCATGGCCACATACCATATGGACACTGGTCTGTGTCCCACTTGCTCCAGTTTGAATCTAACTCCCTGCTAACGGTCTGGGAAAAAGCAGGGGAACACGTCCTAACTATGTGGGCCCCTGCTACCCATGTAGGACACACAGATGAAGTTTCTGACTCCTGGTTTCGGCCTGGCCCAGTCCTGGCCATTACAGCCATCTAGGGAGTGAACCAGCAGATGGAAGATCTCTCTCTCTCTCTCTCTCTGACCTAAAAAAAAAAAAAAAGTAAATAAATCTTTTAGAAAAAGAATGAATGAAAGACTTAAATTTAAGACATAAAACTAAAATTACTAGAAAAAAAAAAAAAAAACAGGGAAAATCTACATGGTATTGGTTTTGGCAATCGTTTTCCCATAACAACCCTGAAAGCACAAGTAACAAAGAATATTAGACAAATTAAATTGTATCAAACTAAAAAGCTCTGTACAACAAAGAACACATTAACAGAGTGAAGATATATACTACAGAATTGGAGAAAATATCTGTAACTATACATCTGAAAAGGAGTTTTATTCAAAATAGTAATAAATAATCAAGTTAGAAAGGGGAAACGGGCTAATGCCTGAACAGACATTACCTAAAAGAAGACATATGAATGAACGGCTAACAGGTTCATGAAAAATTATTGACATCAATATTCATCAGGAAAATACAAATCAAAACCAGAGTGACATATCATCTCACATCTATTAACATGGTTAGTACAAAAAAAGGTGAAAAAGAAATGTTGATGTGGATGTAGGAAAAGAAAATCCTTATTATATTGCTGGTGAGAATGTAAATTGATAATGCCATTATGATCATCCCTCAAAAAGCTGTAACTAGAATTACCATCTGACCTAGGAAACCCACTACTAGGTACACACCCCAAGGAACTGAGATCAACGTGCCAAAGATATTTGGACTCTCTCACTATGCTTTGGCATAGTGGGTAAAGCAGCCGCCTGCAGTGCCCACATCTCATCTGGGCATCAGTTCAAGTCCCAGCTGCTCCACTTCCTATCCATCTCTCTGTTATGGAATGAAAAAGTATTAAAAGATGGCCAAGTCCTTGGGCCCCTGCACCCATGTGGTAGACCCAGAAGAAGCTCCTGACTCCTGGCTTCAGATTGGCCCAGCTCTGGGAAGTAAAGCAGCAGATGGAAGACCTCTCTCTCTCTCTGTCTCCCCTTCTCTCTTTGTATAACTCTGTCAAATAAATAAATAAATCCTTAAAGATATTTGGACTCTCATGTTTATTGCAGCATTATTTACAATAACCAAGTCATAGACCCAACATAAATGGCCTTCAATGAATGAGTGGATAATGAACATATGATAAATATGTCCAGTGAATTATTATTCAAACTTCAGGAAGAAGAAAATCTGGTCATTTGGGATAATGAGGATAACTCTGGAGAACATTAAACTAGGGGGTGGGAAAGACAAATACCAACCATATCTCACTTATCTGTAGGAGCTGAAAAAGTCAAACTTATAGAAAGAGAGAATAGAATTTGATGACAAGAGGCTGGGGGAAGCATGGGAGACGTTGGTCAAATATTGCAAAGTTTCAGTTAACAGAAAAAATATTTCAAGATTTTTTGCACAGTAAAGTTACTATAGTGAATAATCTATTTTACATTTCAAAACTGCTAAGAGAGCATATTTCAAATGTTTCAGCAAAACATATTGGTAAGTAAGTGAGGTGATGGATATGGTAATTATTTGATTTAATCATTCCATGTTTTAGATACATTGATCACATGGTAGCCCAAAAAATCCACAATTATAATCCATCTACTAAAATAATACTGATTTTTAAAAAGTCAACTTATCTTGGCAATAAAGTTCTTTTATGGAATCCATCAGATTTTTAAATTAATAGGATCTTTCAGTCAGATACTGTGCTAGGGAGTATACCGCTTAACACCCTTCTACTTGCTACTCTCCTTACCACTGTGTTGTTCCTGGGGCTACCAGTGGAGTGTAACAGAGCAGAGTGAGACACTCGCTGCCCTTGCCATTTTAAATACCACACAGCCTCCGGATGCCCTCCTTGGTCACCGTCACCTTGGAAACCATTTCCTCTCAGGGTAGGCAAAAAGTTGGAAGTAGCTTCAAATCCTCAGGAGATGCTAAGAGGAAAGCCCGTCAGCCCAGACATACATCACATGTTGTCTCAGTGACAAATTAATATTTAAAATATTAAGTTTCTGGTCTTTCAACTTTTACTCAATTCTTCACCCATTCCAACTAATACCTGTGCTGGTTTTGGAAATGGAAGAAGACTCTAGTAAAAACCTACAATTCGTGGCCATTTGTTTAACAAATAAGTGGCACATAGGAAGAAAGCTTCTACCAGATGCTGGAGAGCTAAAGATACATAATTTGGGGTTGCAGAGTCGTTAGAAATACTGGATTTGGCGGCTGGGAAAGCACTCCACATCTCACCAAAATGTCTCTGAGGATAAACTTCTGAACTCTGACATCGCTGTCTCTACAGTGAGCAGTAGGGTGACGCTTTCACTTGGAGGCATAATTAAATCCCTTTAACCTGGCAGACTTCAAGGATGTGAGGCCTTTGGGTGGCTTCATGGCAAAGCTCTTGCAGCCCTGATTGAGCCCGGGGTAAATTCTTCTGCAGCAGCCATAGCCGCCAGGTGGCGGGGTGAAGAGCAGGTCTGCTCTGAAGGCGTAGCGGAGCGCCCCCCGCAATTTGAATGGCAGCTAGGCGGCCATCAGTGCTAGAAAACTCAGAAAAGTCCATGTTCATCTATAAAACGCCTACTACAAAATTACTTCTCCAATTTGAGAAGCGCAAATAAGAATATTTAAAATAACTTTGCACTAGTTAATATTTTGGTCGTCCTAAGCAACAGGAAAGAAAGAAATGAGACGCAAACTGGGAGATAAAATATATTTAATTCTAGAAAACATGTCTCTATAATATACTCATTTCAGTGATGTGAAATTGGCTAATGGAACAGATACTTTTAATCGTGATTTTATTTTTTAAAATAGAAGTGTCTGTAATTAACATGAACATGGATAACTGTTCTTTTGTGTATATACAATGAAACATCAATGTTAAAAGCACAGATTTGGGAGTCCAAAAGATCTGAATATAAAGTAGTTTACTGATTAAATTTCACTTTGTAAGGTAAATTTTTTATTCTTCAATTTTATCAAGATAATGTAGAAAACGAAATTAATTTAACTGCTTGTCAAGTAATTTCATAAGATGTTAATTGCTCAGCATATTTTCTGGAGCATAATAAGTGATACAATCTTGGTAGCTATATGGATGTTGAAGCAAACACTGTCATAATGATCATTACCACCTTTATACACTCTCATCTTTCTTTACTGATAAATAACCCTTGGGCATGTACTCAGCAGAACCCTTAAATTTAAAATTACAAACAAAAATTTGACAATGGATTTGTCAGGCAAATAATTAGACATCCGAGAGTGGGGAGGGGCCACAAAACTCTCTTCCAGAAGCAAATCCAAGGGTGTTACTCTCCAGCAGGACCAAGCCAAAACTGTCCACTTTACAGTTCAATTTGTGGTTAAAGTATTCTTAGAAAAATGGCAGCTCAGCCAAACTAGCAAAGTCTAGTTTGTAGCCACACATACAGACAGCCCAAAGGTAGGCAACTCCCAAATGCCAATCCACCTCACTAGTCAAGCTCTCTCATACTTCAGGGATAAACTCCCCAACCCAGAAAGAAAGAATGCATGTGCTCTCCACAGGCCCATTCCTCCCTTGGAACATCAATAAACTTTTGCTTTACTACACTTGCTTTCATCTCTCTGAATTCTAATTTGTTACCTCATTGGCAAAAAAGAATCCAGGCAAGCCGACACCAGTAACAGAGCGGACTGCCTTTGTGGCACAGCAAGTTAGGCCATGTATTGCAACACTGGAACCCCATATGAAATGCTGATTCAAGTCCCTGCTGCTCCACTTCCAATCCTGCTTTTTGCTAATGGACCTGGGAAAACGGTGGAAAAAAGCCCAAGTAATTGGATTCCTACCAACCATGTGGGTGACCTAGACAGGGTTTTTAGCTTCTGCCTGGCCCAATACTGGCTGTTGTTGGAAAGTCTGTCTCTGTCTCCCATTCACTCTCTGTCACAGATTTAATAAATAAATAAATAAATCTTTAAGAAATTAACAGTAAAATTATCAACATTCATGAAACGTTTTCCTTATAAAGGAACCCCATCTTTCAGTGGGGTAATTGACTGTATGAAAAATGGTACAGAATTTTAAAGTGCTTAAAATAAAAATATTTAAATCTGGTATATTACAAAAAAATTGGTTGTTTCACTCTTGTCATTCAATGTTAATATGAAGAATAAATTGTCTGTTTATGGGAAAAGATGAATATAAGAATTACAACTAAACAAAATAAAATAATCTATGACATTTAATGCAGATGACATTAGCTGTTAGCATTGTCTGCATTATTCTACATCTTCAATTAAGATTTTTAGATTTTTAAATATGAAACCATTGTGCTATTGAGTGAGGTTGCTGTTCAGTTCTTTATTTAATCTTGGTAGCTTGTCTCCTATTGATCTGAGTGAATGTTCAGCAATTTGAAGCATGAGGCTAGTCAACTACCTTTTTTACAATACTGTTGAAGCAATTTTGGCTCAATTTATGATATATTTTCACAGGAGTTTTCATCTAGGGGCTTCCAAAAATTCTTAGCTGTCCTCATTATTTCATTTAAAATCTTGTAGGAGATTTTTTAAACTCAGAAATCTCATGAGTTAACAGTGTATCTCATAATACTTGAGCAACATTTGAAACCACAGGAAGAACACTGGGCAGGAAGTGCCACACAACAGGCTGTGAACAGTGAATGTTAATAATCACTTTGCCTCTTAGAAGGACTTCTGAACCAAATGAACACAAGCCACTGCTTCAGAATCCATGACAGATGCTTTATATCAGATCATTTCAAAACTTTTGAAGGAATATTTAGAAGTATATGTAGCCATTGGGGCAGCAAACAAGAGAATGAGTGATCTCTCTCCTCCTCTCTCTCTCTCTCTCTCTTGCTTTGTCTTTCAAATACATAAGTACAACTTTTAAAAATAACTAATCATGTAAGTCATCCTAAAGAATTAAATGAATCTGAAGTCAAAATGTTTGATGTTCTCTTGATTGAAAAGATTAAATTAGATTAGGGAAACATGTCTTTAAGAAAGAGAATTAGCCAGACATTAAATAAATCTAAAGCCATTGAGCACTTAATGCATTTAAGGCAGTAATCTATGTTTTTTGAAGCGTCTTTCATTTAATCCTCACACCAACCCTGTTAGTGAAACTGGTGCCATCTTATCTGAGAAGCCGTCTTATACCTCAGGCACCAACTTAGGCTCCAGCCCAGTCAACATTTTGTGTAATAAGTTTTGATTTCTCTGAGATAAATTTCAGTTTCCTAAGTCTAGCCTGTTTGCCAGAAATCAGGTCACCTAATGGCCCAACCATATGATTGCTTTTGCTCCACCAATGGAATTTGCTCTCCTTACTTCCTTATCTCTGCTAAGCAATCAGCCCTGTTCTCCTAGTGCAGGCTTCTGTTTCTCTCGTGCACGGAGAGGCAGCTTTGTCAGCCAACAATAAATTTTTCCTTTACTCCAGTGTCTGGCGTGTTTTGTGGTGGCCTTTCAAAGACTATGAGATAAATACGTTTAATAACATATTAAAAATAAGGGAGGTGGGTGTTTGGTGTAGCAGTTGGGATGCTGCTTGGGACACCCACAACCCATGTAAAAGTGCCTGGATTCCAGTTCCAACCACTTCCACTTCCAGCTTCCTAACAATGCACATTCGGAGAAGCAGCAGGTAATGGCTCAAGTGCTGCCAGAAAATTGGGAGACTCGGATTGAGTTCCATTCGCCTGGTTCTGATCCCGCCCAGCCATGGCAGTTTTGGGCATTTGGGGAGTAAACCACTGGATAGAGATCTCTGTCTGTCTCTTCCAAACAATGAAAATAAATAGTTTAAAACAAACATGACTGATGAAAAGGAATTTACTCAACTATGCACAGTGTGGACATGCTAGAATGGGGTAACAAAATTATAACAGTGGCAATAAGTACTCACTGCTCACCATAGCACACTTCAGAGGATATGTATTTCTATCCAGTGGACTTTGCAAATGTTTCACTCCACAGGTAAAACTAGCCCAACTGTGGGAATGGTCAGTCATTAGACATTCTTTTTCTTTTGATTAAATCCACTTGTTTGGTTTCTGTTTTGTCAGGCAATTTATAATTTATTGTTTCCATTTACAGAAATTGAAGAAAATCAGTATATTGAAATAAGTATTCTAATAGGTTATACAATAAAGTTTCTCATTTAAAATGTTTAATTTTTTTTTTATTTTCATCTATTTGAAAAGGAGGGGAAGAGTGAGAAAGAGAGAGAAAGAGGTAATCTCATTCACTGCTTCACTCCCACAGATTCCCACAACAGCCAGGAGTAGGTCAGGCCACAAATTGGAGCTAAGAACACCATCTAGCTCTCTCAAGGGGGTGGCAGGAACAAAAGCACTTGAGCCATCATCTGCCACCTCTCAGGGGATATTACCAGAAAGCTGAATGAGAAGCAAAGTAGCTGGGAC
Organism: Oryctolagus cuniculus; assembly: GCF_964237555.1. Classification (NCBI taxonomy): domain Eukaryota; kingdom Metazoa; phylum Chordata; class Mammalia; order Lagomorpha; family Leporidae; genus Oryctolagus; species Oryctolagus cuniculus. The sequence continues at coordinate 115,250,956 of NC_091435.1, forward strand.
TCGAACTAACACTCCAATATGAGATGTGGGTATCCCAAGCAGCAACTGAATGTGCTGCACCACACCACCTACCCTTTTAAATTTTTTTTTTTTTAGTTTATTTATTTAAAAGACAGATTTTCAGAGAGAGAGACAGAAAGACAGAGCTACCTTCTGCTGGTTCACTCTTCAAATGTGTGCAACACATAGGATTAAGGGAGACCAAAGTCAGAGGCCAGAAACTCCATCCAGTTCTCTCACATATAATACAGAAACCAAACTACTTAAACCATCTTCCACTGCCTCTCAGGCATAGTAGTCAGAAATGAGTGGAAGCACCAAGTGCCAAGACTCAAACCATGCACTCCAATATATGATGCAGGCATGTGATGTTATTTATAAGAATAATTATTTTACTATGAAAATAAAGACGTGCCAAAAATCTCAGCAAATCCAATTCCAGGGGCCCTAGGACACAACGACATTGCATTTACGAGAATATCCTACGCCACATGGGGAAGAATCCTTGGTTAATGATTTTGGTTTTTGATGCCTCATCATCAAAAAATAGTGCAAAAACAATGACTCTTATCCACCTTGGAATAAAAACATTGCAAAGGAAAGTTCACACAAGGTAGAACAAGTGAAGGTGCCTGGTCTGAAGATGCTAGAGGATGCCAGAAAGAATAATAATTTGGGAAGTAGAAGTAGATAGTCACAAAATCAATGGTCTGATTATTTCTAGGAGACTAAAAACAAGGGTACTATGATCAAATTAAAAAACCAATGTAATGAAAAGCTATGTGATTCAGGATCATTCTACTCTTCTAGTTTTGCAAATTGCTGGAAAATTGTAGTTAATGAATGCTTGATTGGATAAACAAATGATTATAACTAGAAGCATTCTTTAACTGAAAGTACAGAAATTTAAAATAGAGTGGTTTCATAAATTTAGGAATGATTATCCTTCTAAAGTCCTGAGGATGTGCTCAGTGGAGGACATGAAAGGTGAACTACGATCCTGCCAGCCAGTGCTAAACTGGGGATAGCAGCATTCAGCTTAGTGAATGGGTTTCAGAACCTGCAAAGAAAGAGAGAAGAAATTAAAACATAGTGGGCAAGAAAACGGGCTTCGGGGTTGGTGCTGGTAATAAACTAAGCCTCCACCTATGATGTCAGCATCCATATGGGCACCAGTTCGTGTCCCAGCTGCCATTTTTCTGATTCAGCTTTCTACTAATGTCCTGGTCCAGAAACGGTGGATAGACCAATGGAACAGAATAGAAACACCAGAAATCATCCAAACATCTACAGCCAACTTATATTTGATCAAGGATCTAAAACCAATTCCTGGAGCAAGGACACTCTATTCAATAAATGGTGCTGGGAAAATTGGATTTCCACGTGCAGAAGCATGAAGCAAGACCCCTACCTTACACCTTACACAAAAATCTACTCAACATGGATTAAAGACCTAAATCTATGACCCAACACCATCAAATTATTAGAGAACGTTGGAGAAACCCTGCAAGATATTGGCACGGGCAAAGACTTCTTAGAAAAGACCCCAGAGGCACAGGCAATCAAAGCCACAATTAACACTTGGGATTGCATCAAATTGAGAAGTTTCTGTACTGCAAAAGAAACAGGAAAGTGAAGAGGCAACCGACAGAATGGGAAAAAATATTTGCAAACTATGCAACAGATAAAGGAATAATAACCAGAATCTACAAAGAAATCAAGAAACTCCACAACAACAAAACAAGCAACCCACTTAAGAGATGGGCCAAGGACCTTAATAGACATTTTTCAAAAGAGGAAATTCAAATGGCCAACAGGCACATGAAAAAATGTTCAGGATCACTAGTAATCAGGGAAATGCAAATAGAAACCACAATGAGGTTCATCTCACACCGATTAGAATGGCTCACATACAGAAATCTACCAACAACAGATACTGGTGAGAATGTGGGGAAAAAGGGACACTAACCCACTGTTGGTGGGAATGCAAACTGGTCAAGCCACTATGGAAGTCAGTCTGGAGATTCCTCAGAAATCTGAATTTAACCCTACCACACAACCTAGCCATCCCACTCCTTGGCATTTATCCAAAGGAAATTAAATTGGCGAACAAAAAATCTGGAATCAACATAAATTACCATCAACAGTAGACTGGAAAAAGAAATTATGGGATATGTACTCTATAGAATACTATACAGCAGTAAAAAACAATGAAATCCAGTGATTTGCAGCAAAATGGAGGAATTTGAAAACATCATGCTGAGTGAATTAAGCCAGTCCCAAAGGGACAATTATCATATGTTCTCCCTGATTGGTGACAACTAACTGAGCACCAAACAGAAAACCTGTTGAAGTGAAATAGACACTATGAGAAACAGTGACTTGATCAGTCCTTGTCCTGACTATTGAAGTACAACTTAATACTTTATCCCTTTTAGTATTTTTTGTTCTACTTAATAATATTGGTTGAACTCTGTAATTAATACACAGTTATTCTTAAGTGTTAAAATTTAACTGAAAAGTGATCCTTGTTAAATATAAGAGTGGGAATAAGAGAGGGAGGAGATGTACAATTAGGGACATGCTCAATCGGACTTGCCCCAAATGGTGGAGTTAGAAACGTGCCAGGGGATTCCAATTCAATCCCATCAAGGTGGGATGTACCAGTGCCATCTCACTAGTCCAAGTGATAATTTTCTGTTCATAATTGATCATACTGATAGGTCTAAGAGTCAACGGGATCACATAAATAAGAGTAGTGTCTAATAATACTAACTGATAGAATAAAAAAGGGAGAGAACGATCCAACATGGGAAACAGGATACACAGCAGACTCCTAGAATGGCAGATGTCCTAAACAGCACTCTGGCCTCAGAATCAGCCCTTAAGGCATTCTGTTCTGGCTGAAGAGCCCATGAGAGTATTTTAGGCATGGAAAGCCAAGACACTCTGGCAAAAAAAAAAAAAAAAAAAAAAAACCACTAAATGAAAGGTCTCTGTGAGTGAGATCCCAGTGGAAAGAATGGGGCCATCAAAGAAGGAGGTACCTTTCTCTGAAGGGAGGATAGAACTTCCACTTTGACTATGACCTTGTCTAAATATGATCAGAGTTGGTGAACTCAAAAGGCCTCCATAGCTTTGACAGCTCATGACAAGAGCCTAGGGTGATTACTGACACCATAAACAAGAGTATCAATTTGTTAAGTCAACAACAGGAGTCACTGTGCACCTACTCCTCCTATAGGATCTCTGTCCTTAATATGTTGTACATTGTGAATTAATGCTATAACTAGTACTCAAACATTATTTTTCACTTTGTGTTTTGGTGTGGGTGCAAACTTTTGAAATCTTTACTTAATGTATGCTAAATTGATCTTCTGTATATAAAGATAATTGAAAATGAATCTTGATGTGAATGGGATGGGAGAGGGAGCGGGAGATGGGAGGGTTGCGGGTGGGAGGGAAGTTATGGGAGGAAAAGTCACTGTAATCCATAAGCTGTACTTGGAAATTTATATTCATTAAATAAAATTTTTAAAAGATATAAGAATAAATAAATATTTTTTTAAAAATCCTCTCTGTGTTATGTATAAACCTAATTCCAAAAGACATTAAGAAAATGGTTGACATGATATGAATGTATTGCAGAATATGCAGCATAATATGAAAGACAATATATTGGATAGTTCAAAAAGGTAACAACAATCAAATTAAAACTGTAATCAGTATGCTAGCAACTTTTCAGGCAAACCTGGGAGCTTGTTTTCTATAATATTCAATGCTAAGAACCATCAAGAATAGAAATATAAATAAGTTCACATTTTAGCATGTGAGGCAGAAGAAAACACGAATCTAGTATATAGTCGATATAAGAAATGAAGGGTCTGGGGCCAGCGCTGTGGCGCAGTGGGTTAGAGCCCTGGCCTGAAGCGCTGACATCCCATATGGGCGCTGGTTCTGGTCTCCGCTGCTCCTCTCCTGATCCTGCTCTCTGATATGGCCTGGGAGAGTAGTGGAAGATGGCCCGAGTCCTTGAGCCCCTGCGCCTACATAGGAGACCTGGAGGAGGCTCCTGGTTCCTGGCTTCGGATCGGCGCAGCTCCAGCCGTTGCCGCCATCTGGGGAGTGGGCCAGGGGATGGAAGACCTCTCTCTCTCTTTCTCTCTCTCTCTCTCTGCCTCTCCTCTTTCTGTGTTACTCTGACTTTAAATAAATAAAATAAATCTTTAAAAAGAAAAAAGAAATGAAGGGTTTGTTCAGTTCAGGTTAAAAAAATATTGATAAGTGCTAGCAGGGCTCAAGGGTGGGAGACATCAGATGTATTTGGTTGAAGGATTCAGAAAAGAGTAGAGAAAACAGCTTTGTTAGGTGGAACCTATGATTTCAACATTGTTGAATTTAACATTTATAAATATAGGAGACAGGTAGCCTGGGGAAGTCCTCCGAAAGAAAAAAACTCTAATGACGGAATAAAAATGTAATTGCATAGAAATGGCTTACATTATACATTTAAGTATAAATCCTTTCAATGAATATCTGCAAGCTGGTGTGATGTTAAACTTAGGCATTCATAGAACAAGAGGAAATGGAATGTAAAATTATTCTTCCTATCTTCCATTTGTCTTTTAATATCATTTAGGAGATATATTGCAAAGCAGAGGGGAAGAAACTGAGAGGAATAGGGGAAAAAGATTCCCGTACTGCAAAATAATTCCTTAGCCTTCACGTTGTCTTTTCATTCTATTTAAATCTCTCATAGTTCTTGTACATTGATGTGCTTGCAGCTTTGGAAGTTTAGCTTCAGACTGATGTCAGATTGCTGTGATCCTTCTGGAGCGGGAGTGGGAGCCATGCAACCCACAGGACCTACAAGGCCCACAACATTATTGGGTCTGGCCCTGCCAAGGCAATACAGGTGGGATGTTTGAAATTTGATAAAGATAATTTTAAATTGATAATTTTGTAAGGCACGCAAAGATGCTGTAAATATTCGGTAGGAAAAAGAATACCTATCTCAGTTCTAGAGGTTTTGTAAACCTTACCATCTACTAAACACTGGAATTCTGCTTTAATGTGACTCCTTTCAGCTGAAACAAAAGGAACGCCTAGATGATTTGCCTCCTTTTCTCATTTTCCCCATCATGCCCGGGATCCTATTTTTCCTATTGCTAAATCCTAGCTTAGTAGCTTCTAGCCATGAGATCTCTTACGTTCTCCACAATTCACATTTCTCCATCCACACGGGCATCACTCAGAACCTCTCTATCTTCAAGATCTTAAAACAGGTGATTCTCTGCACCTTGATAAAACGTTCAACTTTTCTTTCATTTAAGGTCACATAGTATGAACTCCTCTCATGCAACCCTATTTACAGATCTTTAATCTTTAATTATGATGGACTCATCCTGACTTTTACAATCTTCCCAATCTCAGATTTCTCCAAAATTATTGTTTTTGTGCTTCCAGGATGGGCCATAAATTACTGCTGAACAAAGATTTAATACATGAAGACAAAGTCCCTTAAAATATTCAGGATATTCATCTTTTACTGGGAATTCACTATTTCAAAATATTTAAATATTTATATATTTATTTGAAAGACACAAGGCAGGGTGGTGGAGAAAGAGAGAGAGAGAACACTTCCATCCACTGGTTCATTCCCCAAATGCCCACATCAGCAAAGGTAAGACCATGCCGAAGCCAGGAACTAGGAATTCCACCCATGTCTACCATTTATGTGGCACGGACCCAAGTATTTGCACCTTCTGTTCCTCTAAGGTGTGTTAGCAATAAATGGAGGTAGGACTGGATCCCAGACACTCTGATGCCCTCTGATGTGGACATTCCAAGTGGTGGTTTAAAGACTTACTAATTTATTTGAAAGGCAGATTACAGAGAGGCAGAGTCAGAGAGAGAGAGAGAGAGATTGAGAGAGAGAGAGGGAGGTTGGGAGAGAGAGAGAGAGAGAGAGAGAGAGAGAGAGAGAAATGTCTTCCATTCACTGATTCACTCGCCAGATGGCTGCAATGGCTGGAGCTGAGCCAATCTGAAGCCAGGGGCCAGGAGCTTCTTCCAGGTCTCAGATGCAGGTGAAGGGGCCCAAGGAATTGGACCATCTTCCACTGCATTCCCAGGCCATGGAAGAGAGCTGGATGAGAAGTTGAGTAGCTGGGACTAGAACCAGCACACATATGGGATGCCGGCTCTGCAGGCCGTGGCTTTATCTGCTAAGTCACAGCAGGTGGTTTACATCTGTGGCTTAACCTCACTGCTGTACCACAACACTTATCCCTGCAAAACATTTAATTTATATATTTTCTCATGTTTTAGCACATTTACAAGAAGCAATATCAAAATTCGCTCATGCTTTTTAAAATTACAGTTCACACACACTCAGTAACAATTAGCGTACAGTTCCTCAGGTAAAAATTCTCCCAAACTCAGTAAATTACTTTCCCTACACCTATCTGTTATTCTGTTATTTAGTCTTAGAAAAAGAAGTATCTCTTTTCTGAATTTCAATCCCTGCATTTAGATTTTAAAATCCTTCTTTACCTAACATTTTTCTCTTCCTCAACATTGTCTACCCTAATGTTCACAACAAATCTTATCAAATCAAAACTCAAATTCATCACCTTGCCATCTACTCTTTTCATGTATTTAAAGGGTCAAGTCATCTTAATTTTTGGGTCTTTTTTGTTTGTCCTGCTATCAGTTGTTAATTTCTTGAAAACCCACAGATTGCCATACTTTCCCCTGCCTGTTTTCAACCCTGCTACCTTTAAGATGAAATTACTGAAATAGCTTGACTCTACTGTTGGGGAAAAAACACAAAACTTCCTAACTAGTTTAATTGAGTCTATCCTTATTTCTCTTCCTTGTGCTATTGCCAATTTAATCTTCTAACACAGTGCACTCCTTGACAGCCCCTCATTTGCCAAGTAGTATCAATTCATTAGTCTAACACTCAAGAGTCTCCCGAATTGCTGATGGGTTGTCTTTTTACAATCGTACACTATCCCTCAAAATAGGGTTTTTTAAATTAGGATTTATTTTTATTTATTTGGGAGGCAGAGTTAGAGGGAGGGAGAGAGAGAGAGACCTTCCATCTGCTGGTTCAATCCTCAAATGGCCACAACATCTGGAGCTGGGCCAGCTGAAGCCAGGAGGTAGGACATTCTTCCAAGTCTCCTAAGTGGGTGCAGGGGTAACGACTTGGGCCATCTTCTGCTGCTTTCCCAGGCATATCAGCAGGGAACTGGATTAGAGTGAAACAGCCAGGTCTCAAACTGGCGCCCATAATATGTGATGCCAGCAACTCAGGTGGTGTCTTAACCCTCTAAGCCACAATGTCAGGTCCAAGATGGGTTTTATATTCTGCACAAGCAGAAAAAATCATACAATGTTATAGTAGACATTTATTGTGCTTTTTCAGCTTTCCGGCTTCATTTGAACACACTTGATGTATCATGAGAGATTTGCAATTTTATAATTCCAGCCTCCATTGCTACCATTACACAGGCAAGGTGAGCTGGGTTTCATAATCAGGTACTTAACTTGAGGTATCAGAAGAGAAAAAAATGAGAAAAGAAAGGCAATTAATGGAATAAATTAATAAATTAGAGTAAAGGTGCAGGTACTGAGATACTCAACACTGAAAAGCAAAAATATAAGCTTTTCCCTCCAAAATTTTTGATTCAGTATTTCAAACCAACTACTTTCTATTTTAATATAACCTCTTCCTCTTAATCTTTCCAATTTGTCTTAGTCACCCATGAGTATATGAACCCACACTCTAAATCTCAAATTAAGTTCCTATTGACTAATTGTAAGCGCTCTTCTAGGTTTCAGTTCTTATAAAGCTTACTGGAGGCCGGCGCCGCGGCTCACTAGGCTAATCCTCCGCCTTGCGGCGCCGGCACACCAGGTTCTAGTCCCGGTCGGGGCGCCAGATTCTGTCCCGGTTGCCCCTCTTCCAGGCCAGCCCTCTGCTGTGGCCAGGGAGTGCAGTGGAGGATGGCCCAAGTGCTTGGGCCCTGCACCGCATGGGAGACCAGGAAAAGCACCTGGCTCCTGCCATCGGATCAGCGCAGTGCGCCGGCCGCAGCGCGCTGGCCGTGGCGGCCATTGGAGGGTGAACCAACGGCAAAGGAAGACCTTTCTCTCTGTCTCTCTCTCTCACTGTCCACTCTGCCTGTCAAAAAATAAAAAAATAAAAAAAAAAAAAAAAGCTTACTGGAGAATGTATGACCACTATCTCTTCATTCTTTTTTTTAAAGATTTATTTATTTATTTGAATGTCAGAGTTACAGACAGAGAAGAGGCAGAGAGAGAGAGAAGTCTCTCTTCTGCTGGTTCACTCCCCAATCGGTCCCAAGGGCCAGAGCTGTGCCGATCCAAAGCCAACAGCCAGGAACTTCTTCCGGCTCTTCCCATGTGGGTGCAGGGCTCAAGGACTTGGGCCATCTTCTACTGCTTTCCCAGGCCACAGCAGAGAGCTGGATCTGAAGAGAAGCAGCCAGGACTCAAAACAGCACCCACATGGCATGCAAGCATTGCAGATGGCAGCTTTACCAACTATGCCACAGTGCAAGTCCCTATCTCTTCATTCTTGAATATGATCTTTTTTTTTTTAACCTAACATTGCGTATTCTTGAGTTTCTTTTTCCTGACTTATCATTGCCCCTCTGTCCCTTTACTCTAAAGATTCTCTCATCAACTCTCAAATTGTGGCTGTTTCTTTTAAAATTAAGAGAAAAGATTGTTCTTTCTCTGCATTTCTGGCTATATACTGATGATGCTAAATGTATATTTATTTGTGACCTCTGAGGTATTGTCATACATTTTCACCATCTTTTTAGATATCAGTATTGACTACCTCACCATACTTGTAAATTTCCTACTTCTCGAACTTGAAAAAGACTCCCATCACAACATTCACATTTTTATCAATACTACTATTCTTTTCCTATAGCACAACATTGGAATATCTGTCCTCTAGGACTCTAGAAGAGAGAATAAGAACAAAATTGAAATATGAATTCCATGAAAGCATCACACAGTCTCCAAAGAGCTGAATAGCTAATGCACTATAAAAATTTATCCTAATTGAGAATTATAACAAGCTAAGGATACAGTAATTGAAAACCTTAAAATCGGAAAGGAGTACAATAATTATATAGGCAGTTAAATGGGAAAGAGGCAAACTTTCCTTGAAGCTTATATAATCTCTACTTGTAAACAATAAAGATATGCTGCCTTTAGCACTTTTTACATATCTAACATCATAGGCCTTGTATCCCAGCTTCCTTGATCCTTCCAGTGTTAAATATATGATTTGTTTTAAAAACACTTTTAGTAAAAGCATATAGATGCATTCATTGATAACTATGTTTATGCTAATAATAACTTTTATCAGTTATTTTTTGATTCAGAATTTGTGCTATTGTATAGCATATACTGTATTACATAAAAAATTCTATTCCTGGTTTCTGTTAGTGACATTGAAAATAGAACGTAAGGGCAGGCAGAAAAGATAAAAAGGAAGAAGGAAAGGCCCTCTGAATTCTTTGGAGGAGATATGAGGCCTATTGGGAGATATCTGAGGGATGTTCAGGATTAAAAAGGAAGGTAGAGATTGAACTATAGTTATAGAAAAGTAGAGAGTTGGAGCAGAATATTGGTTTAGAAAGAGGAAGATATAAGTGTTTTTAGGAATAAGGAATAAGGATAAATAGCCAGTGCTGCCAATTTAGAAAATAATTACAGCATCGAAAATCAAAGCAGGTGGCATAAAATACATTTTTGGAATAGACGGGAGACATTTTCATTAGAAGAGGAGGAGAGGTGACACAGAATCATAAAAGGAGTGTAAGCTACATTCAGAATCACACACTTAGTGTGTATTCATTTCAGAAAGATGTTTGTCAAAATGGTTAGCTCAAGAGTATTGTGACATGTAAATAGGTCATATTTCTTAGTTTAATATACACATTCAAAGTATTTAAATATCTAAGAATGCACTAAAATATGTAATAACCTTGAAAATCTAAGAAATTTGCCTGTCTCACATTACCTGCAATGTTTAGAGAAGCAAAAGCTGGATAGAATAAAAGCAAACAATAAATAAGAACTTTTAAGAATTTGATCATATATTTTCTTGTAGCCTGGTTATGTAAATATCAACTCACCAATGGAAGTATAAATAATTTTCTCATCAGATTAAATGATGACACAGGACCATTCCATTTGTCTTTGTCAATGGATGAGGTCACAAACTTGAGGATGGTAGACTCAATCTTGAGTTTTACTGTTGAAAATCAATTGCATATAATATAGAAAATGTTTAAAAATAAAACTATATTACAGTTAAAATTAGCAGCTAGCAATTCAGTGCTGTTTATAGTAAGATTTTGCCTATGGGATGGTAAACAACTGTGTAAAATGTGAGGGAAAAATTAGTATCAATGAAGTAGTAATTGTAGCTATGAACAGAACTACATGGACTGAATGGTTCAACATTCAATTGAAAATATAAACTTTATGTAAATTAACTAAGCCAATGCCTTTCATATTTATATGACCGAAATGTCTCTTGCATGCTGTATGATTGATTCACAGCTTCTGCCAAGCAGCCGTGAGTTCACAGCTTCAGGTCCTTTTTGTAAGCTGCCTTATCTCTTATGTTCTATCATGCGTCCTTTGGTTTTTCTGAGCTTGTATTTCTAAGTTAAGAGTTTTTCCCTTAAAAGACACATAGCAAAGTGCCACAAAATAACTGAAATGTTTTTTGGATGACTGAAGTAATTTGGAGTGCTCTAAAATTTTCAAACATTCTTCTATGATTTTTACAATAAAAACAATTTCATTAAAGAATGATAGTCTTTATTAAAATAAATATGGTGCATCTTTCATTGAGTCAAAGAATGGATGGCTGACCTTATTTTGAGGCATTAGCACAAAATATGTCAAAATAAATAATAAATGCAATATACGCACCCATAATAGTTTTTTAAAGATTTATTTATTTATTTGAAAGTCAGAGTTACACAGAGAGAGTTACACAGAGAGAGAAGGAGAGGCAGAGAGAGAGAGAGAGAGTGCGAGAGAGAGAGAGAAAGGTCTTCCATCCACTGGTTCACTCCCCAGTTGACTGCAATAGCCGGAGCTGTGCCGATCTGAAGCCAGGATCCAGGAGCTTCTTCCGGGTCTCCCACGCAGGTACAGAGGCCCAAACATTGGGTCACATTTTACTGCTTTTCCAGGCCATAACAGAGAGCTGGATTGGAAGTGGACCAGTTGGGACTTGAACCAGCACCCATATGGGATGCTGCCACTGCAGGTGGTGGGTTTACCCACTATGCCACAGCACCGGGTCCCCATAATAGCTTTTAAAGATGAATCTTTTTTCACTAGTTTCCAGCAACCAAAAGTCAGGTGATTTTTTAAAGATTTTTAAATTCATATGAGAAAGAGTGAAAGAGAGAATGCTCCTGCCCATTTGTTCATTTCTCAATATCTATCTACACCAGCTGGGGCTGAGCTAGGAACTCAATCCAGGTCTCCTACTCTGGCAACAGGGAGTTAACTACTTGAGTCATTACCTCTTGCCTTCCAGGGTGCGTACTATGAGGAAGCTGAATCGGCAGAAGAAGCAGGATTTGAACACAAGTACATATGAGATACAGGTGTCTCAAGCAGTGTCTTAACCACTGTATCAAACACCTGCCCCTTGCATCTGTTTATTATTACTATTATTATTATTATTATTATTTGAGAGAGAGAGAGCAAGCAAGCTCCCATCCACTAGTTTACTCCCCAAATTACAGGAACAGTCAAAGTGTGGCCAGGTCAAAGAGAGAAGGCAGGACAGGGACTCGGGGACTCAAGCAAGATCTCTCACATGGCTGACAGGAAAACCAACTATTTCAACTGTCAATTGCTGCATCCCAAATTCTTTATTAGCAGGAAGCTGGAATCTACAGAGCTGGGACTCGAAACCAACTTCTCAGATAAGGGACATGAGCCTCTTAACTAGTGCCTTAAATACTAGACCAAATGCCTATGCCAAAGCTTATTTAAAAAAAAAACCCTATAGTTAAATCACTAAAGACTAAAACTAAGAGAAAATGCAGATAGAGACTAGATGAAATCTAGACTAGATTTGTGCATGTTAATAGATTTTGAATTTTCTCTTAAATATTATAAACTTGATATATCATAGCATAGTGTAATTCAGGTATGCTAAAGAAAAAATCAAAACATGAGAAAACCCTCTCGGTACAGGCCAGGACCTTCAGACACCACCCTTCTACACACAGGCACACACACACACACACACACACACAGAGGGGGGGAGAGAGAGAGAGAGAGAGAGAGAGAGAGAGAGAATCAACAATTTCCACCATACTTTTTGAATGACAGACATATCAAGGTCATATTTATGAGTCAACATTAATGAAGTGATTTAGAGGACAGATCCTGTACAGAGATTGCCTGTATTTAATCTTGTCCAAATTACCAACTCTCTATATAAATCTGTTCTGCTCCATAAAATAGAAATCATATTGGGACCTACCTAACTGTTGAAAGGATTTGATAAAACTTAGACAAAAATGTTATGTAGCATATACTATTCATTGTTTATTTACAAATTAGGGGGAAAAACAGAGGAGGCATTTAGCCTAGTGGCAAAGCTGTTCACTTCAACATCAGTGTGTCTGGGTTCAATGTCTGTCTACAACTCCTGACTCCAACTTCCACCAATGCAGATGCTAGGAAGCTGTAGAGATGACTCAAGTAATTGAATTCCTGCCACCCATGTTGAGGACCTGGATTGCTTTCTTGACTCTTGCTTCCAGCCATGACCATTGTGAGTATTTAGAGAGTGAAGAGCAGATGAGCGTGTTCATCTCTCAAAAACAAAATTGGACCAAAAATGCTCTATAAGGGTTTGGAGATTCACTATTCTGTATTTTCAATCACATTTTTAACAACAAATATTTATCACATTTCTGTTGCTCCAGACTCTACAACAGATTTTCAACTGGGAAGCCCTAAGCTTAGTAAGGAAACAATAATAACCAATGTGTCTTTCTTCCTTCCTTCCTTCCTTCCTTCCTTCCTTCCTTCCTTCCTTCCTTCCTTCCTTCCTTTCTTCCTTTCTCTTTCTTTCTTTCTTTCTTTCTTTCTTTCTTTCTTTCTTTCTTTCTTCCTTCCTTCCTTCCTTCCTTCCTTCCTTCCTTCCTTCCTTCCTTTCCTTCCTTTCCTTCCTTCCTTCCTTCCTTCCTTCCTTCCTTCCTTCCTTCCTTCCTTCTACCTATCTATCATAAATCTGTCCATTTATCTGCTTATCTTGCTTTATTCCTTTTATTTCAATTTTTTGTTTTAAAAATTTTCTTTACAATAGTGAAAAGAAAAACTGCACATAAAACATAGGTTAGAAAAGCTCATCCAAGCATATTGTTGGGATATACATACTTTGCAAACTTACTGAAGAGATAATAATGCTAAACTGTTGTGATTGTTATTTGGATGCCAAATCTAAGAGCCTATTATTTTTTCTTTTATAAGATGAGCTTCCTAAGTATTGAGTATTGTCCTCAGATATGGTATTTAATCCTAGAGCATACAGTTAAATCTGTTCATGCATTCAAAGAGAAAGTTTAACTCTAGGCTACAGTTTGCCCTGTGTTACTCTACCTCACCATGAAAAAGGATAACATGCAATCACTGATAACTGCAATCAATTCAGAAACTGTATATATTCCTGTTAATACTTGAATGTGACCGAAGTTAATGTTCCCTTTTAACCAACACAAGTCACAACAAGTACTTAAGTATATACAGTCTGAAATCAAGGTACCTTATTCAAATGTCTTATGTTAACATGTGTGACTGATGGCTTCCTAAATGAAAATTACATATCCTTTAATATACACATATCCTTTATGAATAATTTGAATACATATCAGAAAGCTAAATTTTAAATATTTTATTGTCTTTTCTAATTTGTTTCTCTAACTACTTGTGACATTATTTTCTCCAGGAAAGAAATGGAAATCCAAACTCTCTGAAAATAAATGACATCATTATTTTTCTTAATGAAAAATGTTCATTTCCACATTGGGATTAAGCTATTATCTTAGAGAAAAATATTTTTAAATATTAAGCATTTGAAAACTTTCAGAGGGATGTTGTTGCCTAGCAGTTTGGGTCATGGCCTGCAACGCTGGCATCCCATATGGGCGCTGGTTTGTATACTGGCTGCTCCACTTTCAATCCAACTCCCTTATAAAGGGCTGGGAAATCAGCAGAAGACAACTCAAGTCCTTGGGTACCTGCCAGCCACGTGAGAGATCCAGAGGAAGCTCCTGACTACTGTCTTTAGCCTGGTTCAGCCCTTGCCATTGCAACCATCTGGGGAGTGAACCAGCAGATGGAAGATCTGTTACTCTCTTCCTTCTCTCTCTGTAACTTTGTTAAATAAATAAATAAATCGATCAGGGCGGAGCCAAGATGGCGGAATAGTGAGGGCGCACACCGATAGTCCGGGAAAATTTAGTTTAATAAAAGGGGAGTTACGGTAGCCGCAGAAAATAGAACCAAAAAATTGCAGGGGAAACCCTTCTGAATGGAGCAGGCTTGAATTGGAGGACCTACTGGGAGAACAAGGTCGCCCACCACCACGCGGAAGCCAAGTTGCGGGACCCAGCCGCAGAAGCCCCAGGGTCTACGCGACAGTGCTCCAAGGGGAGTGCATGCACACAGACAACAGCGGGGAGACTTGGGACGCTCAGAGTCCACACATCGGCGCTGGAAGGGGAGGTGAGCTCAATAACCCGAGACATTGGTGGGGAAACGGGGGTCAGAATCTAGAGGGGGGCCGGAAAGTGCAGCAAACTCACTACCGGAAAGAAGGAAAAAAAAAAGCTTCGGGGTTTCTCTTCCCCCTAACCTTGCAAAGGTTACAAGGCTGCAACACTTGAAGAATTCCCAAGAGACAAAGAGCAGGCCTCCTCTTTGGATTTACATATCAATGGGGGAGAGTTAAGGAACTGAGTCACTACAATTCAGTAGCCTAGGCAACCCAGTGGGAGTCCAGAGGAGCCAAAGACTGGAAGCTAAATACCATCAATGCTGCACAGCCCTGCCCTGCGGTGTTACTTACCCCCTGAATAAATAAAATAAATAAATAAATAAAAAGAGAGAGATTTACCACGCATAACCTGAGGGTGTCACCTTTGCACACCCTTAACCAGGAAGAACCAGGCAGAGCTCTCAGGCCGCACCCATCTCAAGCCTCCAAGGCTCCTCCAACAGCAGGCAGTCCACTTAACACGGACACAGTATAAAAAAAAAAAAAAAGAAAAAAAAACCGCACAGTGACGCAAGAAGAATTAACTATGCCAAGTAACAAACACAGAAATAGAGGGAGCAAGATCAACGATGACACTATGATGCCTCCAAATAAGCAAAACACCCCAAGCCAAGAGTATGAAGATGATGAGATAGAAGAAATGCAAGATACGGATTTCAAAAAATTTATGATAAGAACAGTTAGAAGTTTTCAAAAGCAAATCCTTGAACTACAGAAATCCTTAATGGACAAGATTGAAAATCTCTCTCGTGAAAATGAAATTTTAAGGAAGAGTCAAAATGAAACTCAGAAACTAGTAGAACAGGAAAGTGTAATAGTCAAGAGAAATCAAAATGAAATGAAGAGCTCAATAGATCAAATGACAAACACATTAGAAAGCCTTAAAAACAGAATGGGTGAAGCAGAAGAGAGAATATCGGACTTAGAAGATAGAGCACAGGAAAACATACAGTCAAACCAAAGAAAAGAAGAGGAAATTAGAAACCTAAAAAATATTGTTGGGAATCTACAGGATACTATTAAAAAAACCAACATTCGAGTTCTAGGAGTTCCTGAAGGCATGGAGAGAGAGAAAGGATTGGAAGGCCTTTTTAGTGAGATACTAGCAGAGAACTTTCCAGGTTTGGAGAAGGACAGAGATATCCTAGTACAGGAAGCTCATAGAACCCCCAATAAACATGACCAAAAGAGATCCTCACCACGACACGTGGTAATTAAACTTACCACAGTGAAACATAAAGAAAAGATCCTAAAATGTGCAAGAGAGAAACGTCAGATTACTCTCAGAGGATCTCCAATCAGACTCACAGCTGACTTCTCATCAGAAACCCTACAAGCCAGGAGGGAATGGCGAGACATAGCACAGGTGCTAAGAGAGAAAAATTGCCAGCCCAGAATATTATATCCTGCCAAGCTATCATTTGTGAATGAAGGTGAAATAAAGACCTTTCATAGCAAACAGAAATTGAAGGACTTTGTGGCCACTCGTCCGGCCCTGCAAAAGATACTTAAAGATGTGCTACACTCAGAAACACAGAAACACGGCCATCAATATGAAAGAAGGGAAAGGAAGAACACCTACCAGTAAAAGAGCATGGGAAGCTCAAAGCATATACTAGAAAATATTTCCGGGAAAATGGCAGGGCAAAGTCACTACGTATCAATTGTCACATTGAACATTAATGGTCTGAATTCTTCAGTTAAAAGACACCGTTTGGCTGACTGGCTCACAGAACACAACCCAACTATTTGTTGCCTACAAGAAACACATCTCTCTAACAAAGAGGCATGCAGACTGAAAGTGAAAGGTTGGAAAAAGATATTCCATGCCAACAGAAACCAAAAAAAGCAGGTGTAGCCATATTAATATCAGACAAAATAAACTTTAATACAAAAACTGTTAAGAGAGACAAAGAGGGACACTATATAATGATTAAGGGTTCAATTCAACAGGAAGATGTAACTATTATAAATGTATATGCACCTAATTACAGGGCACCGGTCTATTTAAAAGATATGTTAAGGGACTTAAAGGGAGATTTAGATTCCAATACAATAGTACTGGGGGACTTCAATACTCCACTCTCAGAAATAGACAGATCATCCGGACAGAAGATCAACAAGGAAACAGCAGATTTAATTGACACTATTGCCCAAATGGATCTAACAGATATCTACAGAACTTTCAACCCTACATCTACAGACTTCACATTCTTCTCAGCAGCGCATGGAACCTTCTCTAGGATTGATCACATACTAGGCCATAAAGCAAGTCTCAGCAAATTTAAAAGAATTAGAATCATACCATGCAGCTTCTCAGACCACAGCGGGATGAAGCTGGAAATTAGCAACTCAGGAAACCCCAGAAAGTATGCAAACACATGGAGACTGAACAACATGCTCCTGAATGAACACTGGGACATTCAAGAAATCAAAAGAGAAATCAAAAACTTTCTGGAAGTAAATGAAGACAACAACACAACATATCAAAACTTATGGGATACAGCAAAAGCAGTATTGAGAGGCAAATTTATAGCAATAGGTGCCTTTATCAAGAAATTGGAAAGGTACCAAATAAATGAGCTTTCAGCGCACCTCAAGGACCTAGAAAAACTGCAGCAAACCAAACCCAAATCTAGTAGGAGAAGAGAAATAATTAAAACCAGAGAAGAAATTAACAGGATTGAATCCAAAAAAACATTACAAAAAATCAGCCAAGCGAGAAGCTGGTTTTTTGAAAAAATAAACAAAATTGACACCCCATTGGCCCAACTAACTAAAAAAAGAAGAGAAAAGACCCAAATCAATAAAATCAGAGATGAAAAAGGAAACGTAACAACAGACACCACAGAAATAAAAAGAATCATCAGAAATTACTACAAGGACCTGTATGCCAGCAAACAGGAAAACCTATCAGAAATGGATAGATTCCTGGACACATGCAACCTACCTAAATTGAACCAGGAAGACATCGAAAACCTAAATAGACCCATAACTGAAACAGAAATTGAAACAGTAATAAAGGCCCTCCCAACAAAGAAAAGCCCAGGACCAGATGGATTCACTGCTGAATTCTACCAGACATTTAAAGAAGAACTAATCCCATTTCTTCTCAAACTATTCAGAACAATCGAAGAAGAGGGAATCCTCCCAAATTCTTTCTATGAAGCCAGCATCACCTTAATCCCTAAGCCAGAGAAAGATGCAGCACTGAAAGAAAATTACAGACCAATATCCCTGATGAACATAGATGCAAAAATCCTCAATAAAATTCTGGCCAATAGAATACAACAACACATCAGGAAAATCATCCACCCAGACCAAGTGGGATTCATCCCTGGTATGCAGGGATGGTTCAACATTCGCAAATCAATCAATGTGATTCACCACATTAACAGACTGCAGAAGAAAAACCATATGGTTATCTCAATTGATGCAGAGAAAGCATTTGATAAAATTCAACACCCTTTCATGATGAAAACTCTAAGCAAATAGGGTATAGAAGGAACATTCCTCAATATAATCAAAGCAATTTATAAAAAACCCACAGCCAGCCTCCTATGGAATGGGGAAAAGTTGGAATCATTTCCACTGAAATCTGGCACCAGGCAGGGATGCCCACTCTCACCACTGCTATTTAACATAGTTCTGGAAGTTTTAGCCAGAGCCATCAGACAAGAAAAAGAAATCAAAGGAATACAAATCAAGAAGGAAGAAGTCAAACTATCCCTCTTTGCAGACGATATGATTCTGTACTTAGAGGATCCAAAGAACTCTACTAAGAGACTATTGGAACTCATAGAGGAGTTTGGCAAAGTGGCAGGATATAAAATCAATGCACAAAAATCAACAGCCTTTGTATACACAAGCAATGCCATGACTGAGAAAGAACTGCTAAGATCAATCCCATTCACAATAGCTACAAAAACAATCAAATACCTTGGAATAAACTTAACCAAGGATGTTAAAGATCTCTACGATGAGAATTACAAAACCTTAAAGAAAGAAATAGAAGAGGATACCAAAAAATGGAAAAATCTTCCATGCTCATGGATTGGAAGAATCAACATCATCAAAATGTCCATTCTCCCAAAAGCAATTTATAGATTCAATGCAATCCCAATCAAGATACCAAAGACATTCTTCGCAGATCTAGAAAAAATGATGCTGAAATTCATATGGAGGCACAAGAGACCTCGAATAGCTAAAGCAATCTTGTACAACAAAAACAAAGCCGGAGGCATCACAATACCAGACTTCAGGACATACTACAGGGCAGTTGTAATCAAAACAGCATGGTACTGGTACAGAAACAGATGGATAGACCAATGGAACAGAATTGAAACACCAGAAATCAATCCAAACATCTACAGCCAACTTATATTTGATCAAGGATCTAAAACTAATTCCTGGAGCAAGGACAGTCTATTCAATAAATGGTGCTGGGAAAACTGGATTTCCACATGCAGAAGCATGAAGCAAGACCCCTACCTTACACCTTACACAAAAATCCACTCAACGTGGATTAAAGACCTAAATCTACGTCCTGACACCATGAAGTTATTAGAGAACATTGGAGAAACCCTTCAAGATATTGGCACACGCAAAGAATTTCTGGAAAAGACCCGGGAGGCACAGACAGTCAAAGCCAAAATCAACTATTGGGATTGTATCAAATTGAGAAGTTTCTGTACTGCAAAAGAAACAGTCAGGAGAGTGAAGAGACAACCAACAGAATGGGAAAAAATATTTGCAAACTATGCAACAGATAAAGGGTTAATAACCAGAATCTACAAAGAGATCAAGAAACTCCACAAAAACAAAACAAACAACCCACTTAAGAGATGGGCCAAGGACTTCAATAGATATTTTTCAAAAGAGGAAATCCAAATGGCCAACAGACACATGAAAAAATGTTCAAGGTCACTAGCAATCAGGGAAATGCAAATCAAAACCACAATGAGGTTTCACCTCACCCCGGTTAGAATGGCTCACATACAGAAATCTACCAACAACAGATGCTGGCGAGGATGTGGGGAAAAAGGGACACTAACCCACTGTTGGTGGGAATGCAAACTGGTCAAGCCACTATGGAAGTCAATCTGGAGATTCCTCAGAAACCTGAATATAACCCTACCGTTCGACCCAGCCATCCCACTCCTTGGAATTTACCCAAAGGAGTTTAAATTGATAAAGAAAAAAGCGGTCTGAACCCTAATGTTTATTGCAGCACAATTCACAATAGCCAAGACCTGGAACCAACCTAAATGCCCATCAACGGTAGACTGGATAAAGAAATTATGGGATATGTACTCTTTAGAATACTATACCGCAGTAAGAAACAACGAAATCCAGTCATTTGCAACAAAATGGTGGAATCTGGAACACATCATGCTGAGTGAAGTAAGCCAGTCCCAAAGGGACAAATACCATATGTTCTCCCTGATCGGTGACAACTGACTGAACACCAAAAAGGAAACCTCCTGAAGTGAAATGGACACTATGGGAAATGGTGACTTGATCAGCATAGCCCTGACTGCTAATGGACAACTTAATATATTATCCCTCATAGTATTTTTTTTTGTCTGTTCTACTTAATATGACTGGTTTAATTCTGTAATTATCACACAGTTATTCTTAAGTGTTGAAAATTAACTGAAATGTGATCCCTGTTAAACATAAGAGTGGGAATAAGAGAGGGAAGAGATGTATAATTTGGGGCATGCTCGGGCTGACTTGCCCCAATTGGTAGAGTTGGAAACATACCAGGGGATTCCAATTCAATCCCATCAAGGTGGCATGTGCCAATGCCATCTCACTATTCCAAGTGATCAATTTCAGTTCACAATTGATCATAATGAAAGGACTAAGAGTCAAAGGGAGCACATAAACAAGTCTAGTATCTGCTAACACTAACCGATAGAATAAATAAAGGGGAGAGTGATCCAACATGGGAAGTGAGATACTCAGCAGACTCATAGAATGGCGGATGTCCTAAATAGCACTCTGGCCTCAGAATCAGCCCTAAAGGCACTCGGATCTGGCTGAAAAGCCCATGAGAGTATTTCAGGCATGGAAAGCCAAGGCACTCTGGCAAAAGATCTCTGTGAGTGAGATCCCAGTGGAAAGAACAGGTCTTCAACGAGGGAGGTGCCTTTCTCTGAAGGGAGGAGAGAACCTCCACTTTGACTATGACCTTGTCTAAACAAGATAAGAGTCGGAGAACTCAAGGGGCTTCCATAGCCTTGGAAACTCATGACTGGTGCATAGGGAGATTATTGATGCCATAAACAGGAGTGTCAATTTGTAAAGTCAACAACAGGAGTCACTGTGCACTTACTCCTCATGTAGGATCTCTGTCCTTAATGTGCTGTACACTGATGCTTAATGCTATAACGAGTACTCAAACAGTATATTTCACTTTGTGTTTCTATGGGGGTGCAAACTGTTGAAATCTTTACTTAATGTACACTAAACTGATCTTCTGTAAAAAAAAAAAAAAAAAGAAAGAAAAAAAAAAGAAATTATCAATTTCCAACTTGACTCTCACTGGGATTAAACATGACAATAGGTCTGATCTGATTTCATCATCATTTAAAAAAAAAAATCATCTATTATTTTTCACTTTATGTTTCTGTGTGGGAACAAACTGTTGAAATCCTTACTTAAGGTATACTAAGCTGATCTTCTGTATATTAAGATAATCAAAAATGAATCTTGATGTGAATGGAAGGGGAGAGGAAGTGGGAAAGGGGAGGGTTGTGGGTGGGAGGGACGGTATGGGGGGGAAAGCCATTGTAACCCATGAGTCGTACTTTGGAAATTTATATTCATTAAATAAAAGATAAAAATAAATAAATAAATAAATAAATAAATAAATAAATCTTTAAAAAATTAGGATAGTTACATAAATTCATACAGGGTACAAAAATCAGTTTAACAAAGGGTAATTTTCAAGAAGTTAAAATTCATTTTTAATTCTTGTTTTAGCTTGTACTACTCAGACCCAAAGTCAGGTTGAATAAAATTTATTTAAACTTAAGGATTCAACGTGTTTTTTAACTAATATTTGTGACAGAAAAATACATACACTTTTTAAAACATATTAGATTATAAATAATTACTCTTCACAAGAATTATAAAAATTCCTGCACAATATACTTTCTCACAGAAGGCTTAATAACAAATACTACAGAAAATTATCTTAATTAAATTTGTTGGTTCTAAATATATTGATTTTAAGAAATATCTTTTAAAATACTGAGGGTGCTTCAAATCTTTCAATATTTAAAAGTACTTCTAAATATATATATATCATTTACATTTTGCTTATTTTCTAAATTTTAATTAGTTTTAACACATTCATAGCTGTTGCTGGGGTTACACAGACTATTGTGAACACAAATCTCATTGAGGTTTTGGGCAACTTGCAAAACTTACTCCTTCCATAAGCTTAAGATGCTCAATAAAAATTTTTCATGGATTTACTAAGCAGGGAGCAAACATTTCTAAAAATCAGTTTCTCATTTGTAAAGTGTTTGATCAAGTTTCTTCAAATTGTTATTATTTGAATTTTTACTATTATGCCTATCACTTAAGGTTATATATTATTAGGACTATGGTTTCTAAGTACTGCTTGATACTATACCATCAGGACTCCCAAGTGGTTGAGAATAACTTGAAAAATTTCTCCCTATAACAGTCACATGAGTGCAGTACTAGTACATTTTTAGATAAAATAAAATAATGAAGATATAATTAGAATGCTTAAGACATTAAAATGACTTATTCATTCAAATTCTCATAAAATATATCTATTTTTACCTAAAAACATTTTTTAAGGTCTATAAACCATGCATTTCACATGCACAAATTTAGGAACATAGTGATTTTTCCCACCCTATCTTCCCTCCTGCTTGCACTCCCATTCTCCTTCCTCTTCCCTCTCCTATTCCCATTCTTATTTTTTACGAAGATCTATCTTCAGTTAACCTTATAGTCATAAAATTAACCTCACACTAAGTAAAGAGTTCAAGAAATAGTATGAAAAAAAAAAGAAAAACTGTTCCTCAACAGTCAAGAAAAGGCTGTTAAAATCCACAGAATTAAAATCGACACTTTCAGATGCAACGATTTGGAACACAAAATATCTTGACACTGAAATTTTGTTATTACCTGCATAGTATAAAACTAATTTCACCAGGACCCATATTCAAAAATATACATATACAAAACTTTGACATACTGTTTCTAAGTATTAACATTAAATAAAATAATTACAGAAGATAGTCTATAAGTCTATGGAAAAATAAACATTGACTAAAAAGCAAAAAAGAAAAGGGAAGGAAATGAAAGCTTTGTAAAAGAAATACTTTTAATTATGTCAGGTATACGACTTCCCATTTTATCATAAACAATTAGTCCACATGTTATAAGAATATATCTCCCAGGGTTGGGGCCACCTAGAGTTGCAGGCTTCCATTCAATCTTGTCAAATTCCAAAATCAGAAATGGTTTCAGTCAACACAGGTATACTCTTTTCTTGCATTGGATATAACTGAGCTAAGAGACAACCTTACCTCTTACTCTGAGCCTCTTTGAGGTGTTATATAACATTGGATTTCCATCTCATAATTCATTTATTTATTCCTTAGCACTCACTTAGTATATTTCTTTCTATCAATGCCTAAGTTTTTATCTTTGGAAGCAATATTACAACTGATTACTGTGCTGTTCTAGACTGCAGGCAACAAGACTAGTCTAGCAAGTACCTGCCCTCTAATCCATTCCCATTTGGAGCAAGCAAGATTACACAGTTGCAAAACTAGTGGTTATTAGCAGTAATTATTGTACCACATTGCATATCACAGCTTGCATTCATTGTTGACCCCGACTTTTTTTTTTTTTCAGATAAAATGAAACTCAACCCACCCACATCAGACCTTTTAAAATTCTACTCCAAAGCTTAAAACTATAGTTATGACTTCTCATTTACCAATCATCCCTGCTCCAGCACTTGTTGTATCACTGGTCCTGTATTCATGTGTCAGGTAAGGCGGGAAACAACTGATGTATGTGATCAGTGTTGTGGCTCGGTGGGTTAAATTGCTGCTTCCAACTCCAGCATCCAATATTGTAGCTCCATATTTGAGTCCTGGCTGCCCCACTTCCAATTAAGGTACCTGCTAATGTGCCTGGGAAGTTAGTGGAAGATGGCCCAAGTGTTTGTGCTCCTGGCTCCTTGATTTAGCCTGGCCTAGCCCTGGCTGCTATGGCCATTTGGGGAGTGAATCAATATAAGGAAGGTAAATCAATCTCTCCTTCTCCCACACCCTTTTTCTCTCCCTCTCCCTCTCCTTTCTCTTTTGCCCTCTCTCTTTAATAAATAAATAAGTACATAAATTGATTAATAAACATTTTAAATATTTGAGGTGATATGAGAAATAAAATTATACTCATTATGACAGTATACACTTCTCTTGGTAAGAACTGCATCGTCATACTACCAGCATCCTTCCCTCTCCCTCTTCCCTAGATCTACCAAAGAAACAGCACTAGTAGGAATATTCCTTTGGGTCCACTTGTGTTGAGTGTGAGCACTTAATCACAAAAACATGCAAACCAGTTTTTCATGCCTATATTGTCCCCTATTCTAGAAAATCAATCTCTTAGTTGTCACTTTTTTAAAAAATATTTATTTATTTATTTGAAAAGTAGAGTTACAAAATGAAAAGGAGAGAGAGAGAGAGAGAGGTCTTTCATTGTTGGTTCACTCTTTAGATGGCTGCAATGTCTAGGGCAAGCCAGGCCAAAGCCAGGAGCCAGGAGCTTCTTCTAGGACTCTTTGGGGCATCTTCCACTGTTTTTTCTGAGACCATTAGCAAGGAGCTGGATCAGAAGCTCAGCAGCCAGAACACAAACAGGCACCCATATGGGATGCTGTCCCTACATGCTACACCACAACGCAGGCCCCTGTAAATAAGCTTTTGTTGGATCAATGTAGAGCTTTTCCTTTACATCTAGTTTATGGCTGCTTTTTTGTTAAAGGCAGGACCATAGTCATTATGGTAGAAACATGGCCTGCCAAATTTAAAATATTTACTATTTGGCCCTCAACAGAAAATCTTGGCTGATCTTCCATATATATCATTGTTATGGATAATCTATTGTTACTGACAAGATGGTTTAGAACCTTGGATACTTTTGTTTCAAATGTGTATTTGTAGAAAATCATATCTTAGTAGGAGTGTTTGTTTTTTTCAAAGTATCATATTGCTAACAATGTGGACAAAAGGTCCACTTCTCAATGTTTTCTGACATTTCAAATCTTCGAAAATAAAGTCAGTTTTTAAAGTACCAGTTCAATGAATATTTGGTTTAATTAATTTTATATATCTGAATTACCACAAGGGAATTCAAATTCTACAACTGTTTTTTGTATTGGTTCTTAAATGGGCCAAGTTCATTTTATAGATAGTCTATGCTTTGTCATTTCTTGTATTTATGTGTTCTGCTTATTAATATGAAGTATCATTTTCTTACAAACATATTAGGACACATTTTGAAGCATATGTAACTACCTGTTTTCTTCAAACCTATGTGTACCGATTTTCACTTTGTTCATAAACAAGTCTAGTACCTGCTAACACTAACCGATAGAATAAATAAAGGGGAGAGTGATCCAACATGGGAAGTGAGATACTCAGCAGACTCATAGAATGGCAGATGTCCTAAAGATGTCCTCAGAATCAGCCCTAAAGGCATTCGGATCTGGCTGAAAAGCCCATGAGAGTATTTCAGGCATGGAAAGCCAAGGCACTCTGGCAAAAGATCTCTGTGAGTGAGATCCCAGTGGAAAGAACAGGTCTTCAAAGAGGGAGGTGCCTTTCTCTGAAGGGAGGAGAGAACCTCCACTTTGACTATGACCTTGTCTAAACAAGATAAGAGTCGGAGAACTCAAGGGGCTTCCATAGCCTTGGAAACTCATGACTGGAGCATAGGGAGACTACTGATGCCATAGACAGGAGTGTCAATTGGTAAAGTCAACAACAGGAGTCACTGTGCACTTACTCCTCATGTAGGATCTCTGTCCTTAATGTGCTGTACACTGATGCTTAATGCTATAACGAGTACTCAAACAATATATTTCACTTTGTGTTTCTATGGGGGTGCAAACTGTTGAAATCTTTACTTAATGCATGCTAAACTGATCTTCTGTAAAAAAAAAAAAAAAAAAAAAAAAAAAAAAAGAAAGAAAGAAAGAAATTATCAATTCCCAACTTGACTCTCACTGGGATTAAACATGACAATAGGTCTGATCTGATTTCATCATCATTTAAAAAAAAATCATCTATTATTTTTCACTTTATGTTTCTGTGTGGGAGCAAACTGTTGAAATCCTTACTTAATGTATACTAAGCTGATCTTCTGTATATTAAGATAATCGAAAATGAATCTTGATGTGAAGGGAAGGGGAGAGGGAGTGGGAAAGGGGAGGGTTGTGGGTGGGAGGGACGGTATGGGGGGGAAGCCATTGTAATCCATAAATCGTACTTTGGAAATTTATATTCATTATATAAAAAAAGAAAACAAAAAATAATATGATTAGAATACATATATGAATTTATAGATCCTTCTTGATAACTTTAATTTTTTTATTTTCAAAATTAGCAATGTTTAGCTGCTGGCAAAACACAATCTATTTTCATTTTAAGAACATCCATTTCTGCTCTTCTACAGAGATATCTTTATAAAGAGTAAAATTTTTGATAATGTAAATATTAGCACATGAGAGTCACTCAAGTAGTTGTTATTCAATTTAAACCTACCTTCTGCATAATTGCAGCATAATGTAGCTTTCATTCAGTTGCTTAATATTCTTGATTTAATGTAATCTCAAGGTAATCACTAACCTAAGAGCAACCTCTACTGGCAAACAGAGGCTGAGCTGCAAATATTTTTACTGCAGTTTTACAACATCGTTTGACCATGACAGATTAACAAGGATATTTTGGTGAAGGTTTTAACACTTGATTGTGTACAGCAGTATAACAAATTGTGTATTTGAATATAAAATGAAGTTCACTATATTTATTCAAAGCTATGAAAAAAATCAGAAATTCTAGATTAAACTCTTTATTCTCAATTCTCAGCTTTATGGTCTGAGGATCATGTAGAAAGAACAGCTAAATGGAGATATAACTCAGATTTCACAAGATTCTTCAGAGTATTCAATGAGACAATTACATAGTAAAAACTCTGCGTTAAAATTCAAAGTGCAATGCAGACAAGTTAATTCTAAATTTTAAAGATCATCCTAGTATAAAAAATCAATAAATGTTCCTGCCTAGCTAAATATAATTTGAAAATAGATGTATTATGATAAGGAAAAGATAATGCTTCTCTTTTGGAAACAAAATAAATACCATGTGACAAACACATAACTAATATAAGTGAATGTAGAGATGATCAAAGTTTTTTCCTCTAAGACTAGAAAGAAGCCAGGATGACTATTTTCACCATTTTCTATTTGGCATAGAACTGTAAACCCTGTATAGAGCGATTAAGCCACAGTAAGAAAAAATAACCAAGTAGTAAAGAAGGAAGGCAAACTGTCTCTGTTTTATAAATGACACCATGATATATACAAAAAATACTATAGACTCCAACAGAAAGATAAACCTATTAGGACTGAAAAGCAAATTCATTAAAGTTGCAGGATGAAAACCAATGTAAAATATCAAAGTGTTAATGCCAACAGTAAATAATATTGAAAATAAATCAGGAATTTAATCTTATTTGCAATAATAAAAAAGGAAATAAGATATCTAAAAATAAGCTTAACAAAGAGGGTCAATGAAAAGTATAAAACATTGATGAGTGAAATTGAAAAGATGACAGAAGTAAATGGAAACACACCTAGTGTTCCTGGATTGGAAGAACTAATATTCTCAAAATATCCATGCTACTTAAAGTGATATACACATTTAATGCAGTTCCTTTCAAAACATCAATGACAGGGACAGCACCATGGCTCACTTGGCTAATCCTCCGCTTGCGGCGCTGGCATCCCATATGGGTGCCGGGCTCTAGTCCTGGTTGCTCCTCTTCCAGTCCAGCTCTCTGCTGTGGCCTGGGAGGGCAGTGGAGGATGGCCCAATTGCTTGGGCCCCCACACCCGCATGGTAGACCAGGAGGAGGCACCTAGCTCCTGGCTTCGAATCAGCGTGGCGCCGGCTATAGTGGCCATTTGGTGAGTGAACCGATGGAAGGAAGACCTTTCTCTCTGTCTCTCTCACTGTCTATAACTCTACTGGTCAAATAAATTAAAAAACAAAAACAAACAAAAAACATCACTGGCATACTTCACTAAAATGGATAAGAACAGCCCTAAAATTTGTACAGAATACAAAAGTTACAGAGTGGCCAAAATAATCTCAAGTAAAAAGAATAAATCTGACTTCAAAATATAATACAAGTTATGGTAACCAAAACAGCATGGCACTTGCATAAAAATACCCACAAACACCAATGGAATAGATAAGATGGACACCAAGAAATAAGCCTCTCCACTACCAGTCAATTAATTTTTGACAAAGAACACACATACAGGATGGACAAGGACAGTTGTTTTTGAAATGCTGAGAAAACTGGATATCCAAAAGCAGAAGAGTAAGACAAGGCATCTATTACAACAGTAAATAAAAATCAAAATGAAATGGATTAAAGAATTAAAGTTAAAATGCCAAATCATAAAGTGACCGGAAGAAAATAGAGAAATGGTGTCTGACATTGTTGAAGATTTTTTTTTTTTTGCACAATGAAACAACAACAACAAAAAAAACCACTGTCAACAAAAGAAAAAATAATGATAACTGGAATTATATCAAATCAAAAAGCTTCTACAGCAAAGGAAACAATCTATAAAATGGGAAGAAATACTTGCAATCTACTCATCAGAAGCAAGAATAACATCTAGATATGTAAGAAACCTGAGTAACAAGGGCAACATTTGGCACAGACATTAAGTTACAACCTGACTGCTTGTATCCCATTTCTGAGTCCTGGCTGCACTGCTCCTGATCCAACACCCTGCTAATCTGCCTGGGAAAGTAGTGGGAAATGACCCAAGTACTTTGGCCCCTTCTTCCCACATGAGAGATCAGGATGGCGTTCCTGACTCCTGGCTTCAGCCAGGCCCAGCTCTAACTGTTGCAAGCATTTGCGGTGTGAACCAGTAGACAGAAGTCTCTCTCTTTTTCTCTGTCTCTCTCAAAAAAATGAAAATTTATTTAGAAAGTCCTCAACAACAAAAATCAAATGATCTGAATGAAAAAGGGGAAATGATCTGAAGTGACATTTCTCAAAAGAAGGCACACAAATGGCCACAAAGCATATGGAGAAAATGTATAATCTGTAGTCCAGGATCCTGGAGATACCGACATTTTCACTGAGGTTCTTGAAATTCAAACTGCTTCTTACATTTTTTTCTTCTATTTTCACTGTGTTGACGCTTGCACTGAAGGTGTAAAAGCGATAGTAAAGAAAACTGCATGGGGTATACACGAACTCTTTGCAATAATACCTCATCATTTTGTTTGGTAAATTTAAAACTACTGTGAAATAAAATATTAAAAAAAAAAAACAGCTAATAACTGGGCAGAGATCAAGGCAGTGGCACACAACTCTCTTGTCAGTCACTGCATTCATCACCACACTCTCATAGTTAAAAAATGAAAGGAAAAACAACAAATTAACGTAAGGGTGTCCAGGAAACAGGAAAACAATATTAAATCACAGTCCTTAAGAATGTCGTTTTTATTCTTCCTTATAATAAAATGGAAACTTTACATAAGCACCTCTGCTGCAAACTGAAGTATGATGATCATCTTGAGAAAATGTAGTTATCAATTTATGTGAGTTCAGTGCTGACTGAACTATTTCTATTTTACATAGAAAAGGATGATTAATAAGCTACAACCATTCAGATGTGCACTTGGCAGAAATTTCCTCAGAAATGAACAAAGTAAGCTTATTCTTCAAGAAAAACAGCTGGCATTGTTCGTTACCAATAATAATGTTCAAGATTTCAAGCCAAAATAAGAAACAGAGAATTTTCATCTGTCCCTCTGAGTTCATATTCTTTCAATGTAGTTTTTTGATATTAATTATAGCAATGAAATGTGTCAACACTTGGAAGATTGTTCAATATTCAGTTAACCAAGATTTTTCAAATGACCATGCCTGATTATATAAAATTTTGTATCAGTGAAACATCCATCCAAATACATGATACATAAATAGATTAATGCAACAGACTTCAAAATGTTCATCAATATAGTTTCAGATTCCACACCACAATTAGCTAGGA
The DNA here is from genome assembly GCF_964237555.1 of Oryctolagus cuniculus. NCBI lineage: Eukaryota > Metazoa > Chordata > Mammalia > Lagomorpha > Leporidae > Oryctolagus > Oryctolagus cuniculus. Next base: position 115,281,204 of record NC_091435.1, read on the forward strand.
AACTACAATTTGTCAGTGTTTGTTATAGCATCACCAATGATAATCTACAACTGCATGAAAAGCTTTTGAGAACATTCATCCCTTCTCCAACTTTATACCTGTGGGAGAACAGATTTTATTCACATGTTCCTTCAAAAATTATCAACAGCTCCCATGCACTCAGTGAGCTCTGTTTTATTAAGCCAAATTCTAAAGATAATTACAAAAGCGTGAAATAATTCTGCTTTTATAACTAAATATTTTCATCTGGTAAACTGTTTTATTAAAAACTATATCATTTATGTAACATTGTAATCAATTTGTTAAAGTAATTTAATAGGCAAATATTTTTTAAATTGTTAATTATATTCCACATACACAAAAATCCTTTTTTAAAAGCTCTATTTAATTATTTGAAAGAATGAGAGAGAAAGAGAGAGGGATAAAGAGAGAGATCTACCTTCCATCTTCATTCTAATGGTTCACCCCCTGAATACCCACAAAAGCACAGGCAGGCTGAAGTCAGGAGCCTGGAACTCCATTTATGTCTCTTACATGGGTGGTAGTGTCCCAAGTGCTTGAACTATCACTGGCTATGTCATAGAGTGCACTGTACAGGAAATTGGATCGGAACCAAAGATGGGGCTTGAACCATGGCAGTTAGATACAAGATTTGGGCATACCAAGTGGCAACTAAATCATTGTGCCACACTTGGGCCCCTATAAAAACTCTTTAGGGTGCAGAGTAGTAACTTTTGAGTTTGTAAAGGAGCCCTAAGACCCAACACTTGAGAATTATTGCTGAATACATACTAGATAGTAGTCTGAACTCACTGTAAACACTATTTCGTTTAATCCTTAAAACAACCCTATGAGTGCATGATACTTTCATGATTTATAAATGCAACAAAGACACAATAATGTGTCAGAGATCACATAGCTAAAATACAAAGAAGCCAGAATCTGATTGCCAGGTTACATGATCTTTACTATTTATTGCCTACATGATTGGTAATAAAGTTTTTCAGAAAAGTTACAAAACAGAAGACTTGAATTTGTCTCTTAACTCTACTGTGCTTGTGATTCAATAGCTTCAAAAACAAACAAATAATAATTATTTTCATGGTTCTTGAAACAAACTAGTTAAAGAACATGCATAAAACTTTTGTACACTATAAAGCACCAGTTATCATTACTGAATTTTGTGTTATGCCTCAAATGAAGGTGTTTCTTCCCATAAGCCCTCTAAACTCTCATATACCTTTCTGTGCTCATTCAAAGACATATGGCACTGTTTAGTTCAGTTACTTCTATGTCGCTTTTGTTTTTACGTGTGTCTCCTATGTCTTACCTACATTGCTGGCTCCATGTGGCAGGGGGCCTCTTCTGTCTAAGAGCATCCCCAGATCCTTACTGCAGACCCAGACCCCAGCAACGTCTCTCATTAAATCAATGTGATTATGGCTGTTGCATAAGTTTAGGATCAGTCTGCTTCAAGTCTTCTGGGTCTGACTTGGCTTTTAAGGAATAGAGCCAATAATGATTCCCTTACTTAGTGAAATAAAAGCCAGAGGTGAGGCTGGCGCCGTGGCTCACTAGGCTAATCCTCCACCTGCAGCGCCGGCACACCGGGTTCTAGTCCCGGTCGGGGCACCGGATTCTGTCCTGGTTGCCCCTCTTCCAGGCCAGCTCTCTGCTGTGGCCCAGGAAGGCAGTGGAGGATGGCCCAAGTCCTTGGGCCCTGCACCCGCATGGGAGACCAGGAGAGGCACCTGGCTCCTGGCTTTGGCTCAGCGTGGTGTGCCGGCCGGAGAGCTCTGGCTGCAGTGGCCATTGGAGGGTGAACCAACGGTAAAGGAAGACCTTTCTTTCTCACTGTCCACTCTGCCTGTCTCAAAAAAAAAAAAAAAAAAAAAAGCCAGAGGTGAAAGATTTCAGGAAGGTGTCCATCAACCCAGACACATTAAGGGATACAATATGAAGCCAGAGTTAAAAGGAAAGAGTATTTACGAGTTAGGCTTATACTGGTACTTCACAACAGCACACCTGTGCGCAGGCTTTCCTATTTTGACTCTCAGGCCCCTGTGCAGACAGTAAACTTTTTCTGTATTCCCAGTGAGGTGTACAAACCTTTATGATAGTATCTGCACTTGTTCTTTAAGGCATCACAAAAGCTATACTCAATCTATGGATACCACGTAGAAGGTACTAAAGGGCCGAACAGTACACTTTTAATGAAACAGTCTCCCCAATTGACTTCCAACATTAGTATCCATCAAGCCACAGATGCCTCTTCTCCGTGAAGGGAGAGACATTTTCCATCCTAGTAGCCTATGTTTCTTTTCTGCTGATAGGATGCTTTGTAGTATCTGCTGACACCACCAGCTTCCTTTTCCTGCCGCAGTGTTTATAGCAGGTTATTTTTAAACATTCTCAAATCAAGGTGCACTCACATATTCATCTTTCTCCAGGATTCCTGCCTTTTTCTCTCTTTTCTTGCAACCCACTGGACTTAGTAGTCAAGATGTGTTGTCTCTCTAGACGTCCTGGTAAGACCGGTTTATCCCTCAAGCATTCAGTACACATCTGATATCAGGGTTTATATTCAAGAATACCATACACTTGTTACACTGTGACATGTCTGGGTGCATTGTACTTTCAATTTCCAGGTCATACTTACGACTAAGTTACTTGCTGATAAGCATAGGTTACTTCTGATAAAGTTTACAATGTGTCCAATGTATTAAGAACAACTTCACATTTTTATAAGTCATAATTTATAAATAATATCAAACCCCTTTCATTGGAACATTTAATTGTTCATCTTCAGTTCACTGATGCATCAGAGTGTCATTTTTGATAAGATATTGGCTCACTTACTGTATCAAAATAAAATTATTGTGAAGTAATTTAATGACATAGCACTTCTCTTTTATGAGCTCTGAAAATATCTCATTAACAGTTTCACAAATTACCACAATAACTTATGCTGACATGCTCATTTATTCTCATTTATGAATAAATCTGGTTGACAAGCCTAATGAAATATTACAGGGAATTCCCATCCTCTGATATGGATCAGGCATCATTATAGAGTCTCAAAACGGGGATCCTTTAAGCACAAACACTTCACTATCGAAGGGGAATATCAAGTCCCATCAGATTTACACTAAAATGTTCTTGTCAGCTGACACTTGTCCATGGTACAATGTGGAACTGTTCTTACTTCCCACTCACCAAGAATCACAGTGATCCTACCATCTGCTGAATGCTTCATGAGAGAAAACAACCCCATACTGTTGAATTTTTATGTCTTAAGAATATTATTTTATGATTTTTGCTTGTTAATTATGAAAAGCCACCACAATAATGATTTTTCAGAAGAGAAAAAAATGAACTGTGCAAAACAGTTTTGGAGTTGATCCAAATGCACTTTATTGAAAATAGTAGTGATGACCTAATATTTATATTGCTATGAAGTGACTCATAGAAAAAAGTTATACTTCAGTTTTAGTGGTTTTTAAAAATCATTTTCATTATTCCAGAAAGCAAAGGTGCACTTGCAAAATATAATTTTTTGAGCATGTATCTTTCATCTAATTCAGTATCTAGAGGGAAGTAATTAATTATTAAAGTAATTTAAGTAATTAGGTATAGTTCCTGCCCTTTAACAGTTTATGGTCTAATATATGTTGAATACATTCCCACAGATTTATGCTCACAAACCACCCTATTTGTTTCCACATCTTTAATCTTCGAAAAGGATCTTTTTTTATCTGTTTTTACAAATATATAATTAAGGGTTTGAGTCCCGGTTGCTCCACTTCCGATCCTGGCTCATCTTCTATGTCCTTGGAGTATGATAAGGAGTTTTCCTAAAAGAAATATCTAATAATAACCCAAACCTTCTGCTAATGCAGCTGCATTCCATTGAGGAAGATATGCCTTCACAAAGCCTGCTTAGGCAGAAGCTTCTTCCCATAGTGGGAAGAATGTTCAGGAAGGTAGGGAAAGACTTGAGGAAAGAGTGGATATAGAAGTGCTGCTGTAACCCTTCTGCAAAGGCCCCTGAGCCTTCACATGCATCTAAGAGGCTCTAGAATGCACATAGAGTTAAACAGGTTAAAACAAAATATGCGATTTCCAAGAAGTCGAGTATGTGAGAAAGCAAAACAGAAAGCCTTTGGGCTGGCATTGTGGCATAGCAGGTAAAGCTATTGCCTTCGACCCTGGCATCTCATATGAGCACCAGTTAGAGTCCCAGCTGCTCTGCTTCCTTTCAGGCTCTCTGCTGATGTGTCTGATGTGCCTGGGAAACCAGCTGAGGATGGCCCAAGTGCTTGGACCCTGTACCCGTGTAGGAGAACTGGAAGATGCTCCTGTCTCCAGGCATTTACCTGGCCAAGTCCCAAATGTTGCCATCACTTGGAGGGTGAACCAGTGAATGGAGGACCTCTCTCTCTCTCTCTCTCTCTCTAACTCTGCTCTTTCAAATAAATAAAATAAATCTTACCAAAAAATGAGGTAATAGTGAAGATGCTATTAAAAAAAAAAAAGCAAATCTATTCAAATAGAGAATACATCAAAAGCCAGAATGCTCTAACATGTTTTCGAATTTTTGATGACTAATAAATTGTAGGCACTGACATATAAATGATCAACTGGTTTTTATGGAATAATGTGTGCATATACATGTGTTCATATATATATGTATATACATACATATATTCATATTCTTTGGTCTTTTCTAACATGGAAGAAGACAATAAAAGACAAGCAAAAAAAAAGTAAATTCTTGGTGCTGGAGCTGTGGCATAGTGTGTTAAGCCTCTGCCTGTGGTGCCGGCATCCCACATGGGTGTCGGTTCGTGTCCTGGCTACTCCTCTTCTGACCCAGCTCTCTACTATGGACTAGGAAAGTAGTAGAAGATGGCCGAAGTGCTTAGGCCCTTGCACCCATGTGGGAGACCCAGAAGTAGCTCTTGGTTCCTGGCTTTGGATTGGCTCAGCTCCAGCTGTTGTGGCCATCTAGGGAGTGAACCAGCAGATGGAAGACCCTTCTCCATGTATTTCCCTTTGTCTGTAACTCTACCTTGCAAATAAATAAATAAATACAATCTTAAAAAATGAAGTAAATCCTCTGTATGTTCAATAATATCAATAAAACAAGTATACATACATATCACTTGCAATTTTGACAATTTCATATTTTACCTAACTTTTAATTTTTCAAAATATCTTTTTAAAAATTATTGAGGACAGAAAGACAAACACAGGCAGAGATAAAGAACTTCCATCATTCACTCACCAAATACCCACATTGGCCCCTGGATGGATGAATCTGATTCCAGGACTTCTACATGGTGGCAAAGACTCAATTACTTAAAACATCAACACTGCCACCTCCTGCCTGCATTAACAAATAACTAGGGGCTGAAACCAGGAATCAATCCCAGGCCCTCAAATATGGCCCAGCATTTTATCTGGTAAATGCCACCTGTCAAGTTCTATCTTAAAAAGTCACTGTAACTAGTGAATGAAAATGAAATCAAGGTAGATTTTCTTCATAGCATTTAGGATAACTAAACCAGATCAGGATATAAAAGAAAAAAATAGCATGTTGAATCATGTACATTAACTTGGGGAGAAAGAGTCTGTATTACTGTGTTTCATACCTGTGAGGAATGTTAGCCTTTTTACAGGATGAATATAAAGTGGTCCTTTCTCTCTCTGTTAAAATGCAGTGCTGTTTTGTTCCGCTGAAACAACTTTTTGCAATAATGGCTTTCTCGGTGAAAATGAAGAATATTTCATCTAATTGAAACCTAGAATGCTATAGATAGGCCGAAAGTAATTACCTGTGATGCAAACTAGCCAGGTTCCTGGGAATAACATCCATATCTTTATGAAAAAATGCTATGAAATTATTCAAGACCATGAGCATCAGGACACCATTTACATCTTACCTGTACCTCTCAGAGTTCTACAGGATGCATATATAGGAGTAGAGTAAATAAGAACAGCAAGGTAATCCTACTATTATATTCAGCCAAGGCGAGCTCCTACTGTCTAGTTTCACATCCCAGAACTTGAGGTTGAAGTGAGCTCAAGATTGAAGAAAAGAAATAACTGAAGGATTAGAAAATGGAAATTCTAATGAATGTTTAAAGGACTTATGTTACTTGGCTAGAGAAGAACTGGTTAAAGGGTCTTTATTAACAGTCTTCAATGAAGGGTTATGTCACAGATGATGATGACCACGGATTTTCCATTTTCATTGAAAACATAACAGAGAATGATGAATTTTAATAGAAAAACAGGGGAAGGAAGAAAGACGCTTTTGATAATGGAAAAGACTGTTCAACACTAAATGGGTTCTCAGGGGACTTCAGAACATTGCAATTGTGGAAATCTTTTAAAAATAGAATTTCAAATACATGAGGTTTGGAGGTCAAGCGAAGGACAAGATGACCTTTAAAGAAGATTTCCATGAGTGCAATTCAGTGACTGTATTACAAAGGAGTACAGGGCATCCATTATTCACTGTAAAGGGTTGTGTAGATAGGAGAATCAAAAATAAGAACAAAATGCACACAAATGTGATATCTCTTCTTGGAATCATATACCCAACTTAACTTCTTAAAAACGTTATTTATATGAGGGTGACAACAGTAGTTAATTTTTCCTTCCTATTTCATATACAAGTAAGTGTACATACATATACATGTATACATATATTTATTCTTCAGGAAAAGAAAATAACTGCTTCCAACATTGATATTTTTTTCCTCTCAAGACAAGGTTCTTCCTGATACATATGAGTTATGAATCTCCCATAATATAATGCAAAAAATAAACAGGAAAAATGCTTTCATAGTTGCTAAATTAACCCTTTGGTGGCAATAAGGAACAGCTTTTGACTGAGAATACAGAGTAAGGCTTCTCAGTATTAACATGTATTGAAATCACCAAGAATTTTGTTTTGGTTTTTTTTTTTTTAAGATTTTATTTATTTATTTGAGAGGCAGAGTTACAGACAGTGAGAGGGAGAGACAGAGAGAAAGGTTTTCCTTCTGTTGGTTCATTCCCCAAATGGCCAGAACAGCTGGCGCTGCTCTAATCTGAAGCCAGGAGCCAGGAGCTTCCTCCAGGTCTCCCTCACGGGTGCAGGGGCCCAAGGACTTGGGCCATCTTCCACTGCCTTCCCAGGCCATAGCAGAGAGCTGGATTGGAAGAGGAGCAGCCGGGACTAGAACCGGTGCCCATATGGGATGTTGGCGCCGCAGGCAGAGGATTAACCTACTGAACCACAGCACAAGCCCCAGAAATCACCAAGAATTTGTTAAAAATGCATATCTGGCTCAAGCCTTAGATTCTGATTCAGTTTGTCTGGAGTACAGCCGGGAATCTACACCTTCAACAATATCTTTAGTAGATTATAGTGCAGAAACAGAGGTCCAGAAACTGGATCTGGATCATAGATGCTATATATTGGTGTGTGTGTGCGTGTGTGTGTGTGTGCTTATTTAAATCATTTCATTTTTGGATATCAGAAAAACCATATGTAAACAAAATAATATTTGAATATCACTTAAAGCACTTGCAATCAGATACTCTAGGATAGAAAAGCTTGCACTTTATAGAAACATAATCATATTCCATAGTAAAGTGCTGGGATGTACCAAGGCATATCCAACTAGAGGCAACTTTGTTTTTAAAGCATTGGTCGTCTGGAATTCTACCTAAAATGCTTCTGCACTCTCAAGGAAACAGTCAACAGTGTGAAGATATAACCTCTGGAATAGAATAAGATAATTAAAATCCACACATCTGATAAGGTATTGACCATGATCTCAATGTGTGTACCCTACCTCCTTCCAAATTATATGTTGAAAATTATTCCTCAATGCCTTGGTGTGAAGACATGGGGATTGTCAGAGTGGAGTAGGCCATGAGGGATAAATGGCATTAGAGTCCTTATAAAAGTGGCTGGAAGGAACTTGAAAACCCTTTGTCTCCAACATGTGAGGCCAAACTAGGAAGCACCATCCATGACACTGAATCTGCCAGTGCCTTATTATATACATTCCAACCTCCAGAACTGGAAGCAATAAATTGTTTACAAACTTCCCACTTGGAAGTATTTTTTTGTGCCAGCCTAAAGTGCCAAAGGTAGGTTAAATATACAACATGTATAAGGAATTCAAATAACTCAGTAGTAAAACACCAAATAATATAACTAAAAAATAAGCAAAGGGCCTGAATAGACATTTTTAAGAAGATGATATAAATGACCAAGAAGCATGTGAAAAAAGTATTCAATATCACTAACATTAGGGAAGTCTAAATCAAACCATCTCACATCTGCCAGGATGACTTTTATTACAAGAGAAAGGATAACAAGTGTTAGGAATAGTTTAAAAGGAGCTGTTGTGCACTGTTGGTGGGAATGTAAATTGGCACAGTCATTAAACAAAACAATATTGAGGTTTCTCGGAAAATTAGAAAACTATCTACCATGTGATCCAACATCTCTACTTCTGGGTATATCTCCAAAGGGAATGAAATCAGCATGTTGAAGACATAGCCCATGTCCATCGCAGCATTATTCACAAAAGCAAAGGCAGAGAAATAACCTAAGTTCCTGTTGATGACACAAGGATGGATACATTACACACTCATACACACAATATGGAATGTTAGACTCAGCCATAAAAGAGAAGGGAATCCTGCTGGCAGAACCCTGACGACATTATGCTAGATAAAGTAAGCCAGATAAGAAAGACAAAAACTCCATGATCTAACTGATATGTGGAATCTAAAGAAGTCAAACTCTTCAGAACAGTGAGAATAGTGTTAGCCAGGGACTGTGGGATGGGAGAAATGAAGAGATACTGTTCAAAGTGCACACAAGTTTAGTTATATATAAGCTCGGAGGATCTAATGAAGAGCATGATGCCTACAGGCAATAATTTCTTATCGTATTACTGAATTTTTTGGAAATATGAAAGTATTCTTAACACACACAAAACATGTAACTATGACAATGAGGTGATGAATATGTTAATTAGTTTGATCATGGTATATGTTTCACAAGGTACACAAGTATAACAGATATCATTTTAAATGCATATAATTTTTCCCTTATATCTTAAATAAGCCAGAGGGGAAAATGATTAATATTCACACCACACTGATAGATATCATTATATAATTATTACATTTTTATCTGTGAATGTAGGACTGGTAGATAATTCTAAAATGAGTATACTTGCCAACAAGTATTAATATTGATACTCATATATTAACTGCGCACTTTAACAGTTCCAAACAAACTTGTCAGTGTTAAATGAGATAATAAATGTAGAAATATGTAATACGGGCCTCATATATTGAAGGAGTTCACTGGGTTGTTCTTCTGCATTTAATATTAACTCTTGACAGATTATGACAAAGAGGCTTTTTTTGCCCTTTGAAATGTTGTAGAGAACAATTTAGTGACTTGCCTTCTCATCATAATCTCCTCTCCCCATCATGTCTCTAATGTCAAGAGAGATTGTCTACATGTGTGTGCATGTACACACTATATGTAATATATATATATACATTACGGTTTTACTGTAAATATTATAAAACTGATTAATTAAATGCCTATTTGATTTGATCTATCTGTAATGTCACTCGCTAATTTCCTATTTTGAGTCTTAGTTTTCTCAGTTGAGAACCTGGACTCTATGATCTGAAAATTGTATTGCTATCTTTAAATTTCCATTATTTGGGATGGGTGTTTGTCTTAGCACCTAAAATTCCCACATCCCATAAGGAAGTGTCTATGTTCAATACCCATTTGCAGCTCCCGACTGCAGGGGAGGCAATGGCAACGGCTTCATTAATTGGAATTCTGCCATGCGTGTGTGGAAGACCTGGCTTGGGTTCCTAGCTTCCAGCCACTGTGGATTTTGGGGGAATGAACTACGGGACAAAATGCTGTCTCTGTCTCTCTCCCTCTAAAATTAAAAGTTTAAAATTTCATGATTCTATACAGTTTTTATACTCTTGATTTTTGTGTTTTTCTCCCAAGCTGCAATCAAGTGATCACTCACACCGACCTTTTTGACCAATTTCCTCATTTTGAACCACATATTAAAAGACAGTATGAAAAAGTGGCAAAGGTCATGGCTATTGAAAGAATTTCTCCCTGGATTTGAAAATTGATGCTGATACATTATTAACTGTGTGATTTTAGGGAAGATATTAAACATTTTCAAAGTTATTTTTCTCATATTAGATGAGAAAGATAGATGCTGGAAAAATCAAATACTATAGATTTTATCATGATGCCTGACATTTAGTAAGCACTCACTAAGTGAAAGATGTTCATCATTCTTATCTTGAAAGGGTCATTATCACCTCTCCTAAAACTCCTCTTTTTCTAATTGTTTTCATACAAGAATCAAAAACACACCATGAAAAATTTCTGTAAAATTAGAATGTTGTCAATTCATTAATCAGGATCTTATTTGTACATGTTAATGAAGATTGCCTGATTAAACAGAAGTCTCTGTACTGTTTAGAGATATCATGTTTATATTTTACAAACATTTGATTTTTATCCATAAAAAAACTAGATTTTAGAAAAGCATTCATGTTCTGTTAAAATCTGATTATATCTCAAAATAATTTCACATAAGAAATAACACCACTGTGATAGCCTGATCCTTATGGTTCTAAGAGATTTGATTATTTACACTTAGTAATAAAATCTTTATTGTATAAATTTTGGTAAAATTCAACAGGGAAACAATATAAGGCAATGCCATTTTGAATTTTCTTCTCAGAGTCATCAAGTAATATTTTTTTAATCTGAAGTTTGTATTTACACAAGAATAAGATGTTCCTCTAAGTATGTAAAGATTTGGGATTGCTTTCCCATTAAAAAATTTAAAAATACTTCAGATTTGTATTGAAAGTTCCATAATTTCTAATGGTTATTTGGCAAAGGTAAGAAATACTTTAGTATCATTCTCATTAGAAAAAAATACATTTTCTAATTTTATATTTTCTGGTTGCTAGAAAGTTTTTGTGTAAGCACACATGATTTACTTGTTTTCATAGGATTATTATACATTGATATTAAAATCCAGAGCGTAGGACTTAGGCAAGAGGGAGCACAAGAATAGAGGCAGAAAATCTGAGACAGTTGACTGAACTGAACTTGTTTTTTAGAGGATGTTGCAGGAAAGTTTATCTTGAAATACTGTATGTCAAGGGGGCCAGCCCACTAGTCAATCAAGGAACACCGAGAGAAATTAATCTGAGTCAGAGTTTTAAACATATGGAGGATGAAGTATTTTCCTTAAGCAGGAGGGATCCTCTGCTACATCCTGGAATCTCCCTGAATATTTGCTGTTAAAGCCCTAGAAAACGGCTTCTCAAGGAGGTGGTTCTTCAAGGAACTATAGCTTCCCACCATCTCTTATTCTTGTCAGAGGTAAATACAGCTTCTGTCTGAGACACTCCCGCTTGAGGCTGAGTGCTTTTCAGCACCCCAAGAATGGATCCTTTGTGTCTGCTAACAAGAGTACTAAACCTATTTTGAGCACAAATTAATCACTGAATGTTTAGAAAGCAATTCAAGATGCTCTATTGCTCTGAGTTATCATTAAAAATCAGTTTTTATTATAACCATGGAATTCTAATTAATATACTCCTAGAGAGCACTGTTTCTACGTCTATTTTCTCATATTTACTGAAGTCTCTTTATTTTCATCAGTATTCTAAATTCATCTATGCCCATCATCCCTGGAAACATTCTATTTCCTTTAACAATTGTACCAGGTTCTCTTCAAAGTCTCCTTTAATTTCTACCATAAGCTCATTAAAGTCTTTCACTTTAACCAAATTAAGAGAAAAGTGAAAAAAAAGTATCAGTTTTCTGTCTTTCACTGCATGCAGTGTTTCTTGCAGTGACAAAATCCATCAAGACGTGAAATATGTCCATTATTTCCTCCTATTACCAACTCATGCAGTAGCTTTTTAGTGCATGGAATCTGGTAGTCTTTCCAGAATCTTCTTTCCCAAAAGCTTTTATTCTTCTTATCACTGATTTACTCTTTCAAACCCGTTGCTTTTGTTTTCTCCTTAATAATCTACAATAATGTCCTATTGACCACTGCAATCAGGCACAATGTGCTGCATCTGGTTTTCAATACTCTCCATCACCTGACTGAACCTGTTCTATCCAAGATAGAATGAACAGTAATTCCCTAATATGAACATATAATTACATTTAAGCCAGTATTCTCACTATCATCTCTTAGCATATTTCCTTCTTATATTGTCTGCTCCTTAATATTCTTTATTCCTGACAATTTCTTTACAAATTCATATTTACATGTCCATGCTGCCCTGCCTAATACATCATCATCTTCAGGGGTATCATTCTTTACAGTTGCATTTTACTCTCCTTAAGTAATTCATCATTCATTATTTTCTGCTCAAATTAATTTAGAGCAATAAATACCAAAGTAAATATTTGTTATACTGAAGGGGGAATATTATGCGTTTTACCCCTTCTTTCACTTTTCTTTCAATCTACAAGAACACTGGATATCATGTTGAGGGAGAGATGGCTTAGCTAGTTCCACTGCCTGTACACACTAGAGGCACTGATCTATACAGGAAAAAATTTCAAGGTCACACCCTAGGTTTTTTTTTTTTCTTTTAGGTAAAATGCTACATTAGTATATAAATGGCTGCATTAGTGTATATATCAAATAATATATTTTGTGAAATATATTTGTTTTACTTAAAAAATTTTACTGTTTGGATCAAAGTTCAATTATAGTTGAAAATATTGCTATATAATTATAAATATTCAATGTATAAAATAATTTACTCACATACACACCTGTTGGTATTTTTCTGTTTCAATATCTATATATCCAGTATACAGAAGCAGAAATAATATACGAAATTAGAATTTTCAACAATAAATCTTAAAAATTGTATATTTTGGCCAAAGATCAGCAAATAGGGTAACCCTCTGTCCCCAACCTGTAACAATTCATACTAAGAGGAAATTTGAAGAAAGATTACCTTTAAATTCCTTCTCTGCAGAATACAGTCATAACACTGAGGAGGAACACAAGAGGGGAGCCTCAACTTACCCTTCTTGGCTCTCCCAGCTCAGGTTCCGGAAATGTCATGATAAGCATCTATCAGTCAGTGAGTTAGAAGACGTAAAATATACACCCCCAAATACGAAAGCCTTATACTGCAAGACAGTGTAAGTGGTATAAGAGTATTGATGGTTCCTAGGTGAGCAATTTCCTGCTAAAAAGTGTGTTAAGCATAAAGGGAAGCAAATTTCTTTGCTTATTATAATAAATTACTCACACAATTTAAACATACTCATCTCTTTAAAAATATATATATGTTCTGTCTATATTTTGGGCCAATGCTTTGGAAACATATACTACAAATGTCTCAAGTCTAAGTTTCATTTTCTTAAAACAGATTTTGGCATCCTTCTTACATTTTCTCGTAAGGTAATATAGATTTGAATTAGCATTTCCAACTCTAATAATATGAATACATTATATTGACAGTGCTGTTAAAAATAAAGACGTCAAAATGGTATTCTCTTTATAACTACTCATAAAGATAATGCATAGCATTTTCTAATATTTGAGGAATATTATTTGAATTCAGTGACATATGCCTTTACAAGGACAGCAGAACTTTATTATGGCTTTATTCTATTTTATACATTTGATCTAACACATTATTTTAGTGGATTACAATTCTTTTTGTATTCAAATAAAGAACATAATGTTGCACTTGCTGGAACTCAATCTATTTCTTCCCAGGTTAAAAAAAATTTAGGAATGGTGGAAAACATTCTATTTTTTATCAATCTAGAATTGTCAAATATAAAATAAGGCCCCTAACTTGTCCATACAGAGGATGTCTGCCTCTGGAAAGCTCTGGTTCAGGAATAAAGAAGGACATTCCTGTTCTTGAAAAAGCCCTCCTCTCTCATTTACAAATAATTTAAAAAATAGAAGATAATTAATATGGGAAAAATGGTCTTTCATCAGACTAAAGTAATGTCTCAGACTCAGCTTTTTTTTAGACTATCCACTTATGGTCTGGAATTGGGTAACCTAGACTAGTGTCTCTCTATATACTTGTACAATTGGAAAATAGGAGAGGTAATCTGACAAGACAAAAACAGAATACTCATAATAAAAAAGCTTTGCCTTCTGTTCATGCACAAAGAAGGGAAGACTGCATTTAAATTATTAGTCTTTTTGTAGTAAGTTATCCTTTTTTTCTCCATTCAAAATCTTTTATTCACAAGCTTCTGTTCGCCCATTGTTTTTCCTTTTTGACAATTTGGGATTTCTTCATTCTTTTGTTCAGAAGGAAAACAATAAAAATAAAAACAAACTTAGTATTCCTGTTATATTCATCCCTTGAAAATAAATGAGCATCACCTTACTCTACGCCTCCTAATGAACTCATCAATTTAGCTTATATTTCTATTGGAAATTACAACATGTCAGCTATGAAAAATGCCCTTGATTTGTAAAACAAATTGTTTACATTGCAAATGCACTTAGGAAGGGAAGCAATTCCACAACTTCATATTCAATAAAATGAGAAATTCTAACATGTATTGTTAGCCTGGAAGCAAATTGCAAACAATTTTGTAGAAGCCTTATGTTCGAATACAGTAATAGTAAAGTTCCAAACCTTACCTTCAGGTCAACTTCAATGTAGTATTTAATAAATGAGTATACTAAGGACTACAACAACTTGGATAAGCTCAATGCATTTTCTTTCCAGGATCTCAAAGTACTTCTTCTAAATTATCTCATTTATTCTCATGACATATTTCTGTAAGGGAAAAGAAATAGGTAATGTTAGTCTACACTTTACCAAACAACTTTGAGAAGATCCTATGAAAATCTGGCACTGAAACCTGTAGGCTTGTAGCCAACTGGCTGTGTGCCTGGTAGGCCAACAAAAGCAGGGCTTTCTAATAGACATCTTAGTGCTGACAGAAGAGATGACTTTATAAGGAGGATAGAGAGGGTGACTGTCCAACACAGTAGGTTTAATGGATGCCTGTAATGCTTATATTTCATATAATATATATTAGCATATATTTTTGATTTATAGTTTATTTATATATTAAAATTAACATATGAGCATTTATAAAATATAAAAATATTTACATTATTACTATTAATATATTAACTAAAACAACCATGGTATATTAGGAAATGATAATATTGTTAACACTGTATTAATATTATAAATGCTAATATGTGAAACCACCACCAATCAAAGCACAAAGTATGGTAAAATATGAAATTTCATCATTAATTTCAGTTGAGGCAACAATATCCTGTAGTTATTGCCCCTGAGTTAGTACAGGAGGTAGTTCAGGCATTGCCCTACCACGAATTGTTTCACCAGTACTTTTTTTTTTATTTGACAGGCAGAGTTAGACAGTGAGAGAGAGAAACAGAGAGAAAGGTCTTCCTTCCGTTGGTTCACCCCACAAATGGCAGCTACGGCCGGCGTGCTGCACCAATCCAAAGCCAGGAGTATGCACCCATGCGGGTGCAGGGGCCCAAGCACCTGGGCTATCCTCCACTGCCTTTCCAGGCCATAGAGAGCTGGACTAGAAGAGGAACAACTGGGACTAGAACCCAGCGCCCATACAGAGGGATGCTGGCACTGCAGGCGGAGGATTAACCAAGTGAGCCACGGCTCCGGCCCCTTCACTAGCGCTTTTATCAATTACTAATCTACAGTAGAAGAGAAACTTATCAGTCAATTTTGGCCTGGAAAAAATAAGGTTAGTATTTTCATTAAAATGTCATAATTAAGTGGATGTTTATCATTGTAACATTTTTGTAATAGGTTTGGTGTAGAAATAACAAAGGGAACCACAGACATTCAAGGATTGGTGGGGCTGCAGAATTCTAGCTTAGTGACAGGGAGACATAGGCAGAGTACAGTAAGGAGAATGATAATTTATAAAAAGAAAATGTGAGGAAGACCAACTGTCAATTTTACATATCATAAGAGCTAGAAATTTGATGCATGTATCTCTCAGCTTCATAATTGTTCCATACTTTATTGTTCACTATTCAGTCTTTATCTGGAATTACTACAGGGAATTGCTCTTGGATGAACACGTGAAATTAAGCAAATGAGTAAATTCTAGAATGTCCATGCAATTCTGGCTCAGGTTCAAAACAATACCCATGTGTTTTGGAAGTCTGCCAGAACAGAGGGACATCCTTAGGGAGCACAGGCTGTGTTAACAACCAGCAAAGAAGGCTTAATTATATCAACTAATTCTATCATTATTAGGAATATCTCAGCTAATACAAAATTACTTTAGATGTAGTAGAGAAGATATCCAAATGGCTTGGTTTAGCTTTATTTAAATTACATGGAGTAAACAGGTGAAAAGTCAGACATCCACCTTTCTGGTTACTTAGTATGAAAACTCTTAACATTGCTGTGTCAATTTACAAAGGAAGACACTTATCCAGGAAAAAGCAGTAACTTGTCTCCCATCCATCAAAAGCTAGTTTGCTTTTAATGCAGTAAATATAATCTAAATTTTTCTATAGATTTGAAATATTATTGAAAGAGTGTTTCTTCCTATATTTTCAAGTCATCCTAATTCACAGTACCTCCTCCACACTCACTTTCTCTCTCCACACATCACCTTTTACAACTTTTTTGAAAGCCAAAGGAAACAGACTTAAAGCAAGTCAGAACCTTTTTATGTTGACTGTATATACAAGCTGTATATGTACCTGAAGTGTCTAGTAGAATGATATAATTTTATTTTCTATATAATCTTACTCTCAATCCCATAATGATGTCATCAACATTTATTTAGTTCTGGGCTTGCATTCTGGCTTATCTCCTTGTTAGTAATGTTATGCAGAGAAGGCCATTTAGGTTGCCTAAATTAACACATCTACTGCAATAGGGACATAGGACCCACTTCATAGGGTTGGGAGGAGAAATTATTAAAAACTAAAATACTTAGGATAGTGCCTATTACAGTAGATGCCGAGTGAACAGTGACTCTCTCTTTGCTGTAGTGAGAGGAAAACATCACATGCTTTGAGAAGCCCAGGTGATATGATAGGTAAAGCTTTCGGTTTGATATGAAAATATTTTAGAATTAGCTCTATCATTTAGGGGGTATTGTTCTCAGACTAGTGACTTAGAGATCCCTAAACTTGAAATTTTCCTATGCAAAATATGAATAATCTCTCTTTTTTATTATGAGACTCGTGAGAAAAAGGTATGGAGATGTGTCTGAGAGCATTTTTAAATATAAAGTCTTATTGCTGTTGCCGTATCATGTATTTTTAACCTGCTGGGCATTATCAAGTCTACAAATACATGGAAGAGACCACTGATCTCTATCCTAAAGAGTCTTACAAACAAGTATCAAATAGCAGATCTATTTGCAAGAATAAATAGGTGATACAATGAGTTTTAAATGAGACTTTTAACAAATTTCGTAAACTCTGACTTCAGAGTGTTGTTCATCTAAGGGTCATCTTTTCTGGTGAACCAAAGCTATTATGACAACGCATTAATACCACAAAAATCACACATCCCGTAGCCTTTGAAAATGACATTCTCCTAACATGCTACTCATATACATCTGTAGCTCCTATGCAGAGGCTTTTTTCCTCTAGTTACAAAAAAAAATCTAGAAGTTATCTTTCTCCCTTTGATATCTGGCTGCCAGTTTCTGGGACTCACTGTGCTGGAACACTATCTCAGGCCATCAACAGCTACCACATTTCCAGATCTTCAGTATTTATTGCTCCTGACATCTCTTGGGGCCATTGCCTGTACTTGCATTCAGCTTCTGTGTATTTAACTGCCCAAGCATTTATTAGGAGCCAAAGCAGGAATAGTAACATTCGGTAGATATCATGAGGTCACCATCCATCTAAGCATCTGTGTTGAATTTTTGCCACAGGGTCTTGCATTGATTATTATCTGGGATAAGTCCCAAAATATTGTGTTCTCTAAAGAGAACCAGAGTATGGCTTTGAACTCAGAGTAAAAGAGACAGCAGAGCTTTTATAAAAATTACAATTCATCTGCAGAATAAATGCTGTTATTTTTGGAAAGATCATTCTTGGTTTCTTTTTTTTTTTCAATGTGGAAACTTTATGAAGGGTAAAACACAAGATCACTTGTTTCTATAATTTAAATGCATCACATGATTTCAACAGAAGTATCTTGTGGCTTGTATACACGCCATCTAGTTTATACTACAATATATAGATACTTAGTATATTATAGTACAGTTGCTTTAGCTTATTTGGCACATTTCCCTTAAGTTTTTTTTTTCAATATATTTTTTCATTCTAATTATGCTATAGATTCCTAGAACATTTAAAGATCACCTGGCCATTCAATATTACTTTATAGAAAAAGTATGTGAAGCTTATAATGAAGGGACTTACCCAAGATGCCTCTTCTGGTTAATGGCAAAATACTGCTTGAGGAAGGCAGGGATCATTTTTATTATTTACAATATAGTTTCCTCCTCTCCCTATATTCTTCACTTCCTCTGATGCCAATAAAGAAAATAAGCATATATATTTTTGACACATATGTTCAAATTATAGTAAAAGAAATGGATTGAATAGTTGAAAGAAATTAAAAATATTGAAAAATGAATAAAAATTTGTATGTACTTTTAATTAAAATCTGCTTAAGGCATAGATGGCCCAAGAGCTTCAGTTCCTGCACCCATGTGGGAGACCTGGAAGAAGCTCCTGGTTCCTGGCTTTGTCCTGGCTCTGGCCTGGCTCTGGCCTGGCTCTGACCTGGCCACTGCAGCCAATTGATGAGTGAACCAGTGGATACACGATCTCTCTGTGTGTGCCTCTCCCTCTCCCTCTGTAAATCTGATTTTCAAATAAATACATCTTTAAAAGTAAAACTATCACTAAATTTGTAAACTTTAAAAATTCTGATTCTAGCCAGTGCCACGGCTCACTAGGCTAATCCTCCACCTAGCGGCGCTGGCACACCAGGTTCTAGTCCGGGTCGGGGTGCCGGATTCTGTCCTGGTTGCCCCTCTTCCAGGCCAGCTCTCTGCTGTGGCCAGGGAGTGCAGTGGAGGATGGCCCAAGTGTTTGGGCCCTGCACTCCATGGGAGACCAGGAGAAGCACCTGGCTCCTGGCTTCAGATCAGTGGGGTGCACCGGCCGCAGCGCACTGGCAGTGGCAGCCGTTGGAGGGTGAACCAACGGCAAAAGGAAGACCTTTCTCTCTCTCTCTGTCTCTCTCTCTTTCACTATCCACTCTGCCTGTCAAAAAAAAATTCTGATTCTAAAATATTTTCTAACTGCAAAATGTGTCCTATTTAATTATGATATAAATTAAATGCAGTTGTAGATTTTGACATATACAAATGAACATACACAACTTAGTCAATACTGCCTGAGTTCAAAGAGTTCACATTTTAGAAGTTCATTAGGTATAATAACAATGCATAGAGATATTTGCATTAAAATATCCCTAGTCTTCAGTTAAGAAATGAATTAATACTTGTAAGATATAATGCCTACTGACCAAAACTGAAAACTTTACAACAATAAATCACATATGAATGTACATGTTTATTCTAAGAGCTAACATGTGCAAAAGCAGAAGCTAATCAACACCTTGGAGTATTAAAGTTTGGGTTACAAATCTAAATTGGTGAACTGCAGGTTTTGCAGAATATTTCCTGGGCACAATCTGCAATAACACTGGGCCCCAAATGACTTGTGAATGGAAACCTGGGGATTTTCCAAGTTTCTTAGTTAGTTTTGCTTTATACTCAACTAAAAACCACTTAAGCCAGCAGTATAGCTGTCAAGTGGGAGGGAATAGATAGGTTATAATGAGTCTGTGTTGATCAGGGAAAATTTCAAATGATGATGATGAGAATGCCTTAATTTTAATATGATGGTAGAACATCATACTCAAATGTACATGCCATTCCAAGTAAATAGTAGTGGATAAACAAATGTTAGGAATATCAACAACTATAAAGTGCCATCAATCTATTAATCCACTCTAGCAGATCTGAATTTGTGCAGTGATTACTTCCTTTGGTCTACTCTAAAAATATTGTTAGCACTCAGGTTTCCATTTCCTGTTGTTTGCTATTATTGATCAATGAAATCTCCCTGAGCAACCAATTAATCCATATTCACCTTGAATCCTTGCACTAAGATATTTATCAGACATCAATTCTTAGAGAATCAACTAGCAGCATTCATTTCAGAGAAACTAAAACTTTGATGAGCTAATGTGTCTTATTTGGGGATACTCATTGAACTTTTAATCATCACTCAGCATTCTACACTAAACAGTATAAAACTCTAAAATCAGAAGGTAATTATTTCAGGCCTTTTCTTCATTTTTGTTTCGGGGATTATACTCCCAGGCTTGCTTGCTCTGCGATTTTTGTTTCAGTAATTTACTATATAATTTGAGACAAATACACTGGAGTATTATCTCCAAAGTTAATTCTTCCAATATATACGGGAAATTCTATTTCATTATTCTATTAAAATATGGCCTCTCCAGCACTGTGACACAGCTGGTTAAAGCCCCAGCCCCTTATGGGCACCAGTTTGAGTCCCTGCTGTTCCTCTTCCAATCTAGCTTGCTGCTATGGCCTGAGAAAACAGTCGAAGATGGTCCAAATTCTTGGGCCCCTGCACCCTTGTGGGAGACCCAGAAGAAGCTCCTAGCTCTTGGCTTCAGATCAGCTCAGCTCAGGCCATCATGGCCATTTGTGGAGTGAACCAGCAGATGAAAGACCTCTCTCTGTGTCTTCTATCTCTCTTTGACACTCTGCCTTTCAAATAAATAAAATCAAAGATCATTTGTTCCTTTCAAAAGAATTTGACGAGGATCAGCAATTAGCTAGGTTTGCACAGTTTTCAGTAAAAATATCAATGAGAACACGGACTAGTCAGAGAATATTGGCATAAAAACAGATGCAAAGATATAGCAATGGAGAGTGTAAATTACCTAACTGAAAAAAAAAAAACAACTTTCTATTGTGGGGAAGATTAACAATGGTATAAACTACTGGCAGGAAAACTCAGTAAATCAAAGAACTGTTATGAAAGCCACAGTGAGAAATTGTGAGAGACTCTGGGAATGGCATTGCAGGTGGAGAGTGCCAAACCCAAGAGACTATTCTATGGTTATAGGACAGTCAAGCACAAGGTGAGCACCGAGTCAATTTTCTTGTATGTTCCTATGGTTGTAATTTTTCAAGATCCACCTAGTACTCTGAACACATATTTATAAAACACTGCTAGTTGAACAATATGAATGGTTGGTCCATTTGCCTTTACTCTCCTACATCCATTTGTCTAATTTCTACATTTTCTATCAGTACTCTATACAACTAGCATCAGTTTCAGCTTACAACAGAATTTCCTACCTGTGGAGAAGCACCAGTCCATCATAAGATTGTTTGACTTAACATAGTACCTTGGGCAAATGTAAGAGTTGCTCGTTGTTCTTCCCAGTAAGGACTAGACAGGGTCCGTTTATTTCTTTCCTCTCATAATTTTAATCAGGATGAATAGGTCAGAGTTCCTCAATTTAGGAAATCATAAATTACTGGGGCTAAAATGTGGCAAAACAGAAATCCAAAATTAAATGCAAATTTTCCAAAACAAAATATCTGAGTGTCAAATGGTTTTTAGGCATCTTGCTTACAACAGTACCAATGTGGCTGTTACAATTGCCAGAAATACTATGTGTTTTGTGAGATAATAAGCCTAGTAAAGGTGTAGACTAGTTTTTTTTTACCAATGAAATTGTAAACACACTGTGAAATTGATGAACCATGGGAGTCATGGCAAATTTGGTGCACAGAAAAGATAGATGTATCAGACAAAAAAAAAAAAAATACTGTCAAATGCAGAATGCTTTGCCGTTTTCTGGTAAGGTAAAAATGGTCCCATGAAGAAGCTAAACCACTCTACCAACACATTTTAATTGAATGCCTCACAGTCACATTCAGCAGGCTAAAATTTTGAACAAGATACACGTGACACTTGATTCACCTGAATATTATATTCCAGTAGGGGTGACAGACACAAAATAAGGAAAATGACCAACAGAATCATCACAACTTGTGACAATGCCTGTTAAGGGAAAGAGAAAGCATTACTAGAAGAAATTACTGAATAGAAAGTAAGGGGGTCAAGAAGGCAGATAACAAAATTTAGCAATGCTACTTTCTGCCTGTCAGATAGTTCCTCTCTTACACGACATTGAACTTATTAAGAAGAAAGATAATTGTATTCACTCATTCTACAAATATTTATTGAGTTGCTATTAATTACTAAGTTCTGAATCAGGAAATTTGCCACTAACCCTTCTGACATATTAAGTATATACTGTAACATTTAAGATAATTCCTCCTTTTTAATACAGTCTATTCAAGTAAATTCACCAACTAAACTTTCTGAAATATATATTATTTTAAAATTTCACCTGACATATTAAAATTGTTAATATTGATGTGTGATATATGCGTGATATATCATTACATATATGTATTATATAATGGCCAATTAGGGTAAACACAACTATCTCATCAAACATTTAACATTTATGGTAAAAGCATTCAAAATTCTTTCTTCTATTTTTTATTCTTTATAGAGAAATAAATGGTGCATTGTAATTATCTCAGCATTTTTTTGTTTCCCCTCTTTGTTCCATGACTGAAAAAGGAAACAAAAAAAGAAATTTACTCACTGTGATTAATTTTATGTGTCAGCCTGAATGGGCTAAAGTTGCCCAAATAATTGGAAAACCATTACTCGTGAATGATTTTTGGGTGTGATATGAGGGTGTTTCTGGTTAGCATTGCAGTTGTAGATTGAGTCAAGACTGCCATCACCAAGGTGCACATCTCACAACTGAAGATCCAAGTAGAACACAAAGTAGAGGAAAAGCAAACTTGTTCCTTCTGTTTAGGTTGAGACAGCCATACACTGCCTTCTTACATTTGGGGATTTTATGACTCAGGCTAGATTTTTTTTTAAGATTTATTAATGTGTTTGAAAAGCAAGTTGACGGGGGAGAGAGAGAGGAAGGGAGGGAGGGAGGAGGAGAAAGAGAGAGAGTCTTTCATCTGATGGTTCACTCCTCAAATGACTGCTACTGTCCAGGTTAGCAAGAGTGTGAAACCCCATTTGTCTCTGACATGTGGGTGTCAGAGGCCCAAACACGTGACCTGTTTTCTGCTGCTTTCCCAAGACCATTAACAAGGAACCAGATCAAAAGCCAAGCAGCCAGAACTCTAAATGATACTCCAATATGGCATGGCAGTTTAAGCTGCTGCACCACAACACTAGCCCCTGAGGCTAGGACTTGTACCCTTGTCTCTTCCCTCCAGGTTCTCTGGCCTTTGGATACCCAGGATTTACACTATTGGTTTCTCTGGTTCTTACGCCTTCAGACTCAGAATTTGCACAAAATTGAATAAGCAGCTTTCCTTGTCCTCCAGCTTGCAAAGCAGAAAGTAGGACTTCTCAACCTACAATAGCATATGAGCCAATTCGCAGAATCCTTCTCTCCTTACATCCCACCAGTGTTTCTCTGGAGAAGTCTAATACATAAAGGTAAGTGCAACATCATTATTAAGTGTATAATTTGAGAGAAAACTCAACAATGTAGCTCTATGAAATACAATGCTTTCACCTTATTAAGCAAGAGACAACAAAACTCCTTGTTGAGATAGAAATGTAATTGACCAGAACTGAACATTTCCAAAATTAGACAAGTTCTTATTTTAACATATTGCAGTTTCAGTAACATTGGAAATAAAACAAAATTTCAAAGTAAAACTAAGGCAAAAAGTATTCTTCAAATGTACAAAAATGATTTTAAAGTGAGGTTATAAAAATAACTTATTGTAGGGGTGGATATTTGCTTGATGCTTAGGATACCATTTGGGACACCTGTGTCTGATATCAGGGTGCCTGGGTTCCTGACTTCACACATGTTTTACCCGTCCTGTGATGAAGTAGGTGATGGTTCAGCGCATCTGAATAGGAGACCTGAATTAAATTCCCAGTTCCCAACTTCAGCTTGTTGTGTGCATCTGGGGAGTGAACCAGCAGATGGGTGGTCCCTCTCTGTCTCTCTCTCTCCCTGTTTTTTTCTCTCTCTTTCTCTCCCCTGACTCTGAAATAAAAATTTACATAGTTTAAAACTAGCCTTTTTAGTATCATGCAAAGTACAAGCATGTGATTAATGTCAAAAATCAGAGAGAACAATCTACAGACATAAGGAAAAATATTGCAAATAAATCAATTGCATTGCTACTTTTTGAAATACTTAAATGTATTGATTCACTGAAACATATTTTGATGGATATTTCTTTTTCAAATTTTTTCTACTATCTCTTCTAGCGAGTATGTTTTCCTAAAATAAATCAGTGTTCTATTTTCTTCTACTAAGATTAAGAGCAATGGAGTGTGAAAAATTTTTAAACACTTCCATTTTCCAATTTACATAGTTTCCCACCTACTCTGGAGTCATTTAAAATAACTAAATGGATGGCTCTGTGTAAACTACTACTAAAGTGAAAATTAGAAAGCCAAAGCTTAAATTGAATGTATCAAAATATAAATGTTTCACAAATACTTCAAAAGGATAATTAATGAAAAACAAAACAGTAATAACTGATTCTAAATAAAGGTATAAAACACATTAGTAGCATATACTCAAAACACAGGGAAGAAAAATTGTTGAATTTTATATATGAGCCTATTTAGTAAAAATTTGGAGAAAGGGAAAATATAAATATCCCAAACAAGACAGTCTTTGTAAAAGGACTTAGCTTCTATAGCAAAGAAGAAGGCAAAAAAGAAATTTTTGGAAAGCATTTGAGTATGAAAATGATTACCCAGACCTCATCCCTGGATTTAATTCAATAAGAACTCTATGTTTTACTTGAGACCTGTAATATTTTGGCATGTGACATATATATGCTATAGCCCAAAATAAGAGATTGTAGAATAACTATCTGTAAATAGATTCTAAGTAAATATGTAATGAGTGATTATTTTGTTGTAAGACAGTTTTACAATCCCTTAGAACAAACTGATGGGGAGTTAGAAGTCAAAGAGTGGGCAGAAGTATAACCATATGAAATTCCATGAAGAAAAGACAGAGCATGTTCAGTTACTCAACAACCTGCATTCATTTTCCATCTGAAAAACTGACTCCTGGGAAAGATTATGTTCATGACTGCCACATTACACTGGAGGGATCCCTGAGAGTCTATAAAGATGTTGCTCTGGTATCTGCTATCAGAGAGACCTCAATTTAAATGTCAAATTCTAACTTTTCTAAGCTTTGTAACTTCAGCCAAGTTATGTTAATTCTATAGTGAGGTTCATCATCTGTAAAAAGGCTAATAATTCATACTTTATAGAGATGAAGATTCAATGTGATAATGTATGTAAAGATAAAGGTCTTAGTATAGAATTATAAATCAGTTAGCAGTCAACAAAGATTAGCTATCATTCTATTAACTTTCTTAGTATGCTAGTATGGTGTCAGTCCACATAATAAGTACTCAAAGCAGTACTTTACTCTTATAGTACATTAATAATTTAAACCAGGATAAAGAAAATGACTATGGCTTATGACAATGATGTGTTGTCTTAAAACAAAAGTCTAGATAAGAAGGTCAAGAAAGAATCCAAAGACAACAGCAGCAGGGGACTGTTCATATATTAATCACAAGCTTGACAAGAGATAATAAGTGTGTCAGGTCAGCAATATTAGCATCAAATGTCTAGAAACCTTCTCTCCTAAGAAATCCCTTGTGAAAACATTGTGCAATAATAGAGTGTGTGTAGCACGCAGACACTTTTAAGAATATATTCCTGGGGCCAGTGCTGTGGCATAGCAGATAAAGCTGCCACCTCCAGTGCCATCATCCCATATGGGTCGCCGGTTGAAACCCTGCTGCTCCACTTCCAATCCAGCTCTCTTCTATGGCCTGGGAAAGCAGTAGAAGATGGCCCAAGTCCTTGAGCCCCCACACCCACATGGAAGACCTGGAAGAAGCTCCTGGCTCTTAGTTTTGGATCGGCTCAGCTCCGGCCATTGCAGCCAATTAGGGAGTTAACAAGCGGGTGGAAGACACCTCTTTCTCTCTCTCTCTCTCTTCCTCTCCTTCTCAATCTGCATAACTTTCCCAAATAAATAAATAAATAAATAAATCTTTAAAAAAGAATATATTCCAGAGTTTTAGCAATGGGATTAATGCATTGTACACACATAAAGAATTCAGTAATGCAAATAAAGATGTTATTCCCAAATACTATGTAGTGTTTTTTTAGGGCATGCTTGTCATGGCTTCCCCAGAAGTAAACAAAAACTGAACTAATATTTCTTTGAAAATCTTTCAATATCTAACATTTCAGTTTCTATGATAGCTATAACACTATCATTTCCCAGAGCAGTGTTACCAAAACCCACACACTAGCATCAGCTACTGGAGTCTCAAATTCCCCCCAAAATAGCCCTCAGCAACTGTCAGATGAATGTCAACTGATCTTGACAATCAGCTCTTGAAGGCCTTGGGAAAAGTAATTCTGGTCCCTGGTGTAATCTCTTCAAGAAACTCCTGAATAAATTAGGGTGTCTGGATTTGAGTAAAACAGGCTTGAGGCCCACTACTCATTGTCCAAACTAGGGATTATATTTTAGATTCTTCTAGGGGTATCTAGGTACCTAAATGAATGTTCTTTGAACAACTAAGATAGAAATTAATGTGGGTTACAGTTGGAAATATGGACACAAATTATAAATTTATATTTTGAATTTACTGGAAATTCAAACATCAATTAAAGTCACAAATGCTGTGCATTTTCCATTACATAAGGCAAAAGCTGAGTCATGTTGGTTGACTCATTTATTGGAGGGCTTTTTCCCTTGAGATATCAGTCAGCTATCGTATATTTTTAAAATATTTTCAGATTCTGTGCTTTATATCTTAAAGTTTGCGATGATTATGGTGTCCTTTGCCTGTCTTATGTTTTAAATTTGATTAACTCAAATTTAAATCCTTCAAAGTTTAACATTAGTGTGTTTTATTCTGGCTTTCCTCATGGTATTATTAAAGGCTTTCTTCCATTTTATAGTTTCTTTAATTGCTTACATATGCACTCGATCTAGTACTTTGGGATATGATTTGAGATAGACCCGCACAATGTTTTCCTCCAGAGGTATAGCCATTTCCTCCAACACCATTTTTTAAAATTATTTTTTCATCAATTCAGTTATCAAATATCATGTTCAGCAATCCACATAAATATAAACTTGGATTCCTTTGGTCATTACTTGTTTAATTCAATACTATAGCACCAGATTCAGCTACAGTCATTTTTAAGACTTTTTTATTTTTTATTCAGAGTGTTGCTCCTTTCCTGCATCATAATATTTGCTTTTAATTTGACAGAAAAATCTTGCAAATATATGAATCTGAAAACTAGCATGTAATCCCACTCTAAACCAATTCTTTCTGGAATTTGATTACACTATCTTTGACTCATAAATTAAAGTGAGACAGTTGTATTTCACATGAATCTGAGATGAAAGGATATTCATCAAAGCTAGGTCCATTGGGAAAGAGACTTGGAGACCAACAGAGACTTGGAGACATGGATGATCACTCACTAAGAAGAGCCATATGAAAGAGAACTGAAATAAACAGAGAGTTGTCAGAAAATGTTGAAATGCTACAGACACAGAGAAAGCCTCTTCCCACCCTATTGGAAGCTCTGAAATTAGAAAAGCAAACCAATGTTGTCCCAACTTGTGATGAAAAGATCCAAATATCTTAATCAGTCAGGCATTGGATATGAAGAACATGACCTTGGGAGAAGCAGTTTATTTAGCTAAGGCAATTTCTAATGGGAGTGATTGCTGAGGGCTATCTGTCTACAGCACTTCTAGCAATGTGGAAATAACGCTCACTGAAGAAGAATCTGGGTAGAATATCACAGTGTCTACCACTAACACTTCACATGATCGATTCTTTAAATCCAGATTCTGTCTTCACTTACTGTAGGAGTAAGGAACTATATATTTTTTTCATATAGATCTTGGCAATTTGAATATTATTTAATAAATTTAATAAATTCTATTACTAAGGGGAAATTCTTCGTTTGTTTATTCATTTGAAAGGGCAATTCTTCATTTTTAATTCACATTACTTTCTTTCAATCCATTGTAGAAAGCAGTTGATCTTTGCAAATGACTCTAACAACTTTTATTTCATTTACTTTTCTTGGTTTTATTTTGTTGGTGTTGTTAAATGCTTGGTAAATGTATTTTTAGTCTCTTTTCTATAAAGAATATGTTGGAAGATGACAGTGATTTCCTCAGTGCTGCACAGGCCTTGTTCAATAAATCAAATAAAAATGCAATTGAAAGCCTTAACTACAGACTTGTTGAGGCAGAAGAAAGGATATCTGAGTTAGAAGACCAACCTCTGGAAATTTTATAGTCAGACAAAATAAAAGGAGAAGAAATTGGAAAACTAAAAACACTGTTGGAGATTTATGGGATGCTGTCAAACAATCCAACATATGGACCTTATATGGTCCTGAAGTCATGGAAAGAGAAAATAGATTATAAGGCCTTTTTTACTGAAATAATTAAAGAAAATTTCCCAATTTGCAGAAAGGGACATCCAAGTAAAGGAAGCACACAAAATTCCTAACAGATATGACCAGAAATGATCTTCACCAAGACACATTGTAATCAAGCTTTCCGCAGTAAAACCTAAAGAAAAGATTCTAAAATGTGCATGAAATGCCAGATTACTTTCAGAGGATCTCCAATTAGACTCACAGCTGACTTCTCATCAGAAACTCTACAGCTAGAAGAAAGTGGCAAGATATATTCTCTATCTTAAAAAAATTGCTCATCTAGAATGGCGTACTCTGCAAAGCTCTCGTTTATAAATGAAGATGAAATAAAGATCTTCAATAACAAACAGAAAAAGAATTTGTCACAATTTGTCAAGCCTTACAAAAGATGCTTAAAGATGTGGTACACTCAGAAACACAGAAACGTGGTCATCACTATGAAAGAAAGGTGAAGGCAGAAAATCTCCCAGTAGAAGTCCAAAATAAGTCCAAAGTAAATAATAGGGATATTTATATATACATAATATTTGGAAGAGCCAAATCATTATTTATCAATTGAAACTTTGAATGTAAACATCTTTAACCCTCCATTTAAAAGACACAGACTGGTTGAACGGATTAAAAAACAAGACTCATCTATTTGCTTCCTATAAGAAACACATCTCACCAACAAACATACATGTAGACTGAAAGTGAAAGGATATAAAAAGATATTGCAAGGTAACAGAAACTAAAAAGAGCTGATTAAAGCATCCTAATACCAGCCAAAATATACTTTAACACAGAAACTATGGCACTATGCAATTATTATGCAATTATTAATTTTTATTAATTATTTAATTAATTTAATTAATTATTAAAGGATCATCTCAAAACATGTTAATATAATAAATGTATATGCACTCAACTACAAGACACCTGGCTATTTGAAAGAAATGTTAATAGATCCAAAGGCAGACATACAATAGTAATGGGGGGCTTCAATACTCCACTTTCAGCAATGGACAGATGAACCAGAGAGAAAATCAGCAAGGAAACAACAGAGTTAATTGACATTATAGATCAAATGAATATCTACAGAACTTTTAACCTACAGAATATACATTCTGCTGATCAGTACATAGAACATAGACCATATTCTAGGCCATAAAACAAGTCCCAACAAACTCAAAAAACTTGAAATCGCATCATAAATCTTCATTGACCACAATGGGATGAGGCTGGATATCAAAAACACAAGAATCTCTAGAACTTATACAAACAATGGAGACTAAACAACATGTTGCTGAATGAACACTGGGACACAGGAGAAATCAAAAGAGAAATAAAAAAATTTCTGGAAACAAATGAAGATGACAGTAAAATATATCAAAACTTATAAGACACAGCAAAATCAGTGTTAAAAGAAAAGTTTATAGCAATTGCTGCCTACACCAAGAAATTGGAAAGGCATCAAATAAATGAGATATCAATGCATCTCAAGGACTTAAAAACAACTCCAATTCTTCTCAAGATATTCGAAACAATTGAAAGGCAGGGAATCCTCCCAAAATCCTTCTTCGATGCCAACATCTCCTTAACTCCTGAACCTGAAACAGATACAACAGAGAAAGAGAGCTACAGGCCAATTTCTCTGATGAACATAGATTCAAAAATCCTCAACAAAATACTAGCCATTTGAATGTAACAATACAGCAGAAAAATTATTCACCTGGACTAAGTGGAATTTATCCCTGGTGTGCAGGGAGGGTTCACCATCCACAAATCAATCAATACGATACAACACTTTAACAAACTGAAGAACAAAAAATGCATGATTATCTCAATAGAAGCAGAGAAAGCATTTGATAAAATATAGTATCCTTTCATGAAGAAAACATTAAGTAAATAGGGTGTAGAAGGAACACTCTTCAACACAATCAAGGTAATCTATGCCAAAACCATGTCCAGCATCCTACTGAGTGGGGAAAAGTTGGAAGCATTCCCAATAAGACCTGTAACCAGAGAAGGATGCCCACACTCACCATTGTTTAATATAGACCTGCAAGTTTTAGCCAGAGCCATTAGACAAGAAAAACAAATCAAAATGATTCAAATTGGGAGAGAGGAAGTCAAACTATCCCTACTTGAAGATGACATGACTGTATATATAAAAGATCCAGAAGATTCCACTGAGAGACTATTGGGACTCTTTAATAAAAGAGTTTGGTAAAGTGGCAGGATATAAAATCAACATACAAAAATTAGTAGCCTTTGTATACATAGACAATGCCATGGCTGAGAAAGAACATCTAAGAATAATCCCATTCACAATAGCTACAAAAAAATTAAATACGTAGGAATTGGTCTAACCAAGGACACCAAAAATCTCTACGATGAGAATTACAGAACAATAAAGAAATAGAAGAAGATCTTAAAAATGGAAAAATCTTCCATGCTCGTGGATAAGAAGAATAAAGATAATCAAAGTGTTCATAATACAGAAAGCAATTTACAGATTCAATGTGATACCAATCAAAATATCAAAGAGATTTTTTTCAGATTAGAAAAAAACACAGGAGACCCTAAATAGCTAAAGCAATCTTATACAGCAAAAACAAAGATGGAGGCATCACAATACCAGATTTCAAGACATAGTAAAGGGTAGTTACAATCAAAAAAGCCCTGTACTGGCACAAAAAACAGACTTCCAGACCAATGGAACAGAATAGAAACTACAGAAATCAATCCATGCATCCACAACCAACTTATCATTGACAAAGGAGCAAAAATCAATCCCTGGTGCAAGGATATTCTCTTCAACAAATGGTTCTGGGAAAATTGGATCTCCACATGCAGAAGTATGAAGCAAGACCCCTTACTTACACCTTAAACAAAAATCCACTCAAAATGCATTAAAGACCTAAATCTATGACCCAATATCATCAAATTATGAGAGAACATTGAGGAAACCCTGCAAGACATTGACATTGGCAAAGAGTTCTTGAAAGAGACTGCAGAGGGACAGGCAATCAACTCTAAAATTGACAGATGAGATTCCATCAAATTGAGAAGCTTCTACACTGCAAAAGAAACACTCAAGAAAGTGAAGAGGCAACCAATAGAATGAGAGAAATTATTTACAAACTTTATAAATGATAAAGGATTAATAGCTAGAATATACAAAAAATCAAGAAACTCCACAACAACAAAACAAACAACTCAATTAAAGACTTAAGATATTTTTCTTTTTTTTTCCCTTTTTATTTTTATTTATTTATTTATTTTAGTGAGAGGTAAAATAGCAAGGTTTATTAGGGAAGGGACATCCGTAAGAACGCATGGGCACCTCTCCAAACAGGACCTGAGAGACTGGGGGTGGGGGAGGAGTGAGGTTACATGGTTGAGTAGAAAGATTACACCTGACCAGGCCAAGCAGGCGGCTCAGCAGAGAGGCAGAGGGCTGAGCGCGAAGTCCGGTTGAGGAGTCCGGGGGGCCTTTTAAGGAGATGGGTCTTGCTTCCCCACCTCTGCCCCTCTTGGAACAAAGGGCTTTTTGAATGTAAATAGAAAAACTTCTCTCTTGAAGGTCTGAAATGAAGGACTTTATGGATGCAAATGTTATCAGACAGGAGGAAGGGAGCAGGGTGTTTGAGATGCAGATACTGGGCTGCACCTGGGAGATTGTGGAAGATTTGTCAGGCAGAAGGGGTGGGGACCCCCTCACCTGGCAGGTTATCAGGTGGAAGGGGGCAGGGCAGTGCAGGATGTGAATACCGGGCTGCCCCTGAAACACCATTGGGACGACCTTGAGATGCAGCATATGCTGGACATAGATGTCTTCTCTCTAGGCCTTCATGTCACACACACATAAGCTCATAACTGACTTCCTACCTAATATTCCTCCCTCAAGAGGTAACACCCAAAATTCTTCTTTGGGATTATGGAAAGAGTTCTGTTTTCTGTAACTTCTTCAAAGCTGGCATGTGGGCGTTGAGGGGGATTTGGGTATTTCCTCTTGCTATCTGTCTTATTGTGTGCGACAGTGGCCTTGGAAAGACTGTGCTGCTCGGTCCAGAGGGCTGCTCATGTCGTCCAGTGGAATGGGCTGGAAGCCTTGTCTGACGACCATTTGGAGTTTGACAGCTTTTAGTCTGAGCAACTGGTGTGGCAAACAGACAATGCCACGAAGCAGCCCCCTAATCCTCATCATGACAACATTGCTGATCGGGATCCCCCTGAAGATGAACGAAGCTTGCCGGCTCACTCCAAGCCAAACCCATGCCACCACCTCAGTTGGTTCGCTGGCAGTTCCAAACCATTCATGCACTTAGGACAATGGAATCAAAACAGCAGGGTTTGTACAATGGGCAAGGAACAATCAAACCCTGCTCTGTATTGGGAGGGATACAGCTGAAAATCAATGGCCTAAAGGGAGAACACCGATCCCGGCACATCAAAACTGGTCACACTGTCGGACACCAGGGTATACCCCTATCAATTCTGGAAGGGAGGCCTTATTGATGCATTGGCTGAAACTGTTAGAGTGACTCTTGTGGTCAATTCCTCCCTCTCTGTCGAAAGCGGCAACCTCTGGCCACATCCAGCTGCCTCGGCTGGTACGTCATCCCCTTGTGCAAATACAGCCGATTCTCCCACCAACCTGCCAACCAACAACATCCTGGGAGTTCCCTCCACCAAAAAGGAGTCCACAAAAATCACTGGCACAAACTCCACCCCTTCAGCAATCCGACCAAAGGAAGCCCCTGTCCCACTGCCCCCCCCCCCCCCCCCCCCGCGCTGGGCGCTCCAGGCCCTGCCCATGCTAACAATCAAGGTTTAAGAGAACTAGCATGTATTGTCACCAAAACTGTAAACATGACTGCTGCTGCTTTAGCCAACATCTCTGAGGAACTCGATCAGGTCCGGACAGGTGCACTGCGCAACTGGGCTGCCACTGACCACCCACCACTGAAAGATCGTATAAGCTGTGACCTGACTCCTGGAGGCTGCTGCTCCAGTATCTCAAATAATGCTCCCCGAATAAAACATCTTTCAGCAGCCAAAAGGTGAACCCCAGCACATGCTTCCAATCAATCCCTTTTCTCTTGGTGGATCCCAATGGGCCCACCAGCCCTCGATGTTGCCGGGTCCTCCATTGCTGCCCCCGCCCTCCTGTCCGTGCCTGCCCTGCACACTCCAATGCCTCTCCGTGTCCTCCGGTGCTGCCGGATCTGAGATTCCAAAGCTGTGCCCACAGCTCCACCCCCGAGCCAAAAAGGATGGCACCAAATTCTAATGAAGGGCAAGACTCGGTCTCCCTGCACCAACCCAAGACAGGAGCCCCGGAGAACATCCGGGGCGTCCAACGACGGGCAAGGACAAGAAGAGAGGCGGGCAACCCAAGACAGGAACAATGCCTCAAAAAACAAAAAAGGGGGAAATGAGGGCAGCCACAGGTAGCTGCCCCCCCACCACCACCATCCACACTCAAACACATGAATGGAGACTTCCCGGCACAGACAACCAGGCCAAGGAGATTCCAGGAAGAGACAGGAAGAACCCCATCCCACTGCCAAACCTCCCACAAGAGATGATGCAGACAATCAGCCACACCTCTGTCAAGAGGAAGAACCCCACCGGGAACTCCCCAGTCTCCCCAACATGCAAATCCCCTGTGCTCCCTCCTGTGCACAATTGGCCATGCCCAAACACCACTGGGTTTGTTGAACAAGCGAGCGCCGACCAGGACTTGTCCTGGCTCCACCCTCTGCGCCCCGTCCCAGCACTCCCACTCCCCGCCCAGGGAAACCCGGCTCTCTGTGCTGCAGGCCGGCACAGGGCTCTGCATTGGCTGCCTGTCGAGAGCCTGGTTTAGGAACTGTGCTATTTCCCTGTATCTAGGAACCTGTAACCTGATAGAGAAAAACTGGGACTGCCTGAAGTTGGCAGAAATAGGAATTTGCTGCATGGCCTATATCCTCTCTGGGGCTGGTTTTCTCTCCCCAGGGGTGAGGATAAGGGTTAAATAATTACACTCTAATGGACTAGCTATGCTTTGCTTTCCTCTGGATATCTAGTAGCTAGTTTTGCTAGGAAGTTAAGCCAATGTACAAGACTAGAGTCTCAGGTTGGGAAAAGAGACAGACTAACAAATCATTTACATTTAACCATGTACATTATGAATTATTGTGCACCCCCCTCAAGAGATAGGCCCTTTAAGTCCTCAGCGAGGACCTGTCCAAATAGGTGCAGGACTATCTGAGTTAGCTGTTACTGAAAGCCCTGTTTTTAGGGACTGGCAGGGAGGGCTTTCTACGCTTAACACTATTGGATAGATTTTTAAGGCCTGGCTGGATGTGTGAGGCCCAGACCTATCCACGGGGTGCTGGAAGAGAATTGCAAGAGATGCAAATCTCCTTTAAGGGAGGCACCCTGTTGACTTGCATTACATGGCTGGGCTAGGAGGAGAGCCGAATAGGAGGCTGATAGAAATAGGCAACTTGCGTTTCACTGACCCTAGGCCATCCCTCAATAGCAGTGGCTGGAGCTGGAAGCTGGGCAGAGGCTGGGCAGAGCCAAAGGCTTTTTAGCTCAGGGCCACAGGGTCTGTGGTTCTGAACCAGGAGTCCTTTGACACCCAGGGCAGTTCCGTGTCCAGTGGTCGTGCTCTTGGCAGAGCTGACAGAAGGCATTTGCTGTCACGACAGCTGCTTGCCCAATGCCCTGGCTCCTTATATCAGCAACAGGTGCTGTTTGGGGTGCATTAGCCTTTCTGGGTCTCCTTGATGGCAGATCACTGTGTAAAGCAGCCATTGATTGGCCTGTTGCCTATCCTTGTCGCTCCCCCTCTTCGTGGAGGAGCAACACAGGACCCTGCACTGTTCTTTCGTCTGCTCGGCCCTCCCCGGGTTTGCTGCTGGTTCTTCCCGGGTTGGCTACTATCCCTTCCACCTCCGTGGAAGGGCAGTTCCCCCTGGCCACATTCCCCACTTCCGCAGGGGAGCGGCACACCGCCGGCCGGCTCTCTGGGGGGCTGCACAGGTGTTCCTTCAGATGTTCCCCTTAGATGTTCCCGGTGAATGCCGTCTCTCTCCTCCTTTATAGTCCTCCTCTGCCAATCCCAACTCGGCTGCCCACACGCCGAGTACGCTGCTCTCCAATCAGGAGCAAGTCCTACAGTTTATTGGTTGAACTGGAGGCAGCTGTGTGGAAGCTGTTTACTTCTCTCCCAGCGCCATATTGTGGGAGAGCAGATGCATAGAATAAGTCTTAATTCCAGTAACTTAGTCCAGTCCGGATTGCTCCCCACATATCCTCTGCTGCTTGCTTGCTCCTCATTCTCCTGGTCTCTAATAAAGTAGACCAAGGAGGCAGCCTCTATGATGCCAGTCAAGGGAGTGCTCAACCCAACCCTGATTTCTGAAGCTTTCTTCTAATATCAGGGGCAGCTTGAGTTAGGAACCTATCCCCTAATATGGCATTTCCTACAGCAGAATCAGGATCTAAATCAGTATACTTATCAAGACCCTCTTTGAGCCTTTCTAAGAAAGGCAGCTGGATTTTCCCGTGGTCCCTGTTCTATCATTGATAGCTTATTAAAGTTCTTCGGTCTTGCCTTACTGGCTGCCCTTAGACCTGCTAAAAGACAAGCCAGCATGTGGTCCCTACTTTTTCTTCCCTCAGGGGTATTATAGTTCCATGAAGGTTCCTTAATTGGGATCACTGGTTCCGCGATTGGGTTTCCCTCATCCTGCCTATGCAAGGCGTTTGCATAATCATTGGCATGCTGCGACACCATTTGCTTTTCCCCATGAGTTAGGGTAGTGTTTAGAAGGAATACTACACCCTTCCAAGTAAGCTCAAACATGCTGGTAATCTTATACCATCCCTCTAGCCACCTGTTGGGGTCCTCAGTGAAGCTTCCCATTTCTGCTTCCATCTCATTTAAATCCTGCATTTTAAAGGGGACCCGTATTTTGGTGGGGCCATTGGGTCCCATCACTTCCTGTAAGGGAAACATTCCTGCACCCTCTGCCCCAGTGCCAGAGCTCAGGCCTGTGCTCGGGCTCACGCTAGTGTTCAGCCTCGGGCTGGGGCTCTGGCTTGGCCTTGGCCTTGGGCTGGGGCTCCGGTTTGGCCTCGGGAGATATTTTTCATAAGAGGAAATCCAAATGGCCAACAGACACTTGAAAAAATGTTCAGAATCACTAGCCATCAGATAAATGCAAATCAAAACCACAATGAAGTTTCATTTCATCTCCATTAGAATGACATTCATACAAAAATTAACAAACGTCACATGCTGTCGAGCATGTGGGGAATAAGGAACACTGGTCCACTGTTGGGGGGAATGTAACCTAGCCACTCTGAAAGACAGTTTGGAGATACCTCAGAAACCTGAATATAGATTTGTGATATGACCCAGCCATTCCACTCATGGGAATTTACCCAAGGAAAATGAAATCAGCATATGAAAGACTTTTCTGTATCCCCATGTTTATTGCAACTCAAATCACAATATCTAAGGTATGGAATCAACTCAGATGTCCATCAACTGAAGACTGGATAAAGAAATCATGGGATATGTATACCATGGAATACTACACAGTGGTAAAAATGAAATCCTGTCATTTGCAACAAAATGGATGCAACTGGAAAACATTACACTTAGTGAAATAAGCCAGTCCCATAGGAAAAATATCATATGTTCTCCCTGATCTATGGGAACTAATAGAATACCAAAAGGTAATCTATAGAAGTGAGACTGACACTTTGAGATGCAATGATTTTGAGCAGCCTTTGTCTCAACCGTTGAGGAACATATTTTATGCTATTTGTTGAGCTCTTTACTTAGTATAGGGTTAATCTTATGTGTTTAAAGTTAACTGAAAATAGATCTCAGTAAAAAAAAAATAAGAATGGAAATAGGAGAGGGAAGAGAAGGAAGGGTGAGAGATAGGTATGGTGGGAAGAATCACTATGTTCCTAAATTTGTATTTATGAAATAAATAAATAAATAAATAAAATACACATAAAGTGTGTATACTTTAAATAAAAGCTTTCTGGAAAAAATTAAAAGTAAAAAGTGAGATGAAAATATTTAGAATATGTTTATCACAAAAAATGAATGTTTAAAGTAATAGGGGAATAAATGACATTCTTTACAGAATTAGAAAAAAAAATCCTAAAATTCATATCCAATCACAAAGGTCCAGAATAGCCAAAGTGACCCTGAGCAAAAGAAATCAACCTGCAGAAATTTCAAATTATACTACAAGGCTACAGCAATTAAAACAGCACAGAAGTAGCATAAAAATTGGTACAAAGATCAATGGAACACAATAGAGGGTCCATTACGTACAGTCAACAGATTTTTGGCTAAGATGCTCAGAACATACACTGGAGAAAAGATAGCCTCTTCAATAAATAATGCTAGCAAACTAAATATGTATGTGTAGAAGAATGAAATTAGATTCTTACCACTCACCACATACAAAAATCAACTCAAGATGGACAGAGACCTATATTTTGATTTTTGACTGAATATTTTGTCCATCTAGCATTTTTCTTCCCCAACTAAATTATTTGTTTCTTTTAGCACTTATACTTTTAATTTATAGCATTTAAATTTCTGTGGACTGCTGCTTTTTATAGCAGCCTTCTTCTTTTACAAATAAGACTTATTTTTAAATATTAATCGAGAATTCTGAATTTATGAAAATTTATTCTACTTCCTTCATTAACACACTTCAAATCTGACTTTATTTTTCTATTAATTTTAGAATATTTCTTGCTCTCAAGAAATCACTTATAATTAACTCAAAATTCCCACTCTGTTTAATGTACTAAGAATTTGTTGCATTATAAGAAAATGGTAATTATGTAATATTACATGGATGCATATTAAAGCAATTAGAACTTGACACCATGAATATGTTTTAGTCAATAATACCAGAGTATATTAAGTTACGTAATATCATTATATTACATACTAGCATCATTTTCAGACATTATAAACACATGTTTATATTCTATGTCAGAAATTTTAAAAGTAAAATTGCATAACTCTATATTTAAATATATCCTGCCCAGACGTATACATCTCAGAGAGACTTTTCACTCCATTGCAATTTTCTTATATGTATTCAGTACATTTTTGGTAACTGTCCCATGAATTGTTTCCTTTAATTTTTCAGATATTTACATGTTGTCTATTGAAACATTCAGAAAATCTTATTAAGAATATATACAAAAAATATAAAAATTAGAGCAAACTTTTAAATATTTCACTACCAATTATCCTAGTCCTAGAGCTATCATGAATTATGAACCTGTAGTAGTTAGGATTTAGCGAAGAGTTCTAAATAGCAGGGCTTTAAAATGATGGTTTAGAACACGAAAGAAACAACATCCATCCAAAGCAATATTCTCAGTAATTTAAAATCTTTTTTCTATGATAACTATAATAAAATAAAATGGCAATAGTAATCATTTTCAACATAAAAATAAGGCTTTAGGTGCCAATATTGTGATGCAGTGGGTTAAGTCCCAACTGTTCCAAAGCTCATCCAACTTCCTGCTAACCTACCTGGGATGACAGTGGAAAATGACCCAAGAACTTGTGTCCCTGACACTCATAAGGGAGACATGGATACAGTTCTTGGCTCCAGTTCCAGCCTGTCCCAGCCCTGGCTGATGCAGCCATTTGGAGAGTGAGCCTGCAAATGAAAGATCTGTCACACTCTCTTTGTGTATGTGTCTCTCTCTCTGGCTCTGCCTTTCAAATAAACAAATCTTTTTTTTTTTTTTTTTTTTAATCTA
This sequence comes from Oryctolagus cuniculus, assembly GCF_964237555.1. Taxonomy (NCBI): domain Eukaryota; kingdom Metazoa; phylum Chordata; class Mammalia; order Lagomorpha; family Leporidae; genus Oryctolagus; species Oryctolagus cuniculus. Next base: position 115,320,764 of record NC_091435.1, read on the forward strand.
AGACCTTAAATCAATTTTACCTAACTCCACAGAAAATAACAGATGGTTCTACTGAAGAAAGGAACAAGGGCACACACTTGAAAAACACCATAAGCTTTATGCTTAATTTATTAATAAAATGAGCTGTTTAATCAAAGTGTATTTTTCAGAGAATTAAAATACATATATTTGCAAGAGCGGAAGGAGCTGGCATAGCACTTATGAACCACATTCCATATCTGAGAGCTTGAGTTTGGGTCCTGGTTCTAATCTCAACTCCAACTCCTGCTAATGAACATTCTGGGAGGCAACCAATGCTGGCTAGAGTACGGTGGTCCCTCCACACTTGTAGAAGATCTGGATTGCATTCCAGCCTCCTGGCTTTGGACTGGTTCAGTCCTGGTGGTTACGAGCACTTGAGGAGTGAACCAGTGGATGAGAATTCTATTTTTCTTTTCCTCTCATGCTCTCTTTCCTTCCCTTTCTCTTTCTCTTTTTCAAATAAATAAAATTATAAATTAGGGGCCTGTTGGCCAGTGCCGTGGCTCACTAGACTAATCCTCCACCTGCAGCGCGGGCACTCCAGGTTCTAGTCCCGGTTAGGGTGCCGGTTCTGTCCTGGTTGCTCCTCTTCCAGTCCAGCTCTCTGTTGTGGCCCAGGAAGGCAGTAAAGGGTGGCCTAAGTGCTTGGGCCCTGCACCCGCATGGGAGACTAGGAGGAAGTACCTGGCTCCTGGATTCAGATTGGCACAGTGTGCCAGCTGTACAGGCCATTTGGGGGGTAAACCAACAAAAGGAAGACCTTTCTCTCTATCTCTCTCTCACTGTCTAACTCTGCCTATCAAAAAAACAAAAAAAATTAGGGGCCTGCACTAAGGTGTAGCAGGTTAAATTTCCACCTGTAGTGTTGGCATCCTATGTGGGTGCAGGTTCTAGTTCCAGCTGCTCCACTTCCAATCCAGCTCCCTGCGAATGTGCCTGGGAAAGGAGCAGAAGATAACCCAAATGCTTAGGCCCCTACATTCACAGGGGAGACCCAGATGAAGCTCATAGCTCCTGGCTTCAGCCTGGCCATTTGGGGAGTGAACCAGAGGATGGAAGATTTCTCTCTCTCCATGATCCTCTCTGTAACTCTACCTTTCAAATAAATAAATCTAAAACAAAACAAAACAAAACAAAACAAAAAAACTGCTGAGTGCTATACCAGCTGCCTTCAGTAACTTGAAAATAAATAAATAAATATCCATTTGATAAATTTAAGACCCATTATGACTTAAATGGAAGTTCAAAATTATGAAACTACTAGAAGAAAGCATAGGAAAAGTTTAATGATTTGGATTGAGCATGTGCGGCACCGCGGCTCACTTGCCTAATCCTCCGCCTGCGGCGCTGGCATCCCGGGTTCTAGTCCCGGTTGGGGCGCCAGTTCTGTCCTGGTTGCTGCCCTTCCAGTCCAGCTCTCTGCTGTGGCCTGGGAGGGCAGTGGAGGATGGCCCCAGTGCTTGGGCCCTGCACCTGCATGGGAGACCAGGAGGAAGTACCTGGCTCCTGGATTCAGATTGGTGCAGCACACTGGCATGTAGCGGCCATTTTGGGGGGTGAACCAATGGAAAGAAAGACTTTCTCTCTGCCTCTCTCTCTCACTGTCTAATTCTGCCTATTGAAAAAAAATGGATTGGGCATACAGTGTTTGGATAAGACCTCAAAAGTACAGAAAACAAAAACTAAAACAAGAAACTTAGATTTTCATGACCATAAAGCTTCTACACACCCAAGGAAGTAATCAGCAAATAAAGAGATAGCCTACCGAATGGAAACTATAAGATAAATAAAGGGTTGTTATAATATATGTGTATAATATATGTAATATATTCTATATAAAACACACATACACACATATATATTGCACATATAATAACAATAGTTTACAAATAGACACTAGGGGAAGGCGCTATGGCATAGTAGTTTAAGCATCCACTTTTAGTGCAGGCATCCCATATGGGTGGCGATTCCAGTCCCAGCTTTCCTGCTTCTGATCCAGCTCCCTGCTAATGGCTTGGAATGGGAATAGAAGATGGCCCAAGTACTTGGACCCCTATACCTCTGTGGAAGACCCAGAAGAATTTTCTGGTTCCTGGCATCAGATCAGCCCATCTCTGTCCATTGCAACGACTTGGGAAGTGAACCAGCAGATGGAAGAACTCAGTCTCTCCCTTTCTCTGTCTGCAACTATACCTCTCAACTAAATAAATAAATTTTTAAAAAATAGACACTATATCAAGATAACACATTTCTTAAAAGAAGACATAGAAATGACCAAAAAAATCATTGAAAAACTTCACAACATCACTTATCATTAGGGAAATATAAATCAAATCACTACCTTATTCTATTAAAATGTCCACTATAAAAAAAGACAAAAGATAACAAGCATTTGCAAGGATGTGAAGATTGTAAATTACTATTGCCACTATCAAAACAGTATGGAGATTCCTTAAATATTTAAAAATAGGGATGTCATATGTTTCAACAATTCCACTACTTGGCAAATAACTAAGGAGATGAAATCACTCTGTCAAAAAGACCTTTGTACTCCCATGTTTACTGCTTCACTCTTCTTTTTTTTTTTTTTTTTTTTTTTGACAGGCAGAGTGGACAGTGAGAGAGAGAGAGACAGAGAGAAAGGTCTTCCTTTGCCATTGGTTCACCCTCCAATGGCCACCATGGCTGGCGCCCTGCAGCTGGCGCACCACGCTGATCCGATGGCAGGAGCCAGGCACTCATCCTGGTCTCCCATGGGGTGCAGGGTCCAAGGACTTGGGCCATCCTCCACTGCACTCCCTGGCCACAGCAGAGAGCTGGCCTGGAAGAGGGGCAACCAGGACAGAATCCGGCATCCCGAGCGGGATTAGAACCCAGTGTGCCGTCGCCACAAGGCGGAGGATTAGCCTAGTGAGCCGTGGCGCCGGCCTCACTATTCTTAATATCTAAGACATGGAATAAATGTAAATGTTTATCAATAGATGAATGTATAAAGAAAATGGGGTTATTAATACACTTGGAATACAACCCAGCCATAAAAAAGGATGAAATTGTATTTGAGACAACGTGGATGAAACTGGAGCACATCATTTAAAGTGAAGTAAATGAATCATAAAAAGATAGATGTTACATTGACCACATTCACATCAGAATCTAAAGAACTTGATCTCATAGAAGTATGAAGAAGAATCGTGATTGCCAGCAGCTAGTGTTGTTAGAGGAGAAGGAATGATGAAAGATTGTTCAACAACTACATTACAGTTAGATACAAGGAATAATTCTGGGCTTCTACTGTACATCAGGATTACTGTAATTAAAAACAATGTATTATAGATTTCAAAATATATAAAAGAAAGATTATTGAATGCTGTCACCACAAGAAATTAAAAAGTTTTAAGGTGATAAATGTGCTAATTATCCAGATTTAATTATTATAAAATTTAAACATATATGAAAATAGTACATTGTACCCCATAAATATGTATGAATGTGTCAATTAAAAATAATATAAAATTTTTTAAAAAATAAATAAATTCATTTAAGACTTAACTGATTTAATAATATTTTTTTAAAAACAGAGCCAAGGGAGAGATAGAGATCTTCCAACCCCTAGGTTACTCCCCAAATGGCTTCAACACTCAGGGCTGGACCAGAACAAACACAGGAGCCAGGAACTCCATCCATGTCCCTCACATGGGAGGCATGGGTCCAGGTGCTTGGATCATCATCTCTTGCCTTATTTTGTGCATTAGCATTGAGCTGAATCTGAAGTAGAGCAACCAGGACTCAAACTGGCACTCTGATATGGGATACCGACATCCCGAGCAGTGGCTTAGTCCACTGTGCCACAACACTGGTCCCTCTAACAATATTTGATGAAATCTTTTAGAAATAATAGACTTCATTGGTTTCCTAAATAATTATTATCATAATGAGTGCCCATTATTATACTTACACAATACACAGATTCTTGTTTTATCATTCAGATAGTTTTTGTTTTTTCTATTTTTTTTTTTAATGCAAAAATGCAGAGGGAGAGAAAGAGCTCCATCCACTGGTTCATTTGCCAAATGCCTGCAATAGCCAGGCAAGGCCAGGCCAAAGCAGGAGCTAGAAACTCAATCCAAATCTCCCAAGTGGAGAGGGATGAAAGTACTTGAAACATCACTGCTACCTCCCAAAGTGTGCATTAACAGGTAGTTTACAACAGAAGCAGAGACAGAGAGAAAGGTATTCTTTCCGTTGGTTCACTCCCCAAATGGCCGCTACATGCCGATCTGAAGCCAGAAGCCAAGCATTTCTTCCTGGTCTCCCATGTGGGTGCAGGGCCCAAGGACTTGGGCCATCCTCCACTGCCTTCCTAGGCCACAGCAGAGAGCTGTATTGGAAGAGGAGCAACCGGGACAGAATCTGGCGCCCCAACCAGGAATAGAACCAGGGGTGCCCGTGCCGCAGGCGGAGGATTAGCCTAGTGAGCCTCGGTGCAGGCTAAGGAGGGTCTTAACTGCTCTACTCAATGCCCGGGCCCAGATCTCAAACATTCTTGTGTTTGTTCTGATCCTTATTTCTTCCCTCACTATCTATATATCTGCCATCTCTTTTCAAGTTTATATTACTGCATTTTCTTAGCCCACTTTCTTTGTCTCTTTTTTTCCATACCATTTTTCATATTCCAGGCCATTTCATTAAAGTGATTATATATATGTGCACTCACACACAGCCTCACATATGTGTATGTATCTGTGTGTTGGAGAAAGATTTCAGATAGCTTAAGGAAATTTCTCAGATTTTGAGAGGGTTTGTCTTCATTTTAAACAGTTGTATCAGTCAGAAAATGACCTTCCAGATAAATGAGTCACTGCTATAAACAATGTTATCAAGCCCTACCTAGTTGGCCCTAATGAATGCTATGAGATATGTAAAAATAAAAGAACAAAATATTTAGCTTCTAGCATTGGTTATATTTAAAACTAATTCCATAAATGTAAATAACCATGTATTCCTAAATATACAGTTTAATGTAATGTGTAATGTTAAAATTGAAATACTGAAATAGTTTCAGATAATTATTTCAATTCAGAATCAGTTCTACTTTGTGTTAATCTGAGAAAAATAAGCCGTAAGCCAGTCATAGACTCCTTCACTCTGCTGATTAATAGGGGTTTCTCATATTTTGTATCAGTAAATCTCTTTGGCCTGATTCAATGCAGCATTATCCTTCATTAGGGAGCAGGATTTCATGCTATCAGAGAACACTGTGGTAGGAAGGGAACCTCAGAAATCATTGGTCCATTCTCTTTATTTTAGAGATTAAAAAGGGATTTTGAAGGATACTGCCTTTGAGAAATCTCTTGTGTTCTGATTAAAGTTTATCCTTTTTTTGGTCCACTTAAAGTTTCTTATTATCTTCCTCATATAAGCAATCTCACTATTATATAAGGACAGCTAACTGTTATTGTACTTCATGTTGTAGAGATAAAGAAAATACATGGTTTGTTTAAATTTCATAGGTTATAATATTTGTAGCTTACATCTATAAGTTACAGTTTTATTCTAAAGAAGTTCTCAGTGTTGACAATATAATCCCTATCATATGGAATCTTTTCTTTCTTCCATTTCTTATTCTAAATTATTGGAGCAGAAAGTATGGTTCTATGAAATACCATTTCAGTAATAACTCTAAGAAAAAAGGGACTTTTCATAGGCTTTTCATATCATTAATTAATACAAAGTATGACAAATAAAGGATATACTCATCACTCTCACACGCACACCGTCACAAATTATCTCACTAGCCAGAAGTTGAATATGTTGAGATGTTTCTATTTGGTCTTTTCAATTTGCATTTTGGGACTTGCATGCAGAGCCATCCATATACATGCAGAGACAAACACGGACACAATTGTAAGCTTGGCTATTGCTTAAAGCAATTACTGGAGGCCAGTGTTGTGGTATAGCAGATAAAGCTGCTGCGTACGATGTGTCCCAGATGCTGTACCTCCAGTTCAGCTCCTTGATAATGGCCTAGGAAAAGCAACAGAAATGGCTGAAGTGTTTGAGCCCCTGCCACACATGTGGGAGACCCAGATTAACCTCCTGGCTCCTGGCTTCCACCTGGCCCATTTCTGGCCATTGTGCCCACCTGGAGAGTGAACCAGCAGATGGAAGATTGATATCTCTCTCTCCCTCTCCCTCTCTCTGTCTTTCTCTCTATAACTGTGACTGTCAAAAATAAATAAACACTTAAAAATTAATGATTTTTGTTGTTCTGATGTAACACAGCTATTACAAGCTTACATAAGAATTCTCAAAATTCCTCCATCAATGTCTACTATAGTTCAACTTGGAAGACGGCCTAAATGAATTGGAAGAAACAAAACAAAAGTTTACCCCATTTTAATCTTTGAGAAACTGTAGAAGGATAAATACCTTATTATAAAAGAGTGTTGAAAACAAGAGCTCTCCCTGAAACTACCTACTTAAACCACTGGCAGGAGGTGACTGCACAATAGGTCAGCAACAGTCTGGAGCAAAATGTGACCAGGTATGAGAGGCTTTGTGGTTTAGCTTTCAGGGCTCAGTGTACTTCCTCTATGAGTTGGAAGTTAAGGAAGAACCAGAGGACGCATCATGGTGTGTGTCATGACACACTGATGTAACCTGTTTTAGAACCCAGACTGAGCGGTGGTGGTTGGCAGATCAAGACAGCTGAGAGGAAGAAGGCTGAAAGGTCCTCAAGGCCTATAGAAAGAGAGAATGTGAATCTGTTAGTGGAGCAAGCATAAAAGAGTTATTTCCTAGGAGACCAGCAGGTGTCTAACTTTACACACTTGAGGACCAACATAATCTCTTTACTCCCATATTTACAAAGACATAGAAGCCTCAACCCTCTTGCTCATATGGGATGATAGTAGTTTGAAGGGTAGAGAGATTAATAACTTGCTGTTTTTAATACAAAAATAAACACTAAACACTTGGATAGTTTTGTGTAGAATCATTAGTATAGTCACTCCCTAAATCTCCCTCCTGTAAGGCACACTGTTCAAAGGTTGGAATTCAGATGGAAATAGAACAGATATTGAAAAAATAAGTCATTCACTTTTTCTCTGTACATTCACTTTACATAATGAGTTAAAACAGATTTACTTCATGTGTATTGTTTTTGTCAAATGTCTGTGAACGGTATGTGCTGTCAGTGGCCACACCTCCAATACTTACAACTTTGCACTATTAGTGACGGGATCAGAAATCTAATTCCATTGTCAACTAATTTGACATTTGCCTATTCGGATCTGCAGTGTTCCTAAAAGCTATCAAACAAAAGCAGGTTGCTGTCCAGAATGCAATGGAAAGACAGTGTGAGGACGGCTGATCTCTGATCCTATCATTACAAAAAGTATCATGCAGGACACAAACCTACTTTGTGAAAGGTCGAGAGCCAGTGACATTTATATGCCAACCTTTTATACGAAATCTGTGAAGCCACACAGTTCTTATCAACATTGCTTAGATTTTCTTTATTTTTAGTTAAAACTGGAGTATTTTTGTCATACATGGAGGTCAGTTAAATGAAGGATATGATCCCAAAGCAAAGGATCTTACCCACAGCTAAATGTATCATGTATCTTCCCAGGTTCCGTTTTTTTTTAAGTGGAATTTCCTGATTTTGGACAGAGCCCATCTGCTAACCATTTTGTAACTGTAATTAGTTGTTGTAGGTTGATACCCTGGATACAAACCATTCTTTACAAAGTGATTCAGAAATCACAATCATTATAGGTAGTCACACTTAACTAAGACTTTGTAATGTGAAATCATGAGATCTTATGCGATGATCCACTTTTTACTTATCTATGAGTTGTTCTGTTTCTGAACAGATCCTCTGAACCAGATATGTTACTTTCCCTGGTATTCTGGAACACGTATAGTCTTCCCTAACTCTGAATCCAAATTTAAAAAAGGAAAGTTATGAAATAAATCAATATCATAATTAGACACAAAAATGGGACATTTGATATGGTATCTGGAATTGTAATCTGGAAATTATTTTTATTTCATTTACATGATATAGAATATTGAACATTAAACACAATCAACTAAAATATTCTTATAAAAATTCTTCATTTGGGGCTAACATTGTTGCATAGGGTATAAAGCCATCGCCTGGGATACCAGCATCTCATATGTGTGCTGATTCATGTCCCTGCTGCTCCACTTCCAATCCAGTTCCCTGGGAAAAGCAGTAGAAGATGACCCAGTGATTGGGTACCTGCCACCCATGTGGGAGATCTGGAAGAAGCTCTTGGCTCCTGGATTCAGATTGGCCCAGCCCTGGCTATTGTGGCCATCTTGAGAATGAACCAACAGATGGAATATCTCTCTCTCTCTCTCTCTCATTTCTCCCTCTAGCTCAGTAACTCTGACTTATAAAAAATAAATAAATAAATCTCTTCTTAAAAGCTTTTTAAATGCTTCAAAATTTGTAAAAGAAGGGGTAACCTGAGTGTCCTGAGTATTAATAAAAATAAATAGCATTTATTTCAAAGTCAGTTGGTATGATTCTGTGCTCTATTTAGAAATAGAAGATTTAGAGCTGGTTCTGTGGTACAATAGGCTAAGCTTCCACCTGTGGGGCCAACATTGCATTCAGGTGCTGGTTAGTGACCTGGCCATTCAACTTCCAATCCAACTCTCTGCCATGACCTGAGAAAGCATTAGAAGATAGCCCAAATGCTTGGGTCCCTGCACCCTCGTGGGAGACCTGAAGAATCTCTTGTCTCCTGGCTTTCGATAAGCTCAGCTCCTGCTGTTGCAGCCATCTGAGGCATGAACCAGAGGATTGAAGACCTTTCTCGCTTTCTCTCTCTCTCTCTCTGTCAGTAACTCTGCTTCTCGAATAGATAAAAAGTCTTAAAAAAGGAAGATTTATCATAGTTAACTTGCCCTAAATTGTACAGCTTATAAATGTGAAAGAGTTCAAACTCTCTCTTTAAAGCATGTAACACACTTTTGCAGTAAGTTACAACTGAGAACTTTTAAAAAAAAGTTTATTAGTTCATCTTTAAAAATAAATTTATTTCAAATTAACATTAAAATTATTTATAAAAGGAAAATAAAATTCTGCTTTTCTCAGGCAGTAATTTGGCCTAGCACTTAAGACACTGGTTGTGGCATTAATGCCTGGCTCAAGTCTGGTTCTGCTCATGATTCTCACTTCCTGCTAACACACTCTGGGAGCAACAGTGATGGCTCAAGTAGTTTGGTCCCTGCTACCTGCGTGGAAGATAAGAATTGAGTTGCTCACTCTTGACTTCTGTCTGGCCTACCCTGATTGCTCTAGGCATTTGGGGAATGAACTAGCAGGTGGAAGAGCTATCTCTGTATGTCTCTCTCTCTCTATCTCATCTCTCTTTGGCTCCTAAATTTTAAAAATTAATTAACTGATCTTTATAGACTATAATTTTTCATAATAAAATGTTATTTATAATCATAGCATTATTTTACAAATTTCTTTATTTAATAGGAACAACTGAATTCTTAGTTTCAGCATTCGGTCAGGTAACCCCTGGAAAACTACTGTATATTCACATTAGAATGAAAACAAAATATGAAATTGCATCTTATTATTATTAAGAAAATAGTGTTGACCTGGCAGTACCTCCTGAAAGTCTCTAGGATGACCAGATTTCAATATCCCTAGATTTTTTTTTCAGTACTGAAATTTTAACCCTTAACTGGTGATTCATTTCATCAACTAGTCTTTTGTTTTTATGGGTATGGTAGGAGTTTGGGTTTTTTAGAAATTATAAATCATCATTGAAGAATTGAGTTGCTGAAGGGGAGCTGAAAGCAAGACAAGGAGAATTCAGAATACTACAGTCATAAGAAATACACAAAGTGATAAAAGGATTTCAGAATAGAATAGATTCAAAACCAATCTAAATAGAATCAGGACCATGCCTGAAGCTGAACTGAATACAGATGGCATAAATGCATGATTGGATATTGATTAGCTCAAAGTCACCAACAAGAGGCTGACAGATGATTAAATATTTGCCAATGTAAGTCCAGTCCTATGTCATCCAGCTAAATGAGGATCATGATATTTGCCAATGAGTTGCTGTTAGAAAACTCCACCAAGTTTTCTTAGGAGATATGCTAAAATAATTGAAAATCAAGGGGAAGCAACTATTCTAAAAAAGATACATCTTCCAAACATACTACATCCAGAATGAGATAATATGCTTTAGTACAAAAAGTCCTTCGATAAGGGATAGAAATTTCATGTAGTCTAACTAGTTATGAGATAATAGCAAATAGTGTAATCTTTCTAGACCTCAGCAACTCTAAATAGAGATGACAGGATGATAGCTAACATTTTACAAAGCCCAACATACAAATTAACAAACAATACAATGAGGAAAGTACAATATGAAATATCTGATTAATTTTACTAAAAGAAAATAACAAAATATATTTGATACCCTTATTTTGTGGGAATAGATTCTGATTATTTTATCACTATTTTTGGCTTTTCAAAATAGATACTGAGAAATGTTTAAATTACTACAAGAATGATTTGTTTTCCCTTTTTGGAACTGAGAGAGTGAAGTGACCAATTTATAAATCCATGACTGGGAATTTGGGACATAGAAAGTGAGACATATGAGATATCTTCCATAAATTCCTGGAAGAGATGTATCATGAAAAGCTTTGTATGGATTTCCATAATGTTTGCACCAAAGTAAATTTATGACTTAATTCCATTTTCCATAGTATTTTTCAAGTTACCTTGTCTGTCTTAGTTAAGTGAAGGAATACAAAAATGTCTCAAAGAGTAAAAATCAATCCCTATGGCCAGATAATAGGCATACATATCCAAAGAAAGAAAAAGTTTATTCCATGAGGAATTGAGAAATGAAGCAGAGTGTAAATCATCTAAGAATGTGCATTTATTAGAGCTAAGAAACATTGACTCACCTCCTTCAGCCCATCACTTACATGGAATATAGGAAAGGATTCTATTTTAGACAAAGGTATCACTTCAGTTCATACTTAAAAATCTTTTTCATGGATATTTTAAATATCAGCTTCTTAATGCTGAGTGAGGTCCTATGCTACACACAGACAATCTCTTCTTGTTTCTTCAATAGAAACATTAAAATCAGACTTAAAGTCAGCTGTATTAGGTAATGCTATTTTTCCCAAGGACCAATGCCATAATTGTTTATTATATCTCAATTTGATGACTTTACCAAAAATAAATCCAAGTTATGAGCAATTAAAGGAAAATGTATGACAAAACGTTACAAATAAAATACCAAATTAACATTCTGTGGTATTTTATACTTTTGCTTTTTTTCCTGCCCTTCTTTCTTTGCTTGAAATGCCAGTGTCATTTCACATAATTAATAGATTCCTACTTATTCTTCAAAATATTTCTCAAGTGTTCTAGTGGTTTTTCACTTCTAGTAAAAGAATTCTGTAATACAAGACTTTACAGCTCAACTTCTCTACTAGATAAGAAAACTCCAGCATATTTCCTTGCTGATTATCAAATAAGAGCTGGATTTTTGTGATTATTTAACAAGAGGGCAAGCTTAAAATACGTGGCACAAATTGAACACCAAATCTCATGAGTTTCCTTCTCATTAATCCTAACTCAGAACAATATACATTCACATACACAAACTTTCATCAGAAATTCATCCATTCTGCATATGCTCAGTCACTACACCCATCTGCAAAACAAAGAAATAAAGGAAAAAAATAGCTTTAGAATCTATACCAAACACAGACAAAAGAGCCTGGCCTTGTAGCACAGCCTTAAGACCTGCCTGTGCCTAGTGGCTCCACTTCTGATCCAGCTACCTGCTAATGCACCTGGGAAGGCAGAGAAAGATGGACTGAGTATTTGGAATCCTGCCATCCACTTGAGAGACTCTGATAGAGTTCTGGACTCCTGGTTTCAGCATGGCTCAGCCCCAGCTGTCGCGGCCATTTGGGAGTGAACCAGTAGATGGAATATTTCTTTCTCCTTCATTATCTACCCCCCCAACAAATTCTGCTTTTCAAAAAATAAATTTATATTTAAATCTTAAAAATACAGAAAAAGGGGCCAGCACCACAGCTCACTTGGCTAATCCTCCACCTGCGGCACCGGTTCTAGTCCCCGTTGGGGCACTGGATTCTGTTCCGGTTGCTCCTCTTCCAGTCCAGCTCTCTGCTGTGGCCCGGGAGGGCAGTGGAGGACGGCCCAAGTGCTTGGGCCCTGAACCTGCATGGGAGACCAGGAGGCAGCACCTGGCTCCTGGCTTCGGGATTGGCACAGCGCCAGCCATGGCGGCCATTTGGGGAGTGAACCAACGGAAGGAAGACTTTTCTCTCTGTCTCTTTCTCTCTCTCTCTCTCACTGTCTAACTCTGCCTATCCAAAAAAAAAAAAAAAATACAGAACAAGGGGCTGGCACTGTGGCACAACAGATTAATGCCTTGGTCTGAGGCTCTGACCATATGGCCGCTGGTTCTAGTCCCAGCTGCTCCTCTTCCCATCTAGCTCTCTGCTATGGCCTAGGATAGCAGTAGAAGATGGGATAGCAGCAAAAAATGGCCTAAATCCTTGGGTCCCTGCACCCATGTGGGAGATCCAGAAGAAGGTCCTGGTTCCTGGCTTCCAATTGGTGCAGCTCCAGCCATTGTGACCATCTGGGGAGTGAACCAGCAGATGGAAGACCTCTTAACTCTGTCTTTCAAATAAATAAATCTTTTAAAAAATACAGAAAAAAAGACAAAAAGATGAAAAAATAAATTGAAAAGACAATGTCATAAGGTCACATTTTATAGAGGATAGACAAATAAATCAAATAATATTCTAAATAGTAATACTTCTTAAGGAAAAAATACAGAAGTGAAAAGGACTAAGGAAAGTGGAGATGAATAAAGGAAAATTTTAGATAAGTAGGTCACATTTCAGCAGGTGACATTTGAATCAAGATCTGAAGATGGCTACGGAAGAATAAGACTATTGGTATTACTAGCAAAAGTAAAACTAAGTATTCCTGGGTCAGTATGTCAGTACACTGAAATTGTGATTACTGCTTAATGTTTCTATGTGCTTCCTCAGGCTACTCCAGTCACAGTGGTATGTGTGTGTGTGTGTGTGTGTGTATATATATATATATATATATATATATATATCTTTGAATATCACCAATAAAAAGCAAGGGGGTTAGCACTGATATCATTAAACAATAGTATAAAAATGTTTCTTTGTTATATCTTTTTAAGAGCAAAGTTATATTAGACACCATGCATTGGATTAGAAACTGTATACTTTAACTTTTCCAGCTTTTTGTTGTTGTTGTTGTTGTTGTTGTTGTTGTTAATCTGAGTTTCTAGAAAGAATTAAATTGAAAACAACGAAGTGACTTCTCTCCTTTTCAATTGGAATAATACTAATTGTGTATCTTTTCTCTCATTTGTGGGAGAATAGAAGAAATTGTCATTAAATGATTGTGTTCTGTGGTTCAGAAAGTGCCAGGTTCCAAGAAGCAGTGGTTTTGAGGAAGAGACTAAATTAGCATGTCATTTGGCAGAGGAAAGGGCAAAGACATCAATCTTGTAGGCGAAGAGTGCATCTAGAGAGCCGAATTGTGGTTTGAGAATGAACAAACAGACACAACAAACAGAAAGCACAATGAAACAACATGGTTATATTCCAACAATCCATTACACTATGGTACTTGGAATTGGAATATAATTCCAACTGTGCAAAAGACAAAGGGGCTCTTGACAATGTTTTTGTCTAGGCATTAGGAGAATACTAACAAAACTATTGTATAATAACAATAGCTAAGTAGGAGGAATGAATGGCAAGGAGAAAAACTGGGGTGAACAATCACAAAAGAGAAATGAAAATACATGATTAAAGACTAAAAGTACATAATTAATTCTTCAAGTGGAGAAATAAAGGGTAGAATTGGCAAAGGTATGAACTAAACAAGAGATGTTGAGGAGGGAAATTGGTAACTTCTAGTAAACAGATGATGAAAAGCAAATATAAAAAGAAATTTAAGGAGAAAATGACAGACACTGACATTAGGTAATACAAAACAATATAATTATAGATTTTTCAATGTCTTTAATAAGAAAATGAGATGAACTAAAGCAGAAACAATAAACTGTATCATAAAGGAGTCATTATAAATACATAGGGGAGCATGGTGTTGTGGCATAACAATTTAAGCTGCTGCCTGAAAAGCCAGCATTCCAAATGGGAATTAGCATTCCCTGCTAATGGGCCTGTGAAAGCAGCAGAAATTGGCCCAAATCCTTGGGCCCCTTACCACGTGGAAGAACTGGATGGAGTTTTAGACTCTTGGCTTCAGCCTGGCCCAGACCAGGCCATGGCAACAATTCAGAGTAAACCAGCAAAGGGAAGATTAATTTTCTCTCTCTCTCTCTCTCTCTCTCTCTCACACACACACTCTCTCTTTTTCTCTCAATTTCCCTCTCTGTAACTCTGCCTTCAAATAAATAAATCTCTAAAAAAAAATTAGAGGCATGTATCAGGATTAGCCATGACAATGCTGGTTGGGGCACCTGCACTGCTTATTAGAGTGCTTGAGTTTGAGTCCTGGTTCCATTCCTGATTCCAGCTTCCTGTCAACACACAGCCTGGGAAACAGCAGTTGAAGGTTCCAGAAGTTAGGTCCTTGTCACCTACATGGGATACCCATACTGAATTCCAGCCTTCCAGTATTGGAGAATGTACCAGTAGAGAGAGAACTCTTTCTCTCTCTTTTTTTCTCTCTCTCTCCCTCCCTCCACTCTTTCTGTCTCTATCTCTCTGCTTCTCAAATGAATAAACAAAAATTTTAAAAATTATTTGGATTACAGGAACTAAGAACACAAATCCAAGCTATTACTACACTGTAAGAAAAAAAAATCAATGAAAAGAGCTTAACACTATAAATAGCCTAGCAAATTTCCCGATCAGTAAGATAAAGAATAAAAAATCCTAGTAGCTTTAGGCAGAAGAGGAACCACTGCTTTGCAGAAGACAATGAAATAAAGTGTTAAAAGCCATAAATTGTATGTCTATTTCACTTATTTGATACTCATATATCAAATTGAAAGACTTTTTACGATATGTATAGGACTAGAACTAACAGCACTAATAAATCTTCCTAAATAAAAACTAAAACTATGTTGAACTCATACTCTGAAACAAAAAACTTACAGATAATATGCAATTTAAGGGTGACAAAACTGAATAGATTAGCAGAACCTATTCTGAATAAGAAATCAATTAAACACAAAATGAATTTTTGATCGACTGTACAAGGCTATAATGTGAAGCTTAATCCTGAAATACTTCCTTCAACTGTTTCTTTTTTCCTGTACCAGAAATAATTCTTGAGTACACATTCTTCATCAATAGTGCAGATGGAATCTCTTTCCTGCATTGACAGAAGCTCTAAAGATGAAATAATCCTTTTATCTGCAGACACTGAGAATAATATCTAAACTGCACAGTTGAGCTATTAGGCTCAGTGAGTTACTAAACCATATTTTGTTTTGTTTTATTTTCCTCTTGCAAAGTTATTAGAGGCTAACAACAACATAAAAGACATCCTACAGCCTAAAACTTAATTGATACTTTTCATCATAATTAAAGTTCATATTGAATTATTTTACCTATATTTACTTTGGTTGAGATGAGAAATAATAAAAATCACTTAAAATGTGAAATTATCAATCAGCCTTTGTCCTCTAAATCTTGGGATCAGTTATTCTCCTTCAGTAATGATGAAAGATTCAGGATATAAATGCACACATAAAAATAGTGTATTTTAAAACTACACCAAAATGTTACTGCTTAAAACATTTAAAAATCTAGAAAGTTGTAACATTTTAATGTACACATTTTCAAAGTGAATATCTTATTTTAATAATTAGAAAATACAATTAGAATTAAAATTTCACATAAAATATAGTCATTATTTAAGAATGTTGAAAACTGAAATATCAACAGTACTTGTCTCAAGGTCTAGGACAGTATTTTTTTTTAAATGATATTGTTTGTTAAATTTCCCATGAGTATTCATTTTTATAAGATAGGTAATGCACTAAAGAAAAAGGTTCACTTTGTCAAGTTAGTCTACATTTTCTTCATTGACTGGGTTACATTGCAATGTTGGGAGAAGCCAGTAGAGTTCTTGGCAAACACTTTCTTGGATAAGTTTAGCAGACATTTCTTCTCAGCTGGATTCCAACCTGAAAGTGTAAATCTGACCTGACCCTAACATGTGGCAGGACCCAGGACATGAGTGCAAATGCAGATCCACAAGTCACTTCTTAGTAACTGTGAATAAAATAAAACACTACAAGATATCTTCTATTTCTTACATTAGCAAATTAAGCTTCCCATTGAAAAAAAATTAAAAATTAATTAATTTAAAATGTGTCAAGCTATCAGTTTGATAAACAATATATCATAGACAAATGTAGCTTTTGCTGTACATGCCTGGATGCTGTGTTACTATGTTGATGTTAAGATCCAGACATATATATATATATATACACACACACACATAAATATATACACAATTATATGCACAATACAGTATTTGGTTAAACTTTAAATCTTTGTAAAAGAAACTGACAGGAATTATATACTATTATACTTTTAGTGATTTTATGACTATTTTAAAGTATAATTTATGTAAGTGAAGTTGAATATCTTTTCATTTGATTATCGTTAATAGCCCCTGCCTACCTTCCTGCTAGACTATGGTCTTTTTTACTTATTTCTTGAACTCTTTAGTTACTAGAGCCATTAAGCCTTTGATATAATGTAAATTAAAAATATGTTATCTGGCGGAGGGGGTCAGTGTTATGGTATAGGGGGTTAAGCAACAGCTAGAAACACCAACAGCCCATGAAAGTGCCAGTTCGTCTTGGCTGCTCCACTTCCAAGTCAGCTCCCTGTAAATGCCCCTAAGAAAGAAGTAGAAGATGGCTCTAGTATTTGGTCCACTGTCATCCACATGGGAGACCTGGATAGAATTCCAGATTCCTGGCTTTGCCTTGGCCCAAACCTGGTCATTGAGGTCATCTGGGGAGTGACAAGAGGATGGAAGATCTTTCCGTCTCACTCTCTCTTTCTATGACTCTAACTTTCAAGTAAATAATCTTTTAAAAACATGCTATTTCAAAAAATAAAATATCAAGTTAAAAATACATATATTTCATATATCATATTTATTTTATAAAACATATTTTCTTCCTTCATTTTAACAAAATTATAAGTAATGACAATACTAACAGAAAATTTCACATAATAACCTAAATAAAATAATTACATTAAAAGTATATGAAAATCCAGTAGCCTAATACAAATATGATTCAAACTAACTAAAAATAAAAAACATAAAATTAAAAATGTTTTTATATATTGTTATTGTTCAAAATTAATAATAATATTCCACTATAATATAAAGAAAAATATAAAATTACAAGAATTTTAATAAAATTATGTAAAGGTGATTTTAAGATTTAATTTTATGAAAATTGCATTTTGTCATTAAGTATTTTTATAAGAATAAAACTACTCTGAAGCCTGTCATTCAATGTTTATTTATTCACCCAACAACTAGTGTAATGCTTTATAAACATTTCATCTGAAGCTACAGTTAATTAAATTAATGAGTAATATGAGTTCTTAAATATTAAAATGTGTTCCCCAACTGGTATGTGGAACAATTGCAAATAAAAATAAATTGAAATTTCTTATTTCTAGTTATTTTGAGGTTCACAAGAATGAATACAAAGAGTTACAAGAAAATGGACACTCATTCCTGCGACACATTACTTCATTATGTAAGAAGCTAATGGATTCATATTAACTGAAAGGAAGGATGTTAAAAATCGATTTGTCTTTTATTTTTAAGCGTTTCTTCCTCTCCAATGTTCTCTCTACTGCAGAGCAGTATGTCAGTCTCTGACATTGGTAATGACGCAACACACAAATCTTCAAAGCATTTGGATACAGTCACCTTTTGTTTCCAAAAGGGATGGAGATACAATCCTGGAGTATCTGGACTGAAAACCAACAGCAAGTGTACTTGTAAGAGAAAGGCAGAAGAGATTTGAGACAGACAGATAGAAATAAGGAAGATACACACAGAAAAAACCTATATTAATAGGCTGGGATGTGTAGTGAAGCTTTCCTAAGGACTTGAATGGTGTTAATCACGAAAGCAAATGTTTAAGATTATGGATTGTGCCGGGAAGCATTCGTGTATTCTTTCACAGATACACTGATTCTTATTCAATGCACTCTGGCTTGCGGGGCTTACTGCACAGGCCTTAAGGCCACACCATTAGGGCCTTGCCCTCTCTACCTGGCCACATCACCTCCCACAGAGCATCTCAGACAACACTAAGTGCTTGATACTTGTAGGATTTGTTGAATTAACTTGAATGTCACAAATATAAATTGTTGCTGATATACATGGGACAGATTCTTCAATACATGTAGTGTTACTTTTTGGAAAAATCTCCGAATGAATGAGTAAACTGAGATAAGGAACACAATAAGGAAATTGAGATTGAGTAAAACAGCAAAATAAAAGGGACAAAAGTAAGAACTGCCTGCAATGTTCCCTTCTTCTCTAGGGTACATGCTATATGCTTCTGAAAGTTCTTGGTCTTGAAAATGATAAAATAAATCATTAAAAATGATATCATTGAAGATGATAGATTAAATATTGATAGCCCATTTCAAAAGCAAGCTCAACTTTACTTCTGAGAAGGAATCTGCTTTTACCAAGTGTGCAAACCATATACCCTTCTGTGAGTCCACAGCTTATGCTTTTCTTAAGCTAGAAATGTATTGATTTTTATAGGTACATAGCATTACACAATTGTGCTATCTAGACAAATTCTAAAATCCAGCCTAATAGTTCTTAAGTATGGAGAAAAACATTTTTACTGTCAATTTATTGAAGAAACTCAGGCACTGCCACTCTATTATGGTTATATCTTAAAATAACTCTATTTTTACTCCAAAATAAGATACAACCTGTGATGTTTTTATGTGTATAAGGAGGATTTTACTGAAACTGATGTAGGATTTCAGTAAGGTGATCAAATTCTTTAGAAATTCGACTAAATACTATTCTCTCTTTAACAGAAGACTTGACAGAAATAAAATGTGAAAGGATTTTCTCCTCATTCCCCAGAGGCATACAGTGGATCTGATTCTGTCTCACGCTTCGTCAACAAAAGGTACTAAAGGAAATACTGTATCTCCATATGCTCCACATTGCTGAAGTTGAAAAACAAAATAGTGTAATGGAAAAGAAAGATAGAAAAGGAGAAAATAGCAAATACCAAAAACAAACAACAAACTAAAAAAATTTGGGGAAATCATAGTGAATCCTGAAAAGCTTATATTTAATGATACTATGCTTGAGTTATATGTTATGAGAACAAATCTCAATATATTTGTTTTATATCCTTACATAAATGATTCCAAAAATTACATTCTTTGGAAATAAGGCATTATTTTATACTTAAAACTTTCAGAATCATCTGATAAAATGCCACTTTCCCAGCTGTATATGCCCGCCTGAAATCCCAGTTAAGTCATTTGTAAATGTAGTTTTGTCAGTTTTCTCAATAACTAAAACACAATATTGCCTTTCTAAAACTTCTCAATCTGATAAGAATTTAAATGTTATAACTGGAGTGTAGTTTCCTGTTTATTTATACTTGATTTATAGTCTTTCTGCCACAATGTGTATTTTCTGGAAAGTGAATTAGTCACATGTGACTGGTAACAGAGTATTAATGTCAACAGGATGTTTAAGTTCCATTGGTGCATGTATAACTTTCCTTAGCACGTTAGCTTTGTGCCACCAAGTAACTGCCGAGTGCAGCAAACCATGAAAAAAGTATTGCATCAGACATGATGTAACTGACCCCACATTTAACTGTTGACTCATGTTGGACAACTGCTAGCTCAAAACTGGCTTATGTGTTGTCTGCTATCATATATTGGGTGGAATACTAAATCCAAACACACATGTTCACATCTTCATTCCTACAATCTGTGAACATTGTCTTATTTAGAAAAATGTTTTTTGCTGATATAATTGTTAAAGAAATTGGGATGGAATCATTTTAAAAAAATCATCTATTATTTTTCACTTTATGTTTCTGTGTGGGAGCAAACTGTTGAAATACTTACTTAAGGTATACTAAGCTGATCTTCTGTATATTAAGATAATCGAAAATGAATCTTGATGTGAATGGAAGGGGAGAGGGAGTGGGAAAGGGGAGGGTTGTTGGTGGGAGGGACGGTATGGGGGGGGAAGCCATTGTAACCCATGAGTCGTACTTTGGAAATTTATATTCATTAAATAAAAGATAAAAAAAAAAAAAAAAAAGAAATTGGGATGGAGATACAATCCTGGAGTATCTGGATGGGACTGAAAACCAACAGCAAGTGTACTTATAAGAGAAAGGCGGAAGAGATTTGAGACAGATAGAAATAAGGAAGATACACACAGAAAAAATTCAGATGAAAATGAAGACAGGGACTAGAGTGGTGCAGGCATAAGTCAAAATATGCTAATAATTACCACAAGCTGGAAGTAATAAGGAACAGAATTTGTTGTAAAGTCTCTTTAAAGTGTTGTCCTGCTGACATAGTACTTTAATTTTATTCTGATGGTCAGAACTGTAAGAATATAAATGTCTATTGCTTTAAGCCACTAAGTTTGTAATAATTCATTTTAGTTCCCAATAAAACAAATACATTATTTAATTCTAATTTTTATCTTCATAATAGAGCAACCTACCTCAAATCTTCTTTATAAGTTTTTCCAAAGTGTTTATGTTATCTTTAGTAACTAAAATTATATATGTATTATAATATTTAGACACTTGGAATTTGAGGTATATCTTTAACTGCATTTGCATATTTATAAAGAATATTGTTTTATTTATTTTTGTGTCCTAATTGAAGCATTTTATAAATTATGAATGGTCAGCCTATCCTTAATTTTACTCTAAGCATTGTCATTTTTAGAGTTAATTTATTTATTTATTTGACAGTAAGAGTTCTGGAGAGAGAAAGAAAGGCAAGAAGACAGAGAGATCTTCCTTCCGCTGGTTTAATCCTAGATGGCTGCAACAGCCAGGACTGTGCCTGGACAAAGCCAGGATCCAAGAGTTTCTTCCTGGTCTCCCATGTGGTTGCAGGGGCCCAAACATTTGGGTTGTGTTGATGTGTTCTTCTGCTTTTCCCAGGCCATTAGCAGGGAGTTGGGTCAGAACTGGAGCAGGGGCCAGTGCCATGGCTCATTTGGTTAATCCTCCGCCAGCAGCGCCAGCATCCCATAAGGGCACCAGGTTCTAGTCCCAGTTGCTCTTCTTCCAGTCCAGATCTTTGCTGTGGCCCAAGAAGGCAGTGGAGGATGGCCCAAGTGCTTGAGCCCCTGAACCTCCATGGGAGACCAGGAAGAGGCACCTGGCTCCTGGCTTCCGATTGGCGCAGCGCCGGCTTTAGCAGCCATTTGGGGAGTGAACCAATGGAAGGAAGACCTTTCTCTCTGTCTCTCTCTCTCTCTCTCTCTCACTGTCTATAACTCTACCTGTCAAATAAACAAAACAAATAAACAAAAAGAACTAGAGCAGCTACAATATTAATCCATGCCCATATGGAATGCCTGTGTTTCAGGAAGCAGCTTTAGGTACTATGCCACAGCATTGTCCCCAGTCCTGACATTTTTAAACATAAAATTTTGGAAAATAGCTCAAATATTGTTGGAATATATCTTTTGTAGTATAACAGAGCAACATGTTTTATGTGAGCAGGTGTTCCAGAAAAAACTATTCCAGAGGCGAACTTCTGGCCTGGCAGTTAAGATGCTGATTGGGAAGCCCATAGTCCAAATCCCATGTCAAAGTGCCTGGGTTTGAGTCCCAGCTCCACTCATGATTCCAGCTGGCTGCTGCATACCCTCAAGCTGATGGCTCCAATGCTTGGATCCCTTCCATCCATGTAGGAGACCCGGATTGAGTTCATTGGTCCCGGCTCAGGTCAGCCCTACCCCAGCTGTTGTGGACACTTGAGCAGTGAAACTGAGGTTGAGGGCTCTATGTGTAACCATATATTTCTTACCTCTCAAAAAATAAAATAATAAGTAAAAATTAAAAAAATATATACCCCATTTGAAAAGTGACCACATATGATGTTAGTGAATATTAAAAATCTTTCATAATACCTAGGATATATAACAATAGAAATAGAAAATTGAAAGTGAAACTGATGGTCAGTTTGTCTAACTTCTCAGTAATAAGGGAAATTTTTCCATAATATTGTTATTAGATATGTATACAATAACTGAAAATTCTATTGAAGGAACACACGATTTCACAGCATACCTACTTCAAGATAGAATTTTATAATCATCTGAAGTTTCTAAATTATGATTACTTGAAATATATTGAAATCTCATTTTATATACAAATATCCTATTCATTTTTGCATTTTAAATAGATGTAAAACAATCATTGCTTAGGTAAATATCAAACTTGATAAGGTGACTAAGGCTTTGATTAGTCAGGACAGATTGCCGAGGGCAGTTTTGGATTAATGAAATCACAGAAAGTTGGAAGCCACAAAATTCTCTAATGAGATATTAGAGAGTAAACACATAACCCAGGTAAAACAATTCAGTTTCTCGGTTGTCCGTTGTTTGATGACTGGATGAGCAAAGCACAGTATATCCATGTAATGGAATAATAGTCAGCAATGCAGTACAATACAGAAGAATCTTGCATGTAGGCTATGGGAGAGAAATTACAAAAATTACGAAAAGCCCATTGCATTATTCCATTTAATGAAATCTTGGAAGAAAATAGTCTCTATAAACAGTAGGTTAGTGGTTACCAGGTATTGTCAGGAAGGGATAATGAAGAGTTATTGTTAATGGGTTTCCTTTCAGAGTAATGAAAATTTCAAATATTAGATTATTATTGTTGTGCAACTCTATATACTTAAAAAGTACTGGATCATGCATTTTAAAAGTTTATGATACATGAATTATATTTCAGTAAAGCTACTATGAAATCACACATACCTACACACAGAACATACCTACACATAGAACACATATAAAACACACATACCTACAGATAGAGCATGACAAAACAAGATCCACAAAGTGTCAACAGCTATAAGAAAGGAAGCAGGGGAATGACCCAGAAGTTTACATGAAGTTCACAATCTGAGAACCTTGAAGTTGTCTACAAATAGACGATGCTACTTAAAAATTTGGCCAGGCATTCAAACCACAGCAGTCAAAACACCAGTTCAAAGGTATGTCTAAGGAGACTGAATAAAGGCTGTTGTTGAGACTGGTTGTGTCCTATGTAGCCTTGAAATTCACTATCCAGGTAGTGATGCACTGAGACAAATCGTAGAATAAAAAATCTAAATAGAGGAGATTCAAATAGAATTGGGAAAGGGAAAGAGAGGCAACATTTCAAAAATACAAGCAGTATGTTTCAAGCATCTGCAAGAATAACAGAAACTCTAGAGCTATGAATTAGGCTATCTTACATGAATATTTTTAAGAGTATAAGAGGAATGATTTGATTTATTTATGAGTAGTAGAAGTGCATTGTAGTAAAATTCATGCAAATATACTTATAAATGAAGTAGGCATAATGTGCAGAATAACATACCTACACCAAGTGAAGGTGCGAATAAGTTAAAAGCAACCATCTATCAGAGAAAGAAAAGGCAAAAGCAAAATCAAACAGAAAATTATATTTCAAAACAAGCTAAAAAATATAAACTTATAAAAGTGAAATAAACTATGGAATTAGAAAAACTGAAGATATGACATGATTGAAGACGATAGAATTAGAAATTGCATAATTTAAGAAGTAGCAGAAAAGAATCCAAATCCAATAACACATCAGAAAGATCATCCACCCAGACCAAGTGGGATTTATCCCTGGTATGCAGAGATGGTACAACATACGCAAATCAATCAGTGTGATATACCACAATAACAAACTACTGAACAAAAACCATATGATTATCTCATTAGATGTAGAGAAAGCATTTGATAAAATACAACACCCTTTCATGATGAAAATTCTCAACAAATTAGGTATAGAAGGAACATTCCTCAACACAATCAAAGCAATTTATGGAAAACCCACAGCCAGCATCCTATTGAATGGGGAAAAGTTGGAACCATTTACACTGAGATCTGGTACCAGACAAGGATGCCCACTCTCACCATTGCTATTCAATATAGTTCTGGTAGTTTTAGCCAGAGCCATAAGGCAAGAAAAAGAATTTAAAATGATATAAATTGAGAAGGAAGAAGTCAAAACTATCCCTCTTTGCAGATGATATGATTCTTTATTTAGGGGATCCAAAGAACTCTACTAAAAGACTATTGGAACTCATAGAAGAGTTTGTCAAAGTGGCAGGATATAAAATCAATGCACAATAATCAACAGCCTTTGTATACACAGACAATGCCATAGTTGAGAAAGAACTTCTAAGATAAGTTCCATTCACAATATCTACAAAAATGATCAAATACCTTGGAATAAACTTAACCAAAGATGTTAAAGATCTCTACGATGAGAATTACAAAACCTTAAAGAAAGAAATAGAAGAGGATACCAAAAATGGAAAAGTCTTCCATGTTCATGGATTGGAAGACTCCGTATCATCAAAATGTCCATTTTTCCAAAAGAAATTTATAGATTAAATGTGATACCAATCAAAATACCAAAGATATTCTTCTCAGATCTGGAAAATATGATGCTGAAATTCGTATAGAGGCATAGGACACCTCGAATAGCTAAAGCAATCTCATACAACAGAAACAAAGCTGGAAACATCACAATACCAGATTACAAGATTTACTACAAGACAGTTATAATCAAAACACCCTGGTATTGGTACAAAAACAGATGGATAGACCAATGCAACAGAACAGATTCACCAGAAATCAATACAATCATCTACAACCAAGTTATATTTGACTGAGGAGCTAAAACCAGTCACTAGAGGAAGGACAATGTCTTCAACAAATAGTTCTGGAAAAACTGGATTTCCACATACAGAAGTATGAAGTAAGACCCCTACTTTACACCTTGCAGAAAATCCACTCAATATGGGTTAAATATTTAAATCTATGACCCAGCACCTTCAAATTATTAGAGAACATTGAGGAAACCCTGCAAGACATTGGCACAGGAAAAAAGTTCTTGGAAAAGACCCAGAGGCACAGGCAGTCAAAGCCAAAATTAACAATGGGATTACTTTAAATTGAGAAGTTCCTGTACAGTAAAAGAAACACTCAGGAATGTGAAGAGGCAACTGATAGAATGGGAGAAATTATTTGCAAACTAAGCAACTGGTAAAGGATTAATAACCAGAATCTATAAAGAGATCAAGATACTAAAAAAATCGAGTTAAGACATGGGCAAAGGACTTAAATAAGCATTTTCAAAAAAAGGAAATCCAAATGGCCAACAGACACATGAAAAAATGTTCAGGATCTCTAGGCATCAGGGAAATGTAAATCAAAACCACAATGAGGATTCATCTCACCCCGGTTTGAATTGTTTTCATACAGAAATCAAAAAACAACAAATGCTGGCAAGACTGTGGGGGAAAAGTACCCTAATCCATTATTGATGGGAATGCAAACAGGTAAAACCACTATAGAAGACAGTTTGGAGATACCTCAGAAATATGAATATAGTTGTACCATACAACCCAGTCATCACTCTCCTCGGAATTTACCCAAGTGAAATTAAATCATCAAATAAAAGAGCTATCTGCACCTGCATGTTTGTTGAAGCTCAATTCACAATAAATAAGACATGGAATCAACCTAAATGCCCACAGCAGAAAAGTGGATAAAGAAATTATGGGATATGTACTCTATGGAATACTACACAGTAGTTAAAAAAAAAAAAAAAAAAAGAAATCTGGTCTCTTACAACAAAATGGATGAATCTGGAAAACATTATGCTGAGTGAAATAAGCCAATCCCAAAGGGAAAAATACCATATGTACTCCCTGATATTTGACAACTAACAAAGTACCCTAAAGGGAACCTGTAGAAGTGGAAATTGAAACTATGAGAAGTAATGGCTTGAACAGCCCTTGTCTTGACTGTCGAGAAACAGCTTATCATCTTATTTTTTATTATTTCTTTATTCTCAAAGCCATTGTTTGAACACTTTACTTAACATAGAATTAATCATAGATGTATAAATTCAATAGAAAAGAGATCCCAGTAAAAATAAGAGTGTGAATAAGAGAGGGAGGAGATATACAGTTAGGCACACATCCCCACGGACTTACCCCAATGGTAAAGCTAAAAACTTGCCATGGGACTCCAAATCCCATTAAGCTAGGTGGTACTAATCGCATCTTATGTGATTAAGTGATCATATCAAGTGTGTAATTTATTATATAGATAGGATTAAGTGTCAAAGGGATCATATAAATAAGACCAAGTGTCTGATAATAACAATAAATAGAATTAAAAAAGAAAGTTCCAACATGGCAAGCAAGCTACACAGCAGACTTATAAAATGACTAACACCCTAAACAGCACTCTGACCTCAAAATCAGCCCTTAAGGCATTCACATCTAGCTAGAAAGCCCATGAGAGCATTTCAGGCATGGAAAGTAAAGACACTGTGGCAAAAAATGTTCTACGTGAAGGATCTCTGTGAGTGGGACCCCAGTGGAAAGAAGGGGCCGTCAAAGAAGTGTGTACATTTATTGGAAGGGAGGCGAGGAATTTCACTTTGCTTATGGCCCTGTCTAAATACTGACAGAGTTTGTAGCCTTGGCAGCTCATGTCAAGAGCCTCGAGTGATCACTGACCTCATAAATAAAAGTATTGATTGTTAAATAAACAACAAGAGTCAATGTGCACTTACTCTCTATGTAGGACCTCTGTCTTTAAGGAACTGTAATATGAGAATTAACTGTAAAACTTGTTTTTTTAAAAAAAAAAAAAACAGTTCTTTATACTTTGTGGGGGGGGTGCAAATTGTTAAATTTGTTAAATCTTTACTTAGTATAGGGTTGGGCTTCTGTATATGAAGTTAATTAAAAACAAAAAAGGAAAAAAGATTAGAAGAAAATAAAAAAATCATAAATAAAAACTAAATTAAAAGTTTTAGTCTCCTTAAGTGAAGCAGAAAATGTAAAGGAGAAAATAATATTTTCTCAAAAAAAAATAGAAACATATACAAAGGCTCCAAATGATGTGGAAATAGAGGCAAAACAATGAAATACAATGACCACCAAACAGTATAAGATTTTTTTTTGTAAATAGAAGAAGATTGTGAACAATATTGAAAAAGTATTGAAACAACAACAACATACCTGGAAAACTGACCCAGAAGAGCAAAACCAAGGCACATTGGTGTAACTGTCAAACTTTAACAGTAGAGATCTATTTTGCCCTTATAGATAGAAAGACCAAGTGACCTAAAAAAAATCTGATTATTACCAGATTGTTCAAATATAATGTGCCAGAGAATAGTAATATCTTTATGAAAGATAACCAAATAAAATGAGAGTCTAGGATTTCATTTACAACCAAACTTTTTCTTTTAAAATTTATTTGAAAGACATAATTTCTGAATAAGAAAGAGACACAGAGAAAGAGAAAGATCTTCTCTCCTCTGTTTCACTCCCCTAATGCCCACATGAGCCAGTGCTGGACCAAGCTGATGTTAAGAGCCAGGAATTCCAGCCTCATTTCCCACAAGGGAACCACGTACTTGAACCTTCATTTGCTGTCTCCCAGGGAGCACATTAGCAGGAAGCTGGAATGAAAGCCAAACCAGAACTCAAACCATGCACTGTGATATGGATTGCTGATGTCCCAAGAGACTTCATTGCCATGCTAAACACCTGTCCCTAAACTTACTTTGAAACACATAATTTACAAGCTATTATAAACATAGCATGTTGTTTTTAATAAGTCTTTTCTTGTAACTAAGCTTCAAACAATTACAATATTTGAATATACATGAGCATAAGGATTTGTGTCAAGGAAATAATAATCATAATCTATACCCAAAATTAAATAATGGTTCACAAATAAGATAATACATAATGCTTATTTCCTCTAAAAAATTACAACTAACAAAAAGTAGTGTGAAGGAATACAGACACTAGCTGATCTGAATAAGTTCACATATTATGTTACTGGCGTTAATATAGAGTAAAACAGTAATATTTAAAATTTGGAGCTGAGTAGAAACACAGCTTTTATGTATATTTGATATTATTCATAATAAAATAATTAATAATAAAAGAGATACATCTGGTATTTTAAGATTATAAATCTTGAAATAACCAAGTCAAGGGGGCCAGTGCTGTGGCTCACTTGGTTAATCCGCTGCCTGTGGCACCAGCATCCCATATGGGTGCTGGGTTCTAGTCCCAGTTGCTCCTCTTCCAGTCCAGCCATCTGCTGTGGCCCAAGAAGGCAGTGGAGGATGGCCCAAGTGCTTGGTCCCCTGCACCTGTATATGTGACCAGGAAGAGGCACCTGGCTCCTGGCTTCCGATTGGCGCAGCGCCGGCTTTAGCAGCCATTTGGGGAGTGAACCAATGGAAGGAAGACCTTCCTCTCTGTCTCTCTCTCTGTCACTGTCTATGACTCTACCTGTCAAATAAAAAAAATTTTAAAAAAAGAAAAAAGAAATAACCAAGACAAGAAAAAATAGACTCAAAACATGACAACAATGGGGAGGAATACAGAGGACAGAGTGGATATATATTAGATGGAACTGGTAGGAATTTGTGATCTGTAAAAATAAAAAGGATGACGATTCCAAACTGACTCCAAAGCTATACAGAGCACACTAGCTAGAATGTGGTTGTCATAACTGACTTATAAAACACATGGGAAAGACAGTGAGGTGGGGGATGAGAAATTTCTGGAGAGATTTAATTTCCCAAATACTAAGGTAAAGAAAAGTAGTTATGAGAACATTGCAAATACTGCCTATAAATATAAAATACAGATTTTATCAAATAAATTCAGAATCTCTCTCTTTCCCTATTTTTTGTCTGTCTCTTTCCCTCTCCATCTTCCATTCTCCCTCATTCTTTTTCTCTCTTTCCCTCTAGTCTGGCTTGTGAGGAACTAATCTCCATTAATTCATTTCTCCTTTACTTTTTTTTTTTTTTTTTTTTTTTTGGACAGGAAGAGTGGACAGTGAGAGAGAGAAACAGAGAGAAAGGTCTTCCCCTGCCATTGGTTCACCCTCCAATGGCCGCCGCGGCCAGCGCGCTGTGGCCAGCTCACCGCGCTGATCCGAAGGCAGGAGCCAGGTACTTATCCTGGTCTCCTATGGGGTGCAAGCCCAAGCACTTGGGCCATCCTCCACTACACTCCTGGGCCATAGCAGAGAGCTGGCCTGGAAGAGGGGCAACTGGGACAGAATCTGGCGCCCCGACTGGGACTAGAACCCAGTGTGCCGGCACCACAAGGTAGAGGATTAGCCTAGTGAGCCGTGGCGCCGGCCTTCTCCTTTACTTTTACATTTAAAATTACATTGTTTTATCAAATTATATAAAAATTCATACAAAAATAAATTTAAATTAAAAGTTCAAATTCAATTTAAAAAAATCCTAAATTGTTAAACTAAAAACAGGCCATTTTTCAATTCTGCTCCTCAGAATTAGGGGATTTGAAGCCTTTTAACCATTTATGCTTTTAATTTTGTACTTCTAAATTACATGCAAAGTCCATCAACTTTCAATTTATCATTTAAAAGATTAACAATTACCTTCTCTTTAAAATACAGATTTAGATATTACACCCACCTACCATATATACTCAGTGAAATTATTTTATTTTAATGCTCAAATCAGTATTTAGTGCTTGTTTCATTGTTAGTAGTTAATACAGTTAACCTTGAGCCAGTTAGTGTACTCTAGTTACATTGCCTTTTTTTTCATTTTTGGAAAAAGTTTATTTTGTTTTCTTGAAGTTTGTAATCACAGCTTTCTTTATTTTGCATGTGTGTTCTTAGTTTTATTTGATCCTTCATAATGATCTTTCTCACATTATATGATAGCCCCTTAATTACACTTTTTACTTTTGTTATTTTTGAAATTGAAGAAATATAATAATGCATTTAACTATCCATGAGGGCAAATATTACATATTCTTTCAGTTTCTTCCCTTGTCCCCAAAAGAACTAGAGAAGCACAGATTTTTAGTGGCTGCTTCTTAGCTATGGCTTCCAACATCCACGCTGTAATAGAATAAGAAGTTTGGATAATAAGAGTAGTAAAAGATCTCCAACCTCTAAATAAAGCTTGATCAATTTCAGCACACATTCCTGATACACCGTATGATATTATGCTGTCAACAAGTGACACTTAATTAGGAATTATGTGAGGTTCTGGGATCACAGCCAAGTTTAAACAAAACGTGCTTCAACAAACACATTGACATTATTACTTTTTAAAGTCATGATTATGAAGAAATGGGAAAATCATAGAATATAAACTTTAATGTATATTGCTGTATACTTTTTAAAGGAACATTTTAAACATGCATATTATTTATTCCAGAAAATAATTTGTCATACGGAAATGGTTCAATCTATATACACCATGATATTAATTACAGCATCACTGATAAAAATGAAAACTGAAAAGTATTAAATGTTCATCAATGATGAATACTTAAATAAATTGTGAAATGCTTATCTCAGGGAACACTTTGTAAGTTTTAGGAAGAATTATCTCATTAATATAAAATAAAAAGAACTATAAAATATATCTAATGTTTTAAATTTATGTAATGGTTATTTAGATTTTAATTTATTGATTAATTTGCATAATATATATCTTTTTTGTTTCCTTGCGTCCAATCCAGTCTCATCCTGAGCTCTCACACGCAAAAAAAATGGGAAGAATACAAACTGGACTTCTAAAACTAGGATTGGAATAACATGGTATAAATACATTTGGTTTTTAGCCAACATGCCTGTAACAAAATTCCTAAAAGTCTTCGAAGTTCCTAAGTCTTAAAAATAACTTTTGTTGTTCATAATGAATTATTTTTTATCACACCTGAGTTTATGTTAGTGAATTAAATTAAATTAGGGCTCCCAAGATAATCTCAATATGGGGCTGTTAGCCAGAAAGGTCAAATGACTGGAGGAGTGGTTGTTTCGGCCCAAGTAACTTCAGAAAAGGGGAGCAGAGGCTGGAGAGTGAGCTCTATAATAAGTCTTTCACACTTAGATTTGATGAGCTTCTAGGCTGATAAAACATCCACATGTTGGGAAGGTGGGAGGCCCAGAAAGAGAATGGAAGCTCTGTGGACATCTACCTCACAATCCTCCACCCCATTCCTGGCTCTGTCTTCTCCATTTGTCTGTTTTTGAATTGCATTCTTCATAATAAGAAAAAATATTGAATTGTCTTTCTGAATTCTGTGAGCCCTTCTGGCAAATTTTCAAACATTAGGAGAAGGGCTGTAGGCACCCTCAATATATAGGCAGCGGGTCTGGTCCATGAGTGGTTTAAGACTGGCTATGGGTTCGAAATGCAGACAATTTTGTGGAACTGTCATCAAACTGTGAGATATGTACTAATCTCAAGTAAGTTAGCATCAGTTGGAAACAAATTGAATTGCTGAAAACCCAATTGGTGTCTAGAGATTCAGAGAATTGGTGGTTGGTGTTGAAAAGCATTGCAGATAGAGATATCAAAACAAGACATATATTACTCTATAATTACTTTAATCTTTTTATTTATATACTTATTATTTATTTTCCAATACCAATGGTGTATTTGCTTTTTAGCCTTCGATTTTTTTTCAAAAATAAAGAAATAAGGTGAATGTAGTTTCTAATTTCCTAACATCTCTGATGTTTTTGCCTTTAATAGCGTTGTTACACTGCTTTTGCGCCAATTAGCTGCTAAAGTGGGAATTACTTCGCAAGTGACTTACTAGATATAGAAAATAAACTCCATAATGGTTAGTAAAATGACACAAAAGGTTTAGAAGTGGTGAAATAAGCAATATCACTAAGAAGCTCAAGATATGTCAAGAGTCACAAAGGGTACAAAAAAAGCAAATCAATGAGGTTCTTTTACACAGTTGACTAAGCTACACAACTGATGGGCAGTCCTCATTGCCTTGTGACAGTCAGCCTTTCATTAATGATGTCAGGCTAGCAGAGGAGACAATAAAATTGAAGGAATGCTGCCCGGTCAAGTTTAAGCTGATTCTGAGTGTTAAACATCCTATAAGATTAATACATAGCAAAAATACTTGGAAATGTTACTGCATGACAAGTTCGTGGAGGCTCTATTCGCAAATCCAAAAAGCTTCATATATTAAAAAGAAAGTTGTCAAGTAAATATAATTTGTATTTTCAGAGAATCTTCTATACAAGATAATGACAGTCAATGAAAAATCCTCCATAATTCTGTTATTTTCTCATAGATTTGATGTTAAGGAAATCATATTAATTGCTTTGTAAGACTCTAATATATAAATATGAATTACACATTTACTTGCACATAAAATGCAGTCTTTAGTATTATCTCTGATTACCTAAAATAAATCTTAGAATTATAATCTGTATATAACATGTGGCAATCTCTCCTTATGCAAGTTAGGCAAATCATGATTGTATGTCATATTTCTAATCTTTTAGTAGATAGAGAGCTTTGAAAACCAAAGACTTCTGGATTTTTTTTTTCCTATAGAGAACTGTCAACTATCAGTAGAAAATCTCAACGACGGGATTCATAGAGCTTAATCCATTTGATTAGACTGAAAAGCAGTTAACAAGTCTTTCTTAGTCTAAATAAGAGCACTGTAACAATATCTTAAAGACATTAGTAGAATGTCTGAAACCTGATTGTTATGTATTTATGTTGTCATGGTTAGTGCTTTCTTTCTGAAAAACAAAATTATCAGTGTGGGGAAATTACATAAAATAAAATTATTAGTCATTACCCTGTTATGTAAACCTATAACATCTTTCATCATTACATTTTAAAGATTTCAGCTAACCATACATTTTTTTTTCAGGATTTTTTTCTGAAGATTGTAAGAAACGAAAAATAAATTATATTAAAATAATAATGCATTAGATATTAAAAACTAAATAAGTAAAAAAATCTAATAACATTGTCAACTCAGTAACCAACATAAATGATAACATATATGTATATATTTCTTATCCATATAACACCAAGCCTATAATATTTTAATATATGAATCTTTTCTTTTATCAATGTGATTTAAAATATCCTCAGTTTTTTAAAATTTATTTTCAATTTATTTGAGAGGAAGAGAGACAAAAACATCTTCTATCAGCTGTTTCAGTCCCCAAATGTTAGCAATGTGTAGGTCTAGGCCAGACTGAAATCAGGATCTTGGCACTTCATCCAAATCTCTGAAGTGTGTGTCAGGGACCCAGCTCCTTGCGCCATCACCTGCTGCCTCCCTGGGTGTATGATAGCAGGAAGTTTTGTTAGCAATAGAGGAACCACTCTGACATAACATCCATGTCCCAAGGAATGCCTTAACTGCTGAAACAAATACCTGGTCCTTCGTTTTTCAGTTTGAGGCAGTATACTGAGTGACCCAACTATAACCAAGACTCATTGACAAAAATATAAAAGGCAGAATCTTGAAAGGAATAGGTGTTAAATTTTATAATTTTTAAATTAAGGAGACTGAAATCCAATGAAGTTAAATAACTTTCACAAAATCACACCACTAGAAGTAAGCCAGTTCCAGAATTTACTGTAATGATTGCCAGTATGAATTTCCTCCTTATTCTGAGCTGTCATTTTCAATCAAATGTTAGCTATGATAAAAATGTATCTGCTTAGAGAAATTAGGAACAAATGAGTTAATGCTGTGTACATTAAGTACTATTTATTATAGTTAGTGGTCTCATAAATATTCAGATACTCTGAAGTATCATGAGCCACATCAAGAGACAGAAAAACCTAAGTAAGGTGGACACATGTGGCATAACTTTAAACTGTGAGTCTAAAAGGTAAATTTCATATTTACATGGTTCACATTCTTAATTTTTATCTGTCATCATTAGATATTCTTTTCTGTTCACATACCTGGCTTTCTTCAGATTAGTGGCACTATTCATCAATCCTGAAATTCAATTCTCTGTATTTAATCA
Source organism: Oryctolagus cuniculus (assembly GCF_964237555.1). Classification (NCBI taxonomy): domain Eukaryota; kingdom Metazoa; phylum Chordata; class Mammalia; order Lagomorpha; family Leporidae; genus Oryctolagus; species Oryctolagus cuniculus. Next base: position 115,355,061 of record NC_091435.1, read on the forward strand.
ACTTAAATCTACTCATTCTATTAAAATAAATAATCATTAACTCTGGAACTCCAAAGAAAATGTGACTGGAAAGATAAATTGCATTGAAGCAGAAGTACTTTTTTTTTTATTTTTCATATCAAAGTTAATTTATACTGTATAAAAGACCCTCAAATTTGCTTACTAATAAGGAGTTGTACACATCATTCAGCAAATAGCCATTCTCTTGTCACATCATCTCTTCTCTCACCCAAATTTTACCCTTCCAATTAGTCAAAGAAGCCTTTATAAAGAGAGTCCTTTGCCAATGATGAAGATAAATTCCTTTCCAAATTCAAAGAAAAAATAAGCAGTTTAGCTCAGTAAAAACGCTGACAGAGCAATAAATGTTTTAACCACTAGGTTCTCTGTTAGCAATGAAAACTGTCTTCACTTCTGCCCTATATGAACAAGGCCAGTGATTCCCAAATAAACATCTCACTGCAATGGCCCAACCATCATTATGTGCACTGAAGTCTGAAGTCTCTTGAGTTTATCTATTATCAAGTTTGCAATATGGAGCTTTATGATAATTCCAAAACATGAATTGTAAGGTGGATTTACCATCAATTAAGAGGCAAACATCTCTGTACAGCACTGAGACCTCTTTGGAAATATGTGATTAAGAATTGCATATTAACTTAAATAAAGGCCAAAAGCTCTTTTGGTAAAAATGAGACCAGAAATTGGAAAACATATCGTGAAAAATATCTTGCAGTTCTCAGAGGATATCGTGAGATACCAAAGGAAGGAACGATGGTCTCCAAACCACCATCAAAGATAATGAGCCAGGTTAATAACTGGACATTCAATTTGCTGACTCAGTGTTAAAGCTTCAGGATCGAATTTAATCAATTAGTCATAGCAGAGACGAACATTCATTCTCTTCTAAAGAGTAAGAATATTTTCTATTTGAGATCGCAGTCATTATTAACTTAACTAGGGTGCTCCCTATTTCTATGGTAAAGATGTCATCTCCTACGACTAGAATGGGTCCACGTAAAAACTATGTGTTAGGAATTTGATCCTCAAATCCATGTTGATGCTGTATAGAGTGGGGTATTTGGGAGAAAATTAGGGTTAGAAGAAGTTATAAGGTTGGGTTCCCCCAACTATGCAATTAGTGGCTTTATAAGAGGCAGAGTGACCTGAGCTCATGTGTTTGCTGGCTATGCAATGCCTTCCACCATGTCTTAATACAGCACTAATGTCTTTACTCAATGTCGACTCCTTGATACAGGACTTCACAGAAATCTATTCTTATAAATTAACCAGTCTGGGGTATTTTGCTACAGTAACATAAAATGCATTAAGGAACCATACAACCTCTTTAATTTATAGGTAAGGAGGTTCACAAAGGTAAAATAGTTAATAAAATTTCTTATCTGACACCTGGTCAGATCACATGACACTTAATCTGACGTTGCTTTTTAAAAATATTTAATTTTGAAAGAGAGAGAGAGAAAGAGAGAGAGATTCCATTCACTGATGTACTTCCAAAATGCCCACTAAAGCTGAGGCTGGGACAGGCTGAGCCCAGAGCTCAGAACCCAGTCTAGGAAGTGGCATGGACTCAGCTACTTGCACCACCATCTCCTGTCTCTGATGGTGCATACTAGTGGGAAGCTGAATTGGAAGAGAAGTGAGGAACTGAATCCAGGGACTTCAACATGGAATTCATACATCCCAAGCAATGACTTTACCACAGTGCCAAATGCCTGCCTCTTAATCTGATATTCTTTATAGAGAGTGCTTCTCAAAATGTGTCGACCCGGTCCCAGCAGCATGTGTTTCACTGGGGACCTACTAGAATTCCAGAACTACCGAAGCAGAAATCAGGGCAAGGGTTAGTGAATAAGGAGCAACCCGTGGTGGTCGTGATGTACATTAAAGTTTAAATTTTACTCTGACAAATATACTCAAAATTTTATAAATTGTTTAAGGAAATTGATGAAAAGAAATTTCAGCAGTTGTTTATGTCATATATTTTATGAAGTATAATCAGCTTTTGAGTTAAGTTCAGACTGGCTCTCCACAAGTGCAGCAATGATTTCTCCTGTTGCCATCTTTTTTCTTTGTTATTAACCAAATTTCAATTTCTTGGCACTTTCAATGCCTTTGTTCTTTGTTTTTTTTTTTGTTTTTTTTTTTTGTTTTTTTTTTTTGTTTTTTTTTTTTTTTTTTTTGCAAATCTCTGATGTGGCTAACTGTAACTTTTGAATATCTGTCTTGAAACAATGCAAAACATGGCAGTTATAAGAATCTAGAATTCCTGATTTTGCTTTGAGCTGCCTATAATTTCACTGACTACATTTTCTTTGACTGAATTTCTATGATCACTTCTTGTGGAAGATGTTGATTCTCCACCCCAGTTCAAATTATAATGTCCTTTTCACATAGTTACATTTTGTCTGTGAGTCTTTAAATATAGAAAAATATTTTTATTCGTTCTGATTCTCTCTCTGTCTCACTCTGTGTCAAAACAAATGGTTTCGTCTAAGAACTTTCAAATTTCTTTTCATTACTTCTTTCAACTTTGGAAAATAATAAAATTGATAATGTTCTAGAATGTGATGATTTAATTGTTTGCTGTCAACTTTATTCTTTTGTATTGCTGCTCTTGTCATTTTGGACTGGGGATCTTAAAAAAAAAAGCCTTTTGTGAATTCTACTTATAACCAAAGGATTTTTACCCCACTGGAAAGTAATTGGTAATCAATATTGCCATATTCTCAAAGATTATAGTGGAAGACGATACCAGTTTTTCTAGTCAGTAAAATGAAGAGCAAGATTTTGTAATTTTAAATTAAAATTATAAACAGGCATATAGATGCACACCCTCTAGATCTTTATAGATATAAGCACATATTGATCTATATATATATATAGATACATGAAATATACATAAATAGATTATAGATAGATAGATAGATAGATAGATATTTATTTAATCCCAGGACTCAGAACCTCAGAACTATTGATATTTCAGAGCAAATAATTATCTTTTTAGGAGCTATTATGTGCATAGTAGGCTGTTTATCATTCTCTCTAGCCTCTATCCACTAGGTGTCAGTAGAACCCTCCAAGTAATTTTATTAAAACCAATGTTTTCAAACATTGCTAAATGTCCCTTGGAGGACAAAAATCATTTTCTGTTAAGAATCTTTTATTCAGGTTGGTGTGGCAGATAAATCCTCCGCCTGGGACTCCAGCACCCCTCTGGGTGTTAGTTTCTGTCCTGACTGCTCCATTTCCCATCTAGCTCCCTACTAATGGCCTAGGAAAAGCAGAGGAGGATGACCCAAGTGACTGGACCTTTACCACCCACATGGTTAATCCCGATGAAACTCCTGGCTCCTGGTTTTCTGAGTCCATCTTGCAAGTGAACTAGTGGATGAAAGATTCTCTCTCTTTCTCTCTCTCTCTGTAATTCTGAGTTTCAAAACAAATAAAGAAATCTTAAAAAAAGAATAACCATTTCTGTCTTTTTTAAGTGGATTTTTCTTTCATCTCAATTGATTTTTGAATCTAAACTCTAAATGAAACTTCTAGAGTATTAATATATAGTAAATATTGTTTGAGTTTAATTGTAGATCATTTAACATGATTAGGAAATATTTATGGAGCACAGTTATATCCTCTTCTTTGATACTATTAAAATATCAGGATTAGATACCACTTTAAACAGATATGACATAATTTCAAAGAGTTAGAAAATTAATTTTGAACCACAGAACATTTATTACACTTACAGTAATTCTTCACTATTTCTAAGCTGCACAGTACTCTAACATTCAATTATGGCTTAAATTTTCTGTACTCTAAAATATAAAGTCTCATAGTAAAGTATGATATTTTGATTTATTTTCAATTTCACCTAGATTTTCATACTCTGATGGATCGTCTTTATAACCGGGATATGTGTACCAGTAAAACATATTCTGACAGAATTGAAAAACCATGGAAAGTTTAGATTTTACTCCTATAAATGGTTAGAGGGAGGGAGGTTTGTGGTGGCTATATTGAACTCGAGTCTGTGCTTCTGGAAAATCCAGAGGGCTAAGAAATCCTCCTAACAATGTTTGTTCTGAGAAATTGTAAAAAGCCACTCTGCCCAAGCATATTCCATGAAAAGATCCACCTCCACCCTGCCTCAATCACTCTCTGGCTTTATAAATTTCTTCTAGTCTCCTTCATTGAGATGTTCTCCATGAATGAAAATTCTCCCTGTTGCAATGGCCAGAATAACATGTCCTGAACTGTCTTGCCCATTTTGTCTTTCACAGTGGCCTTTAAAATGCATTTTCTTTTGCTTCCATGGTTTTTGTTTTATTTGTATTCAAGATGAAGAGAGTGAAGAATTCAGCCATTTCAGAAGATTTTTTTTGAGATATGCTTGAGCCATGACAGTCTCTCATCAGTTATTCACATATAAATTCAAGTTTCAGCTGCACCACCTTACATCTTTCCTAAACATTCCTTCTAGTAATGTAGAGATTGCTGCATTTTCTTGTGTTTTACTTGCTTATATTTATGCTTGGCACATTTCTTCTATGACTGGAATAATTTCAGACTGAGTAACAACAGGGAGGCTCATCATTTTACAAACATTTCTGGTTTTTTCACATGTTTTTTACAACCTACAATGACCTCTGCCTCTATGAATATCCTACTTGTTTATTACAATACATACCTTTCTCCTCTAGATCATAAGATCCTGGAAGTTGAGAATGATTTTTTGTTTGGTTTTTGGTTTTTTCATCTAATTACTAGCACTTGGGAAAATGACTGAGATGTAGTTTGCCTCAGTATGTGTTTGGCTAATTATATGAGCAGAATAAAGAAGATATAAGAAAATGAGATTTCTTATTTTACTTATCATGAATAATTATGAGACCTAGTAAATACCAAACATTGTTCCATGAAAACATTCAGAAAAAGCAAAATATACAAAATTTTTCCCATTATTAGTAATTTCCGTGAATGCTGTATATATTTCTAAAAAATAACAACCATACATTTGATGAAGCTGATATTAGAAAGCATCTGCTTTACACAGAAGACCCCCAAGAGAAGAGGGTATTTGAGTTTAGAAAAGTGAAAGATCTGATGTGAACACACGAATAAGCTTTGAACTGTGTACACTGAGCAAAGACCAAAGGCCCAGAGGTAGAAGAGAATTTGGCACATTCAGATGGTAGATAGGAGGACAGTGTGACTGGATCGTGGAGCAATGGAAGGGGGAATATAAAATGAAAGTGAAAGTGAGATACACTTTATACATATATGTATATTTTATTAATATATATGCAACAGAAGACAACAAAGTCAAACATTACCTAATTTAAAGTTTTTCCTGAATCAATAGTGCTAAAAGTATACGAAGATATTCCAAAAAGAATGAAGAACAAATTACTGGACAAAGGCAGCAGCAGGGAAAATTAAATTACAAGAATGCATCTCTTTCCCAGAAAATGAGTCTTTTAGACCAGTGCTACTCACAGGTTAATGTGCATAGGAAACACCAGGGTATCTCATTAACATGCAGATGATCATTCTAGTTCAGTAAGTCCAAAGTAGTACTTCAGATTGTACATCTTTAAAAACTGATTTTAATTGATACATAGTAGCTGCACATCTTTGTGTGGTATAGTGTGATAATTTGATACCTCTATTCAATATATAATGATGAAACAAGTCAATTAGCATATCTGTCTCCTTAAATGTTCATCATTTCTTTGTGCTTTGAGCCTACAAACTCTTACTTTGGGCTATTTATAAACTGTGTTAGTCAGTTAAACTTATAAGCAACCCACTCTGTCATAAGCACTAGAATTTATTCCTCCTGTGAAACTGTACTTTAGTACCCATTATTCAATATCCCTTTATCATTTGTCCTCTTAGAATAGTCTCCAGTAATCACTATTCTACTCTCCCATGAAATTGACTTTTTACCCTCCACATACAAATGATAGTCAATAGTATTTGTCTTTCTGTACTTCTTTTAACATCATATCCTCTAGTTCATTCATGTTGTAGCAAATGACAAAATTTTCATTCTTTTTTATGGTTAAATAATATTTCATTGTGTATATTAACCACATTTTCTCTTTCTTTTTTAACATTTATTTAATGAACATATATTTCCAAAGTACAGCTTATGGATTTCAATGGCTTTTCCCCCCATAACTTCCCTCCCACTTGCAACACTCCCCTTTCCTGCTCCCTCTCCCCTTCCATTCACATCAAGATTCATTTTCAATTCTCTTTATATACAGAAGATCAGTTTAGCATACATTAAGTAAAGATTTCAACAGTTTGCACCCACATAGAAACACAAAGTGAAAAATACTGTTTGAGTACTAGTTATAGCATCAAATCACAATGTACAGCACATTAAAGACAGAGATCCTACATGAGGAGTAAGTGCACAGTGACTCCTGTTGTTGACTTAACAGATTGACACTCTTGTTTACGGCATCAGTAATCACCCTAGGCTCTTGTCATGAGATACCAAGGCTATGGAAGCCTTTTGAGTTCACCAATTCCGATCATATTTAGACAAGGCCATAGTCAAAGTGGAAGTTCTTTCCTCCCTTCAGAGAAAGGTACCTCCTTCTTTGATGACCCGTTCCTTCCACTGGGATCTCACGCTCAGAAATCCTTCATTTAGGTCATTTTTTTTTTTTTGGCAGAGTATCCTGGCTTTCCATGCCTGAAATACTCTCATGGGCTTTTCAGCCAGATCCACATGCCTTAAGGGCTGATTCTGAGGCCAGAGTGCTATTTAGGACATCCGCCATTCTATGAGTCTGCTGTGCATCCTGCTTCCCATGTTGGATCATTCTCTCCCTTTTTTATTCTATCAGTTAGTATTATTCAGACACTAGTCTTGTTTATATGATCTCTTTGACTCTTAGTCCTATTATTATGATCAATTGTGAACAGAAATTGATCACTGGGACTAGTGAGATGGCATTGGTATATGCCACCTTGATGGGATTGTATTGGAATCCCCTGGTATGTTTCTAACTCTACCATTTGGGTCAAGTCAGCTTGAGCATGTCCCAGATTGTACTTCTCTTCCCTCTCTTAATCCCACTCTTATATTTCACAGGGATCACTTTTCAGTTAAGTTTCAACACTTGAGAATAACTTTGTATTAATTACAGAATTCAACCAAAAGTATTAAGTAGAACAAACAAACAAAAAAATACTAAGAGGGATAAAGTATTAAGTTGTTCATCAATAGTCAGGGCAAGGGCTGATCAAGTCACCGTTTCTCCTAGTGTCCATTTCACTTTAGCAGTTTCCTTTTTGGTGCTCGATTAGTTGTCCCCGATCAGGGAGAACATATGATATTTGTCCCTTTGGGACTGGCTTATTTCACTCAGCATAATGTTTTCCAGATTCCACCATTTTGTTGCAAATGACCAGATTTCATTGTTTTTTACTGCTGTATAGTATTCTATAGAGTACATATCCCATGATTTCTTTATCCAGTCTACTGTTGATGGGCATTTAGGTCGATTCCAGGTTTTAGCTATTGTGAATTGAGCTGCAATAAACATTAAGGTGCAGACCGCTTTTTTTATTTCCCAATTTAATTTCCTTTGGGTAAATTCCCAGGAGTGGGATGGCTGGGTTGAATGGTAGGGTTATATTCACGTTTCTGAGGAATCTCCAGACTGACTTCTATAGTGGCTTTAGCAGTTTGCATTCCCATCAACAGTGGGTTAGTGTCCCTGTTTCCCCACACCCTCACCAGCATCTGTTGTTGGTAGATTTCTGAATGTGAGCCATTCTCACTGGGGTGAGATAAAACCTCATTGTGGTTTTGATTCGCATTTCCCTGATGGCTAGTGATCTTGAACATTTTTTCATGTGTCTGTTGGCCATTTGGATTTCCTCTTTTGAAAAATGTCTATTGAGGTCCTTGGCCCATCTCTCAAGTGTGTTGTTTGTTTTGTTGTTGTGGAGTTTCTTGATCTCTTTGTAGATTCTGGTTATTAATCCTTTATCTGTAGCATAGTTTGTAAATATTTTTTCCCATTCTGTCGGTTGCCTCTTCACTCTCCTGACTGTTTCTTTTGCAGTTCAGAAACTTCTCAATTTGATGCAATCCTAATAGTTAACTTTGGCTTTGACTGCCCGTGCCTCCAGAGTCTTTTCCAGGAAGTCTTTTTTGGTGCCAATATCTTGCAGGGTCTCTTCAATGTTCTCTTTATATTCATTGACAAATGAAAACATTTGTTGATTCTATTCTTTGGATATTGTGAGCAATGCTGCAGTAAACATTAAGAGTGCGGTTACCTCTTTGATGTAATAATTCCATTTCCTTTGGATATATACCTACAATAGGTTAGCTGTGTTTCTAATTTTGAAAGAAATTCTATACTATTTTCCATAATGGCTGTGCCAAATTATGTTTCCCACAGTAGTGTATAAGAGTCTTTTGTGGGGTCGGTACCATTGCCTGCATCTGGTATGGGCACCAGTTCAAGTCCTGACTGCTCCACTCTGATCTGGTTCCCTGCTAATGTGCCTGGGAAAGCAGCAGAAGATGACCCAAGTGCTTGGGTCCCTGCACCCATGTGGAAGACCCAGAAGAAGCTCCTGGCTCCTGGCTTCAGATTGGACCAACTCCAGCCATTGTGGCCATTTGGGGAGTGAACCAGTGTATGGAAGATCTTTCTCTGAATCACCTTCTCCCTCTCTCTCTCTGTAATTCTGCCTGTCAAATAAATAAATAAATCTTAAAAAAAAAAGTTATCTGTATCCTCACCAGCAGTTGAGACTTTTTGCCTTTTTAGATAACAGCCATCCTAACTGGATGGTCCAGGAAAACTAGAAATCCTCATGCTGAAGAATAAAACTAGAATTTAGGCTGGTGCCGTGGCTCAATGGGCTTAACCTCTGCCTTGCGGAGCCAGCACACGGGGTTCTAGTCCTGGTTGGGGCGCCAGATTCTGTCCCGGTTGGCCCTCTTCCAGGCCAGCTCTCTGCTATGGTCTGGGAGTGCAGTGGAGGATGGCCCAAGTCCTTGGGCCCTGCACCCCATGGGAGGCCAGGAAAAGCACCTGGCTCCTGGCTTTGGATCAGCGCGCTGGCCGCAGTGGCCATTGGAGGGTGAACCAACGGCAAAAAGGAAGACCTTTCTCTCTGTCTCTCGCTCTCACTGTCCGCTCTGCCTGTCTTAAAAAAAAAAAAAAAAAAAAAAAAAAAAAAACACACTAGAATTTTATATCTCACCATATATAAGAAATAAGCTCAAAATGGATCAAAAATTTAAATATAAGATCTGAAACTATGAAACTACTAGAGGAAAACATAGACAAAGCACTTCCAGATGTTGGTAAAGGCAGTGGATTTTTGGATAAGTCTCCAAATGCAAATGTAACTAAAGCAAAAAGTAGACACATGGAATTACCTCAGAATAAGAATTTTCTATGGGTCAGTGCTAGGACATAGTGGGTGGGGCCACCACCTGCAGTGCTTGCATCCCATATGGGCACTGGTTTGAGTCCTGGTTGCTCCACTTGAAATCCAGCTCTCTGTTAAGTCCTGGGAAAGCAGTGGAGAATGGTCCAGGTCTTTGGGTGCATGGGAGAACCAGAGGAAGCTCCTGGGTCCTGGTTTCAGATCGGTACAGCTCTGGCCAGTGTGGGCATCTGGAGAGTGGACAGGTGGATGGAAGACCTCTCTCTCTGTCTGCCTCTGCCTCTCTGTAACTCAGCCTTTCAAATAAATAAATAGGTCTTTAAAAATTTTTTCTGCACATCAAAGGAAACAACAAAATGAAGAGACAATGTACAGAATGAAAGGCAACATTTGATAACTCTGCATCTGAGAATTAACATCCAGAATACAGAAGAAAGTAAAAAAAAAAAAAAAAAACTCTCAAGAAAATAAATCAGATTGAAAAATAGAAAAAAAGATTTGAAGATTTTTCTCAAAAGAAAATATTCAAATAGCTAATAAGTATGTCTAAAAACACTTACCAATCGTAATCATCAAGACAATACAGGTGAAAACCATGATGAGATATTATTTCACTATGGATTCTACATTTTTGACAAACTGTCAGGTGATGTTAATGCTGTAGCAAGGTGTTAGATGACGTCCTCACCAAGGTACTGGCTATGTTAAGAACAAAAGCTGAAAATTAAGACTAGTTGAAAACAAAATTGAAGACTGATGGATTCCTAGAATTTTCTACTTCAATATTGAAGAATCACATACAAGACAATGGACAAACATAATTCTGATTTCTATATGCTGCAGTTAACTACTAGTCAAGGCTCACAATAATCATAGCACCAAGGTTTCTCCTACTTTTGTACAATTTCTTTAAGTCTGTAAGTTTTAAAGAGGACAAATTGTCTCATAAACCACATTGGAGACCATTGGTGACTCGATTTTCTTATGCCCTCATGGTCTTTGGTGAAATGACTTCACATAACGTTCTGATTGCTATTTCTTAGTAACATTTTGGTGAAAGGAACATCACTTCTACTCTCTAGCATGCTGCAGTGTAATTCTTCAATGTCTAAGATCATTCCTCCATTTTTTGTATTTGTTTTTAAATTATTCACTAATTTTTTAGCCTATTAGAATATAGAAAAAGGAAAAATAATGTGTAAGTGATAAGCATTCTCACTTTTTTACTGAAATGCCTTTTTCTGCTTCATATTTACTTTATATATTTTGAGAATGAAAAGTGACAAAAACAATCTCAGAATGTATTAAAGCTTGGTATTTTCACTTAACAATTTAGCTCAGTCATTTGGATCTACATCAAGATAGCTTAACATCTTAGTATTAACAGTCAGGTTAAAGGATTTAGTCCCAATAAGTTTCAACACTTTTTCCATTAATTGAAGATGATAGCTAATTAAATGGTTTCCAATTTTCTATTATTCTGCTTTGAATTTAAGAATAAGCATTTCAATAATCAGTCTAAAATTGATGCTATTTTTATAACTAACATACTTTTGTGCTACAGAAATTTGAAATGTTTTAAGCATTACAGACTCCTGAGTTTCTCTGAGTAAAAATTTCAAAATAGTACATTGGAGAAATACAGATTAACAGATTTCTATGTTTATCTAGCACATTTGGGAAAGTGCAGTTAAAAATAACAAGCTCTCATTTTCAGTAGTACACAAGCACACAGACATGCTGTAACAGAGGCCACAATTAAGAACAACTTGAAACCAATACAATGATGCTTTAGGGACATACAATGCTAACAAAAGCACTGCATGAATTATTTTTTCTTTAAAAGGTTAGGACACAATATTAATGTATTGCATTTTACCCATTCATCTCATCTTCACATAAATTTATAAAGCTATTCACAGAACATCAAAACCTTACTTGGTATTCAGGAAAATTATAATTCGCTGTATTTGTAAATTTTTGCCTTTCTACTATTTAGTTTTCCCTTGCAATTAACATTCAATTTTTAAATTTCTCCCTTTATTCATGACTTTGTAACATATCCAGTATTTCACATTTCCTTTATAAGAATAATATCAAGATTTGCATTTTGTGTTACAGAAAAACATTCAAAATTAGTTGGAGGCATTGCTGTAGAACCCCCAAACTAGGCCCACTTTCCCAACTCACAGAAAGCAAATCAGGGCATGGTGGAAGAAAGTAGATACTTACTGCAAAATGTACAGCAAGGAAGCCAGCAGCTATTGATTAATCCTTGAGCTCCCTTAGGAGGTAGGGGTGGAGATTCTTGTAGATTGAAATTTGGGCTGAGAGGTCATGTCCAAGTTTCTGTTCAGTCAGTGGTACTCCTGACTTTCCTTTAATTGGTCAGTCATACCATATTCTTTAGAAAATTTATGATGGACAGCTGGGCTTCAAACCCAGACAATACTGCTCTTTAAAGTTCTTATCTATTGGAGAAGTAAATTACTCCTCTGTCTGATAATAAGAACTTTTTTTTAAACTTTTATTTAGTGAATAAAAATTTCCAAAGTACAGTCTATGGATTACAAGGGCTCCCCCCCCATAACTTCCCTCCCACCTGCACCCCTCCCATCTCCCGCTCCCTCTCCTATTCCATTCACATCAAAACTCATTTTCTTTTTTTTTTTCTTTTTTTTAATTTTTTGACAGGCAGAGTGGACAGTGAGAGAGAGAGACAGAGAGAAAGGTCTTCCTTTGCCATTGGTTCACCCTCCAATGGCCGCCGCGGCCGGCGCGCTGCAGCTGGTGCACCGCGCTGATCCGATGGCAGGAGCCAGGTACTTATCCTGGTCTACCATGGGGTGCAGGGCCCAAGGACTTGGGCCATCCTCCACTGTACTCCCTGGCCACAGCAGAGAGCTGGCCTGGAAGAGGGGCAACCAGAACAGAATCCGGCACCCCAACTGGGACTAGAACCCGGTGTGCCGGTGCCGCAAGGTGGAGGATTAGCCTAGTGAGCCGCAGCGCCAGTTTCAAAATTCATTTTCAATTATCTTTATATACATAAGTTCGATTTAGTATATATTAAGTAAAGATTTCAGTACTAGTTATAGCATTACTTCACATTGGACAACACATTAAGGACAGAGATCCTACATGAGGAGTAAGTGCACAGTGACTCCTGTTGTTGACTTAACAAATTGACACGCTTGTTCATGGTGTCAGTAATCTCCCTAGGCTCTAGTCATGAGCTGCCAAGGCTATGGAAGCCTTTTGAGTTCACCGACTTCGATCTTATTTAGACAAGGTCAAAGTCAAAGTGGAAGTTCTCTCCTCCCTTAAGAGAAAGGTACCTCCTTCTTTGATGGCCCCTTCTTTCCATTGGGATCTCACTCACAGAGATCTTTCATTTAGGTCATTTTTTTTTTGCCAGAGTGTCTTGGCTTTCCATGCCTGAAATAC